>NC_053025.1:249190220-249790220 GCF_003073215.2 Triticum urartu
AGACGTCGTTGACGGGACAGTAGCGCAGGAGCTCGTTTGCCGCGATGAGCGCAGCTCGAGCCTCTATGGGTGCGCGGAGTGCGCGGGACGAAGAACCAGCTGGGTTGAGCGAGGGAGTAGCGGTGCGGCCGTCTTGCCGCACGGACGGATGCTGAGACGACGCTTGCTGCTCGTCCCCCGCCGGGCCGGTGGGGGCGTTGACGGCAGGTGACGGGGAACGGCGAGGACGCTCGCCGACAGGAGCCGTCTGGGCGACGCGGGAGGCGAGAGCGGCCCGGCGCTCGGCGCGGGCCCGACGAGCGTCAGACATGGACGCGATGGTCGGAGGAGAACGGGGTGGTGGAAGACGAATTCCGGCGCACCCCTACCTGGCATGCCAAATGTCGGATTTCGGGTTCCGGCAGACCCTTGAGGTTCGAACACTGGGGTGCATGCGGAGATTTCACCTTCTACCTACCTGCACCCCTCCGCCTCGCTAAGATCTAAGCTATGGAAAGAACAGCACAAGAGACACAGGGTTTATACTGGTTCGGGCCACCGTTGTGGTGTAATACCCTAATCCAGTGTGTGGTGTGGTGGATTGCCTCTTGGGCTGATGATGATGAGCAATACAAGGAAGAACAGCCTCGCGAGGGTCTGTTCTTGGCTGGGGCGACGAACTGCTAGGAGGAGTTCAGTCACCCTTCTCTCTCTCTCTTCTCGATTGCGATCCGATCTTTTTTACCCTGTGGGTGGCTAGTCCTATTTATAGGCAAAGGCCCTGGGCCTCTTCCCAAATATTGAGCGGGAAGGGCGCCAACAATTGGCCACTTTGAAGGGGAACATCTGGTACACTTATCCTGACTAAAGTTGGTCCTCGCCTGCCAAAGGCTCTGGTGGTGACGGTGGCTGGGGCTCCACAATGACTTTCTCCCTACCGTTGGACTGGTCTTGGTCTCATTGCACCGAAACGGGTGCCTTTGCTTGATGCTCTCGCCTGCGCTTGCTCCCTTTGCACCAAAGAGGACATTGCGCGGCTGGCACACGCCTGGCGCCTTTGGTCATCATGGCTTGCGTCACGGGCACCTCGTGAGGTACCCCGCCTTGATCTCTCCACCTCCTCGCGAGCCAGCCTGATGAGGCCGTGCCTGAGGAAGCTCCGTGTCGTCCGCCCCACGAGGCTTGGCCCCTCGCGAGGGTCTTGGGTCTGTGTTGATGAAGACGGGCCGTGCTGGGCCCCCCTTTGAGCCACGCCGCAGGCCGCAGGCAGGCAAGTCTGGGGACCCCCGTTCCCAGAACGACGACAACCGCTTCGGAGTCCATGGCGAGGGCCCAGCTACTGTTGAGATTTCCGCTGGCAGCTGATTAGATGGATGAGTGGAGAGCCACAATCCGGAGCCTTATTGGCTTTGCTGAGGCTGGAGGCTCACAGCGAGCTGGCCCGCCGTGGCCTCCCCAGACGACGATGGCAGCCCACGCTGTTGACCACGTGGAAGGGGCCACCCCCACGGTGAAATCCCCACCGCAGCAACCAGCACGAGAGCAACGCGACCAAGAGCTTGATGTTGTCTCGATGGCTTCATCTGATCCTTGAGCACATCAAGGCCGACGGCGAGCCCCAGAGGATATGCAGAGGAAGGGCGCGTGCATCACCATCGAGCGATGCTGCGAAAACCGCCACCGTCGACGAGCCTGCGCTCGGCGGAGGCGGGTACCTGCCTTTTGAGGCTAGGGGCCCTGCCTTCACCCATGAGCTGCAACTAGTCTGTTGGTTGTTCATATGTCTCCATCGTATCTACTTTTCCAAACACTTTTGCCCTTGTTTTGGACTCTAACTTGAAAGATTTGAATCGAACTAGCCCGGACTGACATTGTTTTCAGCAGAATTGCCATGGTGTTATTTTTGTGCAGAAATAAAAGTTCTTGGAATGACCTAAAAATCAACGGAGATTATTCTACTGGCGAAAAGATCCACGTCAGGGGGCCACACCCTATCCACGAGGGTGGGGGCGCGCCCCCCGCCTCGTGGGCCCCCTGACGCTCCACCGACCTCAACTCCAACTCCATATATTCGTGTTCAGGGAGAAAAAAAATTGGAGAGAAGGATTCATCGCGTTTTACGATACGGAGCCACCACCAAGCCCTAAACTCTCTTGGGAGGGCTGATCTGGAGTCCATTCGGGGCTCCGGAGAGGGGAATCCGTCGCCATCGTCATCATCAACCTTCCTCCATCACCAATTTCGTGATGCTCACCGCCATGCGTGAGTAATTCCATCGTAGGCATGCTGGACGGTGATCGGTTGGATGAGATTTATCATGTAATCGAGTTAGTTTTGTTAGGGTTTGATCCCTAGTATCCACTATGTTCTGAGATTGATGTTGCTATGACTTTGCTATGCTTAATGCTTGTCACTAGGGCCCGAGTGCCATGATTTCAGATCTGAACCTATTATGTTTTCATGAATATATGTGAGTTCTTGATCCTATCTTGCAAGTCAATAGTCACCTATTATGTGTTATGATCCACTAACCACGAAGTGACAATAATCGGGACCATTACCGGTGATGACCGTAGTTTGAGGAGTTCATGTAATCACTATGTGTTAATGCTTTGGTCTGGTACTCTATTAAAAGGAGGCCTTAATATCCATTAGTTTCCAATAGGACCCCGCTGCCACGGAAGGGTAGGACAAAAGATGTCATGCAAGTTCTTTTCCATAAGAACGTATGACTATATTCGGAATACATGCCTACATTACATTGATGAACTAGAGCTAGTTCTGTGTTACCCTATGTTATAACTGTTGCATGATCGATGACACCCGACATAATTCTCCATCACCGATCCAGTGCCTACGTGCTTTTCCTATATTGTTATTCGCTTATTTACTTTTCCGTTGCTTTTGTTACAATCGCTATAAAACCCAAAAATATTACTTTTGCTACCGTTACCATTATTATCATATTGCTTTGCTACTAAATACTTTGCTGCAGATATTAAGTTTCCAGGTGTGGTTGAATTGACAACTCGGCTACTACTAATACTTGAGAATAGTCTTTGGCTCCCCTTGTGTTGAATCAATAAATCTGGTTTGAATACTCTACCCTCGAAAACTGTTGCAAACCCCTATACTTGTGGGTTATCAGCCGTCCGCTCGCATGTCAAGCCAGAGATACTAGAGAAGATTGATGGGAGACTAAGCCCGACAGAGTTCTTGAGAATCTAAACCATCATTGTTCAAACTGCCAGGGGAGGAGATGAGAAGGTTTTTGCCAACTACTTCCCTTTGGCACTGAAGCCAAACATGAGGTCTTGGCTGATGCACCTGCGGGAGAACTCCATCTCGACTTGGGCTGACTTGTGCCATGAGTTCGTTGGTGCATTCACGGGTAGCCATCAAGAACCAGGGCAGCCCAGTGATTTGCAGCTTCTCCCGCAGAAGGAAGGAGAGACCCTGCGGAAGTACATGTAGAGGTTTAGCCGAGTCCATAGAAATATTCCAAATATCCAACCGACAGTTGTGATAGCTGGGTTCCAATCCAACGTGCGCAATCGTCTGATACGTTCCAAGATGAACGTTCGGTTGCCTAAGACTGTGAAGGAGCTTTACACCTTGGTGGAAATGTGTGCTCAGGTGGAGGAGGGGAGGAAACTACCTAGAGAAGTAGATGGAGTCGACATCGACTCAAAGGATGACGATGAGGCCACCAGTCAAAAGAAGAAGAACACGAAGCGCAACAAGAGGCGCAAGGATAAGGCAGTAATGACCGTTGTGGGATCGGGCACACCGTTTACCGACAAGAAGGCTAAGGCCGAAGCCCCCAGCAAGGAAGTTGCCGCATGCACTGACTACCGGGAGGCTGCGGCTGCCGAGAAGGCTAGGAAAGGTGATGGGTCGTACTCCATGATTCATCGGACCAATGGTCACGATCTCCAAGAGTGTCATCAAGTTGAACACCTCGTCAAGAAGCAGAGGGCTGAGTATGAGAAGCGTGATAAGGAGAAAGGTCAAAATGGCGCTGGCGAGAAGGGCTGAGGCGGCAAAGCAAGTCACCCCAGCAAGGCTCCTCAGAATCAAGGAAAACCCGCCAGAGATTATGAGAAGGAAGATTGCAATGATGATAGTGATGGAGGGGATGGAGAGGAAACCAGCGAGCCAGAATTCCAGAAGGCCACTGACACCCTTTGCATTGACGGGGGTGCATCTCTGCACTCCTCTCACCGCCAGCTTAAATAGTGGGCGTGTGAAGTTAATGCCGTGGAGCAGCGGCAGACTCTTAGAAGCCGCTCAAGTGGTCACGCACACCCATCATCTTTGACGAAGGGGACCACCCTGACAACACCACCGTGGTAGGTTCCTTGCCGTTGTTAGTCTCACAAACAATTCGCAACCTCAAGGACACAAAGATGTTGGTTGACGGTGGGGCCGGGTTGAATCTGATTTCCCCAAAGGTCATCAACAAACTCCAGATAGCAGAGGAAGAGCTCAAGGTCCCGGGCACGTTTCAAGGAATCAACCCCAGCAGGAGTCATCCTAAGGGAAAGATCACATTGCCGGTGACATTTGGGGGAGAGTTGAATTACCGGACTGAGAAGGTTGTGTTTGATGTGGTCGACCTCCCCCTGTCGTACAACGGAATGCTTGGATGTCCAGCTCTGGCCAAATTCATGGCGGCATCCCACTATGCCTATAACACCATGAAGATGCCAGGGCCGGTGGGCACCATTTCCATTTCGTCAGACCAGAAGGATGCAAGCATTTGCGTGGATAAGATGTACCGGGACATAGTCGCGGCAGAGGCCGCTAATGGCACAATTCCCGCCAAGGAAAGAAACGGGAAGACGAAGGCTAGCAGGGACACCAATAAGGAATCCGGGAAGCATACCACTTCAGAGTATGTTGCGCCTGTTAAGGATTTGCCAGAGAGTTCCAACAGTGGGAGATCCAAGGCTGCTGCACCCCATGTGAAAAAGGTCCCGGCAGGGCTGGCTGGCACTGATGCTACTTTCACTATCAGTGCCATCGTTGATGAAAAATAGGAAAGCGCGCGCATTGGCTTCCTGCGGGTGAATATCGATGTGTTTTCCTGGCAACCATCCGATATCCCCGGTGTTTCCAGGGAGGTAATCGAGCACCGCCTTGCTGTCTGCTCACATGCCCGACCTGTCAAGCAGAAGGTCTGAAAGCAAGCCTTGGAGTAGCGGCAGTTCATTGTCGAGGAAATCAAGAAACTTGAGGCAGCTGGTTTGGTCAGAGGAGTACTACATCCAACGTGGTTAGCAAACCCAGTGGTCTTGCACAAGACTAATGGGAAATGGAGGCTTTGCATAGATTCCACGGATCTGAACAAGGCATGCCCGAAGGACTCATTTCCCATGTCGCACATCGACAAGATGGTGGATTCCACTTCTGGGTGTGATTTCCTCTCCTTTCTGGGTGCATACTATGGATATCACCCTATCTTTATGTACAAGGAGGACGAAGACAAGACGTCATTCATCACCCCATGTGGCACATACTGCTTTGTGTGAATGCCTTTCGGGTTGAAGAGTGTCGGGTCCACTTTTGCAAGAGCGATCTAGATTGGTTTTGAATCACAGTTGCAGAAGAACATTGAAGCTTACATGGATGATATTGTGGTCAAGGCCAAGGACAGCTCGACCCTCATCCAGTACTTAGAAGAGATGTTCGCTAATCTGTGCAAGATCAACTTGAAGCTGAACCCGGAGAAGTGTGTATTTGGTGTTCCCTCCAGCAAGCTACTTGGTTTCTTTGTGTCCCATCACGGGATAGAGGACAACCCCGATAAGATCAAGGGTATCGATCAGATTCAGGCACCTAAGATAGTTAAGGATGTGAGGCGTTTGATAGGGTGCGTTGCCCCGCTTAGCAGATTCATCTCCAAGTCTGCCGAGCGCGCCTTGCCATTCTTCAAAATCTTGAAGAAGGACGGGCCCATGAAGTGGACTTTGGAAGCGGACGTAGCACTATAGCATTTAAAGACCTACTTGTCTTCTGTGGCCACTTTGGTTGCTCCCAAACCACAAGAGCCGTTGGTGCTATAAATGGCGGCAACTAATCAAGTAGTTAATATTGCACTAGTGGCGCAGCGAGAAGTGGAAGAGGCAGCAGCCTCAGCCAGTGTCCCTTCTAGGGGAAAGAGTGAGCACAGCTCGGCAAGGCCAGACGTGAATCAAGATAGATGAGAGCACATTAGTGCAGGCAACCACAAGGACGCAGCAAGGAGGAAGGTGGTGCAGCGCCCAGTATACTTCATCAGCTCCCTATTGCAGGGGCTAGATCCAGGCAATCTAGTGTGCAAAAGTTAACTTTTGGCTTTTTCATGGCCTCAAGGAAACTACGCCAGTACTTCGAAGCCCACGAGATCATGATTGTCGCCCGCTTCCCTATGCAAAGGATACCCCGAAACCGTGAGGCTACCGGCAGAATAGTGGAGTGGGCATCAGAGTTATACAGCTTAGGTCGGAAGTTTGAAAGCACATCAACAATTCAGAGCAGAGCATTAGCAGAGTTTATTGCAGAATGGACTCTAACCACCGATGAAGAGGTACTAGAACCAATTGTCCCTGGCAAGGAAGCACCCCAAGAATGGATCATGTATCTCGATGGTGCCTTCTCCCTACAAGATGCAGGGGCCGGCGTGCTTCTCGTTGCTCCCACTTTAGAGCACCTGAAGTATGTGATCTAGATGCATTTTCCCCATGAGGAGGCGACCAACAATACCGCAGAATATCTTGACGGTCTCAGGATTGCTATAGAATTGGGGATCAAGTAGCTGATCTTTTGAGGAGAATCACAACTTGTGGTGAGAAAAGTCAACAAAGATTACCATAGTCCATTGATGGATGCATACGTTGAGGAAGTGAGAAGGCTGGAGGAGCACTTCGACGGATTGCAAACAGAGCATGTACCTCGTGTGGAAAACATCATTGTTGATAATCTATCAAAGTGCACTGCACAGAAGCTTCCTATGGAACGAGGAACTTTTGTTCTCCACCTTACTCAGCCCTCCGTAGCCCCGGCAACAATGGCCCAGAAGAGGAGGAAACTAGACTCCGACAAGCCTCTCCCGATAGAGCCTCCCGGGGCTCCGGCTGGAGAGCCTGACGGGAACAACTCCCCTTCAGCTGCTAAGCTACCCCCTCCCACCAGACAACTGATCCTCATGGTCGAGGGGTGCGCTCCCTTGAAGGAGGAGGTGCCGCTAGTCCTCGTTGCCGAGCCCCAGGCCCCTACTTGGGCACAACACATATTTCATTTCCTCCAAACCGAAGAATTTGCCGAAGTGCAAGAAGAAGCTGAAAGAGTAGCCCGGAGAGCTAGTATGTATTAGTTCGTCGATGACACACTATACAGAAGAAGGCCCAACGGTGTGAAATTGAATTGTGTTTGCCGGGAAGAAGGAAAGGAACTGCTGGCAGAAATACACAAAGGCATGTGCGGCTCCCACATTGGATCAAGGGCTTTGGTTGGGAAAGCATCCCGACAAGGATTCAATTGGCCCACAGCCCTCCAAGATGCAGTCGAGCTAGTCACCAAATGTGAAGCCTGCCAGTTCCATTCCAAGAACATCCATCTGCCTTCCCAAGCTCTTAAGACAATCCCTTTGTCATGGTCATTCTTGGTCTTGGGGCTCGATATCCTTGGCCCTTTCCCCTGTGCTCCTGGGGGATTTGAATTCTTGTTTGTTGCAATCGACAAGTTTACAAAGTGGCCGGAAGTAGAAGTCATGAGAAAGGTGATTACTCGATCAGCTATCAAGTTCTTGAAATGATTGGTCGCTTGGGGGTCCCTGCATGGATCATCACTGACAACGGCACCCAATTCATGAGCCGTGCCTTCATGAAATTTGTTCATATCCTCGGAAGCAAGATCTCATTTGCCTCGGTTGCACATCCTAGAAGCAATGGACAAGATGAGAGAGTGAATGCTAAAGTGTTGCGAGGACTCAAGACAAGAACATTTGATAAGCTGCAGAAGTGCGGCACGCGATGGATGAATGAGCTGCTGGTGGTTCTTTGGTCCCTCAGAATGACACCAAATCGAGCTATCGGGCAAACTCCCTTCTCCATAGTCTATGGGGCAGAAGCAATTATCCCCACAGAACTCATTTATGGGTCACCTCATGTGCTTGCCTACAATGAAGTAGCGCAGGAACAGCACCAGCGTAACAACGCTATGCTTCTCGAGGAGAACCATCTCCGGGCTGCTACGCGTGGGGCACGGTACTAGCAATCCCTGCGTTACTATCATAGCCGCAGGGTTCATGTCCAGTGTTTTCAGGAAGGCGACCTCCTCCTTAGGAACGTTCAGTCCTCCAAGGGTACAAATAAGTTGACGCCAAAGTGGGAAGGCCCTTACCGGGTAGTACGAGTCATCATACCTGGCGCAGTCTGTCTGGAGACCGGAGATGGCATTCAATTGCAAAACTCATGGAATATTAAGCATCTCCACAAGTTCTACCCGTAAGGAACGGCTGTCGGGCCCTGCCCAGCAGCCACCCTTTTGTACAGGCTTTGCCTCAGTTGCATGTAAACCCTGACATGTTGCATGCATGCATAAGCATATCATGACAATTGCATGTTCATGTAGATAAGATCGCATCCAGCATAATTTTCTTCTGCATAAACTGTAGGCTCCTGTTGTTGAATTGGTCCCTAAGAGGACATGAGAAGACAAGCCTAGTCTGTGATCTCTGGCAAGCCAAATAGATAAGTTCTTTCTCTTATCCATACATGTTCTATAAGTAAGGACATGTGCATAAGAAAACCTCGCTGCCTTTCAAAACTTAGGTGCTCCCATCCCTTGACTCGAATGTTGCTTCAGTCTGGATGGTCGTAGTGGCCTTTGATGAAAAAGGACTGGCGGGGGGCTGGTCCCTCTCCATGATTTGTGCCCGGTTGGCCTAACTCGGCGAGAAGAAAACAGAGGGTACCTGCAGGGTAGCCTGCCGGGGGAAACTTGTTTACTTAAAAGTATAGAGGCATCCCACCTCTGCATGGACATACTACATGCATGAGGCCCTGACAAGGTTTATCTTTTTCATTAATATGCTAATCAAACAAGTACAGACCTTATAGGACACAAACATGGATTAAAGAGATTACATAATTTGAACTAAAATTTGGCAAGTGCCTAAGGATTTTAGATTGAAAAAAAGATAAGTGCCTCGTAATCCTTTTTTCTCGTTCCTCCCACCCCAGGTATTGTGGTGGGAAGAGGAGAGGGCGAAGAGAACGCCCCAAACCAAAGCCCACGCTGATCCCTTCATGGCCTGCCGGGCGCAACCTGACAAGATCAGGAGTGGCGAGGTTGCAAAGGAGGGGCATGGGGAGCAGCTCGCCGGTGCCCTGGTCACCACCTCCAGGACTGGTAAGACGCCCCAGCACAAGCATCGGTGGGAGGAACCACCAAAGCTCAGCTGGAAGACTGCTTGAGGGGTGCAAAGGCACCAACGGAACATCCCTCCCCGGCTATCACCCAAAGAAACTAGTGATGATGGTGACGGGAGGGAGGGGAAGAGCGGAAAGACAAGGCGGCAGGTCGCCAATAAGAGACAAATGCATCGGTGCCATCGTACTCTGACCTGCCGCCCTGCCACCCGCCTTATCCGTCTTCCCTTGATTTATCTCCATCGCCACTACACTAGGGAGACGCCGAACCCCTGGCCTGTCGCCTTCCCCGGAGAAGCGGCCTACAACCAAGACGGCAAGGGCGCTTGCGGAGCACCGCTCCCCGTCTTGGCGGGTAGAATGGTGCCCCTTTCTTCAGCATCAGTCTCGGGGAGAGGATGAAGGAGTGCCAACATTGTTGGGGTCGCGCGATGCAGAGGGACCAGCAGCAGTGTCTTCGATGGCTTCATTTTCATCAGTGGAGGCGATGAAGACTCAGAGCTTGGCATCAGTAGAGAAACTTTGGTGTTCTTGAATTTCTTCCTTGGCGGTTCAGACTAGTTGAAATTCATCTGAAAGTCGTCAGTAGCAAGTTCTTCAGCTGTTTTAAGATGCGAAAGAGTAGCCCAACTGCGATCAAATATCTCATGGAGATAATATATGTTCTTTCGGACGACGTTGTGCGTCACTGTCATATTTTCTTGCATAGCTGCAAATTGACGCTTAAACCATCGATGATGCTTGTCAAGCTTGTGATGAAGACTAATGAGCAGCTTATGGTTAGGCATGACACATGGCACTTCTGGTGAAGAAGATGGTCTTGAAGCTTTTGCTGCAGTATCTTGGCTAGCAGATTCATCAACTATGGAGCTAGAGATAGGTTGACGAAATTGTCCATCAAGGGGACGAATTCCTTCATCTATAACTTCTTTGGCTTTTCCAAGTACAGAGGACAATGTGCTTTGCAGAACTTTGACACATGAATAAAGCTCAGTTGGTTCTGATGATCAGCCTTGTAGTGAATTGAAGACCAGGATCTGATGAATCTCATAATCCATGGTGCATACGGCTTCAATTCGGAGGGAGACTGAGCAACTGTGACCAACTTCCTCAGGAGAAATCATGAATGTTGATTAGAGTGCCATATATAGTGTGGAACAGCAAGTTCTTCATGGCTCCCACAACTTGTTCAGTGTTGAAATTGTGGCCTTTGATCGGACTGAGGTCTTTGCTAGAATGCGACATAGTCCTCGGCACATATAGCAAATCCTTCACTAGGAAGTTCATCGTTGGAGCATTTTCATCAACCATTGGCTTCATCAGTACTTGCATCAAATGGCTTGGGAGCTCAGGTTCTTCATATATTTATCTTGCTCCTTCATGGGGTGGAAGCTCACGTACTTGCATCAATAGGTGCTTTATAGTGAGTGTCTTCACTCATCCAGTCCAGAGCCCAGGTAGTACTATCGTCAGCATTACCCGAGAAGTGCACAGTAGCATAAAATTGAAGAATAAGTTCTTCATTCCAGCCGCATATATCTGTGCAAAAGTTTTGCAGTCCCACATCATGTATCAGAACCAAAACTGGCCGAAAGCAAGGATTTGATTCCATATCCATGTGAGGAATATGGCGATGCGAAAACACGTTCTTCTTATCAAACAACAGTGAAGCATAGAAGTTCATCTACGTCCTTGTCCAGAACCTCAACCGCCTTAGCTTGGCCGAGTTATAGGGTGACTCGCCAATGAAGAAATTCTTTTCTTTGAAGAATTTGGCGCTGTCATATTTTGGCCGCTTGAGGCCTTTGACAATTGAGGGCATAACTGGGACAGGTGGAAGATTGTGCTACTTCCTTCTCACATCAAAGATTGGCCTAGGAGAGCACTTTGAATCATTTGGATCTGTGATAGCTAGAGAATTTGCAACTTCCTCAGTTGTGGCATTAGGAACTACATCCGTGCCTACGAAGGGAATCGAGTCGGATCAACAAGCAGAGGCAACATCAACATCGGGGCCATCATTAGCAATTTCATCAGCTGTTGTAGCTACAACTTCTTCAATTGAATCAAGGGTTGTTGTTCTTTAGAGCCAGTTGTAATTTCTTTAGTGCGCTGAGGCTACTGAGGCTCTATCGTGAGGGGAGTGGTCAGGGGCAAATTTGGGTGAGCTGCTTCCTAATATTCGTCATGGCGTGGAGGAGTCGTTTCACCATTGATATCCACTTCTTCCTCATTTTCTTCAATCAGCGGAGTGCGCTGAGGGGTTTGAGTAATCTCTTAAGGCATAGATACATCAGAGTCAACCTCAATTTCTTCATCCACTTACTCTGTGCTAGCAGCAGAATGGGTATCTTATTCTTCATCTTCATCAGCTTGAGGGATTTCATAATCCACCCCATACAGAACCATTTGAAGACCCCCCAAGTCTGGTATGGCCTAGCTGCAAGACCCCCCGAGTCAAGTATCTCGTGAGGCCCTTGGCCTCACGAGGAGAATGACTTCAAGAGCTCGAAAGGGGCAGCTCTCCGAGCCTGCCTCCCAAGGAGCGAAGATTTCTATGCAGGTACCTAGCCTCACGAGGTTGTGATGACGTGAGCCATGACGACAAAGGCGAGGCGGGCGCCAGCGGGTGTAGAGGAGACATCATAAATTCACGGTTAATGCGTGTCCCTCTCAAAAGGTGTGTGCAGCAAGGATGATTGTGGCAATCTGAAAATCAAAGACTTGTATCATACAAGGCGCTCCAAGCAAAACACATATCATGTGGTGAATAAAAAATTAGCCTCAAGTAAATTTACCGATTGATTGAGGACAAAAGAGGAGATACCATCCAGAGCATCCCCAAGCTTAGATTCTTGGTTGTCCTTGAATATTACCTTGGGGTTCATTTGGCATTCCCAAGCTTAGGCTCTTGCCACTCTTTATTCCATAGTCCATCAAATCCTTACCCAAAACTCAAAAGAAAACTCAAAAGAAAACTCATAAGCTCCGTTAGTATAATAGAATAAATCACCACTTTAGGTACTATTGTGAACTCTTTCTATATTCCAACTTCTCCATGGTTCATACCAACCGATACTAACCATAGATTCATCAAAATAAGCAAACAACACATAGAAAACAAAATCTGTCAAAAATAGAACAATCTATAGTAATCTGGAAACTTCGTATATCAATCTGTAACTCCAAAAATTCTGAAAATTGAGTACAATCTTGCAAATTTGTATATCAATCTTGTGTAAAATATTCAGATCAAAAGCACGTTTCTGTGAGTTTTTAAAATTCTGGCAATGAGCGCAAAAGTTTCTATTTTTCAGCAAGATCAAATCAACTATCACTGTAGACCATCCCAAGTGTCTTACTTGGCTCAAACACTAATTAAAAGACCAAAACACAATTACTACATAAGTAATAATGTGTATTCTCAAGAAAACAGAAAATTAAAATACTGGGTTGTCTCCCAACAAGCGCTTTTCTTTAAAGCTTTTTAGCTAGGCGTTGATAATTTTCATGATGCTCCATGATAGACAAAAAATTGAAGCACAAAGAGAGCATCATATCGCATGTGAAAATCAAGTTTATTTCTAAAATAATTCCTATACATAGGCATTTTATAAGCAAACAAATTATCAAGACAACCAAAAACTAGCATATGCAAGGAAGAACAAAAAAGCAACAGCAATCTTAACATAACGAGAGGTAATTTAGTAACATGAAAATTTCTACAACCATATTTTTTGTCTCTCATAATAATTACATGTGGAATCATATTCAAATTCAACAATATAGCTATCACATAAAAGTTTCTCTTCATGATCCACATGCATGGAAAGTTGACTCTCTTCCAAAATAGTGGGATTAACATAAAATAAAGTCATTACTTCTCCAAGCCGACTTTATCAAAAATTTCATAAGATTGATCAATCTCCAAAGTAGTGGAATCATTATTTCCTAGAGTTAACACTCTTCCCAACCCACTTTAAATATTATTGCAAACATATTCATCATGAGGCTTATATAAATTTTCAAGATCATAAGAAGCATTGTCACCTCAATCATGATCATTGCAATAAGTAGTGGACATAGCAAAATTATCATCCCCAACCTTGTGATTTTGCATATTATTAGCACAATTGACATTAATAGAATTTATGATAACATCATTTGAATCATGCTTTTTATTCAAGGATCTATCGCGAATGACTTCATAAATTTCTTGTTTTATCACCTCATCACAATTTTCAGATACACGAATTTCAAGCAAATCTTCGTAAAGATAATATAGTGCACACAACTCACTAGCAATTGGTTCGTCATAGTTGGATCTTTTAAAAATATTAGCAAGTGGATGAGGATCCATAAACTTTTTACTTTCTAATTTTGAATACATACACAATTATGGCAAGCGAACAAGCAAACAAACCAAGTAAGACATAAGGGCAAATGAAAATAAGGGAAATAAAGTGGCAAATACTTTTGTATTTTTCTGAAAATGTTTGAGAATTGGAGGAGAGGAAAACGAGTGGAAAATAGAAAATAATGTAAGTGTAAAAGATAAGAGTTTATGATGGCTAGTTGGTAGGCTTGATGTAGAGCCTCCCTGGCAATGGCGCCAGAAATTCTTCCTGCTACTTCTTGAGCTTGCGTTGATTTTTCCCTTGAAGACGAAACGGCGATGCAGCAAAGTAGAGATAAGTATATCCCTCAGTTAAGAACCAATATATAAATCTAGTAGGAGGCACAAGCAAGTCTCCAATCTATGCACCTGCCCAAACTAACAAACACTTGCACACAACGTGAAAAAGGGGTTGTCAATCCCTTCACGGTCATGAAAAAGAGTGAGATCTGATAGAGAGAGATAAAAAAGATAAATAAAAGAGCAAACTAAAGTAAATATAAATAAATTGCAGCAAGGTATTTTGGGTTTTTTTTGGTTTATAGATATCAAAATATATGATGGAAAATAGACCCGGTGCCATAGGTTTCACTAGAGGCTTCTCTCTTGAAACAAAACATACAGTGGGTAACAAATTACTGTCGAGCAATTGATAGAAAAGCACATAGGTATGAAAATATAAAAGGCAATGATCATGAATACAGGTATCACATCCGCCGAAACGATTCTGCATCTAGTACTATTACTCCACACATCGACCGCTATCCAGCATGCATCTAGAGTATTAAGTTCATAAGAACCGAGTAACGCTTTAAGTAAGATGACATGATGTAGAGGGATAAACTCAAGAAATATGATATAAACCCCATCTTTTTATCCATGATGGCAACAATATAGTACATGCCTCACTACCCATTCTGTCATTCGATGAGGACACCGCAAGATTGAACCCAAAACTAAGCACCTCTCCCATTGCAATAAAAACCAATTTAGTTGGCCAAACCAAACCGATAGTTCGAAGAGAAATACAAAGATATCTTAATCATGCATCAAAGAGTTCACAGACGACTCAAGTAATATTCATAGATAAACTTATTAGAAATCCACAATTCATCGGATCTCAACAAACACACGGCAAAAGAATATTACAACTGATAGATCTCCAAGAACATCGAGGATAACATTGTATTGAAGATCCAAGAGAGAGATGATGCCATCTAGCTAGTACCTATCACTAAAAAAAGACACATACGTGACATTTTGGGCCGAACGGATTTTTTCTGTCATACTTATGACACTTCTATGACGATAAATGCAACAAAACCCAGTATCATCATAGATGTGGTGGGCTCCTAGTTCTATGAAAAAAAACATGACAGAACATGGGATTTTCATCCTGGGCGGGCCGGAGACGTAGCTGCATGACATTCTTTGGGCCGCCCATGACGGAAAAAACCATGGTAGAAGCGAGGGCGAGGAAAATATCGGGGAGTTCCTAGTTACGGTGGGTGGTCGGGGCCGAGAGATGCACGTTTCTCTCATACATACGCGCGTGTGTGCGAGGCGTTGGGCTCTAACTGAGCCGGAGTGAGGCGTTGGGCTCTAACTGAACCCGAGCGATTGCACTAGCTACGTTACTGAACCCGAGCGATCAATCCCTTGCTGTTAACTGAACCCGAGTGATTCCTTCACTACTACTGCTAACTGAAGCCGATCGAACACTGCTGCCTCCTTCCCTTGATGAATAGTGAGCGTTGTTGGGGGGGTGGATAAACAGTTCCCAATGGGGGGTTGGATGAATAGGACCCCGTGGTAGTAGTGGACGTTGCCGCTGGATGCACAGTACCCCTATCGATCGAGCCAGTGGATGAACAGGACCCCGTGGAGGGGTGGATGAACAGGACCCCATGGAGGGCTGGATGAATAGGACCCCGTGGAGGGCTAGTTGAACAGTAGCCGGTGGAGGGCTGAATGAACAGTAGCCCGTGGAGGGGTGGTTGAACAGGACCCCGTGGAGAGGGCTGGTTGAACGGTAGCCGATGGAGGAGCGCGCGGTGGAGGCTGGATGAACAGTTGCAGGTGGAGGCTGGAGGAGGTAGACGGTGGATGAACAGTAGCTCGTGGAGGCTGGAGGAGTTCGACGGTGGAGATGAACAGTATCCTGTGGAGTCCCGTTTTGCGGTACGCAACACCCCTACCGATGAACAAGACCCCCATTTTGACGGTAGCGCTGCAACACATGTCTATTCCCTCCATTTTGCGGTATGCCACACCTGTCCCGATCAACAGGACCCTGTTTCCACCCTTGGAGGTCCGTTTCCTCCATTGAACAGGATCCCGTTTCGACCGTGGCCGGTCGAACACAAGGTCATTTCCTCCGTTCTGCGATACGCAAGGCCTCTTTTCCATCGGTTGTTCCATCCCAGCTGGTTGGCTCTCGATGAACACGATGACGCATTCTGTTCCGACCCATCTGGTTGCCTCCCCATGAACACAATGACGGCGCAGCTTCTCCATTCCGACCTAGCCATGTACACGAGCCCTACCCGTACGTATGCGCGAGTATGCCTTCGAGACCCCGCCCGTACGTACTTACGTGGCTGTATTTTCTTTCTTGCACCCTGGCCGCTGTATGTACATGTACATGCTACGTGTGTGCCTGTACTATGACACGTGCGCGCCTCTACATCCACCAGTATGTACGTACACTTTTGCGACCAGAATGACAACGCTACGTACGCTTCGACCAGGTGGGTCCCGACTATCACGCACTCCCTTCCGTGCGAAGATGTAGCTGGTTGGTCCCAGCAGTCAAGGGGCTAATCATTTTTTTGCCCGTAATATGGACGCACTTCCTTGCGTGCGAAGATATAGCTAGTGGGTCCTAGCAGTCAGGGGGGAAACGTTTTTTCGTGAAATACGGTGGCCTGTCCGGTGGGTCCCTGCTGTCAGGTGGAGGAATCATTGTTTTCCGCGTAATAAGGAGGCACTTCCTTGCTGCAGACGTGGACCCAGTTGTCAGCCTCTCCATGTACAGTACAGGACTCTTCTGATGGAAGTTGTTCGTTGACCACATTGACCACGCCATGCCGAGAGAACCAAGGCGGTGGACGATGGTGAGGCCTAGGAAGGGGACGACGCGGAGCCGGGGACGCGGCAGTGGATTCCCATGTGGAGAGGAGTACGACAGTTCACTGGTTCGGCTGCGGTGTGAGGCTGCTGTTTCCGCAGGGCCTGGCCAGCGGTGGGAGTAGTACGAGGCGGTGAGGCCTCCGCGGCAGTACAGCCGGCCACGGGAGGCAGGAGCAGGCGGCACGACCGGCACTGCTTTGGGCGGCTGGAGCAAGAAGACTAGAGGTTGAAGAAGAACTACGGCTGTTGGATGGACATCGTACGGTCCTGGAGCTAGAATCGTTCATATTGACTAAGTTGACAAAGCCCTCCGTCCCCGTCAACTTAGTAGGCCCCAATGTCAGCCTCCCACTATGCTGGGTCCCAACTAGCAGGGGGAGTATTCATTTTTTTGTGCGTAATAAGGAGGCACTTCCTTGCGTGCGAAGATATAGCTGGTGGGTCCGACCTGTCAGTGGGGGGAACAATTTTTTCGCGAAATACAGAGGCCCTTCCGATGCGGCCTGTCAGATTTCAGGTTCCGGAAAAACCCTTGAGGTTCAAACTCTAGGGTGCGCACGAAGATCTCTCCTCCCCCTAGCTCACGCTCTCACCACAATCTCAAAGCTCAACATGTCAAACTTGCAGAACAAATGACAAAGTGTTTATACAGGTTCGGGCCACGGATGTGGTGTAATACCCTACTCAAGTGTGGTGTGGTGGATTGCCTCTTGGGATGAGGATGAACGAGTACAAGGGAAGAACAACCTCCTGAGGAGATGTGTCCTTGAGCTCGGTGAGCTTGTGTGGTTGAGGATGATCTGAATGGTCAAAGACCCGTCCCCCCTACTGTGGTGGCTAGTCCTATTTATAGAGGCCCTGGTCCTCTTCCCAAACATAGGCGGGAGGGGAACCAACAACAGCCAAATTTGAAGGGAGACAACTAGTACAAGTTATCCTGACAAAAGGTGGTCTTCGCCTACCAAAGGCTCTGGTGGTGACGCCGTCCTGGGCTCCACGGTGACCTCCATCCTTCCGTCCTGCTGGTCTTGGTCTCGTTGCACCAATATGGA
Source organism: Triticum urartu (assembly GCF_003073215.2). Lineage (NCBI taxonomy): Eukaryota > Viridiplantae > Streptophyta > Magnoliopsida > Poales > Poaceae > Triticum > Triticum urartu. The sequence goes on from NC_053025.1 coordinate 249,208,196, forward strand.
AACCTTTGCCTGATGCTTTGGGACTCCTCATCTGTGCTTGCCTCTTTAGCACCAAAGAGCAAACAAGTACACCGTGCGCGCTTGCGCTTGCCTGGCCTTGGTCGTCGTGGCTTGCGTCACAGGGACCTCGCGAGGTGCCCCCCGCCTTGATCTCTCCGCCCCTCGCTAGGAAACACGGTAAGGAAAGACAGCCTTGGGTTTAGAAACCCATGCCTTTTCCTCCTAAGCCATTCAAGAAAAAGGATGATGAGGATTTTGAGCGCTTTGCTGAGATGATTAGACCTATCTTTTTGCGTATGCGTTTGACTGATATTCTTAAAATGAATCCTTATGCTAAGTACATGAAAGATATTGTTACTAATAAAAGAAAGATACCAGAAGCTGAAATTTCCACCATGCTTGCTAATTATACTTTTAAAGGTGGAATACCTAAGAAACTAGGATATCCCGGAGTACCAACTATACCATGCTCCATTAAAAGAAACTATGTTAAAACTGATTTATGTGATCTTGGAGCCAGTGTTAGTGTTATATATGCCTCTCTCTTTATATCGTAGAGTTGATTTGAATAAGTTGACACCTACTGAAATATCTTTGCAAATGGATGATAAATCAACTGCTATACGTGTCGGTATTTTTGAGGATGTGCCTGTTGTAGTTGCAAACGTTACCATTTTAACGGACTTTGTTATTCTTAATATTCGCGAGGATGATAGTATGTTTATTATTTTTGGAAGACCCTTTTTGAATACTGCAGGGGCTGTTACTAATTGCACCAAAGGCAATGTCACTTTTCATGTTAATGGTAATGAGCATATAGTACACTTTCCGAGGAAACAACCTCAAGTCCACAGTATCAATTCTATTGGAAAAATTCCAACTATTACTATTGGAGGTTTTGAATTTCCTCCTCCTACTGTCATGAAGAAATATGATATGCTTATTGTTGGGGACATGCATATCCCCGTTGAGGTAACCTAGTGTTATTCAAAAATTCTTCGGTTCCATGTTATTCGGAATGAGTTTGTTAACAAGACCTGATCAACCTTGTTAGTGATTCCTTTTGATGAGCATGAGATGGATGAATTTAGAAAGCACAACCTTCTGTACCCTCCTTTTGCTTTCTATTATATAGTAGAAATAAAGAAAAAATAGTAATTTTTGTCTGTTTTCTGAATTATCCATGCAATAAAAAATACCCCGAAAATAAAAGTACTCCAAATGCCCTGCCAATTTAATATGATTTTTTCTTCAATATTTGAGAATATCTGGCACTAAGAACACGACAGGAGGAGCAAGCACCTGGCCACGATGGTCCACGACGTGCCCACCCCCCTGGGCGCGCCCCCCTGCCTCGTGGGCCCACGGTGGCTCCCCTCCACTTATTCCTGCACCCACACACTTCTTCTTCCTCCCAAAAAAAATCACCATCCAGCTCAAGCACGAGTTTTAGCTCATTTTGCTGTGATTTTCGATCTCCTTGCTCAAAGCACCTCTCATAAAACGGCTTTGGGGATTGTTCCTTGGTATGTGACTCCTCCATTGGTCCAATTAGTTTTTGTTCTAATGCTTTATTCATTGCAAATTTACGCTGCCTAGGTGACCATGTTCTTGAGCTTGCATGTCAAATTTATATGGTTCCAAGTAGTTCTAATGCATGATATAGGCTCTAGGCACTTGTAGGAGTAGTTGCTATCAATTTTGTTGAGTTTGGTTTACTTTTATTTGAAGTTACTGAAAATTTCAGAAATTTTTTAGAGGAAGAAATATGTTTAGGAAAATGTACCAAGGTGGTTCTTGAAGGAAACAAGGACCCAGGCTTGTAATGCGTGATGCTGGTGATGAGCCACCAAGGGACGCTCCAGTGCGGCCTTGTGAATGGCCCTCAGAGGACTTCATGGATCGAGCAGGAATTAAGGAAGAACTTAACGCATATTTACGTAACGCTGATCTTGTGAACTTCGAGGCAGAAAAGTGCCGCTAGTACCACTATCTCACTAGTTCCTTTGTGAGGAGGTTTGAATTTTCATCTTCACGCAATTCTCAAACTGTCCTGTTTGATCTTTATAAAAATTCTTATACTATGGACTTAGAGGACTTTACCACTGCTTGCAAACTTCCACAATGCGGTAGTGCTAGTGCACCTCGCAAATCTGAATTTAGAGATTTTGTTGCTAGTATAACTGTGGGGGAATCTAGAGATATAGCACAAGCTACCATAGGGACCATTCATTTTCCTGCTATACATTATTTTGCTCTCTTCATAGGTAGATGCATTAATGGTAAAGATGAAGCATGTCACATGTGTGTCCCTGACCTCAGTATTCTTAGGAGTGCTGTGTTAGGAGATAAATCTTATAATTTGGGAGCCATTGTTGCACGTAGGTTGCATCATAATAGATAATGGAGATTTCTTTGGTGGGATTTATGCAACCCGTATAGCTAATTTTCTTGGTATAACCATATGTGAGGATGATATTGAATTGCCTCCCGCTTATTTGGATTATCAAGCTATGGTTCGTCATCATTTTGTTGAGAGGAACGATCAGTTCCTCCAGTACCGACTAATCTTTGACAGACGACACACCTATCACATTGCTCTCCCTGCTTCTACTTTCTTTGACTTTCAGGCAAAAGGGAGATATTTTATAACCAGAGAGGAGGCGGAAGAGTATAAGAGGAGGGCTGAGATAGCTCGCCTCCAAGCTGCAGCCCACGATGCAATGACTGCTGCATCTCGGTACGACCCCAACTACAACTTTGGATATCCGCCAGGCCAGCCATGGCATTAGACCAACTTAGGCCAAAAGCCTAAGCTTGGGGGAGTACGTATTTCCCACCGACATTACATTCATGTTCACACACTCATTACTAGTTGTCGGTGCTCATACTTTTTCATTGTAATATCCATGCTAGTTTATTTTCTTTTTATGCTTTCTTCTTGTGTGTTTGATAACCCTTAAGAAAAATAAAAAAATTTAGTTGTAGCTTTTAGCCAGTTTTAATTTCCATGCTTGTAGTAGTAATTAAAAAGAAAACCCAAAAAGATTTCATGTTCTTCTTTTGCTTGTTGGGAGCTTTCCCGTGTAAATAGTTTTATTTCTTTTGTTTGGGGGACGATAGGAGAAGACCATGATTAAATTGTTGAAGTGACTCCTATATGTATTATTGTTGATTTAACCAAGAGTCCATATTGCCTTGTCTTCTCCTGTTTATTGAATGCTTGCAGATTCCAGCTTAGTCCAATGCACGTGCACTGTTATTATTATTCACATCATTCGGTCGTGCAAGTGAAAGGCAATTATGACGATATATGATGGACTGATTGAGATGGGAGAAGCTGGTATGAACTCGACCTCTCTTGTTTTTGTAAATATGATTAGTTCATCGTTCTTGATTCAGCCTATTATGAATAAACATGTTTGCAATGACAATTAGAGATTATAGTTGCTTATGCCATGCTTAATTAGCTAGGAGCTTATAATGGTTTACCTTGCGTGCCAACATGCTATTAAAATGGTTGTGATGTGGTATGATAGGGTGGTATCCTCTTTTGAACGATTCGAGTGGCTTGACTTGGCACATGTTCACGCATGTAGTTGAAACAAAATCAACATAGCCTCTATGATATTTATGTTCATGGTGCATTATATCCTACTCATGCTTGCATTAGGTGTTGATTAATTTTAATGCATGTTCATGACTATTGTTGCTCTCTAGCTGGTCGCTTCCCAGTCTTTTTCTAGCCTTCACCTGTACTAAGCGGGAATACTACTTGTGCATCCAATCCCATAAAAACCCCAAAGTTGTTCCACATGAGTCCACCATACCTACCTATATACGGTATCTACCTGCCGTTCCAAGTAAATTTGTATGTGCCAAACTCTAAACCTTCAAATAAAAATTCTGTTTTGTATGCTCGAATAGCTCATGTATCAACTAGGGTTGTCCGTATCTTCCATGTTAGGCGGGTTATTCTCAAGAGGAGTGGACTCCGCTCCTCACTCACGAGAAAATGGCTGGTCACCGGGATGCCCAGTCCCATGATTTATGCAAATCAAATCAAAATAATTGCAAAAAACTCCCTCAGGACTCTTGTTAGTTGGAGGCACTCGTTATTTCGAGCAAGCCAGGGATTGATGCTTGTTGGTGGAGGGGGAGTATAAACTTTACCATTCTGTTTGGGAACCGCCTATAATGTGTGTATCATGGAAGATATCGCCATCTCTTGGTTGTTATGTTGACAATGAAAGTATACCGCTCAAAATATTATTCACCTCTATTTCAAAATCGAGCTCTGGCACCTCTACAAATCCCTACTTCCCTCTGGGAAGGGCCTATCTATTTACTTTTATGTTGAGTCATCATCCTCTTATTAAAAAGCACCATTTGGAGAGCACCGATGTCATTTGCATTCATTACTATTAGTTTACATTGAGTATGACTTGACTGGATCTCTTTTACCATGAATTACAATGTCTAGTCAATCCTTGATCTTTAAAGGTGCTCTGCATTTATGTTTTGCCGGTCTCATAAAGGGCTAGCAAGATACCATCTTGTTATATCATATTATGATTGTTTTCAGAAAGTGTTGTCATCCGAGATTTATTATTATTGCTCGCTAGTTGATTATGCCATTGATATGAGCAAACATGAGACCTAAGAGTTATTGTGAATATGGTTAGTCCATAATCTTTGCTGAAAACTTGAATGCTGGCTTTACATATTTACAACAAGAGCAAACAAAGTTTGTAAAAGTTTTTCTTTATCACTTTCAGTTTGTCAACTGAATTGCTTGAGGACAAGCAAAGGTTTAAGCTTGGGGGAGTTGATACGTCTCCGTCGTATCTACTTTTCGAAACACTTTTGCCCTTGTTTTGGACTCTAACTTGCATGATTTGAATGGAACTAACCCGGACTGACGCTGTTTTCAGCAAAATTGCCATGGTGTTATTTATGTGGAGAAACAAAAGTTCTCGGAATGACCTGAAACTCCACGGAGATTATTTTTGGAAATAATAAAAAATACTGGCAAAGAATCAAGGCCAGGGGGGCCACTGTGACGCCCCAAGACCAGAGCTTCAGATGCCTTCCAGGGTTTCCGGGTTTTGTCGTGTGATTTGTTTGGTTCTTTGCATCATGTGCATTGCATCATGTCATTTCTTTTATTAACTCAACTAAATAAATGGCATGGATCTTTGATCCATTTAAATTGAGGGAATTCACATGGTGATTCTCTTTATAACATATCCTCCCGATATTAGGGAGCTATATTAAATATTCCATTTTCGGAATCACCTATAACACACTTGCAAAATATTCCAATGCCTTTGTTATCTTAATTCTCGGTCTCCAACATGGCCATATTTTTTCTTTCATCATTTCGGAGCTCCACCAAAAATCCGAACATTTTTGGACACCTCTTATTCCTAGTCCTTGTTCAAACCATTTGAATTAAATTCAAATGACTTTGAATTAAATTCTTGCAATCATGTCTCCCCTAATTTTCGTGGACCGTGCACATTTTTACGAGTCCGTGAAAATTAACCCCATGCTCAAAATCCTTCCCTAACCCTCTCTTTCTTTCCTCTCACTCCAATTTCTTTTCTGTTTAAGTTTTAAGTTTTTAAAGAGAGAGGGAGGAGAGAGTCCAGGCCATCAGCCCCGCAGGCCCATCCTAACTCCGCAGCCTTTTGGACCAAAGCCCAGCCTGCGCCCTCACACCTGGGCTGGCCCAAGGCCAAATCCACCTACCCCCATCCTAACCCTAGTGCCCCGAACCCACCATCTCCCCGATCCCCACTCCCTTCCCTCGACCCCAACACCAGCGCCGCCACCCCTCGTCCTTCCCGATCCCCCCTCGTCTCTCCTCTTATCCCGCTGCTCGCGCCGCCAGGAAGGAGCGCCCACGCTCGATGCCTCTGCCCGATCCCATCTCACGCTCGACCTCTCCCTCTCCTCTCGCTCGAGCCGCCCTCTAGCCACAGGACCCCGCCATGGATGAACGGCTCTGCCAAGCTCCGCCTTGCCGCCGTTCTGCACTCGTTCTAGCCGGGAATCGAACGGACCCGTCTTCCCTCGTCCATCCCCGACCTATTCTCCGGCAAGGTCCGCTCCGCCGTCGTCGTCTAGGGCCATCCCCTGCCTGGATACGTCCAGCCCGTCGCCTCCTACAAGCTGCAGCTGCTCGGCTTCCTCCATGTTGCATGCCTCTGCAACGGCGCAGATGCAAGAGCCCTCATCGGTTGACTACGTGGTCAACTCATATAAACGGGTCGCCCTTCTCTGCTTCGTCACGTGAGTCGCGCCCACTGCGCAGCTCGATAGGCCACGGAATCCAGGGACGCAAGGCCACCTTCGGAGATCCCTTTTCGCAAAGTACCACACCCGGTGAAGACAAGACAGAGACCTCCTCGAGCAGGAATGTTTTTGAGATCGTCAAGGACACCTCAAGTTCGACTACGTTTTGCCGCCTCGACCGAGACCAACAAGTACCACGACGACGCGTCAAGTTCGTCTACCGCCGTCTTCGGAACTGCTAAGTACGGCAAGTACCTCGGCTAGTACCTTGATGCCCGATGCATAGAACAACTACCGTCGCTGATGACCCGAGTACCACTACCGTCGACCCTCGAATACCCCGTGGACGTCAAGTTTCATGTCGTTGACCCCGAACCTCTACGAAAATGTGTATGACTACTTCCTTCTCCGAAGAACCGAGTAACGGAACCGTCAAGTTCGTCTACCGCCTACATGTACAACTACCGTCCCCGAGATCGCGAGAACCTCTTCCGTCGACCCTAGAGCATGCGAGAACGACTACTTCCACTACGAACGTCCCGAGAACGTCTACTTCCCCTACAACACATTGAACTTGGTCCGTTCCGACAACACACGCTTCGAAGGTATAACCCCGAGATGACTTCCCGTGAACGAATGCATGCGTGATGTATGAGATGCTCGTGCTTGCTTCGTGCTCGAATTGTCGGTGCACGTTGCCCCTCTTTTGCATTGTCACCATCGTCGACTCATGGGACACCCGGTATCCAGGAGTGCCCCACCATCTTTTGCATGGATCCGCACACTTCTCTTTTGCATCGGTATCTCAATCGAGTTACCGGAACCGGAACGCTGTCGTGGCACCGTTTTCGTATCGTTGCCGTGGCACCCCTTTTCATTTTCTGCCATGATGACAAATGCTTCATTTTGCTCTTGTCAACTTTTAATAAAATTGCATAAAACTTGTTCATGTCATCCGCATCATGATAACAACAATTAAAATGTTTAAATTGTTGTTTGCATTAATTTACTAAGGCATATGGGGATTTACCGGATTCATTATTTGTTATATCCAGCCCCATTTAAATTGTTTAGATGATGTAGTTTTGTTATGCCTCACCTCTTGCCATGTTTAACAACATTTAATATTATTGAGTACCTAACCCGAGAGAGAACTAAATAATTGATGTGGTGTTCCGTCAATATGCAACTCATTGCATATTGAGCTCCACTTAATTTGTAGGATTGTTTGTGCTCTTTGCCATGCCATGCCTCTTTAAACCGGTCATGCATCATACTCGATTGTGCATCATGCCATGTTTATGTGTTGGTTGTTTACTATGTGGTTTGCTTCTTTTCCGGTGTTGCTTCTTCGGGTTAGTTCCGATAACGTCGTGTTTGTGAGGACCCGTTCGACTACGTCCACTTATCTTCTTCATGGACTCGTTCTTCTTCCTTGCGGGATCTCAGGCAAGATGACCATACCCTCGAAATCACTTCTATCTTTGCTTGCTAGTTGCTCGCTCTTTTGCTATGCCTATGCTGCGATACCTACCACTTGCTTATCATGCCTCCCGTATTGTTGAGCCAAGCCTCTAACCCACCTTGTCCTAGCAAACCGTTGTTTGGCTATGTTACCGCCTGCTCAGCCCCTCTTATAGCGTTGTTAGTTGCAGGTGAAGATTGGAGCTTGTTCCATGTTTGGAACATGGGTATTTTGTTGGGATATCACAATATATCTTATTTAATTATTGCATCTATATACTTGGTAAATGGTGGAAGGCTCGGCCTTATGCCTGGTGTTTTGTTCCACTCTTGCCGCCCTAGTTTCTGTCATATCGGTGTTATGTTCTCGGATTTTGCATTCCTTACGCGGTTGGGTTATAATGGGAACCCCTTGACAGTTCGCTTTAAATAAAACTCCTCCAACAAGGCCCAACCTTGGTTTTACCATTCGCCACCTAGCCTTTTTCCCTTAGAAGTCGTGCATCCCGAGGGTCATCTTTATTTTTAAACCCTCGGGCCAGTGCTTGTCTAAGTGTTGGTCCAACCCAGAGCACCATGTGGGGCCGTCCCTTGGCAACTTGGGTTACGTTGGCTCCCGTACGCTTAGATTATCTGGTGTGCCCTAAGAACGAGATATGTGCAGCTCCTATCGGGATGTCGACGCATCGGGTGGTCTTGCTGGACTTGTTTTACCATTGTCGAGGATGTCTTGTAGAACCGGGATACCGAGTCTGATCGGAATGTCTCGGGAGGAGGTCTATTCCTTCGTTGACCGTGAGAGCTTGTCATGGGCTAAGTTGGGACACCCCTGCAGGGATTTGAACTTTCGAAAGCCGTGCCCGCAGTTATGGGCAGATGGGAATTTGTTAATGTCCGGTTGTAGAAAACCTGAAGTTGACCTTAATTAAAATGCATCAACCGCGTGTGTAACCCTGATGGTCTCTTTCCGGCGGAGTCCGGGAAGTGAACACGGTGTTGGAGTTATGTTTGACGTAGGTTGCTCTAGGATCACTTCTTGATCATAGCTTCTCGGTCGTGCTTTGGCTTCTCTTCTCGCTCTCATTTGCGTATGTTAGCCACCATATATGCTAGTTGCTTGCTGCAGCTCGACCTCATACCTTTACCTTACCCATAAGCTTAAATAGTCTTGATCACGAGGGTGTGAGATTGCTGAGTCCCCATGACTCACAGATACTTCCAAAACCAGCTTGCAGGTGCCGTTGAACCGTGCCGGTGACACAACTGAGCTCAGGAGGAGCTCGATGAAGATCTTGTCCTTTGTGTTGTTTCGTTTCAGTCGATCAGTAGTGGAGCCCAGTTGGGATCGATCGGGGACCTTGTCGCATTTGGGGTTCTTCTTTTATTTTGGTTCTGTAGTCGGACCTTGATTGTATTTGGATGTTGTAATGCTTTATTCATGTAATTGTGTGAAGTGGCGATTGTAAGCCAACTATGTATCTCTTTCCCTTATGTATTACATGGTTTGTGTGAAGATTACCACACTTGCGACATTGCTTTCAATGCGGTTATGCCTCTAAGTCGTGCTTCGACACGTGGGAGATATAGCCGCATCGAGGGCGTTACAGCCACACCCTAGCCATGAGGGTGGGGGGCGCGCCAGCCCCCCTGGGCGTGCCCCCCTGCCTCGTGGGGCCCTTGGAGCTCCACCGACCTCAACTCCAACTCCATATATTCGTGTTCGGGGAGAAAAAAAATAAAAGGAGAAGGATTTATCACGTTTACGATACGGAGCCGCCACCAAGCCCTAAACTCTCCCAGGAGGACTGATCTGGAGTCCGTTCGGGGCTCAGGAGAGGGGAATCCATCGCCATCGTCATCATCAACCTTCCTCCATCACCAATTTCATGATGCTCACCGCCGTGCGTGAGTAATTCCATCGTAGGCTTGCTGGACGGTGATGGGTTGGATGAGATTTATCATGTAATCAAGTTATTTTTGTTAGGGTTTGATCCCTAGTACCCACTATGTTCTGAGATTGATGTTGCTATGACTTTGCTATGCTTAATGCTTGTCACTAGGGCCCGAGTACCATGATTTCAGATCTGAACCTATTATGTTTTCATGAATATATGTGAGTTCATGATCCTATCTTGCAAGTCTATAGTCACCTACTATGTGTTATGATCCGGCAACCCCGAAGTGACAATAATCGGGACCACTCACGGTGATGACCGTAGTTTGAGGAGTTCATGTATTCACTATGTGTTAATGCTTTGGTCCGGTACTCTATTAAAAGGAGGCCTTAATATCCCTTAGTTTCCACTAGGACCATGCTGCCACGGGAGGGTACGACAAAAGATGCCATGCATGTTCTTTTCCATAAGCACGTATGAATATATTCGGAATACATGCGTACATTACATTGATGAATTGGAGCTAGTTCTGTGTCACCCTAGGTTATGACTATTACATGATGAACTGCATCCGGCATAATTCTCTATCACCGATCCATTGCCTACGAGCTTTCCATATATTGTTCTTCGCTTATTTACTTTTCCGTTGCTATTGTTATCATAACTACAAAACACGAAAAATATTACTTTTCTATCGTTACCTTTTGCTACCGTTACCACTACTGTCATATTACTTTGCTACTAAACACTTTGCTGCAGATATTAAGTTATCCAGGTGTGGTTGAATTGACAACTCAACTGCTAATACTTGACAATATTCTTTGGCTCCCCTTGTGTCGAATCAATAAATTTGGGTTGAATACTCTACCCTCGAAAACTGTTGCGATCCCCTATGCTTGTGGGTTATCAGTGCAGGCTTGCGAAGGTCTCCTGCAGATCTTGAATGAAAGTCCTTGCCTCCCGAGACTTTACCACAATGTCATCGATGTAGGCTTCAGCGTTCCTCCCGAGCTGCTGACCCAGGGTGATGTGCATCAGCCGCTGAAAGGTCACGCCTGCGTTGCGCAGCCCAAACGACATGAAAGTGTAGCAGTACACCCCACACGGGGTCAGGAAGGCCGTCTTCTCCACATCCTCCACTGCCATCTTGATCTAGTGATAGCCTGAAAACGCATCCAGGAAGCACAGCAGGTCACACTGGGAGGTGGAGTCGACAATCTGGTCGATGCGCGGGGGCGGGAACGGCTCTTGGGGACATGGCTTGTTGAGGTTGGTGAAGTCAACACACATGCACTCCTTCCTGCCTTTCTTCGATATGACGATGGGGTTCGCCAGCCACTCAGATTACCGAACCTCGCTAATGACACCTGCTGCCTCCAGCTTGCGGGTTTCCTAGACGATGAAGGACTGCTTCTCTATGGATTGTCGCCGCACCTTTTGCTTAACAGGGCGCACATTGGGGCACACCCTCAAGTGATGCTCGATCACCCCTCTTGGGACCCCTACTAGCTGCTTGAGTTCCCATGCAAATACATGCTTGTTCACGTGCAGGAACCTCACCAATGCCTCCTGTTGGTCCGGGTCGAGGTCGGCGCCTATGGTGAAGGTGGCTCCTGAGGACCCATCTTCCTTGACCGGCTCCTGCTTGGTTTCGGCCTGATCTTGAGTGAACAACTACTTCCTCTTTGCTGGCGTGGCCTCCTTAACCCCAGGGGCGGCCTCGTTGGCCGGTCGCACTGTCGTGGCAGTTTTGATGGCGAACTTGAGCGCCGCCAGAGCCTCCTTGGTGTCTCCAACTACGGTGACGACGTCCATGCTCCCGGGCATCTTCATGAGGTTGTAGGCCGGATGGGTCGCCACCATAAATTGAGCCAGAGCCGGGTATCCGAGGATGGTGTTGTACGGGAGGCCAATGTGGGCGATGTTGAAGTCGATCAGATCGGTGCGGTAGTTGTTGCGAGTGCCGAAGGTCACTGGAAGGCGAATCTGCCCTAGGGGGCTGGTGGAGCCGCCGCCGACCCCGGAGAAGGGCTTTTTGGGGTGGAGCCATTCGAGTGGTACGTGTTGAGGCCGGCGCCACCGTCGATGAGGGTCTTGGTGACAGCTACGCTGCAGATGGTGGGTGTGCAAAGCATTGGAAGCATGCCCGAGCCGACGGTGGGGACGGGGTGATACCCCGAGTCGAAGGTGAGGTCGGCCTTGGGCGCAGCCCAGCCCAGGGGAGCTCCTTGCCGCACGGAAGCGGCACCAATCTGGTGGAAGAACGGCTTAGTGTGACGGTCGGAGGGCGGTGCTTACGAGCCACCAAGGAGCGCCACGACGGTGAGGGGCACTGATGTCACAAAGAGTGTGACAAAGAGGCCGCGCAGCTCCTCCCAAGATGCCACTGAGGATCCTGGGAGGGCGAGAAGCCAGGCGTGCGGCGCACCAGCGAGGGCCAGGTGAAGCCAGTTGACCATGACCTTGTCGTCGCCCCCAGCCTTCAGGACGACATCTTCATATGCCAGTAGGAAGGCCGACGGGTCCGTCGCGCCGTCATAGCGTGGCGACATCTCCGGCTTGAACTTGGGCGGCCATTGTACCTATCGCAAGTCGGGGGCAAAGGCCCTAAGCCCCCTTGCGCTGTCGTGGGCGTCTGTCATCCCAGCCGGGGAGCAACGCCGGCCATGGGGACAAGGCGCAGAGGTGGCGGAGCATGGATCGACGGAAGGAAAGCTTCAGCGCACCCCCTACCTGGTGTGCCAAATGTTAGATTTCAGGTTTCGGCAAAAGCCTTGAGGTTCGAACTCTGGGGTGCGCACGAAGATCTCTCCTCCCCCTAGCTCACGCTCTCACCACAATCTCAAAGCTCAGCACGTCGAACTCGCAGAACAAAGGACACATGGTTTATACTGGTTCGGGCCACCGATGTGGTGTAATACCCTACTCCAGTGTGGTGTGGTGGATTGCCTCTTGGGCTAAGGATGAACGAGTACATGTGAAGAACAACCTCCTGAGGAGATGTGTCCTTGAGCTCAATAAGCTTGTGTGGTTAAGGATGATCTGAATGGTCCAAGACCCGTCCCCCCTACTGTGGTGGCTAGTCCTATTTATGGAGGCCCTGGTCCTCTTCCCAAACGTAGGCGGGAAGGGATCCAACAATGGCCAAATTTGAAGGGAGACAACTAGTACAAGTTATCCTGACAAAAGGTGGTCTTCGCCTGCCAAAGGCTCTGGTGGTGACGCCGTCCTCGGCTCCACGGTGACCTCCGTCCTGCTGTCCTGCTGGTCTTGGTCTTGTTGCACCGATATGGAAACCTTTTCCTAATGCCTCGGGACTCCTCATTTGTGCTTGCCTCTTTAGCACCAAAGAGGAAATGAGTACGCTGCGCACGCTGACGCCTGCCTGGCCTTGGTCGTCATGGCTTGCATCACAGTGACCTCGCGAGGTGCCCCCGCCTTGATCTCTCCACCCCTCGCGAGCCAACCTAGTGAGGCCGTCCCCGAGGAGGTCTTGCATCGTTCGCCTCACGAGGCTTGCCCCCTCACGAGGGTCTTGAGTGTTTGCTGGTGAAGATGGGCCATACAGGGCCGCTGGTGGACCCATGCCGTGGGCCGTTGGCAGGCAAGTTTGGGGACCGCGTTCCCAGGATGCCGTGGACCCAGCTGTCAGCCTCTCCACGTACAGTGCATGTCCGATGGATGTCGTTCGTTGACCACATTGACCACGACACACCGAGAGCACTAGGGCGGTGGATGATGGCGAGGCCTAGGAAGGGAACAACATGGAGCTGGGGAAGACTCGACAGTGGTTTCCCACGTGGTGGGGAGTACGTGGGTTTACTGGTCCGACTGCCGTCGCCGGAAAATAACAGGAGGTTTGGGTGAGTAGTAGAATGGCCAGGCCAGCAATGGATTAGGGTGGGGTTGTGCGGCCTGTGCAGCAGCACAACCATCCATGGGAGGCGGGAGCAGGCAGTCCCACCAGCGTTGGTTTGGGCGGCTGAGAAAGAATATAAGATATTGAAGAAGTAGCACGGCCGTTGGATTAACATCCAATGATCACTGCTTCTAGAATCGTTTGTGGACTAAGTTGACAAAGCCTTTCGTACACGTCAACCTAGTAGACCCACAAGTCGGCCTCCAAATCTGTCACAAACAACATACAACCTGAAATTTCTAGCCAGATTCAAATTAATTTAAAAACTAAAGATACCTTAATTAAATTCTAACGAAATTTTACCCGCACAAAAACAATGAAATTTAAAATATCAAAATCCGAAAGAAAAAAGTATTTTGGAACTAATTGCCAGTTTGTTGTATTTTTCATTTTACAACCCATTTAATATTACTAATAGCCCATCTCTTATTACTTATAGCCCATTTTCTGGGCAAAACATAAATGCACAGCACCTTTAAACATCAAGGACTGACTAGACATTGTAATTCATGGTAAAAGAGATCCAGTCAAGTCATACTCAATTTGAACTAACAGTAATGAATGCAAATGACAGCGGTGCTCTCCAACTGGTGCTTTTTAATAAGAGTATGATGACTCAACATAAAAGTAAATAGATTGGCCCTTTGCAGAGGGAAGCAGGGATTTGTAGAGGTGCCAGAGCTCGATTTTGAAATAGAGGTGAATAATATTTTGAGCGGTATACTTTCATTGTCAACATAACAAGCAAGAGATGGTGATATCTTCCATGCAACACACATTATAGGCGGTTCCCAAACAGAATGGTAAAGTTTATACTCCCCCTCCACCAACAAGCATCAATCCATGGCTTGCTCGAAACAACGAGTACCTCCAACTAACAACAGCCCCAGGGGGAGTTTTGTTTGCAATTATTTTGATTTGATTTGCATAAAGCATGGGACTGGGCATCCCGGTGACCAGTCATTTTCTCATGAGTGAGGAGCGGAGTCCACTACTCTTGAGAATAACCCGCCTAACATGGAAGATACAACCAACCCTAGTTGACACATGAGCTATTCGAGCATACAAAACAAAATGTTTATTTGAAGGTTTAGAGTTTGGCACATACAAATTTACTTGGAACGGCAGGTAGATACCGTATATAGGTAGGTATATTGGTAGGATTGGATGCACAAGCAGTATTCCCGCTTAGTACAGGTGAAAGCTAGAAAAAGACTGGGAAGCGACCAACTAGAGAGCGACAACAGTCATGAACATGCATTAAAATTAATCAACACCGAATGCAAGCATGAGTAGGATATAATGCACCATGAACATAAATATCGTAGAGGCTATGTTGATTTTGTTTCAACTACATGCGTGAACATGTGCCAAGTCAGGCCACTCGAATCGTTCAAAAGAGGATACCACCCTATCATACCACATCATAACCATTTTAATAGCATGTTGGCACGCAAGGTAAACCATTATAAACTCTTAGCTAATTAAGCATGGCATAAGCAACTATAATCTCTAATTGTCACTGCAAACATGTTTATTCATAATAGGCTGAATCAGGAATGACGAACTAATCATATTTACGAAAACAAGAGAGGTCGTGTTCAGACCAGCTTCTCCCATCTCAATAAGTTCATCTTATATCGTCATAATTGCCTTTCACTTGCACGACCAAATGATGTGAATAATAACAGTGCACGTGTATTGGACTAAGCTGGAATCAGCAAGCATTCAATAAACAGGAGAAGACAAGGCAATATGGACTCTTGGTTAACTCAACAATAATGCATATATGAGTCACTTCAACAATTTAATTATGGTCTTCTCCTATCGACACCCAAAGAAAAGAAAAGAAATAAAACTATTTACACGGGAAAGCTCCCAACAAGCAAAAGAAGAACATGAAATCTTTTTGGGTTTTCTTTTTAATTACTACTACAAGCATAGAAATTAAAACTAGCTAAAAGCTACAACTAATTTTTTTGGTTTTTCTTAAGGTTTATCGAACACAAAAGAAGAAAACATAAAAAGGAAATAAACTAGCATGTATATCACAATGAAAAAGTATGAGCACCGACATCTAGGAATGAGTGTGTGAATATGAATGTAATGTCGGTGGGAAATACGTACTCCCCCAAGCTTAGGCTTTTGGCCTAAGTTGGTCTATGGCCATGGATGGCCTGGCGGATATCCAAAGTTGTAGTTGGGGTCGTACTGAGATGCAGCAGTAATTGCATCGTGGGCTACATCTTGGAGGCGAGCTATCTTAGCCCTCCTCTTATACTCTTCCGCCTCCTCTCTGGTTATAAAATATCTCCCTTTTGTCTGAAAGTCAAATAAAGTAGAAAGCAGGGAGAGCGACGTGATAGGTGCGTCGTCTGTCAAAGATTAGTCGGTACTAGAGGAACTGATCGTTCCTCTCGACAAAATGATGACGAACCATAGCCTCATAATCCAAATTACAGGAGGCAACTCAATATCATCCTCACGTATGGTTATACCAAGAAAATTAGCTATACGGGTTGCATAAATTCCACTGAAGAAATCTCCATTAAATCTATTATGATGCCACCTACATGCAACAGTGGCTCCCAAATTATAAGATTTATCTCCTAAGACAACACTCCTAAGAATAGTGAGGTCAGGGACACACATGTGACATGCTTCATATTTAGCATTAATGCATCTACCTATCAAAAGAGCAAAATAATGTATAGCAGGAAAATGAATGGTCCCTATGGTAGCTTGTGCTATATCTCTAGATTCCCCCACAGTTATACTAGCAACAAAATCTCTAAATTTAGATTTGTGAGGTGCACTAGCACTACCGCATTGTGGAAGTTTGCAAGCAGTGGTAAAGTCCTCTAAGTCCATAGTATAAGAATTTTCATAAAGATCAAACAGGACAGTTTGAGAATTGCGTGAAGATGAAAATTCAAACCTCCTCACAAAGGAGCTAGTGAGATAGTGGTACTGGCGGCACTTTTCTTCCTCGAAGTTCACAAGATCAGCGTTACGCAAATATGCGTTAAGTTCTTAGTTAATTCCTGCTCGATCCATGAAGTCCTCTGAGGGCCATTCACAAGGCCGCACTGGAGCGTCCCTTGGTGGCTCATCATCAGCATCATGCATTGCAAGCCTGGGTCCTTGTTTCCTTGAAGAACCACCTTGGTACATTTTCCTAAACATATTTCTTCCTCTAAAAAATTTCTGAAATTTTTAGTAACTTCAAATAAAAGTAAACCAAACTCAACAAAATTGATAGCAACTACTCCTACAAGTGCCTAGAGCCTATATCATGCATTAGAACTACTTGGAACCATAGAAATTTGACATGCAAGCTCAAGAACATGGTCACCTAGGCAGCACAAATTTGCAATGAATAAAGCACTAGACCAAAAACTAATTGGACCAATGGAGGAGTCGAATACCACAGAACAATCCCCCAAAGCCGTTTTATGAGAGGTGCTTTGAGCAAGGAGATCGAAAATCACAGCAAAATGGGATAAAACTCGTGCTTGAGCTGGATGGTGATTTTTTAGGAGGAGGAAGAAGTGTGTGGGTGCTGGAATAAGTGGAGGGGAGCCACCATGGGCCCACGAGGCAGGGGGGCGCGCCCAGGGGGGTGGGCACGCCGTAGACCCTCGTGGCCCGGTGCTTGCTCCCCCTGTTGTGTTCTCAGTGCCAGATATACTCAAATATTGAAGAAAGAATCATATTAAATTGGCAGGGCATTTGGAGAACTTTTATTTTCGGGTTATTTTTTATTGCATGGATAATTCAGAAAATAGACAGAAATTACTATTTTTCTTTATTTCTACTAAATAACAAAAAGCAAAAGGAGGGTACAGAAGGTTGTGCTTTCTAAATTCATCCATCTCATGCTAATCAAAAGGAATCACTAACAAGGTTGATCAGGTCTTGTTACCAAACTCATTCCGAATAACATGGAACCGGAGAATTTTCGAATAACACTAGGTTACCTCAACGGGGATATGCATGTCCCCAACAATAAGGATATCATATTTCTTCTTGACAGTAGGAGGAGGAAATTCAAAACCTCCAATAGTAATAGTTGGAATTTTTCCAACAGAATTGATACTATGGACTTGAGGTTGTTTCCTCGGAAAGTGTACCGTATGCTCATTACCATTAACATGAAAAGTGACATTGCCTTTGGTGCAATCAATAACAGCCACTGCAGTATTCAAAAAGGGTCTTCCAAGAATAATAGACATACTATCATCCTCGCGAATATCAAGAATAACAAAGTCCGTAAAAATGGTAACGTTTGCAACTACAATAGGCACATCCTCACAAATACCGACACATATAGCAGTTGATTTATCAGCTATTTGCAAAGATATTTCAGTAGGTGTCAACTTATTCAAATCAAGTCTACGATATAAAGAGAGAGGCATAACACTAACACGGCTCCCAGATCACATAAAGCAGTTTTAACATAGTTTCTTTTAATGGAGCATGGTATAGTTGGTACTCCGTGATCTCCTAGTTTCTTAGGTATTCCACCTTTAAAAGTATAATTAGCAAGCATGGTGGAAATTTCAGCTTCTGGTATCTTTCTTTTATTAGTAACAATATCTCTCATGTACTTAGCATAAGGATTCATTTTAAGCATATCAGTCAAACGCATACACAAAAAGATAGGTCTAATCATTTCAGCAAAGCGCTCAAAATACTCATCATCCTTTTTCTTGGATAGCTTAGGAGGAAAATGTTGGAAATATGCCCTAGAGGCAATAATAAATTGGTTATTATTATATTTCCTTATTCATGATAATCGTTTATTATCCATGCTAGAATTGTATTGATAGGAAACTCAGATACATGTGTGGATACATAGACAACACCATGTCCCTAGTAAGCCTCTAGTTGACTAGCTCGTTGATCAATAGATGGTTACGGTTTCCTGACCATGGACATTGGATGTCATTGATAACGGGATCACATCATTAGGAGAATGATGTGATGGACAAGACCCAATCCTAAGCCTAGCACAAGATCCGTGTATTCGTATGCTAAAGCTTTTCTAATGTCAAGTATCATTTCCTTAGACCATGAGATTGTGCAACTCCCGGATACCGTAGGAATACTTTGGGTGTGCCAAACGTCACAACGTAACTGGTTGGCTATAAAGGTACACTACAGGTATCTCCGAAAGTGTCTGTTGGGTTGGCACGAATCGAGACTGGGATTTGTCACTCCGTGTAAACGGAGAGGTATCTCTGGGCCCACTCGGTAGGACATCATCATAATGTGCACAATGTGATCAAGGAGTTGATCACGGGATGATGTGTTACGAACGAGTAAAGAGACTTGCCGGTAACGAGATTGAACAAGGTATCGGGATACCGACGATCGAATCTCGGGCAAGTATCGTACCGCTAGACAAAGGGAATTGTATACGGGATTGATTAAGTCCTTGAACATCGTGGTTCATCCGATGAGATCATCGTGGAACATGTGGGAGCCAACATGGGTATCCAGATCCCGCTGTTGGTTATTGACCGGAGAGTCATCTCGGTCATGTCTGCATGTCTCCCGAACCCGTAGGGTCTACACACTTAAGGTTCGGTGACGCTAGGGTTATAGAGATATTAGTATGCGGTAACCCGAAAGTTGTTCGGAGTCCCGGATGAGATCCCAGACGTCATGAGGAGTTCCGAAATGGTCCGGAGGTAAAGAATTTATATATAGGAAGTGCTATTTCGGCCATCGGGACAAGTTTCGGGGTCACCGGTATTGTACCGGGACCACCGGAAGGGTCCCGGGGGTCCACCGGGTGGGGCCACCTGCCCCGGGGGGCCACATGGGCTGTAGGGGGTGCGCCTTGGCCTATATGGGCCAAGGGCACCAGCCCCAAGAGGCCCATGCGCCAAGAGATGAGGGAAAGGAAGAGTCCTAAAGGGGGAAGGCACCTCCTAGGTGCCTTGGGGAGGATGGACTCCTCCCTGGCCGCCCCCTTCCTTGGAGGAAGGGCCAAGGCTGCGCCCCCCCCCCCTCTCCCTTGGCCCTATATATAGTGGGGGGAAGGGCAGCAACACCTAAGCCCTGGCGCCTCCCTCTCCCTCCCATGACACATCTCCCTCCTCCCGCAGCGCTTGGCGAAGCCCTGTTGGAATCCCGCTACTTCCACCACCACGCCGTCGTGCTGCTGGATCTCCATCAACCTCTCCTTCCCCCTTGCTGGATCAAGAAGGAGGAGACGTCCTTCCCCAACCGTACGTGTGTTGAACGCGGAGGTGCCGTCCGTTCGGCGCTAGGTCATCGGTGATTTTGGATCACGACGAGTACGACTCCATCAACCCCGTTCTCTTGAACGCTTCCGCTTAGCGATCTACAAGGGTATGTAGATGCACTCTCTCCCCTCGTTGCTGGTTGTCCATAGATAGATCTTGGTGACACGTAGGAAAATTTTGAATTTCTGCTACGTTCCCCAACAGTGGCATCATGAGCTAGGTCTATGCGTAGTTTATGCACGAGTAGAACACAAAGTAGTTGTGGGCGTTGATTTTGTTCAATATGCTTACCGTTACTAGTCCAATCTTGATTCGGCGGCATTGTGGGATGAAGCGGCCCTGGACTGACCTTACACGTACTCTTACGTGAGACTGGTTCCACCGACTGACATGCACTAGTTGCATAAGGTGGCTAGCGGGTGTCTGTCTCTCCCACTTTAGTCGGATCGGATTCGATGAAAAGGGTCCTTATGAAGGGTAAATAGCAATTGGCATATCACGTTGTGGTTTTTGCGTAGGTAAGAAACGTTCTTGCTAGAAACCCATAGCAGCCACGTAAAACATGCAAACAACAATTAGAGGACGTCTAACTTGTTTTTGCAGGGTATGCTATGTGATGTGATATGGCCAAAAGGATGTGATGAATGATATATGTGATGTATGAGATTGATCATGTTCTTGTAATAGGAATCACGACTTGCATGTCGATGAGTGTGACAACCGACAGGAGCCATAGGAGTTGTCTTAATTTATTTATGACCTGCGTGTCAACATAAACGTCATGTAATTACTTTACTTTATTGCTAACCGTTAGCTGTAGTAGTAGAAGTAATAAGTTGGTGAGACAACTTCATGGAGACACAATGATGGAGATCATGATGATGGAGATCATGGTGTCATGCCGGTGACGATGATGATCATGGAGCCCCGAAGATGGAGATCAAAAGGAGCAAAGTATGATGGCCATATCATGTCACTATTTGATTGCATGTGATGTTTATCATGTTTATACATCTTATTTGCTTAGAACGACGGTAGTAAATAAGATGATCCCTCATAATAATTTCAAGAAAGTGTTCCCCCTAACTGTGCACCGTTGCGACAGTTCGTTGTTTCGAAGCACCACGTGATGATCGGGTGTGATATCTAACGTTCACATACAACGGGTGTAAGACAGATTTACACACGCGAAACACTTAGGTTGACTTGACGAGCCTAGCATGTACAGACATGGCCTCGGAACACAAGAGACCGAAAGGTCGAGCATGAGTCGTATGGTAGATACGATCAACATGAAGATGTTCACCGATGTTGACTAGTCCGTCTCACGTGATGATCGGACACGGCCTAGTTGACTCGGATCATGTAATCACTTAGATGACTAGAGGGATGTCTATCTGAGTGGGAGTTCATAAGATGAACTTAATTATCCTGAACATAGTCAAAAGGTCTTCGCAAATTATGTCGTAGCTCGCGCTTCAGTTCTACTGTTTAGATATGTTCCTAGAGAAAATTTAGTTGAAAGTTGATAGTAGCAATTATGCGGACTAGGTCCGTAAACTGAGGATTGTCCTCATTGCTTCATAGAAGGCTTATGTCCTTAATGCACCGCTCAGTGTGCTGAACCTCGAACGAGTCTCATGGATGTTGCAACATCTGACATACTACTTGAAGGTCGTAAGGCTGTTTGGTACATATGGATTTTAAAAGGAAGACGGACAATGATGGTAAGTATCACCATTAAGAAAGCTCTACTTGTCGTTAAGATGTTTTCCGACAAGTTCAAGGAGTTGACTACGATGAGACTTTCTCACTCGTAGCGATGCTAAGAGTCTGTTGGAATTATATTAGCGATTACTGCATTATTTATGAAATCTTGCAGATAGGATGTCAAAACATTGTTTCCTCGACGATTTTCTTGAGGAAAGGTTGTATGTGATACAACCGGAAGGTTTTGTCAATCCTGAAAGATGCTAATAAGTATGCAAAGCTCCAGCAATCCTTCTAAGGACTGGAGTAAGCATCTCGGAGTTGGAATGTATGCTTTGATGAGATGATCAAAGATTTTGGGTGTATACAAAGTTTATGAGAAACTTGTATTTCCAAAGAAGTGAGTGGGAGCACTATAGAATTTCTGATGAGTATATGTTGTTGACATATTGTTGATCAGAAATGATGTAGAATTTCTGGAAAGCATATAGGGTTATTTGAAAAGTGTTTTTCAATAGAAAACCTGGATTAGGCTACTTGAACATTGAGCATCAAGATCTATGAGGATAGATCAAAAACGCTAAATGGTACTTTCAAATGAGCACATACCTTGACATGATCTTGAAGGTGTTCAAGATGGATCAGTCAAAGAAGGAGTTCTTGCCTGAGTTGTAAGGTATGAAGTTAAGACTTAAAGCTCGACCACGGCAGAATAGAGAGAAAGGACGAAGGTTGTCCCCTATGCTTAAGACATAGGCTCTACAGTATGCTATGCTGTGTACCGCACCTGAAATGTGCCTTGCCATGAGTCAGTCAAGGGGTACAAGAGTGATCTAAGAATGGATCACAGGACATCGGTCAAAGTTATCCTTAGTAACTAGTGGACTAAGGAATTTTCTCGATTATGGAGGTGGTAAAAGAGTTCGTCGTAAAGGGTTACGCCGATGCAAACTTCGACACTAATCCAGATTATTCTGAGTAGTAAACTGGATTCGTATAGTAGAACAGTTATTTGGAATAGCTCCAAATGTAGCGTAGTAGTTGCATCTACAAGATGACATAAGAAATTTGCGAAGTACATACGGATCTGAAAGATTCAGACCCGTTGACTATAACATCTCTCACAAGCATAACATGATCAAACCCAGAACTCATCGAGTGTTAATCACATGGTAATGTGAACTAGATTATTGACTCTAGTAAACTCTTTGGGTGTTAGTCACATGGGGATGTGACCTTGAGTGTTAGTCACAGCGATGTGAACTGGATTATTGACTCTAGTGCAAGTGGGAGACTGTTGGAAATATGCCCTAGAGGCAATAATAAATTGGTTATTATTATATTTCCTTATTCATGATAATCGTTTATTATCCATGCTAGAATTGTATTGATAGGAAACTCAGATACATGTGTGGATACATAGACAACACCATGTCCCTAGTAAGCCTCTAGTTGACTAGCTCGTTGATCAATAGATGGTTACGGTTTCCTGACCATGGACATTGGATGTCATTGATAACGGGATCACATCATTAGGAGAATGATGTGATGGACAAGACCCAATCCTAAGCCTAGCACAAGATCATGTAGTTCGTATGCTAAAGCTTTTCTAATGTCAAGTATCATTTCCTTAGACCATGAGATTGTGCAACTCCCGGATACCGTAGGAATACTTTGGGTGTGCCAAACGTCACAACGTAACTGGGTGGCTATAAAGGTACACTACAGGTATCTCCGAAAGTGTCTGTTGGGTTGGCACGAATCGAGACTGGGATTTGTCACTCCGTGTAAGCGGAGAGGTATCTCTGGGCCCACTCGGTAGGACATCATCATAATGTGCACAATGTGATCAAGGAGTTGATCACGGGATGATGTGTTACGGAACGAGTAAAAGAGACTTGCCGGTAACGATATTGAACAAGGTATCGGGATACCGACGATCGAATGTCGGGCAAGTATCGTACCGCTAGACAAAGGGAATTGTATACGGGATTGATTGAATCCTCAACATCGTGGTTCATCCGATGAGATCATCATGGAACATGTGGGAGCCAACATGGGTATCCAGATCCCGCAGTTGGTTATTGACCGGAGAGTCATCTCGGTCATGTCTGCATGTCTCCCGAACCCGTAGGGTCTACACACTTAAGGTTCGGTGACGCTAGGGTTATAGAGATATTAGTATGCGGTAACCCGAAAGTTTTTCAGAGTCCCGGATGAGATCCCGGACGTCACGAGGAGTTTCGGAATGGTCCGGAGGTAAAGAATTATATATAGGAAGTGCTATTTCGGCCATCGGGACAAGTTTCGGGGTCACCGGTATTGTACCGGGACCACCGGAAGGGTCCCGGGGGTCCACCGGGTGGGGCCACCTGCCCCGGGGGGCCACATGGGCTGTAGGGGGTGCGCCTTGGCCTATATGGGCCAAGGGCACCAGCCCCAAGAGGCCCATGCGCCAAGAGATGAGGGAAAGGAAGAGTCCTAAAGGGGGAAGGCACGTCCTAGGTGCCTTGGGGAGGATGGACTCCTCCCTTGGCTGCACCCTTCCTTGGAGGAAGGGCCAAGGCTGCGCCCCCCTCTCCCTTGGCCCTATATATAGTGGGGGGGAAGGGAGGGCAGCAACACCTAAGCCCTGGAGCCTCCCTCTCCCTCCAATGACACATCTCCCTCCTCCCGCAGCGCTTGGCGAAGCCCTGTTGGAATCCCGCTACTTCCACCAACATGCCGTCGTGCTGCTGGATCTCCATCAACCTCTCCTTCCCCCTTGCTGGATCAAGAAGGAGGAGACATCGCTGCTCCGTACGTGTGTTGAACGCGGAGGTGCCGTCCGTTCGGCGCTAGGATCATCGGTGATTTGGATCACGACGAGTACGACTCCATCAACCCCGTTCTCTTGAACGCTTCCGCGCGCGATCTACAAGGGTATGTAGATCCACTCCTCCCTCGTTGCTAGATGATTCCATAGATAGATCTTGGTGACATGTACGAAAATTTTGAATTTCTGCTACGTTCCCCAACAGAAAAGGCATGGGTTTCTGAACCCAAGGCTCTCTTTCCTTACCGTGTTTCCTAGCAACAAAGTCTCTCTTGGATGACAACCGATTTATTTGCATCCAGGAAGTCCATTAAACCAAAGGACGCGTAAATGTACTAGTACTACTAGTACACAATAGCATCGTCTGTCCAGCTTAGTGCAGTGAGGTGGTTTCTCGAAGAAGACGATGCAGAAGCAGATTCAGCGAATAGTTAATGATGGTTGCTTCGTCCGTGCTTTGTGATTTGACGCCTCACTGCTTTTGTGATTTGTGATAGAAGGGACAGGGGAGTAGACTCTGTGCTCTATACTATACATGCGTCGAAGCACGGAAGAAAGATGAGAGATGTTGCATTTTTCTATTCCTTCAATCAATCAATCAGGGAGCTTCGATTCGATCTTTTTGGCTTTGGCATCACCGTCCACAATGGTTCCCATCGATGAGAAATGCTATTTCACATTTGGCTACACATTGTGGGCGCCCTTAGAGCATCTCCAAGAGCATGTGCATATTTGGATCTCTATATATTCATATAAACAATGGTCTAGAAAGATTCCCTCATATACACATCCAGTTTTTCATCAGAACGTATATATACAGGGACCGTGACAGGTGGGCCGTCACTGGGGAGAGGAAGAAATCATGACCGCAACCGATTTTAGACGATGCCTTCACATTGTCCAGGCGTGGACATTGTCGAGGTCGATTTAGAGGATGTGTATATTTGGACGACCATATAGACAAGCTGTTGGATGCCTGTTTTGGGCTCACGTCGTGGAAAATGAGTATAGACATCCATATAGACAAGCTATTGGAGATGCTCTTAACTGTACCACTTGGTTTTGCTCCTGTGTGCTATCTATACAAATCTCAATTATATTGATCTAAAAAATTATAGAATCAAGATTAGTAAAAAGGAGGTGATTTTGTCACGCGGATGGCGGGGAGGTTTCTTATTTTTAGAGGAATTTGGCATGGTGGTTTGCTAACATGCGGTCACACATGTCAGTGTGTTACCAAGTCGATCTGCGTCCCACATGAGGCTGAACAATGGCAGAAGCAACACGTGGTTAACTTGAAGAAGATGAAGGAGAAGAGGATTCAGCAACGAGTGAAATGATGGTTGCTTCGTCCCACCAATTTTTTTACTAGAATTATCATTACCTCGTCCCTCCAACTTAACTTCGGGAAACGTGCAACTTTGTGATTTGACGCCTCATTGCTCATTACTACACCGGCACCATGACTGGGGTTCTTCACCCCTGCTCCTCTGCAATGTATTTCTGTATGACACGTCGACCCAGTAGCTTGATGTCCCACATGTCGGTGAAAGGGACTAGAACAATTATGAAAGCAAGCGTTCCACTCTTATGACTGAGGAGTACATGACACGGCGGCCCAGTGAACTGTCACTTGTACTGTATAGTACTATAGTTTTGCTGTTTCGCATGATCCATCGATACAAACCCGATTAAACAGGAAAGGGCAGGATTTTTTCCGCACGGTAGATGATACTGGCCATACATTTCAAAGGCAATTTTAATGTATGCAAACTGAATAATGAAGTAACAATATGATATCAAGTAAAACTAAAAACACATATGATTTATTGTGTTAGAGTGTAGTAGTAGTGTTGTATTGCATAGTTGTTAGATGTAACATGTGAGAACGTGTAGAGATGTAGGTTTGGAGGGCCTACAGAGAGAAAGCATAATACAGTCACCGAACTTCAGAATACGCTCATTACAGTCACTATATATGTTATGCGGTGATTATACGGTCACTTGTTCACCGTTCAACATCGGATTGCACTCTGTTGACCGGCCAAATAGTCTACGTGGCACCATGTTGACTAGTTAAATTGACCATGTTCCTTGTGGGTCCCACCTACAGAATGCTCTGCAGAATCATACTCGTTGATTAGGAAGAGAGGTGTGAGACAATGCGTGAGAGACAGGCCTAAAGATAATGTGCATACAGGAGACACGTAGGCATGTCTATGTATATAGAAAGGGTCGACGGGAATTGTGCGTGTGTATGCTTGTGAGAGGAAGAATGGTTATGATAAAGGTTAGTGAACACAGTCGTAAATGGTTACAAGAGGGAGGGAGGGTTATACCGAGAGCATGTCTGCGACAAAGACACCTCGGGAGAGAGTGTGTGAGCATGTGTGAGAGACCACCGATGGAGAGTGAAACTACACGTGAAAGACTGATGTACACATTGATTAAAGATATAAATTGTATCCAAATATTAGGATGGAATCATGATATTTGCAATTCGCGTAAGGAACGATCATTGATCCATCAGACATCTAGATTCTATCGAATTTGAGCATGTCTATGTTATTATTCGACATAATTGATCCACATAGTTAGTATTTTGAACTCCAGACAATGCATCGCTTTAGCAATTGAATATAAACGTGAGTATAGTTCATGTTGTGTGTGTAAAGCACATTATACATACGAAAGTTACGCAATGAACATTATAAATAGCTAGCTATGAACTAGCATACATTTGAATTCAACTTAAGGTGGTTTAAAAAAGTCGAATTCAACATGAAGTCCATTCAATTTTGTACATAATAGCATATATAGTCGTGTACAAAATAGATTCAAATATAGATCCTCCATTCCAAAATAATCGTAGTTATAGGATATTCAAGTGTCAAAATTTCAAAAATAAGCGGATAATTTAATGAGGTTTTCAAACATACAAGGTAAAATTTAACATTGTCTATTTAGGTCAATCCTCAAAGTTCAAGAGTACTCTAAACGTGAATGCTTCTATTTCAAAATTTCGAACGAAGCGCCAAACGAGCCTCTACTCGCCCGAAACCGCATGAGACCAATGTTTGGTAGTAGAAGGAAATTACTTTTCTAACTCCGACCCGTGAAACCTACCGGCCCGACGTCCAAAGGTCTTAACCGGGGTAGGTTTGCAGCTTCATCTAGATGCCATGCAACCGCCTCCGAAAAACACTCATACACAATGGCCGGCTAAGCACACATGTGCGCGGCCGAAATCGCTCCCGCCCACTATGTGGGACACCTGGGATTACCATCCTACCCCCGACCCGCAGTTGGTCCGAAATTTAAGAGGGGGGGGGGGAAGTTGGTAATTTCCCCAAATTTCAAACAAGTGTGTCCCATCTATTCAAAAAAGCGAAAAACAAGCGCGTCCCAGACCGAAACATGGTTCTACCTTAGCTCCCCCCGCCCCCGTCCCCATCTCATTCTACATTCGTACTCCGTGGGGGCCAAAACCACCTCTCCACCAGTTGCGAAACCCCGGCGTCCTCCGTCCGCCACCCCATCCCACCCATCAACCACCGCCCTCCTCCATCACGCCGGAGCCGATACCTCGATGTCGTTGTCCGCCGCAGCCTCAACCTCAACACTCTCCAAGGCTAGTAGTTGAAGCCGAGGCCGAGCCATCCGTACCCGAGCCAGTTCAACCACGCCGTCCTGCGCCTCACCGCTGCCGCTCCAACTTCGCCACCGTCCACCGCACCGGAGCAGTTCCTGCTATGTCGTCCTTCGCTACCTCGGATCTGCTTCCCCTCCGCTGACATACAGCCACGGCAACACAGTCAACAATTTGGCCATGGGTTCGTCCAAGCTTGCACCCTCCTCCAAAAGTTCGGTTTCCCCGGCAAAAAGAAGAAGATTGGCGTGACATATCGAGGCAACCGCACTGGCAACCGGAAATGGTAATCCTCTTCCCTTATTCGTGCAAATCTTATGTGTCTTCTTGCATGGTATTCATCCCATAGAAGACACTAGCTGACCGCTTCTTCTTGATACTAGATGTTCCTAGTAACTCACGATGCACAAGGTCTCTCCAGATATACTATTTCATCTTATCTAGTGGTCCGTCACCCCCTGGATTTCAATTCCTGGTCAGTTGATTCCCATGTAACGGAAGCATTACCCAACGTAACATGCGCTAGTCCGCCTATTACGCCGGGGAAGCAGTGCCTCGGTGTTTATCATAGGGGCATGTGGGGCCTAGAGCTGCTAGTGCCTGATCTGGAGGTCGGCCGAGATTAAAGGAATGCCCTGGGGGCGCTGCCACGCACGGCGGTGGTGTGAGGTCGAGGAGAGGGCGGGGTGACAGAGGCAGGGGTCTGGGCCGGTGGTCGCTGGCGGTTTGAGAAAGATCGTCAACAGTGGCGGTTTGAGAAAGATCATCAACAGTGATTTGCGGGAGGTAGACGAAGGCCATCTTCACGTTCCTTATAGATCAAACGGTTCATAAAAAATCGACTGGCCTATTTATTTTCAGTCGATTGTTATCTTGATAGGACCACATGTGGTGGTGTGATGGAGGAGTACCTGCATTTCTTGTGCTCACATTTTACAAAATCATACGGAGTAGAATCTAATTTTGTTGGCCATGCAATGTTGTAGAGCTATCATATGTCTTTTGTCATTTATTTTTCAGCCACCTGCTATCTGCTACTTTTACAGTGCACTAGCTCTGCACACACTTCGCCCATACTCTCACTAATGTGTTTTTATGCAAGGTATTTCAGACTCTGCTGCTATGAGAGAAGCAAAAAAGAAAAGAGAGAAGTTGCTCCAGCATCGTACGCGGATAGGCCAGACACGTGTGACCCTTATAATATGTAACGCCCCAAGACCATTGTGCCAGGTGTCTTCCAGTTATTCGTTGTCTTTGCCATGTCATTTGCTTGAGTGTTGCATTTTGCCTTGTCATCATACGCATTGCATCTGCATGTTTTCAAAACTTGCATCCGTCCGGGTTCCCCAGTTCTCTCCGTTGTCCGTTCCGAGCCCAGACACACTTGCATGCACCCGTGGCACCTCCAAAATATTATTTTATAAGTAGCCAAAAAATGTTCTCGGAATGGGTTGAAAGTTCGCGTGCGGACTTATTTTGGTGTAGGTAGATCGCCTGCCAAGTTTCATCGCATTCGGAGTTCGTTTGACGCCCCAACGGATAACTGTAGCAGCATTATAGTCGGTCAAAACGTTGGACGTTTTCGTTCTCTGAAAACTATTGCCGGGCTTTCCCTCTCTTTCCTCCCTAGACCATCTACACAGTCCACTACCAACAGCCAGGCCCAACCTAACCCTCCTCATGTTCGGAGCCGTCCGATTGTGATCGGAAGGCCCCGAAACCCCTCCTAACCACCTGACCCCTCCTTGCGCAGTGCATCGACCCCTCGCCCGTGTTCGAAACTCCCTCGAACCCGACCCGGACAGTCGTCACCGTTGGATTCGAATCATCCCCAAACATCCCGAAAACATCTCCGTTCTCTTATATGGACTCCCTACCCATTTGTTACTCGACCGTCCAATTGCGATCGGAGGGACGAGGTAGCCCCTACCCAAAAATCCATCTGTTATTTAAACAGATCAAGCCCTAGCCACTAGCTGTCCCATCTCGATTCCCGCAGCTGCCGCCACCCCTCTCATGTCTCCCTCGGGATCCCTCCCGATCCAAAATCCCTGCCAACCGGATCGCTCCGACCAGCTCCCTTGATTTCCGCCGCCACCCATTTCAGCAAGCCCTCGATCGACCTCCGCTGTGGCCTCTGCTACCTCCATGGACATGTCCAGCACCTTCAGAGCAGCATGTCCACTTCAAGCGCTTCTTGTTTCGCGCGCGGGGAGATGCTCGCCGAGCTCCACCGGTGACACTTCCAGCAGGACCCTCACGTCCCACTTGCCTCCTTCCTCCCACGTTTCTCGTCCTTCCCCAAGTTCCTCTTTTCCTTGAAATGTCATCTCTCTCTCCCTGCTCATGCAACAGGAGCTCTTCCTCGATGCCATGTCCGTCGCCCCGCTTCTTCGAGACCACCCGCCGACGGCCTCGCTGGAGCAACGCCGATGCATCAGGCTAGGGCCCTCGCCACCGTCTCGTTTGTCTTCTAGCTGAAGTGCAACACGCCTAGACCACCCCCAAGCTGCTCCGCCTCCGTGCCATGGACGGCCCCGACAGCCGCCTGGAGCCTCGCCTGCGCTGCGCCCCTCGCTGGACGTCCCCTGTTTCGGCTCCCGCGGCGAAATCCTCAAGTTCCGTGTCCACCGTGGCCGTGGAGCACATCGGCGTCATCCTCGCCAGCGGCGCCAAGTCCCTCTGCTTCCCTGATCCAGATCGAGCGTCAAGCGCCGCTGACTCCCCTGCCGACTTAAACCCCGCCGGATCTGCTAGCTCGTAGCACCGCTGCCGCCGCCAAGTACCTCACCGGAGAACGACGTCCCGCACCTGGACCCGCTCGTCTCCGCCGCCGCTGCCGCTCTGAACCTTGTATCCAGCTGCGGTCTACTTCGTTTTAGTTGAGCAGAGTGCTCGCCCATGCCGTTGACGCGTCGCCCTTCCGCGTGGGCTGCCGCACCGCCTGCAAGCCTTCCGGTGCCCAAGGCCCAACCGAGATCCCCAAGGCCCAGCTTCCTAGAGCCCAACGTGAGCAGCTCCCCCCGGCGCCTCTTTTTTTTCTTCCCCTTCTGTTGGGCCTCCTCCAGTTTTAGTTTCGGCCCTCTTATGTTTTTTCCTATTAGCGATTTATCTATTTATCCAGTGCCTGCCAGTTTTACAGAAAACCCCTTGCACTTCATGCATTTAATATCTCAACAACCATGCATCATATGTAAAAACATCATATATGTAAAATGTTTAGAATTTTGTCTAGTTTTATAATATGCAACATTCATCCATGTTTAAAATGTTGTTTGCATTAATTTTCTCTAATGCCATGTTAAAATGATTTATTTCACAACTTAATAACCGTAGCTCCAAATTTAATATACTTTATATGTAAATGGGGTAGAAAACTGCCTAGTTTAACATGGTGCATTAATCTTGCATGTTTAACAACTCTAAAAGATTGTTTAGGGAAGAACAGTACCAAATCCATAAATATGCGTATGAGGATTTTCTGGAATTATTGTTGTTGTTTCCAACCTCATTTAAACTTAATTAAATGTGCAGTTTTCATATGTTTCATCTCTTGCCATGTTTAACAAAATTTAATATTGTTGGGTACCTAAACGGGAGATAACTAAATAATCGAACGTGGTGTTTCGTCAATATGCAACTCGTTGCATATTGAGCTCCACTTAACTTGTAGTATTGTTTGTTGCACTTTGCCTTGCCATGCCATGCCCCTTTAACCGGACATGCATCATACTTGATTGTGCATCATGCCATGTTTATGCTTGTTGGTTTACCTTGTTGCTTCCTTCTTTCTGGGTTGCTTCTCTCGTAAGCTTCGGTTTCATTCCGGAGTTGGGAGGATTTGTTCGACTACATTGGGTCGTCTACTTCTTGGACTCTTTCTTCTTCCTCGCAGGATTTCAGGCAAGATGACCATGCCCTCGATATCACTTCTATCTTTCTTGCTAGTTGTTCGTTCTACCGCTATGTGGCGCTACCTACCACTTGTTATATCATGCCTCCCATATTGCCATGTCAAGCCTCTAACCCACCTTCCTAGCAAACCGTTGTTTGGCTAAGTTACCGCTTTTGCTCAGCCCCTCTTATAACGTTGCTAGTTGCAGGTGAAGTTGAAGTTTTTTCCATGTTGGAACATGGATATGTTCGGATATCACCTTATATCTTATTTAATTAATGCATCTATATACTTGGTAAAGGGTGGAAGGCTCGGCCTTATGCCTAGTGTTTTGTTCCACTCTTGCCACCCTAGTTTCCGTCATACCGGTGTTATATTCCTTGATTTTGCATTCCTTACGCAGCTGGGGTTATGGGACCCCCTTGACAGTTCGCTTTGAATAAAACTCCTCCAGCAAGGCCCAACCTTGGTTTTACATTTGGCTAACAACCTAAGCCTTTTTCCCGTTGGTTTCCAGAGCCCGAGGGTCATCTTTATTTACCCCCCCCCCCCGGGGCCAGTGCTCCTCTGAGTGTTGGTCCAACCAGGGTGATGTCCGACGCCCCCTGGGCAGCCAGGGTCTATGCCAACCCGATGTCTTGCCCACCCGGTGTGCCCTGAGAACGAGATATGTGCAACTCCTATCGGATTTTCGGCACATTCAGGTGGTCTTGCTGGTCTTGTTTTACCATTGTCGAAATGTCTTGTAACCGGGATTCCGAGTCTGATCGTGTCTTCTTGGGAGAAGGAATATCCTTCATTGATCGTAAGAGCTTGTGATGGGCCAAGTTGGGACACCCCTGCAGGGTATAAACTTTCGAGAGCCGTGCCCGCGATTATGTGGTAGATGGGAATTTGTTAATATCCGGTTGTAGAGAACTTGACACCTGACTTAATTAAAATGCATCAACCGCGTGTGTAGCCATGATGTTGTCTTTTTGGCAGAGTCTGGGAAGTGAACATGGTCTTGTGTTGTGTATGTACGTAAGTAGTTTCAGGATCACTTCTTGATCACTTCTAGCTTCTCGACCGTTGCGTTGCTTCTCTTCTCGCTCTTATTTGTGTGTGTTAGCCACCATATTTGCTTACCGCTTGCTGCAGCTCCACCTCATTACCTTATCCAACCCATAAGCTTAAATAGTCTTGATCTCGCGAGTGTGAGATTGCTGAGTCCTCGTGGCTCACGGAAACTTCCAAACAGATGCAGGTGCCGATGATACCAGTGCAGGTGACGCAACCGAGCTCAAGTGGGAGCTCGATGAAGATCTTGATCGTTGTTTTGTGACTTTTCCGGATGATCAGTAGTGGAGCCCAGTTGGGATGATCGGGGATCTAGCATTTGGGGTTGTCTTCTTTTATTTTCGTTCCATAGTCGGACCTTGATTGTACTCTGGTTAATGTGTGTTTAACTTCTTGTTTGTGTGAAGTGGCGATTGTAAGCCAACTCTTTATCCCTTTCTTATTCAGTACATGAGATTGTGTGAAGATTACCCATCTTGCGACAAATCCATCATGCAGTTATGCCTCTAAGTCTTGCCTCGACATGTGAGAGATATAGCCACATCATGGGTGTTACATAATAGGTGCATTGTCAGCAGATGGAGATGGTAAACGAAGCTCTATAGTTGATGATCTCGCTCGCAATGAACCACCATCCCAGGTGCTTGCTTTAACTTCATGGTGCCATATGTGGTTGCATGTTGCATATAGTGTCTAGCTTGTATTTGAAAGGCCTAAGTCGGTCTTTATTAAGATAAGGAAAGATATTTTTTAGATGAACCACCATCCCGTGAGCACCAGAAGAAAAATAGCTAATCAGGGCACTGGCCGAGCCAGTGACAAGCCTAGCATAGACAGGCATCACCTGGAAGCCAACTAAAAAGCCACGATGGTGATGAAGCAGCCCGCCTCCCACCAGGCTCTCAGGTCCTAGATGATCATGCTCACCAATCCAGTTGGATGTCTAGCTTGTATTGCTTCCAATTTGGTTAAATTGCATCTTCTTAGCTTACACATTATACCTTTGAATATGACATGCCTTCCTGTTTTTGGTACATACTAGTACATCTATCTATTAACCATGTTCTTACATCAAACTAATGTTCTTGTGTATCCACCATCAATCACTTATGATGAGGCAGTCAGGCCAGTGG
Source organism: Triticum urartu (assembly GCF_003073215.2). Classification (NCBI taxonomy): domain Eukaryota; kingdom Viridiplantae; phylum Streptophyta; class Magnoliopsida; order Poales; family Poaceae; genus Triticum; species Triticum urartu. The sequence continues at coordinate 249,242,292 of NC_053025.1, forward strand.
ACTACTGTGAGTAAAGATCCTCATTTAGAGAATGCAGCATCAGCCTCCCGACATGATTCTCAAGAAACAACAAGGCTAGATGAAGATAGTAAAGGTAGCTCTGTAGCTGATTACCGCATTTCCCCTACACTAGCATCGCATGTGCTTTCTCTAACTTGGCAGTGTGATATGTGGTTGCATGTTGCACATGGTGTCTAGATTGTAATTTTTCCAGTCTGGTTAAATTGCATGTGCTATTCTGCTTAGTTTATAAATTATACCTGTTAATGTGACATGCCTTCCTGTTTTTAGTACATAGTATATCTGTCTATTAAGCATGTCCTTACATAAAACTATTGTTTTTTTATATCCCGCATCAATCAATATGACGACACACCTTTAGTATATGTAGTTTGATATTAGTTGCATCTTTCATATGATTTATAGCATGCACTGCTTCTAATTTGTTGAAACACCATTTATGATGGGACGCTTTTAACTTGGGAGAGTTATATTGGTTGCATCTTTCATGTGGTGTCTAGCTTGCATTGCTTCTAATTTGTTGAGATGGTTTCTGCTTAGTTTACACAAACATTTGTGAATATGCCATGTTGTCCTGTTTTTCGTACATATTCCATCCTGGTATCATGTGTTTAACTTACATCAAAGTAGTGATTGTCAGTATCATGCACGAATGAGTTCTGAAGAGTGAATTTTATTGCTTTTTCTTGTCAGTTTAACTTGAGAATTCAAAATCAATAAAGCGGAAGGAAGTTAGCAAGGCAGCGAACAAAGGTGCTCCTTCCAAACTAAGGGCCTCTACAGGTTCTACTCCTGCACCCCCCAAGATGATTTCCAAGACAACACATGCATAGACACTCAACGTAGCTGTGTTGATGGTGCACACGTCTCCCCTAGTGCACCATCACAGGTGCTCCCTCTAACTTGGCACTATTATATGTGGTTGCATGTTATGTATGATTTCTAGCTTGTATTGCTTCTAATTTTGTTGAATTCCATCTGCTTACTTTACACATTACACTTGTGAATAAGGCACGTCTTCCTATTTCTAGAACATACAATATCTGTCTATCACACCATGTTCTTACATCAAAGTACTACTATTGTGTAACCTGCAAAAATCACTTATCATAAGACACATTTGTCTTGGGAGTGTGATATTGGTTACATCTCGCATTCTTTTCTATCTTGTACTACTCCTAATTTGTTGAAATGACCCTTATGATGAGACTTTTTTAACTTGGTAGAGTGATATTCATTGCATCTTTCATATGGTGTCTAGCTTTCATTGCTTCTAATTTATTGAAATGCCTTCTCCTAAATTTAAACACCATAAGCTTTGAATATGCAATGCTATGAATATGCAATGGCACTAATGACGAGAGACCTTTAACTTGGTAGTGTGATGTTGTTTGCATCTTGCATATGATTTATTGCTTGTACTTCTTCACATTTTTTAAACGCCATTTATGATGAGACACTGTTAACTTGGCAGAGTGATATTTGTAGCATATTTCATATGGTGCCTACCTTCCATTCCATTGCTTCTAATTTAGTGAAATGTCTTCTGCTTAGTTTACACATCATAGTTCTGGTTATCTCATGCCATCCTGTTTTTCGTACATATTACATCATCCTATCATGTGGTTGTCTAACATCAAAGTTCAGTTCGTCTATATCACACATCAATTTGTTCCGAAGAACTAAATTGTAATTCATTTTTCTTGTTGGCTTAACTTAACATGGCACAGTGAAAGATGAAGCAACACAGATTGACAGGGAACGGGAATCGGAAGAATCCTGTAGATTCTGCTGGTACTGATGGTGCAATAGAAGGTCAAAGTCTAGCGGAAAATTGTACAAACAGGGTTTTTGGTGCTACACGAGCTGCAGAACAAGCCCAACTGAAAAAAATAGCTGCCACCAAACAAGCAGAGACAGCCCTAGTTGTTGCAGCACCTTCCACCGTACCACCAGCTACACGATTTACTCGTTGGTCAACTCAGCTAGTAGCATGTTCCCAAGCTCCCTTGCCACCTGACACTACTTCCAAAGAACTCTTGACACAAGATGAGTTGGCAAGATTAGATGAACTTTGTGATCTTGAATAGGAAGAAGGTAGTTGCTGGAGTCAAGTTACAGTTGCATGCTTCTTTATATGTAGTATCACAGTTTGATGTACACTAACACTTCCTATGTTCGTTGTTGGACTAGCACCTAGGCACAAGAGGAAACAAACATCAGGGATAATGCTCGATAGGTTAACTAAATCAAGAGGAGGAAGAATGGATATCCGTTTTGAGGCAGGTTTAAAAAGGCCACGTGATGATACAAAGTCAGCCAAGTTAGTATCAGAGGCAGCGGTTGCCGTTAGGTGTCATGTACGTATCCTCCCAACATGGAATCAGTACAGGAATGACAAAGATGAACCCTAGTTCAACACCTTCCTCGACCATTTATCTGTAAGTATGGTTATGTTTGGAAACTATTAATACCGTCTTGCTCTGTCCCATACTTTCTAGGTTGCTGATAATTAGACTCCCATAATTTTCAACAGGTGAGGCTCAAGTTGGATAGCCAAGCTGATGCAACCAGACAAGCTTGCACCCATGTTTTTCATTCTGCTCTGCGACAATATTGGTATAACTTGAGGAAAACTCACATTGAAGGAAAGGATAACAGTGAACTTGCCCAAACATCTCCAGTGGAAAAATATATTGGATGAAGCCTAGAGAGGCCTCGTTAAACACTGGTCTGATCCAAAGTATCAGGTACATTATATATATGTGATCAGATCACATGTTGAATTCCTATTTACACATGTGCCACACAAATCTATCTTCTTGTAGGTGAACTGTTCAAAGAATAAGGCCAACCCGATGAAAGTGAAATTCCAACGGACGACAGAATCTCGTAGCTATATTGCGCACTGCGAGGCTCTTGTAGTTAGCTGCTGTTTCACTCTTTTCACTCTACCATATTATCAGATCTATATTGACTTGTTCCAAATGCAGAGGAAAGCCCGCACGGACCAAAAAGTACCTGAACCGAATGTTGTGGAAATCTTCAAGGACTGTCACACCAGCAAGACGAAGGGCATGACTACACCAGTCAAAGCCACTGTTGTAAGTCCTTAATCCTCATGCCTTTTAACTACTACTTACTCTGACTCATGCCTTGAACTACATGGTTCGCAGCCAATGTCTATTACTCTTTTCAATTTTATACACAATTGTCTTAGCGTATCATTGCACCTTACAACGTTTAAAAGGGAAGAGTGATGTTCATTTGATCTTGACCTGTAATCTAGTTCCGTGCTGGACTTGCCCACACAATGTTACAATTGCCTGTTTGTCTGTTCTCAGTTGTTTTGTGATATGAATGATGTCATACTATGCTTACCGTATTATAAACTGTCTCTTTATCCTTAGCTATCAATACAATGTGAAGAAATAGACAATACATTAGCCATGGTACATTGGAACCTGGTTTTATTATGTACTTTGTAGTAAAATACAACTAATATTTTACATGGGTTCACCAGAATAAGTTCTGTATATAGACTAGAGCTATTTTGTTTGGTTTTGTTGCCTCCTTAATATCTTCAGTTCTGGTACTACTAATGTAAAAACTCAACTTTTCAGCAAGCTATGGAAAAAATGGTGGAACCGCCACCTTGTGAAGTTGGCAAGGCAACTATAACCGCAATGTCAACTCTTGTTGTAGTGGGTCAGTACCTATCCACTAACAGTGCCAAAAGCACGTTCCTGTGTAATACTGGGTTGGTATTTAAAACAATCTCGTCCAAACTGCCTCAAGATCAAGATATGCAAGCTCAAAACAATGTTATATCTGCGCTCAAGACACAAGTCCATTCCTAACAAAGAACCTTTGTGAAACAAGGAAAAACTTTGTTTGATGTCGTCAATATATGCATGGTTTTGAAACCAGACTATCCGACATTTTCTATGTTGTTCAGGAGCATAGGAGAAACGAAGGCGAAGGTTATGGTGCTCCATCAGACAATACAACATGAAAACGTAACAGTCAGGTCAAATGAACTGAGCTTCTGAACTTCTAGTGGTCCATTTATCTGCCAGACTGTTAACTTTTATGCCAACCTTCATTTTGTTTTATAGTTGTAATTTGTTTTGTTGTGATACAATTTTTTTTTCTTAACGTGCAGCCACCGGCTAAACAAAACAGCAAGCCATTTTTGTATAGTGTAGGGTGATCCCTATATTTGCACTGGTGGCAATCTTTGATGCTGAGTGGATGTAATCTGTGCAATCGCCTTAATAGCCTAGCGTTAGTTTCTGGCTTATTTATTTCCTAGTCTTCTTTTTTCCTGGTTTTCTAGTGGCCGCAACAACCATGGGCCATATATGGACCGTGGTAACCTTGACCCAGCTATGGGCCATAGGATCCATGGTCCTCCTACGGGCCGTTAATAAATGGGCCTCCAACAGGGCCATAGAATCGGTGGGCCTCAGGCCGTCGGATAAATGGGTCAACATGGGTTGTAAACGGGCGTAGTTGGTATCAGCCCAGCACAGTAACGGGCCATTAACAGGACGGAGGACAGCAAAGGCTTAATTCTATCACAGGCATAACGGGTCGTTAATGGGCTAGAATATAGGATGGACTGGAAACGGTGCAATGGGTAACACGCCAGAAACGGGCTGACTCTTGACACAGGCCGAATTTGGCCCATTAGGTGAATGGGCCAGTAACGGGCCAGAAGTAATTGAGGGGCGGAAATGAGCCCAAGAACGTATGGGCCGTCAGTAGGCCAAAAGCTAACACGGGCTGGAAACGACCCATGTGAATCATGGGCCGTTAACGGGTACAAAGAAATGTATTGTTCATTATGGGTTAGAGTCACCGCGGGCCTCTAAAGAGCCTAAAGATACGAAGGCCTCATATGGGCCGAAAGAAGTCGTGGGCCATACATGGGCCGAAATTGAAATGGGCTGGTGTTATATTCGACGGCCCACATGACGTTGTTGGTCCGATTTCGGGTAGGCCCTAACGGGCCGTGAGTTACCGGGCCGCAAAATGGGCTATTTGCGAAGAGACCATTAACAGGCTTTTCATGGGCCAGCCCGCTATCTTTTGACTAAGTAAAACGAGCTAGCCTTTGTAAGCTAAATGGGCCAGTGGGGGGCCGTCGCACATGTCGACATATCATAGGTGCCTATCTGACCAACTGACGAGCTGACACGTGTTTCCTCCGGCCAATCAGAATTTTACACATTGAAATTTCCCATTGGTCCGGGCTGTTAACTGGTTATTAGATACAAAACCAGACCCGATAGCTTAACGGCGACCCGTTACGGTGGATGCCACGTGTCGGTCACCCATGACGAAAGCACTTCTGTGACGCATGATTTATCATCATGGAAGTGGACACTTCCGTGATGATAATATTGGTAATGTCATGGAACACTTCTGCGACATCATAGGTATGACTATCTTGATTCTGTCATAAAATTGTCATGGATGTACATGCATGACAGAAAACATATCATCATGGAAGTGTCTTTCTTTTGTAGTGTATGGACCCGTAGGTGTGTCATAAACTACTCACACTTCATCGGAAGGGCAGCAAGGTTGATGTAGAGGCCCTCCGTGATCGAATCCCCCTTTGGCAGGGTGCCAGAAAAGGCTCCAAGATCGGATCTCACTGTAATAGAGGCTTGAGGCGGTGTGGATGCTTCTGATGTTGGGGGAATATTTGGGAATTTATAGAAGTGGTTTTAGGTTTAGGGGACTCCCGATGGACCCACAAGCCCTCAGGGCCCCCCCTGAGGCTTGTGGCCTCCTCAGGGACCTTCAGGCCATTTCTCCAAGTTTTCATGGTGTCTTTTGGTCCAAGAAAAATGATTGTGAAAGTTTTGTTCCGTTTGGACTCTGTTTGATATTCCATTTCTATAAAACTCAAAAACAAGGAAAAACAAAAACTGGCACTAGGCTCTAGGTTAATAAGTTAGTCAAAAAATAATATAAAATAGCATAATAATGCATATAAAACATCCAAAACAGATAATATAATAGCATGGAACAATAAAAAATTATAGATACGTTGGAGAGGTATCATCGAACTCCCAGGCATGAAACCAAACTGACTTTTGGTCATGCTTGTCATTCTTCTTAAGCGGTGCTCAGTGACTCTCTCCCATAGCTTCATTTTATGGCTCATCAGCTTAATTCCACAGTAGTTAGTACAACTTTGAACACCCCCTTGTTTTGAAGATTGGTACTAATATACTCCGTCTCCATTATTTTGGCATCTTGTTTGCCCAAAAAAAAACGTTCAAAAAGCTTGGTTAGCTGATTATAAATTTGAACTGAAAAGGTAATTCATGTGGTGTCTAGCCATAAATTTCTTCCACTATTTAGTTATATTATCAATGTGATTATGCAGCTCAAACCTTAAAATATTCAGTAAGCCGATGTACTGAAAACAATGTCACCTTTTCTTCCCTAATTCAGATCATGTCACTGTTCCACATAACATAGATCAACCATGCCACTTATTGAGATGCAACAACTGCCAACAATAAAGCTCTCTCCATATATCCCTACTAAAGTGAAAAATAAGCAAATAAAATTTTGTGTATAAAAGCACACTCAAATAAGCAAATTGGAGGCAATACACACCATACCTTATGGAGCTAAGAGATGGAGATGCACCTTCCATGTCTTGATCAGAGAGCAAGCCAACATGAGGATAAGCAAAAGGCCACAACCTGCAAGCTCAAGAAGCAGAGCTCATCATTGAGGCCAGGAAGGAGACAAATATGTATCGCCAGTCGTGCTGTTTTGGAACGTGATGACCACAGGCATACCTTCGTCCACCCCTTCGTCCTCACCCTCTTCCTCGGCCTCCAACCCCTCATAGTCACCCTCTTCCTCGGCCAGCTGCACCCCCGCGCCATCACCCAATTCCTCGGCATCGTGATCCTGGACGCCTGATGCGCTCCCAAGCCATGACCATGTTCTTGATGTGTGCCACAATGGTTGTCGCACCGTCCTTGTCAATCTGTTGTTCCCTTAACAGACTGTGGTGGCAACAAGGACGCCGGATAGGAGGTGGAAATCGGCAGCACAAGAAGAGCCTTGTAGGGCAATGAGAAAGAGAGGGAGAAGAGGAGGCAGCTGTGTCAGGAGGAAGATGGGGGTGGAGGAGGAGGCGGAGCCTAGGTGTGGGCCAGAGGATACAACGCTCAGGGTGAATCATGGGAGGATGGAGGCGGCTGTGGGATTGGGGAAATTAGTCAAGGGTTCCACACGACGAATGGGTTTTCCAGGAAGCAAAGTCGCGCGGCGCGAGGAGAGGACTGGCCGAAACACTTTCTCACCAGTCAAATGTCTCACCGAGCTAATACCCGCTAAATACGAGCCCACAGGTCATAGCCATAAAATAAACTACTGAGGTGAAACCAGAATTACCAAAGAGGTGAAGATCTGAAGGCCTATACTCAAATTGAGCAGTATCTAATTGCCAGAAAAGGCCCAAATTTGAGGAGCTCCGAGATTCCAAGTTGGCCAGCCACATTATATTTTAAATTTTCTTTAGTGAAAGCAACTTCATCATAAAATCAATGTCTACTTTGAGCACTCCCATGACACCCACACGACAAGAGCCGATAAGGAGGTAGAGTTCACGAAGTACATGTTCGACCATGACAATCCCCAAGCATGTGTCCCCATACCTAATGATGGGAAGTGGATAAGTAGAACGCATATTAGTTATTTGGGGACGCAAGGATTTTGCTTCTCCTATTACAAAGCACGAGCACATTTACTCGATTACACATAAATATAATTCAGAAGAAATCTTTTTATATTTGAGAGGCATGCGTTGCACATGCACACTTAGTAGTCTGGGTGAAGTATACGAAAGGGAAACATTATCCTTCAGCCGGCGGATGCTAGCGCAACGTCCGCTGCTTCCTTAGTCGTGCGATCAATCCTGATCGACCACTCATGCTGGCCACAAGTTAGTCCCACAACCAGTTTTTTCCATTGATAAGTGTCTTGTTTTAGTATATTTCTGCAACACAAGACTAGTTTCAGAAAGAAAGAAAAATGATTCGGTGGTGAAGTTTTTTTTCCTGCAATAGCAGTCTTGTTTCAAAACGCTTCTGCAATAGACGTCTTGTTTCAGAAAGATTAAAAATGTTTTGGTGGTGAAGGGTTTTTCACAACAGGGGTCTTGTTTTAGAAACATAGTCTGAGTTGCAGAAAGCACTAGAGGAGTGCTCGATGTTAGAAAGTGAGTGGTTAGACATTGCAATATGAGGCATGTTTCAGAAACATAGCTCTAGTTGTAGAAAACACTAAAGGAGCGGCCGACGTGAGAAGTCGTCGCCGTCGTGATCGAGTGGAGCTGGTAGCTGCTCGTAGGGCTGAGGAGGTGGAGGAGCAGCAACTGTGGTGAGCAGTGGCCCTCCCTGCCCGAGACGCTCAACCCACGGCGGCACGGCAGCTATGCCCTACCCTAGGCGCGCGGCATGCTGTCTCGTCAGACCTTTACAACAAGGTCCTTGTAGTAAACCCCCTAAGCACAAGAAGGTAGTTGTTGCAAATGTCCTTGACTAGATGAGGCGAAATATCGGATGTCTACTTTGGACGGCATCTGACGGTTGCTGAGTCGACCGATCTAATTGATATATCATCCGGTGAACGCGTAGCACTGTTGTCGGCATCCTGGCGGCTTGGGTCACGCACCCAATTATGCTTGTGCCACAATCACCCCTGGACCATATTCTAGAAGACAGAGGAGATGCTCGCTACTCTGTGGTTTGCAAATCTTCGTGAAGAACAACAACAAGCAACCTCACCATATGAAGCTTGGGATTGGTGGTGGCATGTAGATCTTTGTAGAGAAGACCTCCATGCCCATCGAGTTAGCCCGGCCAAGATAAGAACAAGTCTGGATCAAGACATGCAACAACGACTCCCGCCGGCCAAGACCCGTGAACGACCTCGCCCTGCAATGACTATACTTAGTTAGCGCACACTCAACAAGCCTTCGACGGCAAGCTATCACCTCACCTACGCATAACGCAACTATTCTACGTTCGAAGAACTCCTACACCATGTGGCCGATGGGAAGGCACACCAGGAGCTAGACAAGACACAAGGGTTGAGCCACTCACCCACGCCGCCGCATGATTCACACCTGTGCCGAGACGTGTCACGCCTTGCGCGGGTATGACCACAATCGGTGCTAACAAGACAGGCGTTCATTTCCGGATGACAGAAGGCATTGACACTTCACAAAAGCATTTAATACACTGCTACTTGTGAGCTGCATTGGGATTTTCCCCAAAGAGGAGGGGAGATGCATGCTTGTGAGATGCGCTGGGATTTCCCCAAAGAGGAGAGGATGATGTAGTACAATGGAGATAAGTATTTCCCTCAGTTAAAACCTAGGTTATTAATCTAGTAGGAGAATCACAAGACACCTCGTGAACAACTCCTACACACAAAATAACAAATACTTGCACCCAATGCAAACAAGGGGTTGTTAATCCCTTGGTAGTCAATTGGAAGGATCAAGTCTCATAGTGATAGATAGATAAACAAAAACACAAAACAAAGTAAAAGTAAATAAATTGCAGAAAGGTATTATTGGATTATAATATAAGATAAAGATAGACCCAGGGGCCATAGTTTTCAATAGAGGCCTCTCTCTCAAACAAAAGCATACGGTGGGTAAACAAATTACTGTTGGGCACATGATAGAAAAGAGAATAATTATGATGGTATCCAAGGCAATGATCATCTATATAGGCATCATGTCCGAGACAAATAGATCCTCGGCATTTTGTGAACGGTTGTACCCACACTTGCCTGCCTGCGGCCTACGGCGTGGCTTCATTGACGGCCTGGTACGGCCCAGCTTCAGCATTAACAACTCAAGCCCTCACGAGGGGCCAAGCCTCGCGAGGCGGACGACACCAAGACCTCCACGAGGAGCGGCCTCCTCAGGCTGGCTCCCGAGGAGCGGAGATTTCTGTGCAGGCTTCACCTCATGAGGTTCGGATGACGTGAGCCATGACGACCAAGGCTAGGAGGGCGCCAATGGGAGCAGTGTACCAGTTTCCTCTTTGGTTCTAAGGAGGCAAGCACAGACGCAGAGTCCTGAGGAATCAGCCAAAGGTTTCCATTCTGGTGTAACAAGACCAAGACCGCCAGGACGGTAGGATGGAGGTCATCGTCGAGCCCACCGCAGCATCATGACCAGAGGCTTTTGGAGGCAAAGACTTGTTTTGTCAGGATAGCATGTACTGGTTGTCTCCCTTGAAATCTGGCAATTGTGGGAACCCTTCCCGCCTTCATTTGGGCAGAGGACCAAGGCCACTATAAATAGGGCTTGGCCACCACCATAGAGGGGGATCCGGATCCAAACCAGAAAGATCATCCTCTCCCCCCTCCATCTCAAGAACACACCTCCTGAGGTTGTTCCCCACTATACTAGTTCATGCTCAACCCCTCGAGGCCAATCCACCACAAAGCAGGAGTAGGGTTTTACACTGCAAGGTGGAACGAACCTGGTTAAACTACGGTGTCTCGTTTCCTTCCTGTTCATCGAGCGAGGCCGAGAGATTGGTGAGTAGGCAGACTGGGGAGGTTGAGTTCTTCACATGCACCCCAGAGTTCGAACCTCTCAAGGTCCATGGACCCCGAAATCCTACATAGACCGACACCTACCTTCATCTACTACTATTACTCCAAACATCGACCACTATCTAGAATGTATCTAGAGTATTAAGTTCATAAAGAAATGAGTAACATCTTAGGCAAGATGACATGATGTACACAAAGTAAATCCATTCAATATGAATAAACCCCATCGTTTTCTCCTTAATGGCAACGATACAAATATGTGTGATGTCCCCTTCTGTCACTGGGATTGACCACCGCGGGATCGAAAGCATCAGAAAGCACCTCTCCCATTGCAAGAAAAATCAATATAGTTGGCAAAACCAAGTGGATAGACTGGAGAAAAATAAGAAGCTATAATAATCGTAGATAAAAGAGTTCAGAGAAGACTCAAATAATATTCATGGATAATCTGATCATAAATGCACAATTCATTGGATCCGAAGAAACACGCCGCAAAAAAAGGATTACGTCAAATACATCTCCAAGAACATTGTATTGAAGAAGAAAGAGAGAGATGAAGCCATCTAGCTACTAGCTATTGACCCGTAGGTCTGTGGTAAACTACTCACACATCATCAGAAGGGCAACAAGGTTGATGTAGAGGCCCTTCGTGATCGATTCCCCCTCTGGTAGAGTGAGGACTAAGGCCACTATAAATAGGACTTAGCCCGCCAAACCAGAGAGATCATCCTCTCCCCCGCTAGCTCAAGAAAACACCTCCTGAGGTTGTTACCCACTGTACTAGTTCATCCTCAGCCCCTCGAGGCCAATCCACCACAAAGCAGGAGTAGGGTTTTACACCGCAAGGTGGCCCAAAACTGGGTAAACTGCTGTGTCTCGTTTCTTTCCTATTCAGTGAGCCAGGCTGAGAGATTAGCAGGTAGGCAGACTAGGGAGGTTCAGTTCTTCGCACGCACCCCAGAGTTCGAACCTCTCAAGGGCTGTGGAGCCCGAAATCTGACATTTGGCGTGCCAGGTAGGGATGTGTAGAAGATCTGCCTCCCCACCTGCTATGTTCCGTTGTTCGGCTCCCATGGTGGACGCTACTCCACTGACTGGGCTGACATGCGCTCACGAAAGAGCCGAGGGCCTCCCGGCTTTCACCCCTGCCTTGTGGCGGTTGCAGTGGACATCCAAGTTAAGGCCAGAGTTGCCGTCCTGATACGACGGTGCGGCAGACCCGACAGGTTTTCTCCGAGCGTACGAGGAAGCCGTGTTGGCAGCCGGCGGTGACGGCAAGTTTGTGGCCAACCGGCTTCCCATGGCCCTCGTAGGTGCGCCGCGCCCTAGCTACTCAGCTTGCTAGGGTCTTCTGTAGCCTCCTAGGAGGGGCTGCGCAGCCTCTTCATCGCGCGCTTCGCGGTGTCGGCGCCCCACGCCGGCGTAGCCCTTCTCGGTGGTTCATAGGCGCCGCCCTCGGGCCGCCATGTCAAATGAGGGATTCCTGGACTAAGGGGTCATCAGGCATCTGGCCTGTTAGCCATGGGCTGAACTGATGGGCTATGAAGATACAAAGACCGAAGACTACACCAGTGTATGGATGGGACTCTCCTTGGCGTCCAACGCAAGCTTGGCGACCAAATATGTAGATTCCTTTCTTTGTAACCGACCTTGTGTAACCCTACATCCTCCTGGTGTCTATATAAACCGGAGGACTTGGTCCGGAGAAGGGACATTATCATAGCCATACAAGCTAGACCTCTAGGGTTTAGCTATTATGATCTCGTGGTAGATCAACTCTTGTAATACTCATATTCATCAAGATCAATCAAGCAGGACGTAGGGTATTACCTGCATAGAGAGGGCCCGAACCTGGGTAAAACATTGTGTCCCCTGTCTCCTGTTACCATCAACCTTAGACGCATAGTTCAGGACCCCCTACCCGAGATCCGCCGGTTTTGACACCGACATTGGTGCTTTCATTGAGAGTTCCACTGTGTTGTCGCGAAAAGGGTTTGATGGCCCCTTCAATCGTCAATAATGACACTGTCCAAGGATAAACTTTCCTCCCACGACAGATCTTCCTGTTCGGCGGCTTCGCTCTGCGGGCCAACTAGCTTGTCCATCTGGAGCATATCGAAAGCTACGCCCCTGGCCATCAGGTCAGATTTGGGAGCTTGAACTAGGTTGAGGACATCAGTGGAGAGTTGATCTTCGCCGGATTTGATACCACGGCTACCACTCTTGGCCACCCCGAGAGACATGACCTAAATCTGTCATCAGACGGCATCCAAGAAACAGCTCCCGTAACCGCTCTGGCCTTAAATCCGGAGCAGACTGCGCCATCCAAGGACGGGAAGCTCAACCCCGCCAAAGATTCCCCGGTGTTCGAGCGACACATAGACTTGATCTCACACGATACCTATGCCATCGGAACTCCGGACTCATGTCTGGCCGTAAGTTCCAAACCATGTGAGCCCGCAGATGCAGAGCTTGATCGTTTATCGATCTTCGAATTCAGCACCGCAGACATCTTCCAGCACTTTCCTTTGGGAGACACGCTAAACTCATTGAAAAACCTGTCCTTGGAGGGGGACTCACAGTCGAACTATGTTCGGTTCTAACTAGGGGCTGATGATGGAGAATCTTTCTTCCCACCTGCCACCCACTCCATATCCACTGTCGAGGACTTAACCGACATGCTTGATTACGGCTCCGAAGACTTCGACGGTATAGATGATGATGCCGAAGAAGAGCAGGGCCGAAACCCGCCACTCACCGGACGCGGGACGGTCACTTCTTCATATGACGTATACACGGTGGATACACCTAAATAAACTAACGATTATGACAAAGAAGATCCAGTTGAGGATGAACCTCCTGAGACACAGCACAGACACCGGCGTCAGCGGCACCGCTCTAAGTCACGTCGTGCAAAAGACAGTAATACCGGCACCGGAGAAAACAACACCCTGGACGATGCCGAAGACAATGAAGCCCCTGTTGGGGCAACATTCGAACAGGATGAACTGGAAGACGAGCACGATAGCCTGCATGAACAGGCCATACACGAAGACTCGGAGGACAGTAATTATCTTCCGCTCTCTAAGGATGAGGAGAGCCTCGGTGACAAGGATTTCATCGTGGCTGAGGAACCTCTCAAGAAGGAGCGCTTGAAATGCCGACTGTTAGCCACTGCAAGGAGCCTGAAAAAGGAACAGCAGCAGCTTCAAGCTGACCAAGACCGGCTCAATGATAGATGGACAGATATCCTAGTGGCCGAAGAATACGGCCCCATGCGCACAACCAAGGGTTACCCGTAGCGCAGATTGCTACCTCAGTTCGATAAGGAAGCACCGGAGCCTGTACCACGCGGTCGGGACAATGCGGCTAACCGACCACCATGCAGCCGGGATAAAGCGGCAGCTCAAGCCGAACAGCAGCACGCCTCACCCCAAAGGCAAAATAGAGATAAAACAGCTCGGGGTCATACATACGACCCTCGGCAGGACCTGGACAGTAGAGCAGGACATACCAGATCGATATACGGATCGCGAGGATGTTCCTCGACCCGCAACGTCGGCTACCTATTCGTACGGGACAAGTTTAGTCACGCCCGGGCCGAAAACCGCAGACAGACTCCATCTAAGCTATGTCACGATGTGGCCCAATATAGAGGCGCCGCACACCCACTCTGCTTCACTGACGAAGTAATGGAGCATGAATTCCCGGCAGGGTTTAAACCCGTGAATATCGAATCATATGATGGAACAACTGATCCCGCGGTATGGATCGAGGATTTTCTCCTCCATATTCATATGGCTCGAGGAGACGACCTTCATGCCATCAAATACCTCCCACTAAAACTCAAAGGACCAGCAAGGTACTGGTTAAATAGTCTTCCAGAAAACTCTATCGGCAGCTGGGAACATTTGGAAGACGCCTTCCGCGACAACTTCCAAGGTACATACATCCGGCCACCAGATGCCGATGACTTAAGTCACATGTCCAATAGCCCGGAGAGTCAGCCAGAAAGCTCTGGACTAGGTTCTTTGTTTAAAAGAACCAAATCGTAGACTGTCCGAACGCGGAAGCCCTAGCGACCATTAAACACAGTGTCCAGGACGAGTGGCTCTCCCGCCACCTCAGTGAGGAAAAAACAAAATCTATGTCAGCCCTTACCGCTCTGATGACCCGCTTTTGCGTAGGAGAAGACAGCTGGCTCGCTCGTAGAAGAAACAGTGCCAGTGACCCGGGCACTTCTGAAGTTCAAGATGGCAACGGGAAACCACCACGCAATAAGCACAAACATGGCAATAGTAATAAGGGAGCGCACGACATAACAGTCAACGCCAGATTCACCAGCCCCAAACCCGGTCAGCGGAAGAAGCCATTCAAGGCAAACAGAGACGAACAATCCAACTTGGATAAGATATTGGATAGGCCCTGCCAGATTCTTGGCCACCCCAATAAACCAGCTAACCACACCAACAGAAGCTGTTGGGTCTTCAAACAGGCCGGGAAGTTAAACGACAATTACAAGGGGAAGAAGCCGCCCGGCTACAGCGACGACGACAAAACTCGCCTACCAAACACCAGAGATCAGAAGCAGTTTCCCCCTGAAGTAAAGATAGTGAACATAGTACACATGGCACAGTCCCCTATAGGGGAACGCATGGAGCGCTGTCTTCGTGCAGAGGATCACACTACGGCTATATCAGTCGAACTACACAGCGGGGGCGTTACACCGATTACCTCATCGGCCATTAAGCCACCGGTCTCCATTCAACATGACCATTCAAATCCCATACAAGACTAGCAGTTCAGCTTCAGCCGTCCGCCGCATATACCTGGAAAATCTGTACCATGCATACATAACTACGCACTTAAAATACCCTGGGCACCGACGGAAGCACAATACAGACGGACCTGAAAGTACTCCCGTAACTTTTTTCTAACTATTTTTTCTTCTTCCTTTTTCTTGTTTCCCTCCACAGGTGGCTCAATGGCTGGCCCTGGACTCTATCGGAGTTCGGGTTCGTATGGTCACCCAAAGGAGTCCCTTCAACGAGGACAGGCGGCGCAGACGTGCGACAGGATGTCCAAAATAACTTTTTGTAGACCGCACTCTCTATTTCAAGCCTGTAAAGTGCCTTTTTCCTCCGCCTTCAACCCCTGGCATATCAAATAGGCTTTGTTATCTATATACACGATTTGCACATCACTCAGATCCCAGTAAAAATAATCCATTTTTTTCTACAGAACCAAGTTTTACCCCTACGGTTGGTTCAAACATACACCTCGTCATAACTTGCCAGGGGCTCGGTATGGGACCAAACGAGTTGCCTACAAGTCCGGACAGCTCTATAGTGTACTTTGGCGTCACGAGTTTGTCCTTATATGCATCATCTCTGAATCATGTCTTGGGTCAATAATTGGGTTGCCCGGCTCCTGTGCTTGCTATCCTACGTTCCGCTCTATCGGCTAGGCTAGTATAGGGAGAACTACTGCGATTGTGCTTCCGGTTCATCTGGTTAAGCACCTCAGTAGAGAAAGACGAAAACTAACTGTCATGATGCGGCGAGAGCTGTTCAACCACTCGATGACTTATCAGAATCTTTAGCGATTCCCTCCGTGTCACACGAAGGACCTCTTTCCGGTCAAATATGTATACGCATCGAATGAATAAGCCGCATACATACCAAGGGCTATATTGTAGACCCACCATAAAACTCCTATGGCTAAGTGAAAGTGTTAATGCCCTATAGTCTGGTTGCCTGGTTTGCCGCATTGACACGTCCTTCACGGACCAAGACGTTGGGCCAAGAGTGATCAGATTGTTTTTCGAATACCCTCATACTCCCTACGAGGGGGCTGAAGCCGACGACTGGAAAACTTTCAAATCATATACAAACGGCTACAGAGGAGGAACATAAGCCTTTAGGCAAAATCAAAACATAGACTGATTATAACAATTCTCTTTTACAATTCGTAAAGAATTCACTCGAATATTATGACTTTCGAACATTGACCCTCTATCAAGCGGGCAGCCTCTAAGACGTCCTCAAAGTAATGCTCTGGTGTGTAATGGTCCTTGCCCTTGGGTGGACCCTGCGCTGCAACATCGACGGCTTTCATCTTCCCCAGTATGTCTTGACTCGGGCAAAGGCCATCTGTGCACCTTCAATGCACATCGACTGCTTCACGACGTCGATACGTGGCACCGCATCAGCAAGCCGCCGCACCAAGCTAAAATAGCTATTCGGAATCGGCTTAGTCGGCCATGGCTAAAGTATGACGTTCTTCATGGTAGCGCCGGACATCCTGTGAATCTCGGCCCATTGGGACATCTGTTTATTCAGCAACAGAGGGCGTTTTGATACGCCAAACTGTGACAAGAAAAGATTCGCCGTTGCATATCCCTCTTGCGCTTGGTAAAACTGCGCCGCATCGGATGAACTCTACGGTAGGTCCAAAAACACGTCTGGAGAACTCCACACTTGATTAAGCTGAGAATAATTCGGATCGCCGAACTTAGTCTGTAATAAAAAGGGCTTACCAGCCGCAATCTCCCTAGCTTTTCGGATCTCCTCACGGGTCGCTCTAGATTCGCCTCTCGCAAGGCCTTGTCAAGCTCAGCCGCTTTGGCTTTATTCTCCTTCTCCAGGAATTCACATCAGCTAGTAGCATTTTCAGTTCGAGCACCATTGAGGATATTTTCTCCTCGTCTTGGTGCCGAGCAGCTTGTTCAGCCTTTAACTTGGCTGATGCCTTTTCGGCAGCTGCATCACTAAACCGGGCCTGTTCCTTGGCCCGGACCAGCTCTGCCCAAAGAATCTCAACGGCGGCGGCACCATCTGCAGCCATGCATATTCCAGTATGCAACTTTCAGCATCACGCTTATATTATAAATACGTATATGTAAGGATTGCTCCGAATACGTACCTTGCGACTCGTCAAGACGCTTGTTGATAAGCACGATATTAGTATCTACCTCATCCATCTTGTGTTGCAAACCCGCAATCTCTACAGTCCGGATAGTTTCTGGGGATGTCACAGCCTGTGTTCCAATTAATCATATTACTTCCTGGAAATATCTTTTGATCCTCTGATCGCCTCCCTCGGGAAGCCAATCAGAGTCTCAGGGGCTACTATCTATACACAGGTGTATTCTTGAATAAAACACAATCGAACATATTATGGCACAAACCTCGAAGCCTCTGAGCAGGCTCACGAAGGCATCACTCAATCTGCTTTTCGTGGACAGGACCTTTTTGACCACCATGTCCATCAAGGTACGATGTTCCTCTGAGATGGATGCCTGTCGCATCATGTTCGTCAATATATCCGCAGCCTCTGGGTTTCCGGAGGCTGCTGTAGGAGTACGGCCTCCCTTTGAAGGGATCCGTTTATTCATATCTGGCTGTAGAATTGAATGTTCAGGGCCTTTCATGTTGGTCCCCGGACCCTGGGCCACCGAAGTATCACCTTCAGGCTGTGTCTTCATCATCCCTCGCACCACCTGTTGATCAGGAACCCTCCGCGAAGACACCTCGAAGTCGTCCACCCTATTGGGCGAGGAGATTGGTGGAGGCGTCTCGCTCTCCATCATCTCCGGAAGAAGATCCCTCGAGGAAGAGGATTGTTGAAGAAGACTGTGTGCCGAACTGCAAAAAACATATATTCTAGACGTTACAAGAAAGGGACGGGACGTGTTTAAAACACCCTTGTTCACTTACGATATGGCATGAGGCTTGTCCTCATCATGGGACTGCGTGATGACGTTGTCCTCCAAGCCTGAGCCATCCAACAAAGGCATCTTGCCTTGCTTAGGAGCCTTTTCCTCCCAATCTTCGGAGGCGGCCCTTTGTCTTCCCATTGGGGGAAGAGACGTTGACTTCCCCGTCATTTTTGTCTTTGGATGATGGAATCTTGATTCCTCCGGACACAATGTCTAGCACACCTTCGGGATGGGGGCCATCTTTGGTCCTCTCTGCCTTGCCCTACTTCACAGGCATTTGGTATGGTGCCGTGGCTAGCATCCTTGTTAATACAGGATCCGCTGAATCTTCGGGAAGGGGGGCCGGACTCCTTATCAGCTTTGCTTTCTTTATCCAGCCCTGGAAGGAGATAGTTTGCTCAGTAATGTATTACGGCATACTTAAATAAAAAGGGGTGTTCGGAAGTCAAGTCCTTACCGGGGTATCCGGACGGTTACAGTCGAGGCCTGTGTCCTTAGTAGTGTCCGGCCAATGTTTTTGTTTTCTGAAAACAACTTCCACATCCCTTTGTGCGTAACGCCGAAGAAGTATTGGAGGGTTCGTGGTCCTTCTGGATTGAACTCCCACATACGGAGAGGCCTACGTTGGCATGGTAGGATTCGGTGAATCAGCATACTTGAATCACGCTGACAAGATCGATGTCCCTCTCGAGGAGGGTTCGGATGCGGCTTTGTAGAGTTCGCACTTCATCAATTGATCCCCAATCCAGCCCCTTGTTGGCCCATGATGAAAGCTGTAATGGTGGGCTAGGGAGAAAGGTGGGTGCAGCTACCCACTTGGTTCTGCGGGGCTCCGTAACGTAAAACCACTCTCGCTCCCATTGATTGGAAGCTTCGGTAAAAGAGCCTTTTGCCCAAGGAGTGTTGGCGAGCTGGTTGACTACAGCACCGCTGCACTCCACCTGTTCCCCGTCGACTACCTTTGGTTGCACACTGAAGGTCTTGAGCCATAAGCCGAAGTGTGGAGGGATTCGGAGGAAGGCTTCACATGTAATGATGAACGCCGAGACATGGAGGAAAGACTCTGGGGGTAGATCATGAAAATCTAGTCCATAATAGAACATTAGCCCCCGGACGAAGGGATCAAGAGCGAACCCTAGCCCTCGAAGGAAGTGTGAGATGAATAGGACCCTCTCGCCAGATCTAGGGATCGGGATAACATGTCCTTGAGCAGGAAGCATGTGGTGGATTTCCGCGGTCAGGTATCTGGCCGCTCGAAGCTTCGCAATGTCCTCCTCTGTAACAGAGGAAGCCACCCATCGACCTTGAGGGCTGGGTCCGGACATAGTGCGGAAGCTCGGAGCAACAAAGTCGAAACCGTTGGTGCTAGAACTCGAGGTTGGAGAGGCTGAGGAGAAGTCTGGCATAAAAAATGACAGCCCTTGGTTCCTTTATAAAGGCAGCAGGAATTAAACGCCTCCTCTTAAACCTGAAAGACTGCCTATTCCTAAGGGATCTTTCCAATAGAATGGTTGGGTTACCCACACACCTGTTAATGAGAATCCCATAATAAGGGGACACAATCTCTGTTTTGACAGAGCATGCTAATAGCTACCGCGCCTCCAAATGTGGAACGGCGGGACAGGAAATGGTTCAAAAAACCGGGTGAGTGTGACGTCACGTTAAAAAAGTTGTCATCAGATTAGACTCGTGGAATATTATATTATCTCCGCAGTTGTGTGTGGTGTTGTGTTACAGGTCCGGACACGTTCAAATACGTCCGAAGACTATCTTGGAGTTCGGAGGAGGGAACCTTCCTTGCAATGCCGAAGACAGATCTACGCGCCAGATACGTTGTCATTGAAGCCAGGTTCAAGGGCTACTGAGGGAGTCCTGGTCTAAGGGGTCCTTGGGCGTCCAGCCTGTTAGCCATGGGCTAGACTGATGGGCTGTGAAGATATGAAGACCGAAGACTGCACCCGTGTCCAGATGGGACTCCCTTGGCGTCGAAGGCAAGCTTGGCGACCAAATATGTAGACTCATTTCTTTGTAACCGACCTTGTGTAACCCAAGATCCTCCCGGTGTCTATATAAACAGGAGGACTTAGTCCGAAGGTGGGGCATTATCATAGCCATATAAGCTAGACGTCTAGGGTTTAGCTATGATGATCTCGTGGTAGATCAACTCTTGTAATACTCATATTCATCAAGATCAATCAAGCAGGACGTAGGGTATTACCTTCATAGAGAGGGCCCGAACCTAGGTAAAACATTGTGTCCCCTATCTCCTATTACCATCAACCTTAGACACACAGTTTGGGACCCCCTACCCGAGATCCCCCGGTTTTGACACCGACATCAAGTAGTTCTTCCGCCTGGTGGGCACCGCTCACGTACATCAGAGAGCTCCTCCGGGCTGGGCTGCGCCTAAGGACAACCTCACCGTCGACTTGAGGGACCACCCCACGACCACCGTGGGAGCTGGCGTGCTCCCGATGCTCTACACCCCACCATCTACAACATAGAAGTCACCAAGACCCTTATCAACGGTGGAGCTGACCTCAATGTTCTCTCCGTGGAAGCATTCGGTTTACCTCACGTGCCCCATGGCCGGCTTCGCCCCACCAAGCCCTTCTCTGGAGACGTCGACGGCTCCACCTGCCCTTGGGGAAGATTCGCCTCCCTGTGACCTTCGTCACTCGCGACAACTACCGCACCGAGCTAATTGACTTCGACATCGCCCGCATCCACCTCTTGTACAACTTTATCCTTGGGTACCTGGCCTTGTCCAAGTTCATGGAAGCAACTCACCCTGCCTATAGTCTTATGAAGATGTCGAGAACCAGCTGCGTCCTCTTTGTCGCAGGGGATACAAAGGAAGCATTGTTGGCCCTCAAGCTAGCCTTCAGGGCCGCAGCAGCAGTCCGCAGAGAAGTAGTCATTCATCATCCAAGAAACCCGCAGGGTTGCAAGAGGCTGGTGTCATTCGGGAGGTGCGGTACCCAGAGTGGCTGGCAAACCCGGTCATTGTCCCCAAGAAAGGTGGGAGGGTGCGCATGTGCATCAATTTCACCAACATCAACAAGGCTTGCCCTCAACACCCCTTCCCGCTTCCACGCATTGATCAGATCGCCGACTCCACCACCGAGTGCGACCTACTGTGTTTTCTGGACGCCTTCTCAGGCTACCACCAAATCAAGATGGCCGTACAGGATGTTGAGAAGACAACCTTCCTAACCCTGTGCGGGGTGTATTGCTACACCTGCATGCCGCTTGGGTCGCGCAACGCCGGAGCAACCTTCCAGCGGTTGATGCACGTTGCTCTAGGCCATCAGCTCGGAAGGAACACCGATGCCTATGTTGATGACATAGTGGTGAAGTCTCGGGAGGCAAGGACCCTTATTGAAGACCTGGAAGAGACCTTTGCCAGCCTGCGCAAGGTGGATCTGCGGCTCAATCGGGAGAAATGTGTGTTTGGCGTCCCCTCCGGCAAGCTGTTGGGCTTCCTGGTGTCGAACAGGGGGATCGAGACCAACCCGGAGAAGGTCAAGGCAATAGAAAGGATGAGCCCTCCACAAACCCTCAAGGAGATGCAGAAGCTGGCGGGCTGCGTGAACTTGCTGGGGCGCTTCATGTCCAAGCTGGGGGAACGCACCCTCCCATTCTTCAAGCTGATGAAAAGAAAGGACCATTCGAGTGGACTCTGAAGGCTGGCACGGCGTTCCAAGACCTCACGAAGTACCTCACGAGCCTGCCGGTAATGGTAGCGCCACACCTCACTCTGCCAGTGTAGTGCTGGTGGCGGTCCGGGAGGAGCGCCTAGCTAAGGGTTCACGGAGCAGCACCCCAAACCTGGGAAAGACGCAGCGGCTTCAGGATGGTGCTCCTGAGGCCTCGTCTGCCCCAACAGATGACCAAGCTCCCCAAGACGGTGCTCTTGAGGCCTCGGCAGCCCCAACGAGCCACCAAGCTTCTGAGGCCATCCAGTCTCAGGAGGTACAAGATCCACCGATGCTTCCGCCCTCGTCGAGCACCCAGTGTACTTCGTCAACATGGTGCTACGTGATGCACGAGCACGATACCCTATGCAGCAAATGGTGTTGCTCGCACTCCTTGTTACCGGCCGCAAGTTGCGCCACTACTTCCAGGGCCACCCCATCAAGGTTGTCTTAGCTTAACCCCTGGAGAGGGTGCTTAGAGCCTCAATGTTGCGGGGAGAGTCGCCAAATGGGACATAGAACTGCAGGCGTTCCAGTTGGAGTTCAGCACCACCAGAGTCATCAAGAGCATAACACTCGCAGACTTCATGGCAGAGTGGACCGACGTCCCCAGCCACGAAGTAGACGAGGACCGACCCCTCTCGCTTGGAAGCGAGGCTCCGGACGGTTGGGACATGTACATCGAAGGCGCATTCGGGCGTCAGGTCACGGGGGCTGGAGCCGTGCTCATCTCGCCCACCCAGGACAAGCTCTATTACGCTGTGCAGCTCTGCTTCCAGCAGGGCGAGAAGGTCTCAAACAACATCGCGGAATATGAAGGCTTGATTGTCGGTCTCAAGGCTGTGGCAGCCTTGGTAGTGAAGCGCCTCACCATCAAGGGCGACTCCCAGCTCCTCGTCAACTTCTCCATCAAAGTATACGAGCCGAAGGACAAGCACATGGAGGCATACCTCGAGGAGGTATGCAGAATTGAGAAACAGTTCTTGGGCCTAGAATTGCAACACGTGCCGCTCGACATGAACAAGGAGGCAGACGACATCACCAAGAGGGCGTCCCGATGCCTACCACAGGAGCCTGGCGTCTTTGAGGAGCGGCTCTTCAAGCCATCAGCAGCCCCCTCCACCACGGAACTGGCAACCTCTCAGGAGGAGCTCCCCCCTGCACCACCCTCGGGCGCACCTACTTGCGGCCTGACCTCGGGTGCCCGTCTGCTCCTCGCGCTCGAGCCTCAGGAGGGGTGCTGGACCAAGGAGTTGAAGGCGTACCTACTCTAGGGGACCCTACCAGAGAAGGAGGAATACAGCGAGCCTGTGGCTCGCCAGGCCATAGCCTAGTGCATCCAGGACGGTAAGCTCTACCGAATACAGAGAGACAGATCCAATCTCGAAGGGGCTCTCGCTCCTCCACCGCCATGGAGGCCATGGACCACAGGGGAAACCGTTCTCCCATCTAGGGAGAAGGTCAAGGAAGAAGAATAAGAAGGGGGGCTCTCTCCCCCTCACTCCTAGTGGCGCCGGAACGCCGCCGGGGCCATCATCGTGTGACGACGATCTACACCAACACCTCCGTCATCTTCACTAACATCTTCATCACCTTCCCCCATCTATCTACAGCGGTCCACTCTCTCGTAACCTGTTGTACCCTCTACTTGAACATGGTGCTTTATGCTTCATATTATTATCCAATGATGTGTTGCCATCCTATGATGTCTGAGTAGATTTTTGTTGTCCTATCGGTAATTGGTGAATTGCTATGATTGGTTTAATTTTCTTGTGGTTATGTTGTTGTCCTTTGGTGCCCAGCATATGAGCGCGCGCGTGGATCACACCATAGGGTTAGTTTTATCTTGATAGGACTATGTATTGGAGGGCAAGAGTGAGAGAAGCTTCAACCTAGCATAGAAATTGATGCATACGGGGTTGAAGGGGGACCAATATATCTTAATGCTATGACTGAGTTTTACCTTAATGAACTTTAGTAGTTGCGGATGCTTGCTAATAGTTCCAATCATAAGTGCATAGAATTCCAAGTCAGGGATGACATGCTAGCAGTGGCCTCTCCCACATAAACCTTGCTATCGGTCTAGTAACGTAGTCAATTGCGTAGGGACAATTTCGCAACTCCTACCACCACTTTTCCACACTCGCTATACTAACTTTATTGCTTCTTTACCTAAAACAGCCCCTAGTTTCTATTTACGTGCTCTTTATATTCTTGCAAACCTATCACGTTACACCTACAAAGTACTTCTAGTTTCACACTTGTTCTAGGTAAAGCGAACGTTAAGCGTGCGTAGAGTTGTATCAGTGGTCGATAGAACTTGAGGGAATATTTGTTCTACCTTTAGCTCCTCGTTGGGTTCGACACTCTTACTTATAGAAAGAGGCTACAATTGACCTCCTATACTTGTGGGTTATCATTGGCCAAACCAAATGGGTAGATCAAAGAGAAATACAAAGCTATAAAAATCATGCATAATAAAGTTCAGAAGAGACTCGATTACTTATCATGAATATTCAGATCATAAACCCACAATTCATCGAATCCCAACAAACAGATCGCAAAATAAGATTACATCGGATAGAGCTCCAAGAACACCAAGGAGAACATGGTATTGAAGATCAAAGAGAGAGAACAAGCCATCTAGCTACTAGCTATGGACTCGTAGGTCCGTGGTGAACTACTTGCACATCATTGGAAGGCAGCAAGGATGTTGTAGAAGACCTCCATGATCAATTCCTATTCCGTCAGAGTACCGGAAAAGGCGTCCATATGGGATCATGGAAGAACAGAAGCTTGCGGCGGAGAAAAACTGTTTCATGTGTCTCTCTTTTGGTTTGGTAATATGAGCTTGTGGCTCACCCGTAGCTCTTCTAGTGTCTTCCGGAACCTTCTAGGGTCCCTTCTTGTCTAAAAAAATCATTTTAAAGTTTCATCGCATTTGGACTTCGTTTTGTATTTATTTTC
This sequence comes from Triticum urartu, assembly GCF_003073215.2. Lineage (NCBI taxonomy): Eukaryota > Viridiplantae > Streptophyta > Magnoliopsida > Poales > Poaceae > Triticum > Triticum urartu. The sequence goes on from NC_053025.1 coordinate 249,267,318, forward strand.
TGAAAAGCCAAAAAACAAGCAAAAAACAACAACTGGCACTCGGCACCAGATTAATAGGTTAGTCCAGAAAAATGATACAAGATAGCATATAAGTGCATATAATAGCATCAAACATTCAAAAATTATAGATACATTGGAGACGTATAAAGCATAACCAAGTTTAATTCCTGCTTGTCCTCGAGTAGGTAAATGGTAAAAACAGAATTTTTGATGTGGAATTCTACCTAACATGTTTATCATGTAAATTCTTTTTGTGGTATGAATATTAAGATCTGAGTGATTCAAAGCAATAGTCTATAATTTGATATAAAGACATCAATACTCACGCATACCAACAAACAATCATGCCTTTCGAAAAAGAATGCTTGAGAACTCTACGCTACAAAATCGTATAGCCTTGTCATGCTTGGTCTTCCTAACACAAAGTATTAATCATGGATTACCCTGATGACAGGCCAAGAAATTGCATCAACTTTTTAACACGCTTTAGCTTTTTCAGCCTCACGAAATACATGAGCGTGACCCATGGAAATAGTACTATGGGTCGAATAGAATAGAATGCAGGGATAGAGATTAATAAGGGGAAGTCAAAAAGGAATATAGTCTCACATCAACACGGCTAATCAACGGGCTATGGAGATGTACATCAATTGATGTCAACGCGAGTTGTAGAGATTACCATGCAATGGATCCAACAAAATCTATAAGTGTATGAGAGCTCAACTGAAAACTAAGTTGGTCTCCATCTAACTTGCTTGCTCATGAAGACCTTGGGAATTTGAGGAAGCGCATCATCTGAATATACAGGCCATGTTCTCTAATGAAATTTCCCACTAGTATATGAAACTGACAACATAGGAGACTCTCTATATGAAAAACATGGTGCTACTCTGAAGCATAAGTGTGGAAAGGGATATTAACATTACCCATTCTCTCTTTTTCTCTTATTTTTTTGTTTTGTTGGGATCTTTTTGTTCTTTTTTGGTCCGGTTCCTCGTCCCGACTTATGGGGGAATCATAGTCTCCATCATCATTTGCTCACTAGGACAATGCTCTAATAATGATGATCATCACACTTTTATTTACTTACAACTCAATATTTCAACTCGATAATAGAACAATATGACTCTATATGAATGCCTCTGGCACTGTACCAGGATACGCAATGATGCTAGTGTAACATGTATGATAATGATGAATGGTGTCTAAGCCACGAATACTATGCCAGCTATATGATCATGCAAAGCAATATGACAATGAATGTGTATGTCATAAAAACGGAACAATGGAAGTTGCGTGGCAATATATCTAGGAATGGCTATGGAAATGCCATGATATGTAGGTATGGTGGCTGTTTTGAGGAAGATATAAGGAGGCTTATGTGTGATAGAGCGTATCATATCACAGGCTTTGGATGCACCTGCGAAGTTTGCACCGGCTCTCGAGGTGAGAAAGGGCAATGCACGGTATCGAAGAGGCTAGCAAACGGCGGAAAGATAAGTGTGTGTATAATCCATGGATTCACATTAGTCACAAAGAACTTACATACTTATTGTGAAAGTTTATTAGACCTTGAAGCAAAGTACTAGTCGCATGCCCCTAGGGGTATAGATTGGTAGGAAAAGGCCATCGCTCGTCCCCGATACACTCATAAGGTAGACACTCAATAATAAATCATACTCCAACTTCAATGCATAACTAGAGACTATACGTGCATGCTTCCGGAAGCACAAATCTTAACACCAATATTCTTACTAAACCATAATCATTCACTAGTACCCCGACATATTACCATCTTAATATCGCAAAACTATTGCAAGGAATCAAACTTATCATATTTAGTGATATACATAAAAAGCTTTTATTATATCCCTCTTGAATACCTATCATATTAGGACCAATTTCATAACATGTGCTTATTGCCATTACTATTTAGTACACTCTCAAAAAGATATAACTGAAGCATGAGAGTGCAACAATTTATTCAAAATATGACCACTGACGTTCTCTAAAAGATATAAGTGAAGCACCTAGAGTATTCTAACAAATCGTGAACAAATGTGTGCCCCTCTCAAAAGTTGTGTGCATCTAACAATGATTGTGGCAAACTAAATAGAAAACCAAGCAAAGACTACTGTAATACAAGACACTCCAAGGAAAGCTCATATCATGTGATGGATAAAAATATAGCTCCAAGTAGTATACCGCTCGATTGTAGACGAGAGGGGATGCCTTCCAGGGCATCCAAAAGCTTAGGGTATTGCTGCTCCTTAATCCTTCATCCATCATGATCTCACCCAAAATTCTAAAACTTGAGCACACAAAACTCAACAGAAAACCTTGTGAGATCCGTTAGTATAATAAGCAAATAGTGAACTTTAGGTACTATTATGAACCCATTCATATTTTATTCTTGCGTAATACCTACTATATTCTAACTTCTCCATGTGTTATAACCCCTAAATAATCCATAGCATCATTAAAGCAATCAAACTATGCAACAAAAAATATTATCTGTCTAAAATAGAATAGTCTGTAGTGATCTGAACAAATATTATACTTCTATAACTCCAAAAAGTCCAAAAATAGGATAACATGGGCAATTTGTACATAAATCTTGTGTCAAAAAGTTAGAATTATATCATGTTCCCGTGAACTATAATAATTCCAGTACCGGGCGCAAAAGTTTCATTTTTTTCATAGAATCAAGTCAAGTATCAACCAAATCATCCCAAAGACTTTACTTGGCACAAACACTAACTAAAAAATAAAAACACAATCGTAGCAGTAGCATAATTGTTTCAACACACTAAAAACAGAAAATAAATGTAAACATAACTATTAGGTTGTCTTCCAACAAGCTCTTTCTTTGTAGACATTAAGATAGGCTTGAGATTTTAACGATGCTGACATGAAAGATAAGAATTGAAGCACAAAGAGAGCATCATATATCATGAAACACACTCATTTATGTCTAACTCACTTCCTATGCATAGGCATTTTATAATAAAACAAATTATCAAGGCAAGAAAATCCTAGCATATGCAAGGAAGAAGGAAACAATAGCAATCTCAACACGAAGAGAGGTAATTTAGTAACATGAAGATTTCTACCACCATATTTGACTCTCTCATAATAATTACAATTAGGATCATATTCAAATTCAACAATATAACTATCATGTAAAAAGTTATCTTTATGATCCATAGGCCTGCAAATCTTATAGTCTTCCAGGATAGTGAAATTAACATCAACTAAAGTTATGACCTCTCCAAACCCACTATTATCAATAGTTTCATAAGATTGAACACTCTCCAGATATGTGGGATTCTTTTTTCCTATAGTTGACACTCTTCCAAACCCTCTTTCAATACTATTCCAAACATTATTATCAATGACATACTCATCAAGAAGATTAAATAATTTTTCAAGATCATAAGAAGCATCACCCCAATCATGATCATTATAGTAAGTAGTGGACATAACAAATTCATCATCCCCAAGCTTGTAGTTTTGCATATCATTACCACAATTGAAATTAATAGAATTTATACTAACATCATTGCAATCATGCTTTTTATTCAAGGAACTATCATGAATCACTTTATAAATTTCTTTTTTAACACTTCATCACTATTTTCAGATTCATGATTTTCAAGCATGACTTCATAGAGATAATCAAGTGCACTCAACTCACTAGCAATTGGTTCATCATAATTGGATCTTTTGAAAAGATTAGCAAGCGGACGAGGATCCATATTAATAGATTTTTAGCAAGCGAATATGCAAGAAAATAGAAGGCACATGGCAACACAAGCAAAGATAGCACACACAATATTTTTGTATGTTTTATTTTTTGAGAAGTGAGGAAGATGAAAAAGAGAGGAAAAGGCAAATAAAAAGTAGAGCAAGTAGATGATAGTTTGTGTGCATGTACTTGATAGCTTTTGATGATGTCTCCCCGACAACAGTGCTAGAAATTCTCCGTGCTACTTGTGAGTTGCGTTGGTATTTTCCCCGAAGAGGAGGGGAGATGCCGTATAGTAGAGGTAAGTATTTCCCTTAGTGACAACCAAGGTTTATCGAACCAATAAGAGAATCACGCAAAGCCTCATAAACAACACTTGCACACACAAAAGCAAACACTTGCACCCAATATGGGCAAGTGGGTTGTCAATCCCCTTGAACTCGTTACTTGCAAGGATCAAATCTTGTATAGGTAGATGGATAAATTGAAAAACAAAATAAAAGAAATACAATTGCAACAAAGGAATATTGATTTTTATAATATGATTAAAGTAGACCCGGGGTCCATAGTTCTCACCAGAGGCTTCTCTCTCGAACACATAACATATGGTGGGTTAACAAATTACTATTTGGCAATTAATAGAAAAGCGCATAGTTGTGAGGGTATCCAAGGCAATGATGATGTATATGGGCATCATGTTCGAGACAAGTAGACTAACTCCTGCCTGCATCTACTACTATTACTCCACCAATCGACCGCTATCCAGCATGCATCTATGGTATTAAGTTCATAAAAAATGGAGTAACACCTTAAGCAACATGACATGATGTAGACAAACTAAACCAAATCAATATGAATAAACTCTATCATTTGACATTTAATGGAAACAATAAAAATACGTGTCTTGTCCCCTTTTGTCACTTGGATATAGAGCACCACAAGATTGAATCCATCACAAAGCACCTCTCCCACTGAAGATAAATCAATCTAGTTGGCCAAACCAAACTGATAGATCAGAGAGAAATACAAAGCTATAAAGTTCAGAAAAGACTCAATTACTTCTCATGAATATTCAGATTATAAACCCATAATTCATCGAATCCCAACAAACACACCACAAAAGAAGGTTACATCAGATTGAACTCCAAGAACACCGAGGAGAACATGGAATTGCAGATCAAAGAGAAGAAGCCATCTAGCTATGGACCGGTAGGTCAATGGTGAACTACTCACAAATCATCAGAAGGAAACAAGGATGATGTAGAAGCCCTCCACGATCGATTCCCATTTTGGCAGAGTACCCAGACAGACGTCTGGATGGGATCGCGGAAGAACAGAAGCTTGCGGCAGAGAAAAAAGTGTTTCGGGTGGCTCTGTAAGTTTGGTAATATTTCTAAATTTATAGAGGTGGAATTAGGTCAAGGGGTGCTCCAGGGGGCCACAAGCTCAAGGGGCATGCCTACTCCCCTAGGGCATGCCCTATGAGCTTGTGGATCAGCCGTAGCTCTTCTGGCCTCCTCCCGAAACTTCTGGGAGGTCCCTTCTAGTCAAACAAAAATCATCATAAAGTTTCATCGCGTTTGGACATCATTTGGTACTAATTTTCTAAAAAGCCAAAAAACAAGCAAAAAATAGCAACTGGCACTAGGCACTAGGTTAATATAGGCTAGTCCAATAAATGATATAAAATAGCATATAAATGCATATAAAACATGCAAGATTGATACTATAATAACATGGAACAATAAAAATATATAGATACGTTGGAAACGTATCATACCTTACCTAGCTAGTTGGACCCAAAGCACTTACTTAGCATCGAAGCCATTGCAGTACCCCTTGAAATATAAAAGGAGGGCCAGGCTAGAGAAGAGAAGAAAAAAGGAGGAAGAACAAAAGACAGGATAGAGAGTGACGGTGTCCTAGATAAGGGGGTACTAACCTAGTTAGCCCATTGTCCTCGGAATAGGCCGGCAAGCCACCATTGCTGATCAAGATGCACTTTAGAAGCCATACGTAGGAGGTGTGATCAAGACAGTCTCCCACAAATACTTGACGTATACTCCAAGATATCTGCCGCCGCCTAGCTCATAGCTACCGACCATGTAACCTTAGGTACCCTCCCTGGTGTGTATATAAGCCATATGGTTTATCCCGTAGAGGGTACATCAACACAAAATCATTCACCTAGTCCTAGAGTTAGACCACACATTACGATCTCGAGGTAGATCAACTCTATAATTGATACATCTCCAGTCATATAAATAAGAGCAGGACGTAGAGTTTTACCTCCATCAAGAGGGCCGAACCTGGGTAAACATCGTCTCCTTGGTTGATGTTACCCTTCATCCGGGATCCACATCTCAGGACCCCCTACTCCGACATCTGCCGGTTTTGACACCGACATTGGTGCTTTCATTGAGAATTCCACTATGCGATGACTAGACGGATTGATGGCTCACCTGCAGATCAATGATACGTTTCCATCATATTTACTTTTCCCAACGCTTTTGCTTTTGTTTTGGACTCTAATTTGTATGACTTGAATGAAACTAACTTGGGCGGACGTTGTTTTTAGCAGAACTACCATGGTGTTAATTTTGTGTAGAAATACAAGTTATCAGATTTGGGAAAAGCTTTTTGGAGAACTTTTTGGAATAAATAAAATACTGGAACCAAGACCCACTGTATGGGGGCCCCAGCTGCCCATATGGCAACAAGGCCCGCCACTCCCCTCTAGCGCTCTGCTAGGTAGTGGGGCCCACGATGCGCCACTGACCCTAATTCCAACTTTATAAATTCACATCTTCGGAGAAAAAAATGGGAGAGGCGGATCTTCATTGGGAGGCCAGATCTAGAGCCCATTCGGGGCTCTGGAGAGGCGGATCTTCGGTCTTCGGCATCACCAACCATCCTCCATCACTAATTTCATGATGCTCACCGCAGGGAATGAGTAATTCCTTCGTAGGCTTGCTGGACGGTGGTGGGTTGGATGAGATTCATCAGGTATTCGAGTTAGTTTTGTTAGGGCTTGATCTCTTGTATCCACTATGTTCTGAGATTGATGTTGCTATGACTTTGCTATGCTTAATGCTTGTCACTAGGGCCCGAGTGCCATGATTTCTGATCTGAACCATTTATGTTATCACCATTATATCTATGTTCTTGATCCGATCTTGCAAGTCATATGCACCTGTTATGTGTTATGATCCATAAACCCTAAGGTGACAACAATTGGGATACTTTCCAATGGTGATTAGACTACTTTACCAAATAAAAATCTATCCTTTTCCCAATTTTAGTCGTGGGCAGATTTTAGCAGTTAGCACAAGCAAAGAAATCAACCTACACATGCAATTTTAAGAGTATAGAAGTGGAAGGTAAAACATTGCATATGAAGGTAAAGGGAAAAGTTTGGAGAAGGCAAACGCAATGGAGACACGAAGATTTTTGGTGTCGTTTTTGATAGGTGGTGCTATCGTACGTCCACATTGATGCAGACTTCAACCCATGAAGGGTAACGGCCGCGCGAGTCCACAGAGGGATCCACACATGAAGGGTTCGTGAAGAAGCAACCTTTTCTATCCCACCATTGCCATCTCCCATGAAGAACTTTCCTCACTCGGGTAGATCTTCACGAAGTAGGCGATCTCCTTACCCTTACAAACTTCTTGGTTCAACTCCACATCATGACGGAGGGTCCCAAGGGACACCTAACTAATCTAGGAGACACCACTCTCTAAAAGGTAATAGATGGTTTGTTGATGATGAAATCCTTTATCTTGTGCTTCACATAATAGTCTCCCCAACAGTCAACTCTCTCTCAGATTTGGCTATGGTGGAAGAGTGATTTGAGTGGAAAGTAGCTTGGGGAAGGCTAGAAATCAAGATTCAAATTATAGGAATGGAATCTCTTGATCTCAACACATGAGTAGGTGGTTCTCTATCAAAAAATGAATGGTGGAAGTATAGGCACGTTCTGGTGGCTCTCTCACAAATGGAGATGGGGGTGGAGGGGTATATATAGCCCCCACATAAAATCCAACCATTACACACATTTGAATCATCTCGGTGGCCCCGATCAGTTCAAAAATGTGAACGTTAGGAATATCGCTGGGACAGATTGGAACAACTCGATGGGACCGATGTGCTAGGGCTTAGGGAAAACATCATCTCGGTGGTGCCAATTGCATCAACTCGGTGGGACCCAAGTGAAGCAATAAGTGCTACTTCTTGAGCTTGCGTTGATTTTTCCCTTGAAGAGGAAAGGGTGATGCAGCAATGTAGAGATAAGTATTTCCCTGAGTTAAGAACCAAGGCATCAATCCAGTAGGAGGCACAAGCAAGTCTCCAATCTATGCCCCTGGACAAACTAACAAACACTTGCACACAACGCGAAAAAGGGGTTGTCAATCCCTTCACGGTCATGAACAAGAGTGAGATCTGATAGAGATAGGTATAAAAGATGAATAAAAGGGCAAACTAAAGTAAATATGAATAAATTGCAGAAAAGTGTTTTCGGGTTTTGTGGCTTATAGATCTCAAAATATATGATGGAAAATAGACCCGGGGGCCATAGGTTTCACTAGAGGCTTCTCTCTTGAAAGAAAACATATGATGGGTAAACAAATTACCGTCGAGAAATTGATAGAAAAGCGCATAGTTATGACGATATCTAAGGCAATGATCATGAATAAAGGCATCATGTCCGTGACAAGTAGACCAAAACATTTCTGCATCTACTACTACTACTCCACACACCGGCCGCCATCTAGCATGCATCTAGAGTACTAAGTTCATAAGAACAGAGTAATGCTTTAAGTAAGATGATATGATGTAGAGGGATAAACTCAAGCAATATGATATAAATCCATCTTTTTATCCTTGATGGCAAAAATACAATATGGGCCTTGCTACCCCTTCTATCACTTGGTGAGGACACCGCATGATTAAATCCAAAACTAAGCACCTCTCCCATTGCAAGAAAACCAATCTAGTTGGCCAAACCAAAGCAATAGTTCAAAGAGAAATACAAATATATCTTAATCATGCACAAAAAGAGTTGAGAGAAGACTCAAATAAAATTCATAGATAACCTGATCATAAATCCAAAATATCTTGGATCTCGACAAACACAATGCAAAAGAAGATAACAACGGATAGATCTCCAACAACATCAAGGAAAACATTGTATTGAAGATCGAAGAGAGAGAAGAAGCCATCTAGCTACTAGCTATGCACCTGTAGGTCTTTGGTAAACTACACACGCTTCATCGGAAGGGCGGCAAGGTTGATGTAGAGGCCCTCCATGATCGAATCTATCTTCGACAGGATGCTGGAAAAGGCCCAAGATGGGATCTCACGGGAACAAATGCTTGCGGCGGTGGAACAGTGTTTTTTTGGCTGCTTCTGTTGTTGAGAGAATACTTAGTAATTTATAGAAGTGGTTTTAGGGTTAGGGGACTCCCGAGGGGCCCACAAGCCCTCATGGTTCACCCCCTAGGGCGCGCCCTTGAGGCTTGTGGCCTCCTCCGGGATCTTATGGCCCTCTCTCCAAGTTTTCTTGGTTTCTTCTGGTCCAAGAAAAATCATAGCAAAAGTTTTATTCCATTTGGACTCCGTTTGATATTCCTTTTCTGTAAAACTCAAAAACAAGGAAAAATAGAAACTGGCACTTGGCTCTAGGTTAATAGGTTTGGCCCAAAAAAATATAATATAGCATACTAATGCATATGAAACATCCAAAACAGATAATATAATAGCATGGGACAATAAAAAATTATAGATATGTTGGAGACGTATCAATCAATTACTTGACCACTATATGCGTAGCTTAATGGCTTTAAAGAAAGCATTGACAGGGAGATAACCCGAAGGTTTTAAAGAGTCATGTTATTCTGTTGGGTGCTTTTATAAAGTTTAAAAACAGAAAAAAATATAGTGGAACTTATAACTTTACAAAAGGAAAAGTGAAAGTGAGGAATACGAGCACCGTGGAAGCGGGAGCATGCCTTGAACGTTGTTCATGCCCATGGAAACATTGTGCATCTTGAATCATAGAAAATTTTCAACAAAAATAATTACCCCCTTGTACAAATCATTTGTATTATCAAAATAATGTGCAAAGATTTGGCTTTAGGATCATTAGATTGCTTGTTGGTATGCGCGGTGCAAAAAGAGAAACTTTTGCTGTAGTGCGTGAATTTACGTGTTTTACTGGAGCATGCAAAAAATTTGAAATTTTTACACAGTACTTATATGCAAAGTTTTTATGTTTTCCTATTATTCCAGAATTTTGGAGTTACAGAAGTATGGTCAATGTTCAGATTACTACAGATTGTCCTATTTTTGATTGATTCTGTTTTTGATGCATTGTTTTGCTTGTATTGATGAAACGCTCGATTGTATCGGTGGTATAAGCCATGGAGAAGTTATAATACAATGGTTATAATTCAAAAACAAAATATGAATGGGTTTGCAACAACAGTACTTAAAGTAGTGACTTGCATTATTATACTAACGGATCTCATGAGTTTTCTGTTAAGTTTTCTCTGGATGAAGGGTTCGAAGATTGAGGAGGTCTCGATATGAGGAGAAGGAGAAGAGGCAAGAGTTCAAGGTTGGGAATGCCCAAGGCCCCCCAAGTAAATATTAAAGTATACTCAAGGCCCCCCAAGTACGGCTTTATAGAATGCTTCATGTGCTTCACTTATATCAGTTGAAGTTTGGATTACCTGTTTCTCTTCACATAGAAAATTGTTATTTGTAGAATGCTCTTTTGCTTCACTTATATGTATTAGAGCAAGTTCTTGTGTAGAAAGAATTATACTCTCTTGCTTCACTTATATTTTTTTAGAGAGTCAACAGGAATTGGTCATTCACATGGTTAGTCAGAAAATCCTACATAAAACTTGTGGATCACTAAATATCATATGTTTGATTCCTTGCAATAGTTTTGGGATATAGAGATGGAATATGTGGGAGGTACTAGTGAACGGTTGTGGTTTGCAAGAATATTGGTGTTAAGGTTTGTGATTTGATGACCCACAAGTATAGGGGATCAATTGTAGCTCTTTTTGATAAGAGTGTCAAACCCAACGAGGAGCAAAACGAAATGATAAGTGGTTTTCAGCAAGGTAATGTCTGCAAGTGCCGAAATTGTAAGTAACAGAGTAGTTTGATAGCAAGATATTTTCTAATGAGCAAATAATGATAATAGTAACAATAGTGCAGCAAGGTAGCCCAATCATTTTGGGGCAAAGGACAGGCCAGAACGGTCTCTTATAGTAAGCAAAGCGTTCTTGAGGGTACACGGGAATTTCATCTAGTCACTTTCATCATGTTGATTTGATTCGCGTTCGCTACTTTGATAATTTGATATGTTGGTGGACTGGTTCTTAGGTGTTGTTCTTACTTGAACAAACCTCCTACTTAGGATTAACCCCCTCGCAAGCATCCGCAACTACGAGAAAAGTATTAAGGACAAATCCTAACCATAGCATTAAACTTTTGGATCCAATCGGTCCCTTACGGAATAGCGCATAAACTAGGGTTTAAGCTTCTGTCACTCTCGGAACCCTTCATCTAATAACTACTCCACAGTGCATTCCCTTAGGCCCAAATATGGTGAAGTGTCATGTAGTTGACGTTCACATGACACCACTGAGGGAATCACAACATACATACTATCGAAATATCGAACACATAGCAAGTTCACATGATTACTTGCAACATGGTTTCTCCCGTGACCTCAAGAACAAAAGTAACTACTCACAAGTGATAAACATGCTCAAGATCAGAGGGTTATTAAATAGCATAATGGATCTGAACATATAATCTTCCACCAAATAAACCATATAGTAATCAACTACAAGATGTAATCAACACTACTAGTCGCCCACAAGCACCAATTTACAGTTTTGGTACAAAGATTGAACACAAGAGATGAACTAGGGTTTGAGAGGAGATGGTGTTGTTGAAGATGTTGATGGAGATTGCCCACCCCAAGATGGGAGAGTTGTTGGTCATGATGATGATGATTTCCCCCTTCGGGAGGGATGTTCCCCCAACGGAATCGCTCCACTCGAGGGAAAAAGTGCTCCTGCCCAAGTTCCGCCTCGAGGCAGCGGTGCTCCATCCCAAAAGTCCTCTCCTTATTTTTTCTAGGTCAAAATGACTTATATACCAGAAGATGGGCACAAGAGGTGGGGATGGATGAGCACAACCCACCAGGGCGCGCCTGGGCTCGCTGGTGCGCCCAGGTGGGTTGTGCCCACATGGTGGGACCCCTCTGGTACTTATTGGCTCCAATATTCATAATATATTCCATAAAAAATCTCCATAAAGTTTCATATTGTTTGGAGTTGTGCATAATAGGTGGCCTGACGTAGCTTTTCCAGGTCCTGATTTCCAACTGCCGAAATTCTCCCTCTTTGTGTGTACCTTGCATGAGAGAAAAGGCATTAGAATTACTCAAAAAAGCATTATTATGCATAAAATCATCATAAATAACAGTAGGAAAACATGGTACAAAATGGACGTATCATGATTCTCGAAGCATGCACGTATAGTCTCTCGTTATGCATTGAAATTGGAGCATGATTTATTATTTATTGTCTTCCTTATTACTCTAAGTTGTGCCTCGACACGTGGGCGATATAGCCGCATCGTGGGTGTTACAAGATGGTAATCAGAGCCATCCCCCACTTAGGAGCCCCCTGCTTGATCGAATCGCTAACGTTGTCGAGTCTAGAACAAAATGTTTTGAGTCTTCAGAATATATATATCGGAGAGTAGGTTTGTTTTTACTCCTTAGTCTCTTCGTCGCTCTAGTGAGGCCTCCCGGCGTAGAACTTTTGACTTTTCTCTCTTCAAATTTCATGAAAAAAAATTAGGATCACGCGGGTATCTTGGAATCGTTCCGATAGTCTTGTGACGAGAACATTGTTCTTGTTGCCTCCTGGCATTTAGGGGTTGTGGCAGTGTCCCGGGGAGTTGAGCACCGAGGTGTTGTCGTCACAATTTTATCATTGCAGTTATGGAATACCTGAGTTCGCCGACATCAAAAATCTCTTTTATGCAGTTGTTGGTGAGGTAACCTCGACGCCACCCAGTACTGGGGCGGGAGTTCAGGAGTATTGCCATAACTCGTATAACAGATGCTTTTCGAAGGTTGAGGTACATGATTTCCGAAGGTTTCTTGGTTATGTGTTAAAGGATGGATACAACTGGATGTAGGAATTGTTAGTTTGGGTGAGATATTATGCTTCCCCTGTATCCCCAACACCTGATTGCATAACGAGAAAGTTTCGGGAGTTTATAGGTGGGAATTCAAGTAGCTCCTACAATATATTTCCAACAGACACATGATACGATATGGGGTGTATCATATGTTTGTTCCAGCTTATTCTTCAAGCCAAATCTTTATTTTGTTTTAAGTTGTGGTATTTGATTTGCTTAAATGTCAAGTGTTGATTCCATACCTTTTCCTAAGCGGTGTTCTCATATTTCTATGGGAGTACTAATTCTTTTCCAACCGACGTGATCCTCTTCAAGTGGATCCGATCTTTTTCAACATTCGTAAGATCACTTCTCGGCTTTCCTCAACGGTGTTTGTTTCATCCGTCCCAAGTTGTCTTTGTTTTTTTCCCCCCCCCCCCCCCTTTTTCTTCAAGGACACAGATTTCTTAGTCAAGTATCCATATTATTGATGTGAAGTCTCTTCTTTCTTTTCTTTCAATGTTCTTATGCGGTAATTCTCAGGAAGACACTAAGGAAGCTTCAAGTTCATCATTCTTCGTTCTCTTTTCTTTTCTGGTGGATTCAATTCAATCTTTGTCGATCATATCCTTTCCTCGTTTCAAATGTTTTCTAATGCCGGTGCACCTCTTAATCATCCGTTTCTCTCTATTCATATCCGAAGTGCCGAAGATATCTCAGAAGATTCGCATTTCCATTCTTAATCCTTTCAAGCTATTTCGAGGTTCTTACCTTATTCAAGACAATTAAATCTTACCGGTGCATTATCTCTTCATAAGCAATCAGTCAACGGTGTTTCTTTTGAGTGGGCCGTAACCCACAGGTCTTTTCCCAGGATCTTACCTGACTCTTCTAATTTTCCCGAAGCTATTCTAAAATTCTTCTCCAAGTTTGACATAAGAATGAGTTATCATCTGTCAAATGTCTTTCTCCAAGATCCTTCAAATTCTTTTCATTTTGGTTCAACCTTTCTAATTTTCATTCCGGAGTGCCTCAACAATTCATGGTGGTGTTTCTCATCGTCATTCTCGTATTTTGAGGACCGAAGAAAAGTTTTTCCTCAAAATCTTATGCGTTTCTCTCAAAGATGTGAAGTTCAAGCTTGATGCCATCCTCTCATTATTGCTTTCGATTGTGAGAATTCTTTTCACCCATCCGGAGCAATTCAAGAGTCTTTTCAGTTTGATTCTCCGGAGCCCATCATCTCAGAATTATTCATTCTAGTTTTCAGCTCTCGTTCTCCAAATCATACCGGTGCATCATGCAAGTATGATCTAATCAGCTCGGGATCTCTTTGTTAACTTGTATCTAAATTCTCCCAAGTATCTTCTTTCATTTTCTAATTCTTCCCGGTGTTTCGCTATCTTTTCTTTATTTTATTCTTATGGTGGCTTATTCAAGATTTCTTTTCCTTTGTTATCATACTAATTCATTCGTTGTTTCCAAACCCTGCTGGGGGATCCATGAAGACCTTCCCAAGCTTACGTTGTATCTCTCTTATTCATTTCTACGAGAATAAGTGGTATGCCAAATCCGTTGCTTGTCATCAATTTAAATTGGTGAAGGATACGCATAACATAATCCTTATTCTTGCTTCATCCAAATGGTGGATTCATTCTTCCGGAGTTTGTTCATGATAAGTAAATTCTCGGTTCAAGTGCTTCATATTTTTCCCAGAGTTCCAAGTTCTCTCAACTATATCATCACGAAGATTCATCTAAATCATTGCAAGGATTCACCTTGTGTTTTCAACTTCTCTTTCTTTCTATCATCCTTTTATTACCGAAGTTCTTCATGGACGCTCTACATGGTGGTTTGTTAAAGATTTCTTTCATTCTCGATGTGTTCTTCAAGATTCTTCTTGGAGGAGCTCAAGTATTCGTCATCTTGCATTCCAAAATGCAATTTGTTCTACCTTATCTTTTGAGGCGGTGTTATGTCACTCTTGACAATTTCCCTTCGTGTGTCATGATTCAACATTTGTCAAGAATGAGATAGTTAAACCCATCAATTTCTTCGAGCATGTGCTCTTCTCAATCCATCAATCTCTTCAGTGGAGTTATCATGTGTCATATTTCACCTAAAGCCTTCCCTAAGGAATGTTGCTATTGCGGTGCTTATCTATGACCCAAGTATTCCTTATCATCTCGGCAAAAGAAGTTTTCATCATTTGGTTGATCCCAACTAATCAATTGTTTCGGTTAGTGGCATGATTGTCACCTCATAATTTTGAGAGGTTTCCATAAGCCCACAACAAGCTTGTTCTTTTCGTTGTTGATTTTCCAACAACTCCGTTCAACCCTTCTTCATAAGAGTGCTCTCTCAAGTTCAGTTGTGAGAGATGTTGGTTCTCTCATCTCCGTTCTTTTCATTCTATTCTTACATTTGTTCTGGAGGCATTGTGATGTTGCCCTCTTCGACCAATCAACTGGTCTTCTCAAGATCATGTTCTTTCCTTTGCTTATCCTTTCAACCAGAGTGTCGTGTCCTCATTCAAGTTCTCTCATCTTATCAAGTTTTGCCTCCCTGCTCAACTAGAGTGCTATCTGAGATCTTTCTTACCCCTTGTTCCATTCTTTCAATAGTACCGGAGGCAGTGTGTTGTTGATCTCATCAAGTATCCTCTCATCTTGTCAAGTTCATGTTTAATTCCTCCAGAGTACATGTTCATGTTCATCTTTATCGTCCTGTGTACATCTCATTTCATCCGGAGTGCTTGCGTGTACTTCCTGTCCATTGCAACCCTTTTTCTTATGTCTTTCAACCTACAAGGTTCTAGTATTGTTCCTTGTTCCTCTTTTCTAATGGAGTGTTTTCAACTTTGTTCATCTTCGTTGTATTCTTTCTTTCAATTTCTTCAACCTCGCAAGTTTCTTTGGTTTCACCCGTTTGTCAAAGAAGCAACTTTGTTTTACCTCTTCCTCTTCCGTTTCTCCCCGGTGCCATCCTAGATATCGGACGAGATCCTCTCGTAGTGGTGGAGTGTTGTGATGCCCAAGACCGACACTTCAGATGCCTTCCATGTTTTTCGAGTTTCGTCAGGCGATTTGTTTTGTCTGTTGCATTCATCTTTGCATCATGTGCATTGCATCATGTCGTCATTTGCATTGCATCATGTCATCATGCAACCCGTTTAAAAAACTCAACCAAATAAACCGTATGGATCTTCGATCCATTTAAGTCAAGGGAAATTCACATGGTGAAATTCTCTTTAAAACATATCAAAAACCCAATATTATTAAGGAGCTATAATAAAATATTCCATTAGTTTGGAACCACCCTCGAACACACTTGCATTTTTGAATTCCACGCATATTCTATTTCAAGTTCGTTCCAAACTTTGCCCTTAATTCTTTTATTCTATTCCCAAGCTCCATGGTAATTCTCAACATCTTTGGAATCTCATAAAGCCTAGCCTCCATTCAAATTCCTTGGCTCAAGTCAACTTGTTTGGGATTAACTTCTCCTAATTTGTTGGAACCACTGTTGTTGGGGTGGAAATATTCCTTAAAGCCATACAAAAATGTCCCATAATTTTTTTATTCTCCATGGACTCTTCTCTTAATTCTATTTGGCCTATCTCTTTTGCTGAAAAGAGAAATTAAGAGAGAGGGAGAGGAGTAGTGCAGCAGCCCAGCCAGGCCGGCCTGTTCCTCTTAGCCCATTGGCACCTAGGCCAGCCGCACCATCCTCGAGGCCCAACAGACCCATCTACCCCTCCTAACCCTAGCTCGATCCCCCTCAATCCTCTCCTTCCCTTCGTCCGCCTCCAGTGCTGCACGCTCACACAGCCAGCGTCAGGAGCCCGCGTCCCATCGCTTGATCCCGCTCTCGATTTCCCCTACATCACCGCCTCGTCTCCCCTTCGCCATGGCCTCACAGTCCGATCCCCATGGTGCCATGGTCGCCGCCAAGCTCTGCACGCTGGGCCCTGCCCGGCCTCCTCCTAAGTCGTCGCCTCGCCATGGAGCCACATCGCTCGGACCCCTTCTGCGCGCCATGGCCGTCGCATGTCCTCTGCTCCTCCTACATCGCCGGTGACCATGACCGCACCTCCTCGCTGCTGCTCTACTCCATGCGATGTCCTAGAGCTCGTCCGCCTCTCCAACCACTGCCTTGGCCTCGGTTTTGGCGGGTCCCCGTGCGCCCTCGCCCGGCCAAACCCCCACCACAGCGTCATGCTTCGCTGGAGCCCCGCGCCAAGACTTGCCCTGCCTCGTCATGTCTAGGGCGAGGAGGACGACCCGCATCACCTCCTGCCCGTGCTTCTCCTTTCATTCCCTGCAGGCTGCGTCGCCGGAGCAGCACCTGCTCCTCTTCTTTGGGTCCCGGTGTCCCCAGGTCGCCAACAGCGTCGGCCTGCAGCCCCACATCGCGCCCAAGCCGCCGCGCCAAGTTCCTGCCGCTGCCGCTGCAAGTCCCGTGGCCGTCGCCCCCGCATCACGCCAAGTCCCTGCACCGTGCCCTGAATCGCCTAGGAAGACCACCGAACATGGAAGATTGCCAAGTACCACGATGCCAAGTACCTCTTCGGAACGCCAAGCTGGATCTCTACCGTTGACAAGGTTCCGATAAGACCGTCAAGAGAACAACTACCGTGGACGTGCATTTTCCCAAGTACCATTACCGTCGGATGCTCGAACGACTACAGGCCGAAATGTCAAGTTCCACGATGAACCGTGTACGACTACCATTTCTCGTGGATTCACCTAAGTACCACGAAATGGATGACCCTACAAGTTCAACTACAGTTGCCGTGTACAACTACCGTCGCCTTGGAGACGTTGGGTTCATCAAGTTCCTCTTTGGAAAAGTACCACTACTTCCACGACTCCGTGAACACCTCCATTGCTTTGAACTCGGTCCACCTCAAAACACACGCTATGAAGGTATAACCCCGAGACGATGACCCGTGGACGAATGCATGTTGTATGAGATGCACCCTTGTTTACCTCGAGTCCGAACTGTCGGTGCAAATTGCCCCTCTTTTGCCTTGCCAACGACATGTGGGAACCCAGTAACCGGGATCACCGCACCGTTCGTCGCATGACACACTCCCGTCACACTTTCTTTTGCACCGGTATCTCAATCGAGTTACCGGAACCAGGAATGTTGCCTTGGCATCATTTTCGTTATCGCCGCCATGGCACCCCTTTCATTCCGTCATGGCAATCAAATGCTTCATATCATGTTCATGTCAACTATTAACAAAAATTGCATAAAACTTGCATATGTCATCTGCATCATGATAATAATATTTAAAATGTTTAAAATTGTTGTTTCCGTTAAATTGCTAAATGCATATGAGGATTTTCCGGAATTGTTGTTGTTGTTTCTGGCCTCATTTAAAATTGCTTAAATGGGTAGTTTTCATATGCTTCACTTCTAGCCATGTTTAAGAACATTTAATATTGTTGGGTACATAAACGAGAGAGAACTAAATAATTTATGTGGTGTTTCCTTAATATGCAACTCGTTGCATATTGAGCTCCACTTAATTTGTAGTTTTGGTTGTTGCACTTTGCCATGCCATGCCTCTTTAAATCGGACATGCATCATACTTGGTTGTGCATCATGCCATGTTTATCTGATGGTTGTTTACTATGTTGCCTGCTTCTTTCCGGGTTGCTTCTCTCGTTAGCCTCGGTTTCGTTCCGGAGTTGTGAGGATCCGTTCGACTACATCTGTTTGTCTTCTTCATGGACCCGTTCTTCTTCCTTGCGGGATCTCAGGCAAGATGACCATTACCCTCGAAATCACTTCTATCTTTGCTTTCTAGTTGTTCGCTGTATCGTTATGTCGCGCTACCTACCACTTGTTTATCAAGCCTCCCAAATTGCCATGATAGCCTCTAACCTTTTTCAACCATCCTAGCAAACCGTTGTTTGGCTATGTTACCGCTTTTGCTCAGCCCCTCTTATAGCGTTGCTAGTTGCAGGTGAATTTGAAGTTTGTTCCATCTTGGAACATGGATATGTTGGGATATCACAATATCTCTTATTTACTTAATGCATCTATATACATGGTAAAGGGTGGAAGGCTCGGCCTTATGCCTGGTGTTTTGTTCCACTCTTGCTGCCCTAGTTTCCGTCATACTGGTGTTATGTTCCTTGATTTTGCGTTCCTTACGCGGTTGGGTGTTATGGGAACACCTTGACAGTTCACCTTGAATAAAACTCCTCCAGCAAGGCCCAACCTTGGTTTAACATTTGCCGCCTAAGCCTTTTTCCCTTGGGTTCTATAGACTCAAGGGTCATCTTTATTTTAAACCCCCAGGGTCGTGCTCCTCTGAGTGTTGGTCCAAACTAGACCACCGCGCGGGACCGTCCCTTGGGAACTTGGGTTATGTTGGTACCTATACGCTTAGCTTATCCGGTGTGCCCTGAGAACGAGATATGTGCAGCTCCTATTGGGATTTGTCGGCACAGTCGGGTGGTCTTGCTGGTCTTGTCTTACCATTGTCGAAATGTTGTGTATCCGGGATTCCGAGACTGATCGTGTCTTCCTGGGAGAAGGAATATCCTTCGTTGACCGTGAGAGCTTGTGATGGGCTATGTTGGGACACCCCTGCAGGGTATAACTTTCGAGAGCCGTGCCCCGCGGTTATGTGGCCTATGGGAATTTGTTAATATCCGGTTGTAGATAACTTGACACTTGACTTAACTAAAATGCATCAACCGCGTGCATACCCGTGATGGTCTCTTTTCGGCGGAGTCCGGAAAGTGAAAGCGGTCTTGTGTTATGGTTGTGTGTAAGTAGTTTCAGGATCACTTCTTGATCATTTCTAGCTTCACGACCGTTGCGTTACTTCTCTTCTCGCTCTTATTTGCGTAAGTTAGCCACCATATTTGCTTAGTGCTTGCTGCAACTCCACCTCATTACCCTACCATAAGATTAAATAGTCTTGATCTCGCGGGTGTGAGATTGCTGAGTCCTCGTGACACACAGATACTTCCAAACAGTTGCAGGTGTCGATGATACCAGTGCAGGTGACGCAACCGATCTCAAGCGGGAGCTCGATGAAGATCTTGATCATTGTTTTGTGTCTTTTCCGGTTGATCAGTAGTGGAGCCCAGTTGGGACGATCGGGGTTCTAGCATTTGGGGTTGTCTTCTTTTATTTTGGTTCCGTAGTCGGACCTTGATTGTACTTTGGGTGATGTATGTTTGATTTGTTATTTGGGTGAAGTGGCGATTGTAAGCCAACTCTTTATCCCTTTCTTATTCGGTACATGGGACTGTGTGAAGAATACCCCTTTTGCGATAAAACCACCATGCAGTTATGCCTCTAAGTCGTACGTTGACACGTGGGAGATATAGACGCATCATGGGTGTTACATCTTATTCCAAAATCCATTAAATCTTTACCCAAAACTTGAAAACTTCACAACACAAAACTCAACAGAAAATCCCATGAGCTCCGTTAGTATAAGAAAATAAACCACCACTTAAGGTACTGTAATTAACTCATTCTTTATTTATATTGGTCTTAAACCTATTGTATTCCAACTTCTCTATGGTTCATACCCTCCGATACTAGCCATATATGCATCAAAATAAGCAAACAACACACGAAAAACAGAATCTATCAAAAACAGAATAGTCTGTAGTAATCTGTAGGTTTCGAATACTTCTGTAACCCCAAAAATTCTGAAATAAATTGGTGAACGTGAGGAAATTTTCTATTAAGCATTTGGAAATATAATCAACCTAATAGCACTCTCCAGTAAAAAAATGGCTGAAAATCTTGTGAGCGCTAAAGTTTCTATTTCTTTACAGCAAGATCGCAAACACTTCCCCCAAGTCTTCCCAAAGGTTCTACTTGGCATAAACACTAATTAAAAGCATAAAACCACATCTAAACATAAGCTGGATGAATTATTTATTACTAAACATAACCAAAAAACAAGAAACAAAAATAAAATTTGGTTGCCTCCCAACAAACGCTATCGTTTAACGCCCTTAAGCTAGGCATCTACAATTTTAATGATGCTCACATGAAAGATAGCAATTGAAACATGAAGGGAGCATCATGAAGCATATGAAAATCACATCTAAGTCTAACATACTTCCTATGCATAGGCATTATATAAGCAAAAAAATTATCAAGACAAGCAAAAACTAGCATATGCAAGGAAGTGAAAGAAACAATAGCAATCTCAACATAACAAGAGGTAATGTAGTAACATGAAAATTTCTATAACCATATTTTACTCTCTCATAATAATTACATGTAGGATCATAAGCAAATTCAACAAAATAGCTATCACATAAAATATTTTCAACACGATCCACATGCATGCAAATTTGACACTCTTCCAAAATAGTCATGACCTCTCCAAACCCACTTTTATCGAAAATTGCATAATATTGAACATTCTCCAAATACGTGGGATCTAAAGTTGACACTCTTCCAAACACACTTTCAATATTGCAAACATTATTGTCAATCTCATATTCATCATGGGGCTTAAATAAATTTTCAAGATCATAAGAAGCACTATCACCCCAATCATGATCATTGCAACAAGTAGGGGACATAGCAAAACAAGCATCCCCAAGCTTAGGGTTTGCATATTATTAGCACAATTTACATCAATAGAATTTATAATAAAATCATTGCAATCATGCTTTTTATTCAAAGATCTATCATGAATCGCTTCATAAAGTAATTCGTCACACTTTCTAGATTCACGAATTTCAAGCAAAACCTCGTAAAGATAATCCAGTGCACTCAACTAACTAGTAATAGGTTCATCATAATTGGATCTCTTAAAGAGATTAGCAAGTGGATGAGGATCCATAAACTTTTAGCAAGCGATGCAAGCAAAAAGAAGGTACATGGTAACACAAGCAAATAAAAGATCGAATGGAAGAAGGGCGAATAAAATGGCAAGGGTGAAGTGGGGGAGAGGAAAACGAGAGGCAAATGACAAATAATGTAATGTGAGGGATAAGAGTTTGTGATGGGTACTTGGTATGTCTTGACTTGTGCATAGATCTCCCTGACAACGACGCCAGAAATCCTTCTTGCTACCTCTTGAGCACTGCGTTGGTTTTCCCTTGAAGAGGAAAGGGTGATGCAACAAAGTAGCGTATGTATTTCCCTCAGTTTTTGAGAACCAATGTATCAATCCAGTAGGAGACTAGACGCAAATCCCTTGTACCTACACAAACAAATAAGAACCTCATAACCAACGCGATAAAGGGGTTGTCAATCCCTTCACAGTCACTTACAAGAGTGAGATCTGATAGAGATAATAATAATAAGATAAATATTTTTGGTATTTTTATGATATAGATTGAAAGTAAAGATTGCAAAATAAAATAGATGGGAAACTTATACGATAAAAGATAGACCTGGGGGCCATAGGTTTCACTAGTGTCTTCTCTCAAGATAGCATAAGTATTATGATGGGTGAACAAATTACTGTCGAGCAATAGATAGAAAAGTGCATAATTATGAGAATATCTAGGCATGATCATGTATATAGGCATCATGTCCGCGACAACTAGACCGAAATGATTATGCATCTACTACTATTACTCCACACATCGACCTCTATCCACCATGCATCTAGAGTATTAAGTTCATCAGAATAGAGTAACGCATTAGGCAAGATGACATGATGTAGAGGGATAAACTCAAGCAATATGATATAAACCCCATCTTTTTATCCTCGATGGCAACAATACAATACGTGCCTTGCTGCCCCTGCTGTCACTGGGAAAGGACACCGCAAGATTGAACCCAAAGCTAAGCACTTCTCCCATTGCAAGAAAGATCAATCTAGTAGGCCAAACCAAACTGATAATTCGAAGAGACTTGCAAAGATAACTAATCATACATAAAAGATTTCAGAGCAGAATCAAATATTGTTCATAGTTAAACTTGATCATAAACCCACAATTCATCGAATCTCGACAAACACACCACAAAAAGAGTTACATCAAATAGATCTCCAAGAAGATCGAAGAGAACATTTTATTGAGATCCAAAGAGAGAGAAGAAGCCATCGAGCTAATAACTATGGACCCGAAGGTCTGTGGTAAACTACTCACACATCATCGGAGAGGCTATGGTGTTGATGTAGAAGCCCTTCGTGATCGATTCCCCCTCCGGCGGAGCTCTGGAAAAGGCCCCAAGATAGGATCTCTTGGGCACAGAAGGTTGCAGCGGTGGAAATAGGGTTTTGTGGTGCTCCTGGATGTTTTCGGGGTATATATATAGGAGGAAGAAGTAGGTCGGTGGATCTGCGAGGGGCCCACAAGGTTGGGGGGGCGCGCCCAAGGGGGGCAGGCACGCCCTCCTGCCTCGTGGCCACCTTGTTTATTCCTTGACATCTACTCCAAGTCCTCTGGATCTCATTTGTTCCAAAAATAACTATCCTGAAGGTTTCATTCCGTTTGGATTCCGTTTGATATTCCTTTTCTGTGCAACACTAAAATAGGCAAAAAAAAATACAGCAGTTTGCACTGGGCCTTGGGTTAGTAGGTTAGTCACAAAAATAATATAAAACTGTATAAATAAGCCCATTAACATCCAAAATAGATAATATAATAGCATGGAACAATCAAAAAATATAGATACGTTGGAGATGTATCAACTGACTCGAGGGGGAGCAAAAGGAAAGGGGACCGGCGAAGCCCGACACCATGCCCCGATGCCCACCAGCCACAAGAGATACATGACGATCCTTGCCAGGAATGAAGAAACCACCTGACCACCTTCTGCTTCTCCAAGCGCGGCGGACGCATTAAACACGCGTGACCCTACAGACAGAAAAAGAAGCTTAAAACGAAAGCTAAGTCCATATTAGGACTTCTATTTGATGCGTTTCAGATTTCTGTAGTCGTTTATCCCTTAACTCCAGTAAGTGTTCGTATCTTGAAAGCCCTCATGCGATGGAACCTTGGCTAGTTTCTTTGAGCCCTCCATCTTCTTGTCCAGAGCCACGCTCGCAGGACAAGAGGCTATGTCAATAGCTACCTGGGAAAAACCTGCCGAGACGCATCCACGCCAAGATGACTATTAAGGGCCGGACCCTTACGACAATCGTGGCAATATGATATCGGCAAGCATCCAGAGCCTACATAGGAATTGACCATATGAACAGGAGCATGTAGAGTTTAAAGGGATAAACATGTAGTTAAAGATCTAGCCAGATATTATCGGGCTCGTGCGAACACTAGAGATAAAATGACTAAACACAAAATACGCGTCATGTTCCATTACATGACTAGAAGGAATAACTTAAACACAGAGAACCCTGTCAACGAGGGGAGTGGACTTCTTCTCAGCGGCGGCAACGTCAGCACCTGCTGGCGGCTTCTTGAAGCCATCACCAAGGTCGTGCTCTGGGTGGCTACATGCGATGTTGCTCAAGACCATGAAGAGGGCGTCACGAGTGAGCCTCCGTGACTCGGTCATGAAATGCTCGGCCCTCCCCTCTTCATGCACCTTCAACTTGTCAACCAACTCGTCGAAGAAGATCCCCAGCTTGACACTCGGGACCTCCTACTCGCTGGCTGATTAGACTGGGCCGTCCATGCCCATCGTTGCAGCTTGGTTGCCAAGACGTTTTGCAATGTCAATCAGGCTCTTGATTCAGAGGTTGTTCATGTCGACCCGATTCATCATCCTTTCCTCTGCATCTTGCCGGAGATGCTTGGCAGTTTCCTAGTCCTCGGACAACAACTGCTGCCGAGATTCAAGGGTTTCCACCGACTTCTCCAGCGAGACGATCCTTGCCTTTGTATCAAAGATGTTGCCATTGGCGGTCTCTATGCTTTGGATCTTGGAGGAGAGCTGCAACTGCACATCAGCCAAGCGAAGCTCTGCATGCCGCAACTCTTCTTTGAGTGCCTCCACCTCCTTGGCACTCCCGGCAAGGTCTTCATTCAGTTTGTCCACCTGCCGGTCGAGCTCGGCCTTAGCGGAAGATACGGCATCCAGATCTTCAACAAGCTTCTTCAGCTAGGTAGCATGGTCAGTAGTAAGGGTGTCCAGAGCGGCCCCATGCTTGTCCTTCAATTCCTTGGTGGGTTGCTGCACCAAGGCCTCCAAACTTTCATCCTTAGCGCGAGGGGTAGCTTCAAGCTTCTCCACCCGAAGGGAGATCTCTCGTTCCCTGGCATCCAAAGATGCTTTGTGGTCCGCCAGGCGCCCCTCCCGAGCCACAACATCTTCCCTCATCATCTAAAGGATCTCTCGCTGCCTCATGAGCGCATTGAATTGCTTGTCATTCCATTCACGCAACTCCAGGCACTTGTCCTTCAGCTTCTGATCCACTTTGTCGGCGGATTCACACCGCTCCTGCCACTTCTGGTTGTGCCAGGCCTGTAGTTCCTTCAAGCCCACCGGCATGGACTCGATGAAGGACAAATCGATGGTGATGTCAGCTGAGTTGTCGACCTCCCCACCTCCCAGATGCAACGGTGCCAGAAGACGCTCAAGCTCTTCATCAAGCTCTGCGTCTGCCAAGGACGGGGCGGGGGCTCCGATATTAGGCAACATGGCACCACGACCAGCATGTTCGAAGAAGATGGTGGGGCATCAACCGCGCCCTCGGAAGAAGGGAGTGGACCCATGGTTTGAAAAGCAATCATCGCCTCGACAACCACTTCCTCTACCAAGGCGCTTTCCAGGGAATGCTCCACCACTGCCAAAGAACCATGCGTTCCCCCGACTGCCAAATCCTGTCCCTCAGTAGCCGCGACCTTCGCGGCTTCATCTGTGGCGGACCTCCCTATGTCCGCCACCACCTCCAACAAGTCTGGTTCTTTGGCCTGGGGGGCTGCAGATGGAAGGGGCTAGTGAACAAACGAAGGAATGGAAATCTCAAAGCAAGTGGAGGCGGCCAGAGAGTGAAAGGGAAAAAGGGTTGAGCTAGATACCTGGGGAATTCTACCAGGCAGGGGTCTACATTTCCCGGCAACAGTCGTTGCCGTGTCACAAGCCTCGTCCTTTGCCGGGGTCGACTCGGTGGCCTTCTGCACTGTCTCTATCGTGGAGGATTCCATGATGACATCTTCGGTTTGAGCGGCGGGGGACGCGTGCTCCTCCCAGAGTGGCTCGCCCTGCGTTGCCTCGCCCCCTCCCCCACGTGAAGGGGCAGAAAGGCTATCTCCGTTATCTCCGGCAGGCGGGGTTAAGTCTCCGCTCCCAGGGCAGGGGCTGGGTTGGGGGCTCGATATGGGGTCTTCGGCATCCTTCCCCGCCGAAGCCGAGCCCTCTACGCTCTCCAGCGACCTGAGGCACCGGATCTTCCTCCGGGAATGATGGATGAGGGTCGCCGTCTCCTCTTCCACTTCCCTGCCGGCGACAACAAGAACAAGAGTTTAGTCAGCAAAAGCATTTAAATCTGCTTAGGAAGATGTTTACCACAAAGTGAAATCCTCCTTACTCTTCCGAAGTGAGCATGGAGTTCAAGTTGAACTTCGTGGGCGGAGGGGACTCTTGTCTTCTCTTCAGAGACGGAAGGGTGGAGCTCTCCGGCAGCTTTGGTGCCTGCTGTGACATCAAGGGATCCGGAGGAGATGAGCTCTGCGGGGAGCTCGAGCCAGAATGGGAGCTGGACTCCGCCTCCATGGCCACCGGCCGTTTGGCGGAAGGTGCTTTGGCCTGAGCAAGGCAAGGACATTGGCGACACGCCACCTCGGCCTTGGAAGACTTGGTGGAGATCTTCTTCACCTTCTCGGTGGGCGGCGCCGCATTGGAGATCACCGCTCCTCGGCCAGCGGTGCACCTATGGGTATGCTGGTCTTGGTTCGGTGCAGGGGCTTGCGGTCCTGCCGCAAGCCATTCCTCTTCAGGGGCCACTGCCGCGCCCCTATCCCTCTCCGCCTCCTTTCCCTCCTGGAGCTCCTTTGATGTCGTGGCTAGAGCGTCTAGCCCGGTGAAGTTATCCCCAGCAAGCTCTCCCCTAGCAGTATCTTCCGTGGTTTGCGGCTTGCTGCCGCCTTGGGAAGAGCTCCCATTCCCAGCCTTCCCTTTGCTTTTCCCGGCCTTTGCGGCCTTCTCCATCTCTGCGTGGTGGTCATCTTTGTCCCCCGCGACCCTCTTCAGAATGTACGCTACCTCTGCAGCAGAGGTGCACTTATACAATCCCTCTTTGGCCCTGGTGGCCTTCTCCACCAAGGTGCTCGACCACTGGAGCTCTTCATCAAGAGAAGGGAGCTACCAAGTGCCTGATACACCCTCAGCGTTGCAATCCGGTATCCATTAAGTATCTGATCCCGGGCCGAGTTGATGTTCAGGGGAACGATGGTTGCCGGGAGCCTGAACATCTCGAAGCGACCAAATAGTTGGTCGCACAACCAAGCATTTCCATAAACTGACAAGTTATTGGCCAGCCCCAGCAGCAGTCTCATCCTATCCGCAGCGCCGCCATACAGCCACGCAGGCCTATCCCTTTCCTGCAGTGGCGAGATGCGGCAGAGTAGGAAATCTGCTCCCACATGCTCGATGGCTAACCCAGCAGCCGCCAGGCGGATGATCATATTAATTGTTGGGTGCAACCTATCATCAGAAAGGCCCTTGGCGCTCCAATCCTTGCCGCGCTCGACGCACTCCTGCCATGCTTCACAAAACTCGGGGGCTTCTTTGTCTTGGATCCAACACCAATCCCCTCTCAATTCATCCCATCCCTCGCGTTGGTACCCTGGGAGGTAATTCTTCTTTGACCATGGTATCCAGCTAATGATCCCAGAGCGGTTAACTCGGCTCTCCAACCGTGGGACAAAGTAAGGCCGGAAATAATCCACATTGGGCTTCACCCCGATGAAATTCTCACACAAATGTGCGAAGATGGCCATGGTCGCCATTGCATTCAGCGTGTAATCAAGGAGGTGAAATCCATAGATGTTCATGATTGCCTCAAAGAACTCAGAAAAAGGAGGACACAGACCATAGATGAAATAAGCGGCAAAGAACTGATACAAATCGGGGGGACTCACCTCGCCGCTTCGTAGACCACGGGTGCTCTGTGCCCTTTCTCAATGGGCCGCCCTCACAGATACCTGTACTTCGCCTGAAGGACGAGGCCGTTCAAGGTAGACGGAACGAAGATGAAGTCCTTGCTCTGCTTCTTGTTCAGCTCCACCGACCTTTTGTTCCCCTCGGCAGCGGTGTCCTTCAACGCGGTTGTCGACTTCTTCTTGTGTACATGTCTCTTCCCCATTGCTGCGGCAATGCGAGAAGGATACGTTGGAGAGGATGGCAGCGGAAGGAGAAGCGAGATGGGGAACTGTCGCTTGGCTTGCGGGGGAAGAAGATGGGGGAGCGGGGCGAGAGATAGATGAATCGTGCCACTCTGATTTACCCTGCTCTTAAGAGGGGGGAAAGTGGGACAGAGGCACGATGCTTCAGAAAGTTACCGTTTTACCATAACTGCAACCACCCCACGACCCCACGACGTGCAGTAATTGCACAAAGTGAACGTTGGATTGACTAGTCGTTGTTGCAAACTGACACACACAACCCTCTCCAGCGACGTGTCCGCCCATTCTCTGGGGCCTAACCGAACAAGTCACGCGACATGTATGGTTCAGGCCCGGGGGCTTATGTTGCGGAAAATATATAGGGGCGGACATTTTCCCCTGACTCGTGCACGAACAAGCCAGGGATAGGTCAGAGATTGAAGGGCTAAGTGATTTGAAGAACCAACATGTAGCTCAGAGGGGCCAAGATCAAGCCTAAGGAGCAAGATATCAGCAAGAGAAGGGCCTCCCTTGCCGGGTAGGCGAGCCCGTCAAGGGGCAAGGCCACCACTGGAAGTAAGCAACCGAGGCTCCCCAGCAGAGCCTGCTGGGACTCGTGGGAGCAGAACCACCCCACCAACCACTCAAGTGCGACCAACATCGTCAATCAGTGCGGTGTTAACCCGTAAGATGATTAAGTGGCAGCCGTTCGCCACAAGGCAGCCATTTCCTACAGAAGAAGCCTACATACGACATTCGTCCCGCGATGTGTGAAGAGAGTAGGTGCGGAGCTGATAAGATAGCCCGGTAGGCCTTGCCGAGCGACCAATGATGTGACACTCATCGGGGCATTTAATGCACCCTGTCAGCCCGTAGAGTTAGGGATCATAGCACTGATCGCTATCATATCAGTGGATAATGACCACTTTGCCACAGTGGTGACCCCTTAATCTATAAAAGTAGGCCCATGGCACTCATAGGGGGGTTAGATGGTTGGAAAGTTGACAAACCCAAGCTACCACACGGGTGTAATCGCTGCGCCCCGAGGAAAACCTTGCCGGGCAAGTGTAGTACGCACCACCACATTCATTCCACCATCAATCCACTAAAGCAGGAGTAGGGTCTTATGCCTCGCGGCGGCCCGAACCTGGGTAAATCGCGTGTGTGCTCTCCACCGTGCTGCCGTACGCTGGTCTGCTCTTTGTGCAACGCGTCCTCCCCCCGCCAAACCAATAAAGGGCCACCCGGTCCCATAGGTGGTCACGGAAATCCTGCGACACCACCTCCTCGTCAACTTCTCCAACAAGGAGTACAAACTGAAGGACGAGGACATGGCAGCATACCTAGAGGAGGTATGTAAAATCGAAAAGCAATTCTTTGGCTTGGAGTTGCAGCCTGTCCCCGTGAGGTGCGAACAAGGAAGCGGACTACATTGCCAAGCGAGCATAACGCTGCAAACCCCAAAGCCCTGGCATCTTTGAAGAAAGATTCTTCAAGCCGTCAGCCACACCCCCGATGGCAGGCATAATGTTGCCTTAGGGCGAGCTGCCGCCCACGCCGCTCATGGGTGCCCCGGCCTGCAGCCCGACCTCAGGAGCCTGCCTGCTCCTGACGAAGACACCTGAGGAGGATGGTTGGAGAAAGGAGTTTGAGGCATACCTGCTCGAGGGCACCCTACCTGAAAAGGAGGCAAACACGAAATGCATGGCCCGCCAGGACACCGCATACTACTTGCAGGATGGCACGTTGTACTGCATTTCAGAAGATCAAGGGCGTGAGCTACTGGCTAATATCCACGGGAGAGACTGCGGGCACCACTCTTTGTCGCACACCCTCATGGGCAAGGTATTTCGCAGCGGGTTCTACTGGCCCACGACATTGCACGACACCATCGAGTTGGTTCGGTCTGGCGAGGTTTTCCAGTTCCATGCCAAGCAGATTCACTAGCCGGCACAGGGGCTCTAGATGATCCCACCCTCACGGCCCTTTGCAGTCTGGGGGTTAGACATACTGGGGTCATTCCCTTGTGCGGCCCACGGCTACCGGTACCTCTACCTAGCCATCGAAAAATTCACTAAGTGGGCGTAGGTGGAACCTGTGCGCACAATCCCAGCGGGCTCGGCCTTCAAGTTCATTAAGGGCCTTGTGAGTCGGTTCGGCGTCCCCGTCCGCAGCATCACCGACAACAGTTCTCAGTTTACAAGTAACCCCTTCAGGTCATATTGTGCTAACCTTGGAATGCAAATATATTACGCTTCAGTGGCGCATGCACGAAGCAACGGCTAGTATGAGCGTGCCTATGTGGAGGACCTCAGGGGCCTCCAGGCTAGAAGCTTCAAGAAGAAGCTTGAGGCCTATGGCAGGGGTTGGCTGGAGGAGTTGTAGTCGGTGTTGTGGCCCATCCGCACCACAGCGACTAAGTCCACCAGTGAAACTTCCTTCTTCCTCGTCTATGGGGCCAAGGTGGTCCTTCCTCTTGAGATCAAGCACCATTCCACACGGGTCTTGGCATTCAACGAGGCATGCCAGGATGCTGGGCGGGGAACCGATCTCATGCTTAGCAAGGAAGCCCATCGCCAAGTTTCCCTCCATGCTGCGAGGTACCAGCAGGCCTTGCGGTGTTACCACAGGTGCAACATGTACCTCCAGACTCTGAAAGTTGGAGACCACATCCTGAGGCGGGTCATCTCCAGGGAGGGCCTTCACAAGCTCTTTTGGAAAAGTCGGTAACCTCACTTGGAGCTATGTTTTCATTTGTCACATGATATGTGTTTTGCTTGGAGCGTCAATTTATTTTGATATTATTTGCTTGATGTTATTTATAATATTGATTTGCATCTTTTATTTCAATAAAAGAGGCATTGATAGCCTTTACTATGCTTATTTCACAAGTCTACATGTTGCTCTTTGAAAACAGAAAATTTACCACTATTGAAAAACTTCCCTAGAAAAGTTAGAATGTGATAAAATGTTGAAATTTTTTGGAAACTAAGCCCTGATAAATTTTCTACAGTGTGGTAAATTTTCATAATGCTTGGAGTTAAAGAAGTATTGATACTCTTGCATTCTTTATAGAATGTACTGTTTTGGTAGATTGCTGTTATGCTTGCATTGTTTGCATATGTTTGCTTGTTTAATGATTATATTTGAGGATAGGAGTATTAAATATGCAGAGGCATTTAGTATGCAATTTTTATTAATAATTTTAGTGATTTTCTACAGTAGAGAATGATAAGGTTTTTGCATTGGTTTATACTAACTTATATCACGAGTTCTTGTTGAGTTTTGTGTGGATGAAGCTTTTGAGATTTAGGAAAACCGTGATATGAGAAGAATTAAGGAGACACAAAAGCTCAATCTTGGATATGCCCAAGGCACCTAAGATAATATTTCAAGAAGTCTCAAGCATCTAAGCTTGGGGATGCCCCGATAGGCATCCCACATTTCCTCTTCAACAATTATCGGTTAGTATCGGTTGAGCCTAAGTTTTTACTTCTTCACATGAGTTGTGTTATTTCTAGAATGTCATTTTATTTACATTTTGCTTGCTTTTTAAATAAAATACTTACATCTGAAAGTTTTTGAATAAAATAGGGTCCTCAAATAGTTGCCAGGGAGGCTAGGTAAGCGGCATTCACATCCCGTCAATGAAGCTATTTTCTATGGATTTGCTCTAGAGCTTCACTTATATCATTTTGAGCATAGTATGCTTTAGAATTTTTGAAGAATTTCTCTCTTTCTTAACTTAATAAATTTGAGAGAAATAAATATTATGCTCATGATCTTCATTTATATCTTTTTGGAGTAGCTTGTCATTTACTCTCGTGCTTCACTTATATCCTATGAGTAAATTGTTGAATAAATTGAATGTCATGAAGTTGAAATCATATCATGCCTAGTGGTATCTTCACATTGGGTTTAGAAAGTGAAATATTTTGAGGCTTGATAATCACAATATTTTTCATACAAGCAAGTCACAATGAATTAGTATAAGCAAGAGAACTTTCACATACAAATACACAATCTTGGAAATCTTTTGTGATTGTGAGCGCCCATCAAAATATTATATGCCAAAATTGTTTGGGTTTGTTCATATTCACATAGAAGTTATATTGTCATATATCCTTCAACATGTGGTGCTTGTCCCCCACCTTTGCTAGCCAAAAATTCTGCACCAAGTAGAGATACTACTTGTGCATCCAAGAACCCTTAAACCCAAATCTTATTTTCAAGAGTCCACCATACCTACCTAAGGATTGAGCAAGATCCTTCAAGTAAGTTGTCATTGGTGCAATAAGCCAAAAAAATTGCTTCTAAAAGTGTTAGATCATTTAGTGTAAGAGAAAATAGAGCGTTATACGAACTTGTGATGGCAAAGAATAAAAGCGATAGACTGCATAATAAAGGTTGCTATCATGAGGGGCAATATAACATGACGTTCTTTTGCACTAAGGAGTTGAGCATACAAACAAACAGCGCGCAGGTTGTCTTCGACATTGCAAGGAGGATTCCCCCTCCAAATATTCGAAAGAAGTTGAACAAAAGAACTATATCCGGCTCTGTATTACAGTTACAACCCTGAACCACAAGGGCAAAATACTTAACAAAATAAGTCATGTCCACTGACAACTTTTTCAGCGAGATGTTATGTCTGGCCTTATCATTATTCTGAACCATTTTGTGGCCTCCCACTTCGCGTTTCGAGGTGCGACAATTGACACGTCTTGTCAAAGTAGAGATCGTGTCTCCTTATCGCGGTATTCTCATCAATACGGATTTGGGTATTCAACCGTGTCGTTCGCTTGACCCCTTGGGAATAGGCGAGTTTTAAGGCTCATGAGGGGGCGCTTGATATTCACTGCCTTTATAAGGGGATAAGAACCCACCTTTTTACCCAACGCCTTCTTCTTCCTCTATCCTTCCGTCCTTGAGCTCTAGCGCCCAAGCTTCAATCTTTTTTGCCACCACCAAACACTCTAACCATGTCTGGATCTGGCTCTCAAGGCGAGTGGGTGGCCTCCTCCGTAACGCAGAAGGACATCAAGGAGCTCCTTGAGGCGAGGTACTTGACAGCGGAAATCAATCACAGGCTCCAGGCCAAAGAGCTAGTCATTCCCACTCCAGAGCCCGGTGAGAGGGTTTTATTCATCCCTCATTACCTCCGCGGACTGGGGTTTCCTCTCCACCCATTCGTTTGCGGTCTCATGTTCTATTACAGGCTAGATTTTCATGATCTAGCCCCGACTTCCTTCCTCCACATCTCAGCATTCATCGTCGTGTGTGAGTTATTCCTCGGCATCCCCCGACACTTCGGCCTGTGCCTCAAGGCTTTCAATGTGAAGCCAAAGGTGGTCGACGGAGAGCATGCGGATTCCAGCGGCGCCATGGTGAGCAAACTCCCCAATGTTACTTGGCCTAGAGGGGCGTTCGTGGAGACTGTCAAGACATGGCAGCAGGAGTGGTTCTACATCACCAAACCCGCGGCACCAAATGGGCGGCCGCTCCTGCTTTCAGATCCAGACCCCCATTGCGGCTTGTGTTGTGGACCAACAAGGGTCTAGACTAGGGATCATCTGACAAGGTGTTGAAGCTGCAAAAGCGCATCAAAAGTATCATAGAGAAGGACACCAGCCTCACTAACGTGATCCAGGTGATGCACATTCGCCGAACCCTTCCCTCCCAACGCCGGACTCTCCACATGTGTGGGTTTGATAACCCACAAGTATAGGGGATCACAACTGTTTTCAAGGGTAGAGTATTCAACCCAAATTTATTGATTCGACACAAGGGGAGCCAAAGAATATTCTCAAGTATTAACAGTTGAGTTATCAATTCAACCGCACCTGAAAGACTTAATATTTGTAGCAAAGTATTTAGTAGAAAAGTAATATGGAAGCAGCGGGAAAGGTGGCAAAAGTAATAGTATTGGTTTCGTAGCGATTGTAACAGTGGCAACGGAAAAGTAACTAAGCAAAGATCAATATGTGAAAAGCTCGTAGGCAATGGATCAGTGATGGATAATTATGCCGGATGCGATTCCTCATGCAACAGTTATAACATAGGGTGACACAGAACTAGCTCTAGTTCATCAATGTAATGTAGGCATGTATTCTGAATATAGTCATACATGCTTATGGAAAATAACTTGCATGACATCTTTTGTCCTACCCTCCCATGGCAGCGGGGTCCTATTGGAAACTGTCGGCATTCTAGGAACGGGGGTCCCCAGACTTGCCTGTCTGCGGCCTGCGGCATGGCTCAAGCGGGGGCCCATCGCGGCCCATCTTCATCAGCTCAAGCTCAAGACCCTCGCGAGGGGACAAGCCTCGCGGGGCGGACGACATGAAGCTTCCTCAGAGGCAGCCTCATCAGGCAGGCTCATGAGGAGGCGGAGAGATTAAGGCAGGGGTACCTCGCGAGGAACCCGTGACGCAAGCCATGACGATCGAGACCAGGCGGGCGCCAGGCGGGCGACGGCCTGCGAAGTGTCCTTGTTTCCCCTTTGGTGCAAAGGGGGCAAGCACAGGCCAAGGCATCATGCAAAGGTTGCCATTCCGGTGCAACGAGACCAAGACCAGCAGAGCGGCAGGATGGAGGTCACCATGGAGCCCAAGACGGCGTCATCACCAGTACTTTTGGCAGCCGAAGACCACCTTTGGTTAGGATAACTTGTACTACATGTTCCCCTTCAAAATGGCCAATTGTTGGCGCCCTTCCTGCTCATTATTTGGGGAGAGGCCCAGGGCCTCTATAAGTAGAGCTAGCCACCACAGAGTAGAGGGGGCGACCTAGGGAGAAGACATCTAGAAAGCTGGTAGAACCCTAGCAGAGAGAAAGAGAGGCGACTGAACTCACCCTAGCAGTTCATCGCACTAGCTCAAGAACACCTCTCGCGAGGCTGTTCTTCCTTTGTACTAATCCTCATCAGCCCCTGAGGCAATCCACCACACCACACACTGGAGTAGGGTATTACACCACAATGGTGGCCCGAACCCGTATAAACCTTGTGTCCCTTGTGTTGTTCGTTGTTTCCAGCTCAAATCACGCAAGGAGATTGGGCGTAGATCGGTAGGGGAGAGATCTCCCCGCGCACCCCAGTGTTCGAACCTCAAGGGTCTACCGGAACCCGAAATCCGACATTTGGCGCGCAAGGTAGGGGTGCGCCGGAATCTTTCTTCCTCCGCATCATGTTCCATCGCCTCGCCGTTCAGATGTCAAGAGACCTGACTGCCACCACCGACCGCTGGGCACCGTGGCCCGCCCACGCCGTGGCACCAGCCCAGGGCGACCTCAACCTTGCGCCTCAGGCAGCCCGAGCTCCGCAAGGCGCTGCGGGGCATGGACGACGCGGCCAGACGCCGCCTGCCCTCACACCACGGCAGGTGCGGGCCGCAGCAAGGGCCTCATACCACGCCGCGGCCACAGCGTCGTACTCCCGACGGGAGCAAGCAAACTCCAGGGCCGCGCTCACGGTGGCCCGCGAGCTGCTACGGTGTCGACTGCTGGAAGGCGGCTGCGACATGTTGTTCGAGCGAGTAGCCGAGGTCCTTTACGCCGCCGCCTCAGGAACACCTCATTCTGCGTCCAGCTGCCACCCGGGACCCAAGGCGGGCCGCATAGTGGCATCATGCGCACACGCGCAACTTCCAGCGGACTCCACAGGTCCCGTCAAGCGCCAACACCTCTGCCGGCACCGGGCGGCAAGTCACGCCAGCCCCCTCTCAAGCCGGCGAGGGGGTGCACGCCGCGGCCTTCGGCCTCGGTGGACCGCCGTGCCATCACCCCGAAGACGGCGCTCCAAGCCAGGCTGCATGGCGTACGGGATGCTACGGTGAGGCACACGGGGCGGTGACCCCAGAAGCTTATGTGCCCCGCATGGTGGATCAGGGGTGCACACTAGAAGAAGATCATGGCTCATTCCTCGGGCCAGGCTGGGGCGAGGAGACCACAGGAGCCGAGCTCTTTCAGGAACCCCAGGAGAACCTCGACGACCGCACCGTCGCTGGCAACTATCGGGTACCACTAATCCCACAGGAGCAAGCTTATGCTAACCATGGGTCGCAGGAGATACAGGTCTCCGCAGCAGGTGGCTGCCCCAATCCTGCAGCCTCATACCCCTCAGGAGGAGGGCGGAGGGGGCTGTAGGAGAGGGGCCGAGATTCGGGTTCGTCACCGCGGCGGTCGGAGCAAGGCGTTCTCAGGAGGTAGGCCCCCTGTCGGGGAGGTGCCCCAAGGCCTGCCCCCGGCAAGGGACCCGTGGTCATCGGGGGAACCGCTGGCGACCGCTCTGCCTCATTGGCGTCATCCTGGTTTCCGGTCGCCGTTGATGGCGGCAGAGTGTGGCGCAAGGTGGGGCCCTCGTTTGGCGATATGAAGCAAGGCCAGTACCTGTGAAGAAGGCCCAGTGCCTGTGAAGCTCGCCGCCCCGTGACACTCTCACGTAATAATGAGTGGGACTGTACACGCCCCGGAGTCTCCGGAGAGCCGCCCTAGGGCCTCGGGGGCTCCCGCCCACGCCAGTGGCAGCACTTAGCTCCGCGCTGGTGAGAAGACGTCGAAGACTAGACTAGGTGCTGGACGCGGCCTTTTGCTTTTGCCTTTCCTTGTTGACGAAGTTCTTCGATTTGGATTTAAGTTGGATTTGAGCTCGGTGCTTGTGTGTGTTTGGGGGAAGGGGTGTTTAGTCTCGTTCGAGCAATCTCTCACGTTCTGGTTTGGCTTTGCGTCCGAGGTTAACATCGGCTGCCCCCCTCATGAGCCCCTCGCGAGACGGGCCGGGCCAGGCACGTTCACAACTAGGACCACTGTTACCGCACCCTTTCCGGAGGTTTTCATCGCGGGATCCACAAGTTAATCAGAAGACACCCGAGGTGCAGCGGCCCCCACAGGCCCGCTCGGGACTCGTCGGGGTCGGAAGGTACACAAGTCAGCTGACCCATCATCGGGCCAGCGGCTACGTTCACACACAACATTATGCTTACCAGAGTACTAATTGCAAACCTTTACATGAGGGGCTTCCCCTGCCAAAATGCTCTTACATCGTTCAGGGCCAAGCCCGAACTTTCTTCGTGCAGGTTAAATGGCAGTGACGCGCGGTTAGTCGGACATATCACTCACCGCGTCTTGGGCATCCTCAGAGGCATCACTGGCATCGTCGGCATTGTCACCACTGCTGCCAGCATCTTCATCAGCGCCAGGCACGTCCACAACGCCGCCTTCATTGTCGCCCACGACCACACCATCGTCATCAGACGCAAAGGCCCCGACGAGGGCATCCACGTTGTCCTCCACCCACCGCGCCAGGTCGCCCCGGACGGCAATGGGCACGGGTGCGATGGCAGCATCGAAGTCGAAGTGGGGGTCCCTGTCCTGCAGATGGCTGAAGATGCGGGCGAAGGCACGCCCGAGCAAGGCCCGGCTCCTCTCTTCGACAAGCCAACGGGACCTCTTGGACCGGTTCTCCAAAAGCGTCACCACATCGGTGAAAACTTGGAGGTTGCCGGCGTAGTTGACCTCGTGCGGCTCCCTAGCGGCAGCCTCGCAGACATAGCCAAAAGCTGTGTTGGCCCTCTCTCGGAGCGTTTGAAGCATGGGGGCATGCACATGCTCTAGAACCTGCCGCCGACGGAGCTCGTCCTCACTCCGCTGCGTGATGGCCTCGGCGTCATCAACCCTCTGTTGAAGAAGAAGCTGCTCGGCCCGGGAAGAGGACAGCTCCACCTGCGCCGCGCTGAGGGCGGCTGCGGAGGAGTCCGCACGCCACGTTGCTTCGGTCAGTTTGGCCCTGAGGGCTGCGGTCCTGCCCTCGGCCTCGACCTTGATCAGCCCCAGCCTCGTCTCGTATTCGCGCTCGAAGGCCGAGCGAGCTTCCGCCACGCGGCGATCGACTTCTTCCAGGGCTCCGGCTTCACGCGCAACAATGCCATCCTCCGCCTAGGCCACAAGGCGCTCCCTTGTCTCCAACCGCTCAAGGTCAAGGTTGCGCTCGGCGGCCTCCAGCGTCAGCACCTCCTTGCGCTTCAGAAGCTCCGCCCAGTCAACAGAGGCCACCCCCATCGACTCAAGGGCCGCCTGGCACAATTTCACTTGCTGCTCCAGGGAGTTCCTCCAGGCTTGGAGCTCCCGTGCGCGCTCCTCCGCATCCTTGCGCTGTCGGTCTGCCTCCCGAGCCTCCTCAACGTCCAGGGAGCAGGCCTCCCACGAAGCTGCCAG
This sequence comes from Triticum urartu, assembly GCF_003073215.2. Classification (NCBI taxonomy): domain Eukaryota; kingdom Viridiplantae; phylum Streptophyta; class Magnoliopsida; order Poales; family Poaceae; genus Triticum; species Triticum urartu. Next base: position 249,305,736 of record NC_053025.1, read on the forward strand.
CGATGCTTCAGCCTTCGCGTTGTCAAGATCACGTTGATGACGCGTGAGGGCGACGACTACCTTTAGTTTGCGCCTGTCCTTAGCAAGGTGCAAACCTTCGGCCTCAAGGCGCGCGTGTAACGCCCTCGATGCGGCTATATCTCCCACATGTCGAAGCACGACTTAGAGGAATAACCGCATTGAAAGCAATGTCGCAAGTGAGGTAATCTTCACACAACCCATGTAATACAATAGGGGAAAAGATACATAGTTGGCTTACAATCGCCACTTCACACAATTACATGATTAAAGCATTACATCATCCAAATACACACAAGGTCCGACTACGGAACCAAAAAAAAGAAGAACCCCAAATGCGACAAAGGTCCCGATCGACCCCAACTGGGCTCCACTACTGATCAACTAGAACGAAACAACACAAAGGACAAGATCTTCATAGAGCTCCTCCTTGAGCTTGGTTGCGTCATCTGCATGGACTCATCGGCACCTGCAAGCTGGTTTTGGAAGTATCTGTGAGCCATGAGGGCTCAGCAATCTCGCACCCTCACGATCAAGACTATTTAAGCTAATGGGTAAGGTAAAGGTATGAGGTGGAGCTGCAGCAAGCGACTAGCATATATGGTGGCTAACATGCACAAATGAGAGCGAGAAGAGAAGGCAAAGCACGATCAAGAAACTATATTCAAGAAGTGATCCTAGAACAACCTACGTCAAGCATAACTCCAACACCGTGTTCACTTCCCGGACTCCGCCGGAAAGAGACCATCACGGTTACACACGCTGTTGATTCATTTTAATTAAGTTAAGGTTCAAGTTATCTACAACTGGACAATAACAAATTCCCATCTTCCCATAACCGCGGGCACGGCTTTCGAAAGTTCAAATCCCTGCAGGGGTGTCCCAACTTAGCCCATGACAAGCTCTCACGGTCAACGAAGGAATACACCTCCTCCCGAGACATTCCGATCAGACTCGGTATCCCGGTACAACAAGACATTTCGACAGGGTAAAACTAAACCAGCAACACCGCCCGAATGTGCCGACAAATCCCGATAGGAGCTGCACATATCTCTTTCTCAGGGCATACTCAGATTGTCCTAGGTACGGGTAGGCCAGCCCAGAGTTGCCCCTGGTGGTCACCGGCAGCTGACAGTTGGGCCAACACTCAGGGGGGCACGTGCCTGGGGGGGGGGGGGTAAAATAATGATGACCCTTGAGTCCGCGAAACCCAAGGGAAAAAGAGGCTAGGTGGCGAATGGTAAAACCAATGTTGGGCATTGCTGGAAGAGCTTTACTTAAGGCGAACTGTCAAGGGGTTCCCATAATAGCCCAACCGCGTAAGGAACACAAAATCCGAGAACATAACACTGATATGACGGAAACTAGGGCAGCAAGAGTGGAACAAAACACCAGGCATAAGGCCGAGCCTTCCACCCTTTACCAAGTATATAGATGCATTAATTAAATAAGATATATTGTGATATCCCAACAAGTAAAACATGTTCTAACAAGGAACAACATCTCCATGTTCCAACAAGGGACAAACTTCAATCTTCACCTGCAACTAACAATGCTATAAGAGGGGCTGAGCAAAGCGGTAACATAGCCAAACAACGGTTTGCTAGGAAGGTGGGTTAGAGGCTTGGTTCAACAATATGGGAGGCATGATAGGCAAGTGGTAGGTATCGCAGCATAGGCATAGCAAAAGAGCGAGCAACTAGGAAAGCAAAGATAGTAGTGATTTCGAGCGTATGATCATCTTGCCTGAAATCCTGCAAGGAAGAAGAACGAGTCCATGAAGAAGGCAAACGGACGTAGTCTAACGGATCCTCACAAACGCGACGTTACCGGAACCAACCCGAAGAAGCAAACACCGGAAAGAAGCAAACAACATAGTAAACAACCATCACATAAACATGGCATGATGCACAACCAAGTATGATGCATGTCCGGTTTAATGAGGCATGGCATGGCAAGATGCACAAACAATCCTACAAATTAAGTGGAGCTCAATATGCAACGGAGTTGCATATTGAAGAAAACACCACACGACTTATTTAGTTCTATCTCGTTTATGTACCCAACAAGGTTAAATGTTGTTAGCATGGCAAGAGGTGAAGCATGAAGAAACTATCTAATCTAGGAAAGTTTAAATGAGGCCGGAAACAACGAACAACAATTCCGGTAAATCCCCATATGCATATTTTGGTTATGGTACTGATCTGCCCTAAACACAATTTTATAGTTGTTAAACATGCAAAGTGAAGCCACCATGTTAAACTAGGCATTTTTCTATCCCATTTACATATAAAGTTTATTAAAATCCGAGTTACGGTTATTTAGTTATGAAATAAATCATTTTAGCATGGCATATGAGCAAATTTAAACAAACAACAAATTACACATTTTAAACATGGGTGAAAATGACATATTATGAAACTAGATGCAATTCTAAGCATTTTTCATATGAAGTTTATTTTAATATGATGCATCGTTTGTGAGTTACAATATGCATGATCATGAAGGGGTTTTCTGCAAAACTGCTGTCTCTGGAAAAATAGATAAATTCGCTGAACTGAAAAAAACAAGAGCTGGACCGCAACCGGGGCGGTTGGGCGCTGGGGTTGGCCTCACCTAGTGGGCTGAGGCCCGCTCGGTGCAGAGGCTGGTGCGCTGGGCCAGCTGCGCAGTGGGCTGGGGAGGCGCTGGGCTGCGGTTGGGCCAACGAGGCCGGCTGGCCTAGGCGAGCGAGGCGTGCTCGTCGTCCTCATGCTCCCGCACGAGCAGGGAGGTTGACGGTGGCGCTGACGATGGCAGGGAGGAGCGGAGGCGGCGTGATACGAATGGGGCTCGCCGGATCCGCGAGCGGAGGCGTCGGGGCGGCCAGATCCGAGCACGGGAGGTCACCGGGGTTCCGTTCTTGGTCGCGAGGAGGCTCGGCAGTGACCTAGTCGCGGGTCCGGCAGACCTTCGATGGTGCGGGCAGCAGCAAGATGGCGAGGTGCGGGCGCGGAGCGGGAGGCGTGCAAACGCCAAGGTGGTGGAGTGGATCCGGGTGGTGAGGTGGTGACGGGGTTGGGCCTGGGTGGCGTTGGCGCTCGAGGTCGTCGGCGGGGCGGGCTTGTCGGCGCGGAGGACGGCGCTCAGGACTCGGCAGTCCAGATCGAGCGGGGGCTCGGGGGAGGAGAAGCGCATGGGACGGTGGATGGGCCTGGCGGGCCTGCGGATGGGCCTGGAGGGCCGCGGTGGTGGTGGAGGCTGAGGGGGCGATGTGGCCTCCTCCGATTGGCCACGGGTGGTGCGGGGTGGCCGCGCAACCAATGGCTACACGCCAAGTGGCAGGGACGAGGTGGCCTGCACGAAAACGGAGGTGGGGGGCGGTGGCTGCGAGGTGGGAGAAGGGCTAGGGATAGGGTAGGCTTCGGTTAGTCCATATTTGGAAGGTGGGATGTCTATATATAGACATAAGCTAGGGTTAGGGGGTGAGGAGGTGTTTTCGGAGCCTTCGATCGCGATCCGACGGATCCAATCGAGAGGGGGGATAGGTAGGCCTAGCTGGGCTGTGCAGAAGGCCTCAGACTGAGAGGAGAGAAGAGACAGAGAGAGAGAGGGCCCGACATCTATTTCCGGAGACCGAAAACGTCCGACGTTTGCCCGGCTATAATGCCGCTATAGTTTAACAGTTGGGCTATCAAACGAACTCCGAATGCGATTAAACTTGACAGGCGGTCTATCTACACTATAACAAGACCACACGCCAACTTTCAACCCATTCCGAGAACATTTTCCGGCCACTTATAAAATAATATTTTGGACATGCCGCGGGTGCGTGCGAGTGTGGTTGGGCTCAGAACGGACAACAGACGGAACTGGGGAAACCCAGACAGATGCAAGTATTGAAAACATGATGATGCAATGCACATGATGACATGATGAAATGCAACACGCAAGCAAATGACATGGCAACGCCGGCAAACAACTGGAAGACACCTAGCACATCAGTCTCGGGGCGTCACAACACTCCACCACTATGAGAGGATCTCGTCCCAAGATCTAGAATGGCACCGGAGGGACAACGGAAGAGAAAGGGGAGAGGTAAAACTAAGTTGCTTCTTTGACAAACGAGTGACACCAAAGAACCTTGAAAAAGGTTAAGTCATTTCAAGAAAAGAATACAACGGAGATGAACGAAGTTGAGAACACTCCGTTAGAAAAGAGGAACAAGGAAGAACAAATTCAAACAGCACTCCGGTTAAAAAGAAAGGAATTGAATAAGAACTTGGTAAGGTGATAGAACTTGAAAAGAGGGCACGGCACTCCGGTTAAATGGACAATCATGAAAAGAACACAATCTTTGATGAAACGACATGATGGTTAAAGAGAGCAACATCAAAATGCCTCCAGAACAAAAGAATAGAAGATAGATAATTGAAAAAGGAGAAATGAGGAGAAAATGCCAACTTCTGCCAAAAGAGCTTGAGAAGGCATCCTTAGGAGAAGGGTCGAACGGAGTTGTTGGAAAACCAACAACGAAAAGAGTAAACTTGATATGGTCTTATGGGATACATCTCAAATTATGAGGTGAAATTCTGCCACTGACGGAAGCAATAGATTGGATTGATATGAACAAGGAGACGAGAAACTATTTCACCAGGAGAGATAAATGAAGAACTCCGGTAACAAAAGGATAACGAGAAAAAACAGAAGTTGAAAAACACAAGGTGAAGCCTTGCGATGATTTAGATGGATCTCCGTGGTGATATAATTGCAAGAGGTAGGAACTCCGAGAAAAAGATAAGATGAACAATTGAGATCAAGAATTTTGATGAACCTCCGGAATAAGAAATTAATCACTTGGTTGAAACAAGAATAAGAATTATGTTACGCTTATTCTTCACCAATTTAAATTGATGACAATCAACGGATTTGGCATATTACTTATTCTCGTAGAAAAGGATTAAGATAGATATAGCGTCAACTTGAGAATGCCTTCAACGAACCACCGGTAGAATTGAAAAAGAACGAATAAAAGATAACGAATCACCGGGAAGAATTAGCAATTAAACGAAGATGCTTGAGAGAAATTAGAGACAAGAGAACAAAGGGATCACGAACTGATTAGAGATTACTTGAACGAAGCACCGGTAAGATAGGAGAATGATAACTGACAGCTGAGAATGAATAAATATAAGATGATGGACTCCGGATGAACAAACTGAAAAGGCTCCTGAATTGCTCCAGGAGGGTGAAAAGGATTCTCACATTCAAAAACAATTACGAGAGGATGGCAACAAGCTAGAATCACGAATCTTGAAGAGAATGGAGCAAGATTAAAGAGAAACTCTTCTTCGGTCTTCAACATCCGAGAATGACAACGAGTACACCACCAAGAATTATTGAGGCACACCAGAATGAAGAATGGAAAAGTTGAGCCAACGATGAAAAGAATTAGAAAGATCTTGGACAAGGGCATTTGACTGATGATAAATCATTCTTACGTCTAACTTGGAAAAGAATTTGAGAGTAACACCGGGAAAAGAGAAGAGTCAGGTAAGATCTTGGGAAAAGACCTGTGGGTTAGGGCCCACTCAAAAGAAACACCGTTGAAATGATTTAAAAGAGAGGTTGCACCGGTTGAATTAAATGGCTTGAAAGAGATAACAACCTCGAAATAGATCGAACTGATCTTGAATGAAAAAAACGAGCCTTCTGAGATATCTTGAGCACTCCGGGACAATAGAATAGCGAGAGGTGAACAAATAAGAATTGCACCGGCATGAGAAAACATTGAAATACGGAAAAGAATATGATCAACACCGAAAGCTTGAATTGGTTCCACCGGAGAAGAAAAAGAATGAATAATGGTGAACTAGAAACTTCGTTAAAATCTTCATGAGCATCACCGGGTAAGAACATTGATGGAGAAGAATGGAGAGACTTCACATCAATAAGATGAATACTGGATAAAGAAATCCGAGTCCTAAGAAAAAAAAGGGGGGGGGGGGGGGAAAACACTGTTGAGAATGAAACGAACACCGTTGAGAAGAAATGATAATTGATATTGCTGATGTTGAAATGATCGGATCCACTTGAAGAGAAAACACACCGGTGAAAAAGGATTGACGAAAACAATCTTGATGAACATGAAGGATTTGTATTCCCATCGGAGTATGAGAACACCGCTTAGGGAAGGTATGGAATCAACATTTGACTTCGAAGCAACTCGAATACCACAACTCAAAACAAAACAAAGGATTGGCTTGCAGAATAAGCCGGAACAAACATGTGATAGAGATTTCGTCCGAAGTTTTCGTGGTGTGGCCTACACGGGCTCGATCGTACATCACCATCATGTACAAGGCAGTGCACATGACATACAAAGCGTCCCCGAGACGGCATAGCCTAGGACTCTTTAAGACAAAACGAGACCACTGTAAAACCGACCGTGAATAGACGGACCACTAGACGTCGAACCCCAATTTCATATCATACATCTGTCGGAAAGATATCCTAAGAGCTACTTGAATTCCCACTTATAAACTCCCGAAATTTGCTGGTTATGCAATCAGGTGCTGGGGATACAGGGGAAGCATAATATCTCACCCAAAACTAGCAAATCCTACATCCAGCTGTATCCATCCTTCAACACATAACCAAGAAACCTTCGGAAATCATCTACCTCAACCTTCGAAAAGCATCCGTTATACAAGTTATGGCGATACTCCCGAACTCCCGCCCCAGTACTGGGTGGCGTCGAGGTTATCTCACCAACGAACTGCATAAAAGATATTTTCGATGTCGGTGTACTAAACTCAGGTATTCCAGAACTGCAACGATAAAATTATGACGACAACACCTCAGAGCTCAACTCCCCGGGACACTTCCACAAAACCCCTGACAGGAGGCACCAAGACAATGTTCTCGTCACAAAACCATCGGAACGATTCCAAGATACCCGCGTGATCGTAAAAAAAAAATTTAGTGAAATTTGAGAAGAGAAGAGTCTAAATTCTACATCAGGATGCCTTACCAGAGCGATGAGGAGACTGGGGAGTAAAAAGAATTCCTAAACTCTTCGATATATAATTCCTAAATGACTCAAAACATTTTTCTAGACACAACTCGGCCGCTAATAATGATCAAGCAATGGGGCTCCTAAGGTCGGGGAAGGCTCTGATACCAACTTGTAACGCCCTCGATGCGGCTATATCTCCCACGTGTCGAAGCACGACTTAGAGGCATAACCGCATTGAAAGCAATGTCGTAAGTGAGGTAATCTTCACACAACCCATGTAATACAATAAGGGAAAAGATACATAGTTGGCTTACAATCGCCACTTCACACAATTACATGAATAAAGCATTACATCATCCAAATACAATCAAGGTCCGACTACGGAACCAAAATAAAAGAAGAACCCCAAATGCGACAAGGTCCCCGATCGACCCCAACTGGGCTCCACTACTGATCAACTAGAACGAAACAACACAAAGGACAAGATCTTCATCGAGCTCCTCCTTGAGCTTGGTTGCGTCATCTGCAATGGACTCATCGGCACCTGCAAGCTGGTTTTGGAAGTATCTGTGAGCCATGGGGGCTCAGCAATCTCGCACCCTCGCGATCAAGACTATTTAAGCTAATGGGTAAGGTAAAGGTATGAGGTGGAGCTGCAGCAAGCGACTAGCATATATGGTGGCTAACATGCGCAAATAAGAGCGAGAAGAGAAGGCAAAGCACGATCGAGAAACTATGATCAAGAAGTGATCCTAGAACAACCTACGTCAAGCATAACTCCAACACCGTGTTCACTTCCCGGACTCCGCCGGAAAGACACCATCACGGTTACACACGCTGTTGATTCATTTTAATTAAGTTAAGGTTCAAGTTATCTACAACCGGACATTAACAAATTCCCATCTGCCCATAACCGCAGGCATGGCTTTCGAAAGTTCAAATCCCTGCAGGGGTGTCCCAACTTAGCCCATGACAAGCTCTCACGGTCAACGAAGGAATAGACCTCCTCCCGAGACATTCCGATCAGACTCGGTATCCCCGTACAACAAGACATTTTGACAGGGTAAAACTAAACCAACAACACCGCCCGAATGTGCCGACAAATCCCGATAGGAGCTGCACATATCTCTTTCTCAGGGCACACTCAGATTGTCCTAGGTACGGGTAGGCCAGCCCAGAGTTGCCCCTGGTGGTCACCGTCAGCTGATAGTTGGACCAACACTCAAAGGAGCACTGGCCCGGGGGGCGGGGTAAAATAATGATGACCATTGAGTCCGCGAAACCCAAGGGAAAAGGAGGTTAGGTGGCGAATGGTAAAACCAATGTTGGGCATTGCTGGAAGAGCTTTACTTAAGGCGAATTGTCAAGGGGTTCCCATAATAGCCCAACCGCGTAAGGAACACAAAATCCGAGAACATAACACTGATATGACGGAAACTAGGGCAGCAAGAGTGGAACAAAACACCAGGCATAAGGCCGAGCCTTCCACCCTTTACCAAGTATATAGATGCATTAATTAAATAAGATATATTGTGATATCCCAACAAGTAAAACATGTTCTAACAAGGAACAACATCTCCATGTTCCAACAAGGGACAAACTTCAATCTTCACCTGCAACTAACAATGCTATAAGAGGGGCTGAGCAAAGCGGTAACATAGCCAAACAACGGTTTGCTAGGAAGGTGGGTTAGAGGCTTGGTTCAACAATATGGGAGGCATGATAAGCAAGTGGTAGGTATCGCAGCATAGGCATAGCAAAAGAGCGAGCAACTAGCAAAGCAAAGATAGTAGTGATTTTGAGGGTATGATCATCTTGCTTGAAATCCTGCAAGGAAGAAGAACGAGTCCATGAAGAAGGCAAACAGACGTAGTCGAACGGATCCTCACAAACGCGATGTTACCGGAACCAACCCGAAGAAGCAAACACCGGAAGAAGCAAACAACATAGTAAACAACCATCACATAAACATGGCATGATGCACAACCAAGTATGATGCATGTCCGGTTTAATGAGGCATGGCATGGCAAGATGCACAAACAATCCTACAAATTAAGTGGAGCTCAATATGCAACGGAGTTGCATATTGAAGAAAACACCACATGACTTATTTACTTCTATCTCGTTTATGTACCCAACAAGGTTAAATGTTGTTAGCATGGCAAGAGGTGAAGCATGAAGAAACTATCTAATCTAGGCAAGTTTAAATGAGGTCGGAAACAACGAACAACAATTCCGGTAAATCCCCATATGCATATTTTGGTTATGGTACTGATCTGCCCTAAACACAATTTTATAGTTGTTGAACATGCAAAGTGAATCCACCATGTTAAACTAGGAATTTTTCTACCCCATTTACATATAAAGTTTATTAAAATCCGAGTTACGGTTATTTAGTTATGAAATAAATCATTTTAGCATGGCATAGGAGCAAATTTAAACAAAGAGCAAATTAAACATTTTAAACATGGGTGAAAATGACATATTATGAAACTAGATGCAATTCTAAGCATTTTTCATATTAAGTTTATTTTAATATGATGCATCGTTTGTGAGTTACAATATGCATGATCATGAAGGGGTTTTCTGCAAAACTGCTGTCTCTGGAAAAATAGATGAATTCGCCGAACTGAAAAAAAGAAGAGCTGGACCGCAATAGGGGTGGCTGGGCACTGGGGTTGGCCTCACCTAGTGGGCTGAGGCCCGCTCGGTGCAGAGGCTGGTGCGCTGGGCCAGCTGCGCAGTGGGCTGGGGAGGCGCTGGGCTGCGGTTGGGCCAACGAGGCTGGCTGGCCCAGGTGAGCGAGGCGTGCTCGTCGTCCTCATGCTCCCGCACAAGCAGGGAGGTTGACAGTGGCGCTGACGATGGCAGGGAGGAGCGGAGGCGGCGTGATACGAATGGGGCTCGCCGGATCCGCGAGCGGAGGCGTCGGGGCGGCCAGATCCGAGCACGGTAGGTCACCGGGGTTCCGTTCTTGGTCGCGAGGAGGCTCAGCAGTGACCTAGTCGCGGGTCCGGCAGACCTTCGATGGTGCGGGCAGCAGCAAGATGGCGAGGTGCGGGCGAGGAGCGGGAGGCGTGCAAACACCGAGGTGGTGGAGTGGATCCGGGCGGCGAGGTGGTGACGGGGTTGGGCCTGGGTGGCGTTGGCGCTCAAGGTCGTCGGCGGGGCGGGCTTGCCGGCACGGAGGACGGCGCTCAGGACTCAGCAGTCCAGATCGAGCGGGGGCTCGGGGGAGGAGCAGCGCATGGGATGGTGGATGGGCCTGGCAGGCCTGCGGATGGGCCTGGAGGGCCGCGGTGGTGGTGGAGGCTGAGGGGGCGATGTGGCCTCCTCTGATTGGCCACAGGCGGTGCGGGGTGGCCGCGCAACCAATGGCTACACGCCAAGTGGCAGGGACGAGGTGGCCTGCACGAAAATGGAGGTGGGGGCCGGCGGCTGCGAGATGGCAGAAGGGCTAGGGATAGGGTAGGCTTGGGTTAGTCAATATTTGGAAGGTGGGATGTCTATATATAGACATAAGCTAGGGTTAGGGGGTGAGGAGGGGTTTTTGGAGCCTTCGATCGCGATCCGACGGATCCGATCGAGAGGGGGGATAGGTAGGCCTAGCTGGGCTGTGCAGAAGGCCTCAGACTGAGAGGAGAGAAGAGAGAGAGGGCCCGGCATCTGTTTCCGGAGACCGAAAACGTCCGACGTTTGCCCGGCTATAATGCTGCTATAGTTTAACGGTTGGGCTATCAAACGAACTCCGAATGCGATTAAACTTGACAGGCGTTCTATCTACACTATAACAAGACCACACGCCAACTTTCAACCCATTCCGAGAACATTTTCCGGCCACTTATAAAATAATATTTTGGACATGCCGCGGGCGCGTGTGAGTGTGGTTGGGCTCAGAACGGACAACAGACGGAACTGGGGAAACCCGGACGGATGCAAGTTCTGAAAACATGATGATGCAATGCACATGATGACATGATGAAATGCAACACGCAAGCAAATGACATGGCAACGCCGGCGAAATACTGGAAGACACGTGGCACATCGGTCTCGGGGCGTCACAGCGCGTCCTCGTCAGCAAGCTCTGCCCCAGTCCGGCTCACCACATCCGCCGCCCCCTGGAGGAACTCTTCGCGAAGGGAGCATCACTCCCGAGCACTCCTGAGCACGTCTTCTACATCAACCTCTTCCACCGGAGCATGCGGAGGGCCCTAGGGCGGCTGGCCTCCTCTCAGCGCGGGGCTGGGGGCTGGCGTCCTAGCCGTCACCGAACTGACCTCTTTGGGAATCCGGCCCGGTGTCGGCCCGCCCACGAAGGAGGAGCCGAAGACGGACTTTAGCCATTCACCATCAATGATCAGAGGAGGAACGCGGGGCAAGCCAGATGTGCCCAGGAGGACTCACGAAGAAAGGACAGCGAGCGCGCAGGCTCGAGGTGCCCTATGGAATGGACCACTCCACCAACTGGTCCGGTAGCAGGGGTGCCGCTCGAGCTTGGCAAGCCCAGAGCCAGCGGAGAAGGCGAAGCTTGGGGGGATGGCTCCCGGGCTGGCTCGGCAGGTTTCACAGGGCAGGGCCTGGAAGGGCCACAATCAGTCGCAGGGATAGCAAAGCGAACAAGCAAGGGAAGAAGAGGACTTACTCGTCCACGGCAAAGTACTTCCTGCGCTTCAACAAGCGGCAAGGGAGGTCGTTGCCACCCAAGGCCTCCTTCCTCTTGCGGAGGGCCTCAAAGTCTACGCGGAACCGACCCATGTGGTCGGCACACGGGTCGGCCCCTGGTGTGGAAGAAGCATCAAGGTGATCAGGACTGGAGGAGTCAGCCTGGGGGGCGCCGTCAGGCGTCACCCCGCGAGGAATGGCAGGGGGCTCGAGAGCCGCGACCTCACGAACCACAGGCCGCAACTCCACAGCTGCCGCCACTCCAGGGCGGGCCTCGGGAGACACCACCTTCAAGACTTCTCGTGGCGTCGGCGCCTCGACATCGGACGCCTCAACTCTTGCCAGTTCTCATCTCCCCGCTCCGTCGCCCGAGGAAGGACCGCTGTGGGCGGAAGGAGAAGCAACCACGGCGGCTGGGTTCTTGCGGGGCCCCATGAAGCCAGCAGGGCGCAGTCCCCACTCGTCGAAGCTGGGCATCTGCCTCACAAAATCGGCCCTGCCGGAGCAAAGATACAAGAGGATGCCATTACTCTGAAGTCTGCCTGGGGAAGGATCGCCAGTCAAGACCTTGAGCACCGTCTGGAGCACTTCAGGTGCCAAGTCCTCCTCCTGAAGCCGCATGCGGTCTCTATGCCCCGCAAAGTCCCACATCCGGCGAGAGTGGCGCTGAAGAGGAGCAATGCGACATTGGAGGAACTCCTTCACCACCTTGGGTGCCGTCACATTGAGCGCCCTCAAACTCTGGAAGCGGCGCCAGACGAAGGCGAGCCGGGGGCTCGCGAGCGCCTCGTGGTCCCAACCCGCGTGAGGAACAACAGGCGAGGTCGGGTGTGAGAGCAGAGGGTTGGGCACTCCAACGTCCACGTATAGCCACCGCTCTTTGAACCTGGCATCAGGAGGAGGAAGGCCGAAGTCGATCCCTGAAGCAGCCGTCTCTGGCACGGCGAAGAAGCTCTCGCACCCTTAGCAGTGAGTGGGGTCACTCATGCGCAAGGAAAAGAAGTGGCGCAGTAGGGCAACGGAAGGAGGTATGCCTATCATCGCCTCGCAAACAAAACCAAAGACAGCCAGAAGGGTAATGGACTCCAGCCCGACGTGTAGCATATGGATCTGATAATGGGAGAGCACCACATTGAAGAAGGCGGAAAAGGTGGGAACTAGACCCGCCCATAGAGCATCGGCGAAGAATCGGACCTCCATGACGATCCTATCAAGGGAGACATGGGACGCAGGCCAGGTCGTGGTCCTGCTGCACTCATTGAAGATAGTTGCAAGGGCGGAGCGGACCTTGTCCAAAGCTTCTGGGTTGAGTATGATCGACCGGGCGACGGTGGGGGTCGAGGCTGGAGGTGTGCGGGGCGAAGGCGCGGGCTTCTTTCCCCTTCCCTTCTTCATCGGCGCCATGGCGGTGAAGAGGAGGAAGAACTCGGGCCGGATTGGCGGCGGAGGCCGGAGCTCGAAGAAGAAGGAAAGATAGGAGGCGGGCGAGCAGCGCAAAGGAGGAACAATTGTGTGCAACTGTGGGTCCGCTTAGCCGGGCGCGCAACAAGGCGTCGTGGGGAAGCGCAGACACCCACGTCCAATCAATCACCACGCGGCGCCCAAGGCCGCAGGCTTTTGGGGCCCATGGTGCTTAGCGCTCGGCCCTTTGCTTTCCTGCTAGGCCAAGCCCGAGCGCGCCTTGGGCTCGGGGGCTACTGTCGGCATTCTGGGAACGGGGGTCCCCAGACATGCCTGCCTGCGGCCTGTGGCGTGGCTCAAGCGGGGGCCCAGCGCGGCCCATCTTCATTAGCTCAAGCTCAAGACCCTCGCGAGGGGCCAAGCCTCGCGGGACGGATGACGGGAAGCTTCCTCAGAGGCAGCCTCATCAGACAGGCTCGCGAGGAGCTGGAGAGATCAAGGCAGGGGTACCTCGCGAGGAACCCGTGATGCAAGCCATGATGATCGAGACCAGGCGGGCGCCAGGCGGGCGCCGGCCTGCGCAGTGTCCTTGTTTCCCCTTTGGTGCAAAGGGGGCAAGCACAGGTCAAGGCATCAGGCAAAGGTTGCCATTCCGGTGGAACAAGATCAAGACCAGCAGAGCGGCAGGACGGAGGTCACCGTGGAGCCCAAGACGGCGTCATCACCAGTACTTTTGGCAGTCGAAGACCACCTTTGGTCAAGATAACTTGTACTACACGTTCCCCTTCAAAATGGCCAATTGTTGGCGCCCTACCCTCTCATTATTTGGGGAGAGGCCCAGGGCCTCTATAAATATATCTAGCCACCACAGAGTAGAGGGGACGACCTAGGGAGAAGACATCTAGATAGGTGGTAGAACCCTAGCAGAGAGAAAGAGAGGCGACTGAACTCACCCTAGCAGTTCATCGCACCAGCTCAAGAACACCTCTGGTGAGGCTGTTCTTCCTTTGTACTGATCCTCATCAGCCCCTGAGGCAATCCACCACACCACACACTAGAGTAGGGTATTACACCACAACGGTGGCCCAAACCAGTATAAACCTTGTGTCCCTTGTGTTCTTTGTTGTTTCGAGCTCAAATCACGCGAGGAGATTGGGCCTCGATCGATAGGGGAGAGATCTCCGCGCGCACCCCAGTGTTTGAACCTCAAGGGTCTGCTGAAGTCGGACAGAAACTAAGGGATATTAAGGCCCCCTTTTAATAGAGTACCGGACCAAAGCATTAACACTTAGTGAATACATGAACTCCTCAAACTATGGTCATCACCGGGAGTGGTCCCGATTATAGACACTTCGGGGTTACCAGATCATAAAAAATTGTAGGTGACTATTAACTTGCAAAATAGGATCGAGAACTCACATATATTCGTGAAAACATAATTGGTTCAGCTTTGAAATCATGGCACTCAGGCCCTAGTGACAAGCATTAAGCATAGCAAAGTCATAGCAACATCAATCTTAGAACATAATGGATACTAGGGATCAAACCCTAACAAAACTAACTCGATTAGATGATAAATCTCATCCAAACCATCACCGTCCAACAAGCCTACGATGGAATTACTCATGCATGCCAGTGAGCATCATGAAATTACTAATGGAGGAAGGTGGATGATGATGATGGCAACGGATTCCCCTCTCTGGAGCCCCGAACGGACTCCAGATCAGCCCTCCTGAGAGAGAATAGGGCTTGGCGGCGGCTCTGTATCGTAAAACACGATGAACCCTTCTCTCTGATATTTTTCTCCCTGGATGTGAATATATAGAGTTAGAGTTGACGTCGGTGGAGCCTCAGGGGGCCAACGAGGCAGGGGGCGCGCCCCAGTGGGGGGGTCGCGCCCTGCACCCTCGTGGATAGGGTGTGGGCCCTTGTTGTTTATTCTTTCGCCAGTATTTTTTATGTATTCCAAAACGTGTCTCCGTAAATTTCCAGGTCATTCCGAGAACTTTTTTTTCTGCACAAAAATAACATCATGGCAATTCTGCTGAAAACAGCGTCAGTCCGGGTTAGTTCCATTCCAATCATGCAAGTTAGATTCCAAAACAAGGTCAAAAGTGTTTGGAAAAGTAGATACGATGGTGACGTATGAACTCCCCCAAGCTTAAACATTTGCTTGTCCCCAAGTAATTCAGTTGACAAACTGAAAGTGATAAAGAAAAACTTTTACAAACTCTGTATGATCTTGTTGTTGTAAATATGTAAAGCCAGCATTCAAGTTTTCCGCAAAGATTATGAACCAACCATATTCACAATAACATTTAGGTCTCGTGTTTACTCATATCAATGGCATAATCAACTAGCGAGCAATAATAAAAAATCTCGGATGACAACACTTTCTCAAAATAATCATAATATGATATAACAAGATGGTATCTCGCTAGCCCTTTCTGAGACCGCAAAACATAAATGCAGAGCACCTCTGAAGCTCAAGGACTGACTAAACATTGTAATTCATGGTAAAAGAGATCCTATCACAGTCATACTCAATGTAAATTAATAGTAATGCATGCACATGAAAGAGGTGCTCTCCAACTGGTGATTTTTTAATAAGAGGATGATGACTCAACATAAAAGTAAATAGATAGGCCCTTCTCAAAGTAAGCAGGGATTTGTAGATGTGCTAAACCTCGAGTTTTGAAATAGAGATGGATAATCTTTTGGGTGGTATACATTCATTGTCAACATAACAACCAAGAGATTTAGATATCTTCCATGCTACACACATTATAGGCGGTTAACAGACAAAATAGTAAAGGTTATACTCCCCCACCACCAACAAACATCAATCCATGGCATGTCCGAAACAACGGGTGCCTCCAACTAACAACAATCCTGGGGGAGTTTTTTTTGCAATTATTTTAATTTAAGCATGGGACTGGGCATCCCGGTTACCAGCCATTTTCTCGTGAATGATGAGAGGAGTTCACTCATCTTGAGAATAACTCACCTAGCATGGAGGATATAGATAACTCTAGTTGATACATGAGCTATTCGAGCATACAAAACAGAATTTCATTTGAAGGATACAAATTTACTTGGAACGGCAGGTAGATACCGCTTAAAGGAAGGTATGGTGGACTCATCTGGAATAACTTTGGGGTTTAAGGAAGTGGATGCACAAGCAGTATTCCAGCTTAGTACAAGTGAAGTCTAGAAAGAGATTGGGAAGCGACCAACTAGAGAGCGACAACAGTCATGAACATGCATTAAAATTAATCAACACTGAGTGCAAGCATGGGTAGGATATAATTCACCATGAACATAAATATCGTGGAGGCTATGTTGATTTTGTTTCAACTACATGCGTGAACATGTGCCAAGTCAAGCCACTCGAATCGTTCAAAGCAGGATACCACCCTATCATACCACATCACAACTATTTTAATAGCATGTTGGCACACAAGGTAAAGCATTATAAACTCCTAGGTAATTAAGCATGGAATGAGCAACTACAATCTCTAATTGTAATTGCAAACTTGTTTCTTTTATAATAGGCTAAATCAGGAACGATGAACTAATCATATTTACAAAAACAAGATAGGCCGAGTTCATACCAGCTTCTTTCATCTCGGTTGGTCCATCATATATCGTCATTATTGCCTTTAACTTGCACGACCGAACGGTGTGGATATTAATAATACTGCACATGCATTGGACTAAGCTGGAATCTGTGAGCATTTAATACAAGGGAGAAGACAAAGGTAATATGGGCTCTTGGTTAGAGCAACAATAATGCATATGAGAGCCACTCAACATTTTCATCATGGTCTTCTCCTCTCGACCCCCAAAGAAAAGAAATAAAACTATTTACACAGGAAAGCTCCCAACAAGCAAAAGAAGAACGAGAAATCTTTTTGGGTTTTCTTTTAATTACTACTACTACAAGCATGGAAAGTAAACTAGCTAAAAGCTAGAACAATCTTTTTGGTTTTTATTAAGGTTTTTCAAACACACAAGAAGATGGCTTAAAAAGAAATTAAACTAGCATGGATAGTACAATGAAAAAGTATGAGCACCGACAACTAGAATGAGCGTGTGAACATGAATGTAATGTCGGTGAGAAATACGTACTCCCCCAAGCTTAGGCTTTTGGCCTAAGTTGGTCTATGGCCATTGCTGGCCTGGTGGATATCCAAAGTTGTAGCTGGGGTCGTCCTGAGATGCAGCAGCTACTTCCTGATGAGATGCATCTTGTAGGCGAGCTGCCTCCGTCCTCCTCTCATATTCGTTCCCTTCCTCCCTGGTTATAACATATCTCCTTTTTGCTTGAAAGTCAAAGAAAGTAGGAGCAGGGAGAGCAACATGGACAGTATGCTGTCTGTCAAAGATTAGTCAACACTAGAGGAACTATTCATCCTCTCAACAAACTGATGGCGAACCATAGCATTATAATCCGCATAAGTAGGAGGCAATTCCATATTATTTGCATGTATGGCTATATTAAGATAATTAGCTACACGAGTTGCATAAATTCCACCAAGAAAATCTCCACTTATACTGTTGTGATGCAATGTCCATGCAACAATGGCCCCCAAGTTATATTGTTTATCACCTAATACTGCACTCTTGAGGACACTAAGATCTGGAACGCACATGTGACAAGCCTCATCTTTACAATTAATGCATCTACCAATGAAGAGAAAAAAATAATGTATGGAAGGGAAATGAATGCTCCCTATGGTAACTTGTGTGATTTCCCTAGATTCCCCCACAGTAATACTAGCAAGAAAGTCTTTATATTCAGATTTGCAAGGTTCACTAACATTGCCCCACTATGGGAGTTTACAAGCAATATTAAAATCTTCTAGGTCTATGATATATGATTTTTCATAAAGATCAAATAAAACAATATGAGAATTGCGCGAGGATGTAAATTTAAACCTTCTCACAAAGGAATCAGTTAGGTAGCGGTACTACCGGCAAATATCTGACACGAAGTGCTCAAGATCAGCATAACACATATACGCATCAAATTCATCCTTGATGCCTGCTTGGACCATAAACTCCTATGACGGCCATTCACATGGCCGCACTTGAGCTTCCCTCGGTGGTTCATCGTTCGGCTCATGTATCGCGAGCCTTGGTCCTTGCTTCCTTAAGGAACCACCTTGGTACATTTTCCTAAACATTTTTCTTCCTCTGAAAAATTTCTGAAATTTTTAGTGACTCGAAATAAAAGTGAATCAAACTCAACAAGATTGATAGCAACTACTCCTACAAGTGCCTAGAGGCCATATCATGCATTAAAGCTACTTTTGACCACATAAATTTGGCATGCAAGCTCACGAACAGGGTCACCTAAGCAGCAAAAAATTTCGATAAATAAAGAACTAGATGAAAAACTAATTGGACCATTGGAGGAGTCACATACCGAAGAACAATCCCCCAAAGCATTTTTGTGAATGGAGCTTTGAGCTAGGAGATCGAAAATGGCAGCAAGATGAGCTAGATCGGGTTTGAGCGGTGGGATGATTTTTTTGGAGTAAGATGAAGTGTGTGGGTGCTAGAATAAGTGCAGGAGGCCCACGTGGGGTCCACGAGGCAGGGGGCGTGCCCAGGGGGGTAGGCGCGCCCTGGACCCTCGTGGCAAGGTGGTGTGGCCCCCAGGTGTGTTCTCAGTGCCAATAATTCTTAAATATTCTACAAAAAATCATATATCATTTTTAGGACATTTGGAGAACTTTTATTTTCAGGATATTTTTTATTGCAAGGATAACTCAGAAAATAGACAGAAAATAGTACTTTTACTTTATTTAATCAAAATAACAGAATGTAAAAGGAGGGTACAGAGAATTGTGTTTTCTAAATTCATCAATCTCATGCTCATCAAAAGTAATCTACTAACAAGGTTGATCAAGTCTTGTTAACAAACTCTTTTCGAACAACATGAAACTGGAGAATTTTTGAATAACACTAAGTTACCTCAACGGGGATATGCATGTCCCCAACAATAAGAATATCATATTTCTTTTTGACAATAGGGAGAGGAAATTCAAAACCTCCAATAGTTATCGTTGAAATTTTCCAATAAAATTGATACTGTTGACTTGAGGCTGTTTCCTCGGAAAGTGTACCGTATGCCTTTGGTGCAATAAATAACAGCCCCTGCAGTATTCAAAAAGGGTCTTCCAAGAATTATAGACATGCTATCATCCTCGTGAATATCAAGAATAACAAAGTCCGTTAAAATGGTAACGTTTGCAACTACAAAAGGCACATCCTCACAAATACCGACACGTATAGCAGTTGATTTATGAGCCATTTGCAAAGATATTTCAGTAGGTGTCAACTTATTCAAATCAAGTCTACAATATAAAGAGAGAGGCATAACACTAACACCGGCTCCAAGATCACATAAAGCAGCTTTAACATAGTTTCTTTTAATGGAGCATGGTATAGTTGGTACTCCGGGATCTCCTAGTTTCTTAGGTATTCCACCTTTAAAAGTATAATTAGGAAGCATGGTGGAAATTTCAGCTTCCGATATCTTTCTTTTATTAGTAACAATATCTTTCATATACTTAGCATAAGGATTCATTTTAAGCATATCAGTCAAACGCATACGCAAAAATATAGGTCTAATCATTTTAGAGAAGCGCTCAAAATACTCATCATCCTTTTTCTTGGATGGTTTAGGAGGAAAAGGCATGGGTTTCAGAACCCATGGTTCTCTTTCTTTACCGTGCTTCCTAGCAACAAAGTCTCTCTTATCATAATGTTCATTCTTTGATTGTGGGTTATCTAGATCAATAGCAGGTTCAATCTCTACATCATTGTTATTGCTAGGTTGAGCATCAACATGAACATCATCATTAACATTAGCACTAGGTTCGTGTTCATTATCAGATTGTGTTTCAGCATCAAAAATAGAAATATCATTGGGATTCTCAGGTGTGTCAACAACAGTTTCAATAGAAGCATGCAAAGTCCTATCATTTTTCTTTTTCTTCCTCTTAGAAGGACTAGGTTCATCAACATTAGTTCTCTGAGAATCTTGCTCAACTCTCTTGGGTGGCCCTCAAGATACAGAGGTTCCTGAGTCATTTTACCCCCTCTATTCACAACTCTAACAACATTATCATTTTTCTTATTATTTAAATCATTGAGCGGATCATCTTGAGCTTTAAGCACTTGTTCTACTTGAGTGGTAACCATAGAAGCATGTTTACTAATAAGTCTAAGTTCACCTTTAACTCTAGACATATAATCACTCAAGTGTTCAATCATATAAGCATTACGTTTCAATTGTCTACCAACATAAGCATTGAAGTCTTCTTGTTTAACAATAAAATTATCAAACTCATCCAAGCATTGGCTAGCAAACTTAGTAGACGGGATTTCAACCCTATTAAATCTATAGAGAGAATTTACCTTTACTACCTGTGTTGGGTTATCAAGACCATGTCTTTCTTAAATAGTTGGTAAATTATTAACAACTTCAGCTTTAATACCCTTTTCTTTCATAGATTTATTTGCCTCTTGCATATCTTCAGGACTGAGAAATAGAATACCCCTTTTCTTCGGAGTTGGCTTAGGAGTTGGTTCAGGAAGTGTCAAATCATTATCATTACTCAACATATTATTCAATAACAATTCAGCTTGATCAACAGTTCTTTCCCTGAAAACACAACCAGCATAACAATCTAGGTGGTCTCTGGAAGCATCGGTTAGTCCATTATAAAAGATATCAAGTATTTCATTTTTCTTGAGAGGAGAATCAGGCAAAGCATTAAGTAATCGGAGAAGCCTCCCCCAAGCTTGTGGGAGACTCTCTTCTTCAATTTTCTCAAAATTATATATTAAGGCAGCTAGTTTCTTATGAGCGGGAAATATTTAGCAGAGAAGTAATAAATCATATCCTGGGGACTACACACACAACCAGGATCAAGAGAATTAAACCATATTTTAGCATCACCCTTTAATGAGGATAAAAATAACTTAAGGATATAGTAGTAACGAATTTTTTACTCATTAGTGAATAGGATGGCTATATCATTCAATTTACTAAGATGTGCCACAACAGTTTCAGATTCATAGCCATAAACCAGATCAGATTCAACCAAAGTAATTATCTCAGGATCGACAGAGAAATCATAATCCTTATCAGAAATACAGATAGGTGAAGTAGCAAAAGCAGGGTCATATTTCATTCTAGCATTCAAATACTTTTCTTTCAGCTTAGCTAACAGTCTCTTAAGATCATATCTATCTTTGCAAGCAAAAAGATCTCTAGCGGTTTCTTCATCAATAAGATAACCCTCAGGCACATCAGGCAATTCACATCTAGGTGGAGAATCTTCATCATCACTTTCATCAATATTATCAGTTTCAATAATTTCATTCTCTCTAACCCTAGCAAGTTGTTCATCAAGAAATTCACCTAATGGAACAGTATTATCAAGCATAGAAGTAGTTTCATCATAAGCATCATGGATAGCAGAAGTGGCATCATCCATAGCATGCGACATATCAGAATGAATAGCAGGAGTAGGTGTCGCAAGTTTACTCAAAACAGAAGGTGAATGAAGTGCAGGGCTAGATGGTAGTTCCTTACCTCCCCTCGTAGTTGAGGGAAAAATCTTCGTTCTTTCATCATTAAAGTTCCTCATAGTGATCAACAGATATAAATCACAAGTGACTCAAAGAATAGAGCTATGCTCCCCGACAACAGCGCCAGAAAATAGTCTTGATAACCCACAAGTATAGGGAATCGCAATAGTTTTCGAGGGTAGATTATTCAACCCAAATTTGTTGATTCAACACAAGTCTAGCCAAACAATATTCTCAAGTATTAACAGTTGAGTTGTCAATTCAACCGCACCTGAAAGACTTAATATCTGCAACAAAGTATTTAGTAGCAAAGTAATATGGAAGCAGTGGTAACGGTGGCAAAAGCAATAGTATTGGTTTTGTAGTGATTGTGACAATGGCAACGGAAAAGTAACTAAGCAAAGATCAATATGTGAAAAGCTCGTAGGCAATGTATCAGTGATGGATAATTATGTCGGATGCGATTCCTCATGCAACATTTATAACATAGGGTGACACAGAACTAGCTCCAGTTCATTAATGTAATGTAGGCATGTATTCCGAATATAGTTATACATGCTTATGGAAAATAACTTGCATGACATCTTTTGTCCTACCCTCTCGTGGCAGCGGGGTCCTATAGGAAACTAAGGGATATTAAGGCCTCCTTTTAATAGATTACAGGACCAAAGCATTAACACTTAGTGAATACATGAACTTCTCAAACTACGGTCATCACCGGGAGTGGTCCCGATTATTGTCACTTTGGGGTTACTAGATCATAACACATAGTAGGTGACTATTGAGTTGCAAAATAGGATGAAGAACTCACATTTATTTATGAAAGCATAATAGGTTTGGCTCTGAAATCATGGCACTTGGGCCCTAGTGACTAGCATTAAGCATAGCAAAGTCATAGCAACATCAATCTTAGGACATAATGGATACTAGAGATCAAACCCTAATAAAACTAACTCAATTACATGATAAATCTCATCCAACCCATCACCGTCCAGCAAGCCTACGAGAATTACTCATGCGCGGCGGTGAGCATCATGAAAATTGGTGTTGGAGGAAGGTTGAGGATGACAATGGCAATGGATTACCCTCTCTGGAGCCCAGAACGGACTCCAGATCAGCCCTCCCGAGAGAGATTAGGGCATGGCGGTGGCTCCGTATATGTAAAACACGATGAATCCTTCTCTTTGATTTTTTTCTCCCCGAACGTGAATATATAGAGTTGGAGTTGACGTCAGTGGAGCCTCAGGGGGGCCACGAGGCAGTGGGGCGTGCCCCAGGGGGGCGCCCTGCACCCTCGTGGACAGGGTGTGGCCCCCTTGGTGTTGATTCTTTCGCCAATATTTTTTATTTATTCCAAAACGTGTCTCCGTAAATTTCCAGGTCATTCTGAGAACTTTTATTTCTGCACAAAAATAACAGCATGGCAATTCTGCTGAAAACAGCGTTAGTCTGGATTAGTTCCGTTTAAATCATGCAAGTTAGAGTCCAAAACAGGGTCAAAAGTGTATGGAAAAGTAGATACGATGATGACTTATCAGAATTCAATCTGGAAGGGCCGCAGACCCTGCAATGATTCTTCGGCACGAAGCAATCTGGAAGCTGCTCTTCGAGACTCAAAAGCCGTGGCCATAGATGTCCGAGGACATTGGCCTCGACTGCAATCATCCAGCCTCCCAGGTACGTACTAAATTTCTGAACATAACTTAGTTCATAAATCAAAGAAAGGGGGTACACTGAGAATTCCATCCTCTAAACAGGGCTGGACCAAGAAGGCGAAGCGGATCAGGTGCCCGGCTCCACTCCCCGAAAACCCAGCTGATCCTTTGTTAATGAGGATGCTGGTCCCGGCGCCCTATCAGGCGCCGGAGAAGAAGGCCAAGAAGAAAAGCATGGAGGCCCAAGGTGGCCTCCGTCGCAAAGGTTCTTCGGAAGCAGCGTCCGGAGGGACCGAAACTCACTCCTCCCATGAGGAAGATGAAGAGAAGGAGGAGCAAGAGAGAAATTTTCCCGGAAGGGGAGGAAGAAGAAAAGGGAGGCCTCCGTAGACCCAAAGGCGGAGGCGCCTAAGACGGGGAAAATATCCCTCCCGGATGGCTCGAATTCGGATGGTGAAGCCATCCCCGAGTGGCCCCCAGGCCGAAGCCCCTCGTCGCATCGTAAGTATACGGGGGTTCCGTTCATATGCCCAATCTTTATGATTGTAATCTAACACACCGTTTGGTGCGGTCTAGCCCGTGATCTCCCCTAAAAATCATTGGAGAGGAATTCTTTAGATCCAGGGATGATGGAGAGCGAGTCGCATCCGCGCCTATCACCATGGACAACACCGAAGTATTGTCACTAAGGGTCTCTCCGGGTCACGGAGCGGTACGTGAGTCCGTCGAAATGGCGCCAGAGGGTAAAGCCTTGTGCGCCGAAAACACCGGGGGGGGGGACAATCCCCATGGAGACTGATAGCGGGGGCCTTGATCAGTCCGGCCCCCAGCCGAACACCGTTCCGAAAACCCAAGTGGCTCCAGAACCGAATAAGCGACCCCCTTCAAGGGAGGAGGGAGCGCCAACTGCAGCGGCGACCTCCATTAATGTGAAGGAGCCGAACACACTGATGGAAGCACTGCAACGCGCTTCTATCATGGAGGAGCACCGCACCCTGATGGGTGTGGTGGTTGAAAAGGTTCAGTCCACCAAGAGCGGTCTGAAAGAGGCCTTCACTGGCCTGTTAACAAGCTTTGATGTATGCGATGTAATATTCCTGACCGATTTTCATATGAAAAATGTGCATGTATATGGATAGTAGCCCCTAAGACTCTGGCCTATTAACAGAGGATCGATAGTATTTGCAGGAGATAATGTACATTTATATTTTCAGAAGCAGGCTTCACTGTTAGCGGCAACTGCCCAGGCCACCAAAGTAACCGCGATCAAGAGTAAGTTGGTGCTGGCCAATGAGGATCTCGTCCGCATCAACAAGAGGTTTGGTGAAGCGCAAGATATGTTTCAGAATATCTCATCCATGCCTTTATTAATATACAGATTCTGAGTCGAAGCTCATGCGCTGCTATGTGTATTATTGCAGGTAGTGTTGCTCCGATCGACACCCTTAGGGGTGAACTTGCCCAGGCCAAGGAGAAGGCAAGGGTGAACAAAGCGGCCACTGATAAAGCCGCCAAGGAATTGAAGTCCAAACAAGGAGACCGCCGTCAATACGAGGAGCGGGTGACCGAGGTGGAGCAAGTGCTCAAGGATGCCGCCAGCAAGTGCGAGTCCCTAGAGGAGAAGAATAAAGCCCAGGCGACCGATCTTGCCAAGGCCCTTCAAGAGGCCGAGGAGGTGGGCGAAATCTCGAGCGGCGTGCGAGGAGATTTAGCACGCGGGACAGATAGCGGCTGGTAAGCCCTTTCTTTTACAAAGCAAATTC
Source organism: Triticum urartu (assembly GCF_003073215.2). NCBI lineage: Eukaryota > Viridiplantae > Streptophyta > Magnoliopsida > Poales > Poaceae > Triticum > Triticum urartu. Next base: position 249,330,842 of record NC_053025.1, read on the forward strand.
GGCAATTAGAAGTATGTCTTGCTCACTCGATTGTGGAGTGCTCCAGACGCCTTTGCGGATCTTCCGATGAGTGCAGCCGACGTCGCTCAGTTCTTCCGGGCCTAGGAGGGGCACACAATGGATAAGCTATTCTGGTCACAGTTCGCGGTGCAAGAGCGCCCAGTGCTATTGAATGACCAGATGGCGCAGTGGGCCGAGCTGGATAGCATGTCCGGATTGGCCATGAGGGATGTGATAGTCCAGCTGTGGCTAGCCGAAGCCATCCCAAGCAGCTATTTTTGCCCGGTGGAGCGACTCGTGGACGCGCTACCCCGAATTGACGTGGTCAAGCGGTCGTCATGTATAGAAGGTGTGCTGCTGGCCTTTGCCCGTGTCAAGATGCACTGTGCGAAAATGAAGGCCGCCATCGTGGCAGTTCAGGGTCCGCCTGGAAGCAAGGATCACCTCAAGCCGGAGCACTATTTTGAAGATGTCCTAGAGGTTGCCCGCTTGATTGAGGGCCAGTGCTTGAAGGACATCATGTTCGAGTGAATGTATCCGAACTGCCCAGACATTGTATAAACATAGGCTTTGTAATATATTCATGATGTTTATCGTAAATTGTTTTTCCTCCTGTACGGTTGTTTATATACTTGAGAGATTGCCAGTCGTCGGCTTTAGCCCCCACGTAGATACTACGGGGGTGTTCGGGATAGCACATAACCACACTTGACCCAACGTCTTTGTCCGTGAAGGAGGTGTTAGTGCGGCGAACTAGGCAATCGGACTATGCGGCTTTATTACTCTCACTTAGCCATAGGAGTTTGACGATGGGACTGTAAGATAGCCCCTGGTGCACATGCGACTATCCGAACTAGGATGCCTTAAGTGCGTGACTGGAAAATGCTAGTCCTTCGTGTAATATAGAAGAAATCACTAGAGATTTAGTAAGTCACCGAATTGTTGACCAGCTCTCACCGCATCATGACAGTCAGTTTTCGGCTTCCTCTACTGAGTTGTTTGACCGGATGAATTGGAAAAAAAATCACAGTAGTTCTCCCTTTAATACCTTAGCCGAACAAGCGGAATGTAAGGGTAACCACAGGAGCTGTGCAACCCAACTATTGACCAAAGACATGATTCAGAGCCGATGCATATAATGCCATATTCGGGACACCGAAGTATACTATAAAAGTGTTCCTACTTGTTTTGTTTGAAAAATATACGTGGCTAGATAGAGCCCCTGGCGATTTAAATCTTGTTGAGGTGTATACGACAAACTGACAGAAAGAGGGAATACAAATTAGTAAATAAGCCGATACTGAACAGGGTTTGGCTGAACTGTTTCCATTATGGTCTGATTGATACATTAAAACATTTTTTCACAGAGGACGCGATAAGCAACGGGGCTATTTTATATGCCGAGCTCAAGTGAAAGCTGAATACAAGTCCTAAAGAGAGAAAGATGATCTTGAAGATCCTTTGGACACTCGGCCGCACGTCTATGCCGCTTTTCGCCTTGGTGTATGATCCTTTGAGAGGGTCATCGATCGAGTAGACATGAGGAGCTGGGAAAATGGGCCCTTGGTATCATCAAAAAGCGATGTGGGTTGTAAAGAACCTGAAAAAATGAAAATAAGAAGGAAAAAGGGAAGATATGATGGTCCGAATAGGGTCTAGCCGTATTATGGACTTTATTTTTAGTAGGCCTCCGTCCTTGCCCATGGTATCTTCAGTACGTAGTTATGTACGCGTGGTACGTATGCCGCTATTATGTTGGGGCTTTGATGGAGGCTGAATTGCTAATCTAGCTCTGGATGAGCCAAACTGCCATTCTGCAGGGTGCACCAGACTCCTTTGACAGTGTCTGGGGGCTTGACTGCCGATGTAGTATTTGGCTTAATGAGGCCACCCTGTACTTCGGCTGCCAGGGCTACAGTATGCTCCTCTGTACGGAGGGAGTGCTCCATGTTTCCATTAACTGTTATAATGTCGTGCGGTCCGGGCATCTTGAGATTTAGATAATCATAGTGCGGGACAGTGTTGAAGCGGGCAAAAGTGGTTCATCCGAGCAATGCATGATAGCCACCGCGGAAGGGGATGATGTCGAAGATCAAGTCTTTGCTTTGGAAGTCATCTGGTGAGCTGAAGGCGACTTCCAGCGTTATTGGTCTGTGCAATACGCCTCTACGCTGGGTGTCACCCCTTTAAAGGTGGTTTTGGTGGGCTTGATTCTTGAAGGATCGATGCCCATTTTGTGGACAGTGTCCTTATAAAGCAGGTTAAGGCTGCTACTGCCGTCCATAAGGACTCGCCTCAGATGGGATCCGTCGATAATTGGATCAAGGACCAATGCTACCAAACCTCCATGACGAATACTGGTCGGGTGGTCTCTGCGATCGAAAGCGATTGGACAGGCTGACCATTGGTTGAATTTTGGGGTGACTGGCTCTATGGCATAGATGTCCCTTAAGGCACGTTTGTGCTCCCACTTAGGGATATGAGTTATGTAGATCATATTCACCATTTTTACCTCGGGGGGAAATTTCTTCTGTCCCCCTGTGTTCAGTGGGCGAGGCTCTTCATTGTCCTGCTCGCTAGGCGGCCTTTTCCCCTTATGCCCTATGTTTAGCTTACCGGCCTATTTGAAGACCCAACAATCTCTGTTGGTATGATTGGCAGGCTTGTCAGGGGTGGCATGAATCTGGCAGGGCCAATCCAATATTCGGTCCAGACTAGGTGGACCATCTTTATTTCCTTTGAATGGTTTCTTTCGCTGACCAGGTTTAGATCCACTGAATCCGGCATTGACCGTCGTGTCTTCGGTATCTACGTTGTTGATTCGACACTTGTGTTTGTTGCGTCGTGGCCTGCCGTTGTCGTCTCTGGCTTTGGAGGTGCCAGGGTTGCTGGTGTTGTTGCTTCTACGAGCGAGCCAACTATCTTCTCCCGCGCAAAAGCGGGTCATAAGGGCTGTGAGGGATGCCATGGACTTCAGTTTTTCTTGGCCGAGGTGTCGGGCGAGCCACTCGTCGCGGATGCTATGTTTAAAGGTTGCGAGGGCTTTGGCGTCTGGACAGTCAACCATTTGGTTCTATTTAATTAAGAACCTGGTCCAGAGTTTCTAGGTTGACTCTCCAGGTTGCTGGACTATGTGACCGACGTCATCGGCGTCCGGAGGCCGGACATAAGTACCATGGAAGTTGTCTCTAAAGGCATCTTCCAGGTCCTCCCAGCTACCAATGGAGTTCTCTAGGAGAATATTTAGCCAGTGTCTTGCTGGCCCCTTCAGTTTTAAGGGAAGGTATTTTATGGCATGGAGATCGTCACCACGGGCCATGTGGATATGGAGAAGAAAATCTTCGATCCATACCGCAGGATCTGTCATGCCGTCGTATGATTTGATGTTTATGGGATTGAACCATTCTGGGAATTGATGCTCCATTACCTCATCGGTAAAGCATAGGGGGGTGCAGTGCCTCTATATCTAGCAATGTCTCGACGGAGTTCGGATGACATTCGTATGCGGTTTTCGGCCCGTGTGAAGTTGTGCCTATTGCGCCAGGCCTGATGGCCATATTCTGGCATTGGGGCACGCCCCCTTGATCCATAGATTGATTTGGCTTGGCCTGCTCTATTGTACAGGTCCTTCTGTAGGTCGTAGGTGTATCCTGGAGCCGCTGCCTTGTAACGCCCTCGATGCGGCTATATCTCCCATGTGTCAAAGCACAACTTAGAGGCATAACCGCATTGAAAGCAATGTCGCAAGTGAGGTAATCTTCACACAACCCATGTAATACGTAAGGGAAAGAGATACATAGCTGGCTTACAATCGCCACTTCACACAATACATGAATAAAGCATTACATTCATCCCAATACAGTCAATGTCCGACTACAGAACCAAAATGAAGATAAACCCCAAATGAAACATAGTCCACGATCGCCCCAACTGGGCACCTCTACTGATCATCTGGGAAAGAAACATAGTATCGTCCTGAGTCCTCATCGAACTCCCACTTGAGCTCAATTGAATCTCCTGGAATGGTATCATCGGTCCCTGCATCTGGTTTTTTGAAGTATACTGTGAGTCACAGGGACTCGGCAATCTCACACCCTCGCTATCAAGACTATTTAAGCTTATAGGTAAGGTAAAGGTATGAGGTGGAGCTGCAGCAAGCGACTAGCATATTTGGTGGCAAACATACGCAAATGAGAGCGAGAAGAGGAAGGCAAAGGAACGGACGAACAACTATGATCAAGAAGTGATCCTAGAACAACCTACGTCAAGCATTACTCCAACACCGTGTTCACTTCCCAGACTCCGCTGAGAAGAGACCATCACGGCTACACACACGGTTGATGCGTTTTAATTAAGATTAAGTTTCAGGTTTTCTACAACCGAACATTAACAAATTCCCATCTGCCCATAACCGCGGGCATGGCTTTCGAAAGTTCAAATCCCTGCAGGGGTGTCCCAACTTAGCCCATCACAAGCTCTCACGGTCAAAGAAGGATATTCCTTCTCCCAGGAAGACCCGATCAGGCTCAGAATCCCGGTTACAAGACATTTCGACAATGGTAAAACAAGTCCAGCAAATCTGCCCGAATGTGCCGACAAATCCCGATAGAGCTGCACATATCTCGTTCTCAGGGCACACTCAGATGAGACTAGCTACGAGTAAAACCAACCCTCATGTTTCCCCGAGGTGGCCTCGCAGGCAGCTCAGTTTGGACCAACACTCAGAGGAGCACTGGCCCAGGGGGTGTTTAAAATAAAGATGACCCATGAGTCCGCGGAACCCAACGGAAAAAGGGGCTAGGTGGTGAATGGTAAAACCAATGTTGGGCCATGCTGGAGGAGTTTTATTCAAGGCGAACTGTCAAGGGGTTCCCATTATAACCCAACCGTGTAAGGAACACAAAATCTCGGAACATAACACCGATACGATGGAAACTATGGCGGCAAGATTGGAACAAAACACTAGGCTTAAGGCCGAGCCTTCCACCCTTTACCAAGTATATAGGTGCATTAAGATAAAAAAAGATAATATTGCGATATCCCAACAATGAACATGTTCCAACAAGGAACAAACTCCAATCTTCACCTGCAACTAACAATGCTATAAGAGGGGCTGAGCAAAGCGGTAACATAGCCAAACAACGGTTTGCTAGGGCAAGGTGGGTTAGAGGTTTGACATGGAAATATGGGAGGCATGATAAGCAAGTGGTAGGTATCGTAGCATAGGCATAGCAAAAGAGCGAGCATCTAGCAAGCAAAGATTGAAGTGATTTCGAGGATATGGTCATCTTGCCTGCAAAGTTCTCAGAGTTGACTTGATCCTCGTAAGCGTACTCAACGGGCTCCTCGATCACGTACTCGTCTCTTGGCTCTACCCAAGCAAGAACAACAAGCAAAAGGAACACAATTAACCACGTGCAGTGCTCAAACAACATGATGCAAACATGGTATGATATGCGGGATGCAACATGTGATGCATATGCATGTTTTGGAAAGGAATGATTGAACCTGGCCTCAACTTGGAAATCCAAGAGTTCCACTAGAAAGAGGAGTTGATTTCAGTCGAAATCGATATAAAGATCACCGGAATCAGATGCACGGTTTGGAAATGGCAAGCAAAACAAATATGGCACCGGTCTACGACTAACAGCAAGTAGCCTTCTAAATGCATCAAGATAAACATGCTATAGCACTCAAACATAGCAACAATATACATGACAGGGATACACTGAGCTACGGCTAATTCACTCAATAGCATGTTCAAACAAGCATGGCAAAAGTGCAAATGATAACAGGTTTCAGACTTAGTGAAATTATCAACATGTTAGGATTTATCATCAGGAAGCAATGTTTAGAGCACGATAACTACATGCTACAGGAACATATCATGGAAAAGCAAGGCATGGCATGACGCTACTCAAATCATACAACAAAAGTCCCTTAGTGACCATGAGCCAGAAGGGATTAGAAAATACAATTGCAAGCATGTGAACATAGCAAATAACGATAACAGATTCAGACTTGGTGAAAAACTGGAGCATGGCAAATAGAAATCAAGTAGGCATGTTTACGAGCTCGATGAACTCACCACAAGGCATTGCATGATAATCTAAGCATACACCCAGCAAGTAGACATGGCATAGAAGCTATACATGTCAAGAACAACAATATATCATGCACGGATCAACAACAATAAGCTCGGCAAAATTGCTAAACATGTTAACAATCTGCCAGGAACATTTTATAGCAGAAGTAGAGGTCGATTGACTCAAGCTAGGATGCTCCATAGTTGCAAACAAAGACATGGATGGATAGAGAACAACATTATCTACAAAACATCCTTACTGATCATCCTCAAAAGAGGCATGGATCACTCAATATCAACATGAACATATGGCATAAAAATAATAACAGGACAAGGACTTAGAATATTTCTAAGTCCCTGAAATCAGCAACATTAAGTAAGCTACTTTGCATGCTTGTGCTAGTCACCACAAAGATCACAAAAATACATGGCATACACCCCTGTAAAGATGGCATGGCCTACACCCCTGTAAAGATGGCAAAAATGTAGAGCTCAGGATCATAGCATGCACAACTTAATCATGGAAAAAATGACAAAAGTGCAAAAGCTGAAACAGATTTGAAACTAACATCACATAGCCCTCTTCCAACAGCATTTCAGGCATCAATATGAGCTCAAATCAAAATGATGCAATGCGATGAAATGAAGTACTCGACGAGACGAACATTTTGATATGCTACACGCATGAATCGGAGCCACAGTGAGGAAGTTATGATGCGTCAAATATGCAAAAAGTTAGGGTTTCGGGAGGAAAAAGTCAACCGAGGAGTAGATCTGGATCTCGCCGTTACTGTAGCACGCACATGACTCCCGAGGTTCGCCGGCCGGAGATGGAGCGGGACGTCGCCGGAGACGACGAGGGAGGCCGGAGGAGGTGCGCCAGCGAGGGAGGAAAAGGTGGCGGCTGGCGTGCTCCTCCACGGGCGCGCGTGCGCGCAGGGTTTCGGTGGCCGCCTCGGGGCGCGGGCAGCGCCGGCGAGCGCTACGGCGGCGAGGCCGGCTCGGTGCAGTGGCGGGAGGCACCGGCGTCGAAGGAGAGGAGCGGCGTGCGAGAGGAGGCAGGTGCGGGGAGGCGCGAGGAGGCGGCGGCCCGGTCGGGCGCGGGGAGGGCCAGCGCTGGACCGCGCGGGCCTGGCGTCGGCGGGGACAGGTGGTGGCGCTCTATTGGTCTGGGGCGCTGGCGGCTGGACGTCTGGCCGAAACGGACATGTCCGGCGCGGCAGTAGGAGATTTTCTAGGGTTAGGGGAAGAAGATCCGGGAATGAAATGGAGGGGTCTGTTTATAGAGGTAGAGGGAGCTAGGAAGCTCCAAAAGAGGTGCGGTTTGCGGCCACGCGATCGTGATCGAACGTTCTAGATGATGGAGGAGGTTTAGGTGGGTTTTGGGCCACTTTGGAATGGTGTTGGGCTGCAACACACACGAGGCCTCTTTGGTCCCTCGGTTAACCGATGGAGTATCAAACGAAGTACAAATGGTACGTAACTTGACAGGCGGTCTACCGATAGTAAACCAAGGCCACATGACAAGTCTCGGACCAATCCGAAAACGTTTAACACCCGCACACGAAAAGAGGTAGAAAGGGACACCGGAGGACATAGGAGCGCCGGATTGCAAAACGGACAACGGGGAAAATGATCGGATGCATGAGACGAACATGTATGCAAATGAAATGCACATGATGACATGATATGCAATGCATGACACTCAAGAAATGACAAGGCAATAACAGCGAATAACTGGAAGACACCTGGCACATCGGTCTCGGGGCGTTACATGCCTCTCTGCCTCTGCGGCGAGGCGGTGCGGGTTGGTGTTCGGTGTAGGTTGCCGCTTTATCTTGCCCATGTGGTGGTCGGTCCGGTTCATCAGCACGGTTGTGTCTTGACGGTATGGGCTCACCGGCCTTGTCGTCAAACTGTGGTAATAGCCGACGCTTCGGATAACTCTTTGTTGGGTGCTGAAGGCAATATTCTTCAGCAGCTAGGACCTGAGTCCATCTGTCATTGAGTGTATCTTGTTCAGCTTGGAGCTGCTGCTGCTGCTTTTTTAGGCTTCTTTCCGCGGTGTGATTAGTTGGCGCTTAAAGCCCTCCTGCATGAGGGGTTCCTCTGGCATGATGAAGTCTTCGTTGCCGAGGCTGACATCATCCTCAGAGAGTTGTAGATAGTTACTATCCTCCGAGTCCTCGTTCCTGACCGGATCGTCGGTGTTAACCTACCCCTCCTCCACATCATCCTACTCGGATGTGGGCTCGACGGAGGCTTCGGGGTCTTTGGCATCCTCTGGAGTGTTATCGTCTCCAGTGACAGTGTTGCTCTCTTTGCCACGACGCGATTTTGAGCAGCGCCGCTGGCGTCGATGCTTTGTAGGTGCTTCAGCATGCTTATCCTCAACCGGATCCTTACTGCCATCATCATCATCATCCTCTTTGGGTGTGTCCACCATATACACGTCATATGTGGAGGTGGCCGTCCAACGCCCGGTAAATGGCTGGTCTTGGCCTTGATCGTCTCTGGCATCTTCGTCCATGCCATCGATGTGTTCGGAGGCGTAGTCCAGCATGTCGGTTAAATCTTCGATGGTGGCTATGTAGTGGGTGATGGGTGGGACATAAAATTCCCCACTCTCAGCCCCTAGTCCAGGCTGAGCGTAGTTCGGAAGTAATTCCTCTGTAATGGCAAGAGATCGCACTAGGTTTAGGGCCTCGTTCAGAAGTGAGGTTTGAACGGGGAAGCAACAGTCCATGAAGCTAGGCGGGGCAGGAGCCTCCTGGCCATTCTTAACTTGATGTGGACCTCGAGAGTTTGGGTCTGGAGTCGGGGGGCGTGTCCATCATTTCAATGATAGGGGGAAGCTGGTCTGATTCCATGTTCGCCATGGAGACAATCGCCTCCGGATCCTTGATAATGTGATTTGCAGCGAAGAGTCTGGTGGGCTCCAAACTCCCATCTTCAGACATGATGGTTTGCTCCGGATCTAAGGCCAAATCGGTGATCGGGTCCGCGAACCCTTCGGAGATCAAGTCTCCTCGGATATCGGCGATGTAGTTTAGGTTTTTGAAGCTGATCTGATGACTAGGGGCGTCGCTGCTAGTCTGCTCTAGGTGGCCAATCGAGTTGGCACACAGTGCGAAGCCACCGAAAAGGAAAAGTTGGCCGAGGAGTAAAGTCTCCCCGGAAACAGCATTATTGTAGATGATCGATCGATCCATCGAACCTTCTGTCGACAACATAGTGGATGTGACGCCCCAAGACCGATGTGCCATGTGTCCTCCAGTTATTCGCTGTTGTTTCCTTGTCTTTTGCTTGCGTGTTGCATCTTGCCATGTCATCATCCGCATTGCATCATCATGTTTTCAAAACTTGCATTCGCCCGGGTTCTCCCAGTTCCGTCCGTTATCCGTTCTGAGCCCAGACACACTTGCACGCGCCCGCGGCACGTCCGAATATTATTTTAGAAGTGGCCGGAGAATGTTCTCGAAATGGGATGAAAGTTGGCGTGTGGTGTTGTTTTGTTGTTAGTAGACCGCCTGCCAAGTTTCATCGTGTTCGGAGTCCGTTTGACGCCCCAACGGATAACTATAGCGACATTATAGTCGATCTAACGTCGGACGTTTTCGGTCTCCGGAAACAGATGCCGGGCCCTCCCTCTCTCTTCTCCCCCTCGCAGTCTCGCCACAGCCCACCTAGTCCATCCTCCTTCCCCTCTTCTCTTCCGGAGTTGTCCGATGCGACCGCACGGTCTGAAACCCTCTCTGGCTACAAGTCCCTCACCGCGCCGTATCTGCTCTACAACGAGCGGAGCTGCGGCCGCCGCGCGCCGTTGGCGGCATCGGCCCGAACCGGCCCCCTCTTCGCCGTTTCCCACTCCTCCGGCCACCTCCGCCCGGATCCGCCGCCGCACCGTCCCGGAGTCACGCGCCAAGTTCGCCGTCGCTGGCCTCTGCTTCCCCAGCCTCGAGCGGCAGCTCCGTGCGAGCAAGTGCCCCATTGACCCGCTGCCCGATCTCACACCCGTCGTGGGCACGAGCACCCGACGCGGACCGGCCTCGCCTAGGCCCAGCGCCCACCTCGTCCTTCCACTCAGCCGGCCTGCTGCAGCCCACCGTCTTGGCCAAGGCCCATTATGTGAGGCACCCCCCCCCGCACCCATGACATGTTTCGGCCTGTAGCTCCAATTTAGCCCGATGCCTGTTTTTTTTCCACGAGCGAATTTGGTAATTTATCAAAGAACTGCAGATTTTCAGAAAACCCTTTAATGTTCATGCATATTCTAACTCACCAACCGTGCATCAGATTAAAGAGTTTCATATATGAAAGTTGCTTAGAATTTTGTGTAGTTTCATAATATGTCATTTTCATCCATGTTTAAAATGCTTAAAAATGATGTTTGTTTAAATTTGCTTAAATAACTTGCTAAAATGATTTAATTCATAACTAAATAACCGTAACTTGGAATTTAATAAACTTTATATGTAAATGGGGTAGAAAAATGCCTAGTTTAACTTGGTGCACTCATCTTTCATGTTTAACAACTCTAAAATAATGTTTAGGGCAGAACAATACCAAATCTATAATATGCTCATGAGGAGTTTCCGGAATTGTTGTTCGTTGTTTCCGGCCTCATTTAAACTTGACTAGATAGGTAGTTTTACTTTGCTTCACCCTCTTGCCATGTTTAACAACATTTAATATTGTTGGGTACATAAACGAGATCGAACTAAATAGCTTGAATGTGGTGTTTCGTCAATATGCAACGGAGTTGCATATTGAGCTCCACTTAATTTGTAGTATTGTTTGTGCACTTTGCCATGCCATGCCTCATTAAACCGGACATGCATCATACTTGTTTGCGCATCGTGCCATGTTGTTCTAGTGGTTGTTTACTATGTTGTTTGCTTCTTTCCGGTTTTGCCTCTTCGGGTTGATTCCGGTAACGTCGCGTTTGTGAGGAACCGTTCGACTACGTCCGTTTGTCTTCTTCATGGACTCGTTCTTCTTCCTTGCGGGATCTCAGGCAATATGACCATACCCTCGAAATCACTTCTATCTTTGCTTGCTAGTTGCTCTCTCTTTTGCTATGCCCATGCTGCGATACCTACCACTTGCTTATCATGCCTCCCATATTGTTGAGCCAAGCCTCTAACCCACCTTGTCCTAGCAAACCATTGTTTGGCTATGTTACCGCTTTGCTCAGCCCCTCTTATAGCGTTGTTAGTTGCAGGTGAAGATTGAACATGGAGATGTTGTTCCTGGTTGGAACATGTTTACTTGTTGGGATATCACAATATATCTTATTTAATTAATGCATCTATATACTTGGTAAAGGGTGGAAGGCTCGGCCTTATGCCTGGTGTTTTGTTCCACTCTTGCCGCCCTAGTTTCCGTCATATCGGTGTTATGTTCCCGGATTTTGCATTCCTCACACGGTTGGGTATAATGGGAACCCGTTGACAGTTCGCCTTGAATAAAAATCCTCCAGCAATGCCCAACATTGGTTTTACCGTTCGCCACCTAGCCTTTTTTTTCCCTTGGGGGGGCCGCCCCAAGGGCCCCCTTTTTTTCCCCCCCCCCCCCCCGAGCCAGTGCTCCTCTCAGTGTTGGTCCGAACTAAGCTGCCCGCGGGGCCACCGCGGGGAAACTTGAGGGTTGGTTTTACTCGTAGCTAGTCTCATCCGAGTGTGCCCTAAGAACGAGATATGTGCAGCTCCTATCAGGATTTGTCGGCACATTCAGGCGGTGTTGCTGGTCTTGTTTTACCATTGTCGAAATGTCTTGTAACCGGGATTCCGAGTCTGATCGGGTCTTCCTGCTAGAAGGAATATCCTTCGTTGACCGTGAGAGCTTGTGATGGGCTAAGTTTGGACACCCCTGTAGGGATTTGAACTTTCGAAAGCCGTGCCCGCGGTTATGGGCAGATGGGAATTTGTTAATGTCCGGTTGTAGAAAACCTGAAGTTGACCTTAATTAAAATACATCAACCGCGTGTGTAACCGTGATGGTCTCTTTCCGGCGGGGTCCGGGAAGTGAACACGGTGTTGGAGTTATGCTTGACGTAGGTTGTTCTAGGATCACTTCTTGATCATACTTTTATCGACCGTACTTTTCCTTCTCTTCTCGCTCTCATTTGCGTATGTTAGCCACCATATATGCTAGTCGCTTGCTGCAGCTCGAACTCATACCTTTTACCTTACCCATAATCTTAAATACTCTTGATCGCGAGGGTGCGAGATTGTTGAGTCCCTGTGGCTCACAGATTACTTCCAAACCAGATGCAGGGACTGATGACTCCGTTCCAGATGACGCGCTTGAGCTCAAGTGGGAGTTCGACGAGGACTCACGCCGTTACTATGTGTCTTTCCCTGATGATCAGTAGTGGTGCCCAGTTGGGGTGATCGGGACCATGTCGCATGTTGGGTTTATCTTTCATTTTGGCGCCGTAGTCGTGCCATGAGTGTTTGGTTGATGTAATGCTATTTATGTACTTTGATTGACGTGGCGAGTGTAAGCCAACTATGTATGTCCCCTTTTATTATCTATATTACATGTGATGTTGTGAAGATTGCCTAACTTGCGACATTGCTTTCAATGCGGTTATGCCTCTAAGTCGTGCCTTGGCACGTGGGAGATATAGCCGCATCGAGGGCGTTCAAGTTGGTAATCAGAGCCTTCCCCGACCTTAGGAGCCCCATTGCTTGATTGTTATTAGCGGCCGAGTTGAGTCTAGAAGAAATGTTTTGAGTCATTTAGGAATTATATATCAGAGAGTTTAGGAATTCTTTTTACTCCCCAGTCTCCTCATCGCTCTGGTAAGGCATCCTGACGTAGAGTTTTGACTATTCTCTGCTCAAATTTCACTAAAAAAATTTAGGATCACGCGGGTATCTTGGAATCGTTCTGATGGTTTTGTGACGAGAACATTGTTCTTGGTGCCTCCTGTTTTAGGGGTTGTGGCAGTGTCCCGGGGAGTTGATCTCCGAGGTGTTGTTGTCACAATTTTATCGTTGTAGTTCTAGAATACCTGAGATTAGTTTCGCCGACATCGAAAATCTCTTTTATGCAGTTGTTGGTGAGATAACCTCGACGCCACCCAGTACTGGGGCGGGAGTTCGGGAGTATTGCCATAACTTGTATAACGGATGCTTTTCAAAGGTTGAGGTAGATGATTTCCGAAGGTTTCTTGGTTATGTGTTGAAGGATGGATACAACTGGATGTAGGATTTGTTAGTTTTGGGTGAGATATTATGCTTCCCCTGTATCCCCAACACCTGATTGCATAACCGGAAAAATTTCGGGAGTTTATAAGTGGGAATTCAAGTAGCTCTTAGGATAACTTTCTGACAGATGTATGATATGAAATTGGGGTTTGACGTCTAGTGGTCCGCCTATTCACGGTCGGTTTTACATTGGTCTCATTGTGTCTTAAAGAGTCCTTGGCTATGCCGACTCGGGGACGCTTCGTATGTCATGTCCACTACCTTGTACATGATGGTGCTGTATGATCGAGCCCGTGTAGGCCCCACCACGAAAACTTCGGATGAAATCTCTATCATATGTTTGTTCCGGCTTATTCTGCAAGCCAATCCTTTGTTTTTGTTTTGAGTTGTGGTATTCGAGTTGCTTCGAAGTCAAATGTTGATTCCATACCAATCCTAAGCGGTGTTCTCATACTCCGATGTGAATACTAATCCTTCTCGATAATTGAGATTGTCATGTCAATCCTTTTCAATCGGTGTGTTTCTTTTCAAGTGGATCCGATCATTTCAACATTCACAAGATCATTTATCAGTTCTTCTCAACGATGCTCATTTCATCCGTCCCAAGATGCCTTTGGTTTTTCCCCCCCCCCCCCCCCTTTTTTTTCTTACGACTCAGATTTCTTATTCAAGTATCCATTTTAGGGATGTGAAGTCTCTTCCTTCTTTTCAATCAATGTTCTTACACGGTGGTTCTCTTGAAGATGATCTACTCGTTCGTCATTCTTCATTCTTTTCTTCTCCGGTGGATTCAATTCAAGCTTTTGGTGTTTCTTTACCCTTTTCCTCATTTCAAGGTTTTATCATGCCGGTGAAATTCTTAATCATTCACCTCTCGCTATTCTATTGTCCCGGAGTGCTCAAAATATCTCAGAAGGCTCATCTTTTCATTCAAGATCAGTTCAACCTATTTCGAGGATGTAATCTCATTCAAGCCATTTATTTCAACCGGCGCAATCTATCTTTTAAATCGTTTCAACGGTGTTTCTTTTGAGTGGGCCCTAACCCACATGTCTTTTCCCAGGATCTTACCTGACTCTTCTTATTTCTCCCGGAGTATTTTCAAATTCATCTCAAAGTTTGACGTAAGAATGAATTTTCATCAGTCAGATGTGTTTCTCAAAGACCTCTCAATTTCTTTTCATCGTGGGTTCAACCTTTCTAATATTCATCCCGGAGTATCTCAACAACTCATGTTGATGTTTCGCATCGTCATTCTCAACATTTGAAGACCGAAGAAGAGTTTTCCTCCAAATCTTATCCGTTCTTCCAAAGATTTGTGATTCTAACTTGTTGCCATCCTCTCATAATTATTTTTGATTGTGGGAATTCTTTTCACCCATCCGGTGCAATTCAAGGGTATTTTCAGTTCGATTATCCGGAGCCCATCATTTCAGAAGACTTGTTCATTCTTAGCTTTCAGCTACGGTTCTCTAAATCTTACCGATGCATCGATCAAATACCCTCTAATCAGTTCATGATCTCTTCGCTCTTTTGTATCTAAACTCTCTAATGTATATTCGTTCTTTTGCTAATTCTAACCGGTGATTCATCCTTTTACTTCATTCGTTGTTCAATTCTTACGGTGGTTCGTTCAAGAGTTCTCATCATTCGTTATCATATCAATTTGTTCATTGTTTTCAACCCTTCCGGTGGACCGTCGAAGACCTTTCCAAGGTTGCGCAATATCTATCTTAATCCTTTCTTTGAGAATAAGCAATATGCCAAATCCATTCATTGTCATCAATTTAATTGGTGAAGGATAAGCATAATGTAATTCTAATTCTTGTTTCATCCAAGTGATTTAATTTCTTATTCCGGAGGCCCTTCAAATTATCGGTTCATTTGTTTCATCTTCTCTTTTTCCCGGAGTTCCAAGTTTTCTCAATTATTTCATTGCGAAGATCCATCTAAGCATTGCAAGGCTTCACCTTGTGTTCTCTACTTATCTTTCCTTTCGTTTGATCATTCTTTTTTTACCGGAATTCTTCATGGAGGCTCTACATGATGGTTCACCAAGGATTTAATTCCTTCTCGAAGTGTTCATCGAGATTCTTTTCAGGGGAGCTCAAGTATTCTTTATCTTGCATTTTAAAGTGCAATTCTTTCTACCGTATCATTTGAGGTGGTGTTATGTCATTCTTGATGATTTCCCTATGTGGTTCATGATTCACATGTTGTCAAGATTGAGATATCTTAAATCCATCAATCTCGTCATTGGAGTTATCTTGGGTTATATTTCACCTAAAGCCTTCCCTAAGGATTGTTGCTAATTATGGTGCTTATAAATGATCCAAGTTCTTCATTTATCCTCCCGGTGAGACAAGTTTTCTCGTCTCCTTGTTCATATCAATCCAATTCTGCTTCCCATGAGTGGCAGGTTGACACCTCATAATTTGAGATGTATTCCATAAGACCATATCAAGCGTATCTTTTCGTTTTTTATGTTTCCAACAACTCTGTTCGACCCTTCCCCTAAATATGCCTCTTCAAGCTCTTTTGTGACAGAAGTTGGCATTTTCTTCTCAATTCTCCTATGGCAATTATCTATCTTCTATTCTTTCATTCCGGAGGCATTGTGATGTTGCTCTCCTCAACCCATCTTCTCGGATTGTCAGGACCATGTTTTGATCGTGCTTATCCTTTTAACCGGAGTGTTGTGCCCCTTTGCTCAAGCTCTTTCATTTTATCAAGTCTTTCATCTCTTTTCAACCGAAGTGCTGTCCGAATTTGTAATTCCTTGTTCCATTCATTCAATAGTTACGGAGGCAGTGTTTTGTGATTTCATCAAGTATCTTCTCATCTTATCAAGTTCTTATTCAATTCCATTTCTTTTCAATCAGAGTGCTGCCCGAAGTTGTTCTTTCTTTTCCTCTTTCATAACGGAGTGTCTTCAACTTCGTTCATCTCCGTTTATTCTATTCTCAGAAATGTCTTAACCTTTCAAGGCTCTTTGGTCTCACTCGTTTGTCTAAGAAGCAACTTAGTTTTACCTCTTCTTTTTCCCTCCGGTGCCATCCTAGATCTCGGGACGAGATCCTCTCGTAGTGGTGGAGTGTTGTGACGCCCCGAGACCGATGTGCCATGTGTCCTCCAGTTATTCGCTGTTGTTGCCTTGTCTTTTGCTTGCGTGTTGCATCTTGCCATGTCATCATCCGCATTGCATCATCATGTTTTCAAAACTTGCATTCGCCCGGGTTCTCCCAATTCCGTCCGTTATCGGTTTTGAGCCCAGACACACTTGCACGTGCCCGCGGCACGTCCGAATATTATTTTAGAAGTTGCCGGAGAATGTTCTTGAAATGGGATGAAAGTTGGCGTGCGGTGTTGTTTTGTTGTTAGTAGACCGCCTGCCAAGTTTCATCGCATTCGGAGTCCGTTTGACGCCCCAACGGATAACTATAGCGACATTATAGTCGGTCTAACGTCGGACGTTTTCGGTCTCTGGAAACAGATGCCGGGCCCTCCCTCTCTCTTCTTCCCCTCGCAGTCTCGCCACAGCCCACATAGTCCATCCTCCTTCCCCTCTTCACTTCCGGAGTTGTCCGATGCGACCGCACGGTCTGAAACCCTCTCTGCACAGTGCATCGAACCCCTCACGTGCGCGTCCGAAATTGTCCCAGACCTGACCCGGACTGTCGCCACCGTTGTGTCCGGATCATCCCCGAACATCTACAAAACGTCACCGTTTTCCTATTTGGACTCCCTAGCTATCTTATTCGCGACCGTCCGATTTTGATCGGAGGCTCCAAATACCCCTAACCAAAAATCTTCGTTGCTATATAAATAGATGGAACCCTAGCCTTGTCCCATCCATCCACCCATTCCGCACGCCGCCGCCGCCTGGTCGCTCCCCCCGGGATCCCCCCCTCGATCCCGCTACCTCTGGCAAAATTCCTCGATCCAGATCCACCAACCATGTGGCGCCCCAATCCATCCATTCCATCCTGCCTCCGACCATCTTCCTCAATTTCAGCGCCACCCAACCGGACTCCACCCAAGCCCATCGATCCAACCCTCCTCGCTCTCCTCGTCAACCAGGGGGACGAGCTCCTCCCGAGACCGGCCCCTGCTCGGCCTTGCCGTCGTCATCGCCTAGCCAGGAGTCCAGGAGGCCACCGTTCCCCGCCACAGATGAGAACAACGGCGTCCCCTCCCTTCATCTGGCTCCTTCCTTCTCCTCTCAAACATCTCTGCCTCCCTTTTCTCTCCAGGAGCTCGGCGCCAACGCCATGGACGCCACCACTAGGAGCTTCGCCCGCGCTGCTGCCATGAACTGGATCCGGTCCGGAGCTGCTCTTCTGCCTCATATCTCGTCATGGCTGCAAGTCCCTCACCACGCCGTATCTGCTCTACAATGAGCGGAGCTGCGGCCGCCGTGCGCCGTTGGCGGCATCGGCCCGAACCGGCCTCCTCTTCGCCGTTTCCCACTCCTCCGGCCACCTCCGCCCGGATCCGCCGCCGCACCGTCCCGGAGTCACGCGCCAAGTTCGCCGTCGCCGGCCTCTGCTTCCCCAGCCTCGAGCAGCAGCTGCGTGCGCGCGAGCGCCCTGTTAACCCGCTGCCCGATCTCACACCCATCGTGGGCACGAGCGCCCGACACGGACCGGCCTCGCCTAGGCCCAGCGCCCACCTTGTCCTTCCACTCAGCCGGCCTGCTGCAGCCCACCGTCCGGGCCAAGGCCCATTATGTGAGGCACCCCCCCCCGCACCCATGACATGTTTCGGCCTGTAGCTCCAATTCGGCCCGATGCCTGTTTTTTTCCCACAAGCGAATTTGGTAATTTATCAGAGAACTGCAGATTTTCAGAAAACCCCTTAATGTTCATGCATATTCTAACTCACCAACTGTGCATCGGATTAAAATGTTTTATATATGAAAGTTGCTTAGAATTTTGTGTAGTTTCATAATATGTCATTTTCATCCATGTTTAAAATGCTTAAAATGATGTTTGTTTAAATTTGCTTAAATAACTTGCTAAAATGATTTAATTCATAACTAAATAACCGTAACTTGGAATTTAATAAACTTTATATGTAAATGGGGTAGAAAAATGCCTAGTTTAACTTGGTGCACTCATATTTCATGTTTAACAACTCTAAAATAATGTTTAGGGCAGAACAGTTCCAAATCCATAATATGCTCATGAGGAGTTTCCAGAATTGTTGTTCGTTGTTTCCGGCCTCATTTAAACTTGACTAGATAGGTAGTTTTACTTTGCTTCACCCTCTTGCCATGTTTAACAACATTTAATATTTTTGGGTACATAAACGAGATCGAACTAAATAGCTTGAATGTGGTGTTTCGTCAATATGCAACGGAGTTGCATATTGAGCTCCACTAAATTTGTAGTATTGTTTGTGCACTTTGCCATGCCATGCTTCATTAAACTGGACATGCATCATACTTGTTTGCGCATCGTGCCATGTTGTTGTAGTGGTTGTTTACTATGTTGTTTGCTTCTTTCCTGTGTTGCCTCTTCGGGTTGATTCCGGTAACGTCGCGTTTGTGAGGAACCATTCGACTACGTCCGTTTTTCTTCTTCATGGACTCATTATTCTTCCTTGCGGGATCTCAGGCAAGATGACCATACCCTTAAAATCACTTCTATCTTTGCTTGCTAGTTGCTCGCTCTTTTGCTATACCTATGCAGCGATACCTACCACTTGCTTATCATGCCTCCCATATTGTTGAGCCAAGCCTCTAACCCACCTTGTCCTAGCAAACCATTCTTTGGCTATGTTACCGCTTTGCTCAGCCCCTCTTATAGCGTTGTGAGTTGCAGGTGAAGATTGAAGTTTGTTGCTTGTTGGAACATGGAGATGTTGTTCCTTGTTGGAACATGTTTACTTGTTGGGATATCACAATATATCTTATTTAATTAATGCATCTATATACTTGGTAAAGGGTGGAAGGCTCGGCCTTATGCCTGGTGTTTTGTTCCACTCTTGCCTCCCTAGTTTCCGTCATATCAGTGTCATGTTCCCGGATTTTGCGTTCCTTACGCGGTTGGGTATAATGGGAACCCCTTGACAGTTCGCCTTAAATAAAACTCCTCCAGCAATGCCCAACATTGGTTTTACCATTCGCCACCTAGCCTTTTCTTTCCCTTGGGTAGGCGTGCCCAAGGGTCATCTTTATTTAACCCCCCCCCCCCCGGGGCCAGTGCTCCTCTGAGTGTTGGTCCAACTAAGCTGCCTACGGGGCCACCTCAGGGAAACTTGAGGGTTGGTTTTACTCGTAGCTAGTCTCATCTGAGTGTGCCCTGAGAACGAGATATGTGCAGCTCCTATCTGGATGTGTCGGCACATTCGGGCGGTGTTGCTGGTCTTGTTTTACCATTGTCGAAATGTCTTGTAACCGGGATTCCGAGTCTGATTGGGTCTTCCCGCTAGAAGGAATATCCTTCGTTGACCGTGAGAGCTTGTGATGGGCTAAGTTGGGACACCCCTACAAGGATTTGAACTTTTGAAAGCCGTGCCTGCGGTTATGGGCAGATGGGAATTTGTTAATGTCCGGTTGTAGAAAACATGAAGTTGACCTTAATTAAAATACATCAACCGCGTGTGTAACCGTGATGGTCTCTTTCCGGCGGGGTCCGGGAAGTGAACACGGTGTTGGAGTTATGCTTGACGTAGGTTGTTCTAGGATCACTTCTTGATCATACTTTTATCGACCGTACTTTGCCTTCTCTTCTCGCTCTCATTTGCGTATGTTAGCCACCATATATGCTAGTCGCTTGCTGCAGCTCCAACTCATACCTTTTACCTTACCCATAAGCTTAAATAGTCTTGATCACGAGGGTGCGAGATTGCTGAGTCCCTGTGGCTCACACATTACTTCCAAACCAGATGCAGGGCCTGATGACTCCGTTCCAGATGACGCGCTTGAGCTCAAGTGGGAGTTCGACGAGGACTCACGCCGTTACTATGTGTCTTTCCCTGATGATCAGTAGTGGTGCCGAGTTGGGGTGATCAGGACCGTGTCGCATGTTGGGTTTATCTTTCATTTTGGCGCCGTTGGCGGGCCATGAGTGTTTGGTTGATGTAATGCTATTTATGTACTTTGATTGACGTGGCAAGTGTAAGCCAACTATGTATCTCCCCTTTTATTATCTATATTACATGGGATGTTGTGAAGATTTCCTAACTTGCGACATTGCTTTCAATGCAGTTATGCCTCTAAGTCGTGCCTCGACACGTGGGAGATATAGCCGCATCGAGGGCGTTACAGTGGAACTCTCAATGAAAGCACCAATGTCTGTGTCAAAACCGGCCGATCTTGGGTAGGGGTCCCGAACTATGCGTCTGAGGATCAAAGGTAACAGGAGGTAGGGGACATGATATTTACCCAGGTTCGTGCCCTTTTAATGGAGGTAATACCCTAATTTCTGCTTGATGGACTTTGATGAGTATAGGGGTTACAAGAGATGATCTACCTTGAGATTGTAATGGCTAAACCCTAGATGTCTAGCATGTATGATTATGATCGCCTCTATGGACTAAAACCATCTGGTTTATATAGACACCGGAGGGGCCTAGTGTTGTACAAAGTCGGTTTACAGAGAAAGGAAACTTCATTTCCGACCACCAAAGCTAGCCATCCACGCAAAGGAGAGTCCCATCCGGACACGGTGGAAGGCCTTCTATCTTGTATCTTAACGGCCCATTAGTCCGGCCAATGTCACATAGCCCGGATGCCCGGGGACCCCCTAATCTACGACTCCCTCAACTGCACACCCACTACCCAGGCCATTCACTTCTAAAAGAGCGTCATGCATAATGGTTCATTAAATCTAGTCCTCGAAGCACAAAACTAATAACTTGTGAGTAAAATCACTCACCAGGGGGGCTTCATAGCCGTCCTCGAGGCCATGGTCCCGAATTCCTTGGGGATCTTGTCCTTGACCACCATGATGAGCTTGGTCCACATGGTGGCCAGGGTGGAGCGGAAGAAGGTGTTAAGGGGGCCCATGTCCTCGGGCTTTTGTGCCGACATCGATCTGGCCCGAAGTTGTTGAGGGAGCATGCGGCTGTTGAGCATGACATTGATGACTTCAGCAAGCTCGACCTTCCCCGTGGTGGACTACCATTTGACCCTATTTACCAAGGTCTGCACCTCCTTCTGGTTCCACCAGGCGATGTCCCTTTCCTTCCAGGAATTGATCTTCTTGGGAGACCCAGCCGAGAATGCTGGGACTCTGGCCTGGCCAGGGGCAAGTGGTTCAGTGATGTAGAACCACTTCCACTGCCATTCCTTCACCATTTCGAGGAATGTGCCCTTGAACCATTTGTCCCTTGGTTGTTGCTGATCATGGCCCCTCCGCACTCCAATAGGTTGGAGCCACAGGACTTCGACTTGACTCCGAAGATCTTCAGCCACAGGACGAAGTGTGGCTCACAACGGAGGAAGGCCTTGCAGGCCGTGATGAAGGCAGCGAGATGAAGGATGGAGTTTGGGGCCAGGTGGTGAAAGTCAAGCCCATTGTAGTACATGATCCCATGAACAAAGCGGTGCAGCGAGAACCCCAGCCCCCTGATGAGGTGGGGGACGTAGACCACCCGCTCCCCAACATCATGAGTGGGCACTTGCTGGCCAATCACAGGGGCATGGGCGGCGATATCGCTTGACAAATACCCATGTTGTGCAACTCCTGGATGGTCCCCTAGGTCATGATGGAGCTACCCCAATGTCCTTGGAGGGTCTCGGCCATGGCTGGCGAAGAAGGATGTACTCGCTGGAGAAAAAGGTACGGGAATGGATCTGGCGCTGGAGCTAGACGAAGCAGTTAGATAGGGAGAATGGGAGCATGACCTGTCGTTCGGTGGGTCATTCTGATAAAGTTGTGAGGCTACATGGAGTCATTCATACCAAGGTGTTTGGCCTTCAAGGCTATGTTTTCGATCCTCTTCGGGCCAAGGGAATAGGCTAGGTCGAGCTTCGACTGGCATCTCCCCCTTGAAGGTGTGGTTCGAGAATTGCAAGGAGGAACTCGTCTATCAAGCCAGCGACTTCAGGTCCAAGGTTTTTACAAGAACGATCGTCCTCGGCATAGAACACTAGTTCGGGGGATACTGGCGGTGTCCTGGATAAGGGGGTACTAACCTAGCCGGCCTGTTCTCCTTGGTTGGGTCGGCAAGCAACCATTCATGATCAAGAAGACTCTGGAAGCCATACATAGGAGGCATGACCAAGACTCCCTACCCCAAACACTTGATGTATACTCCAAGATTTCTATTGCCGCCAAGCTCATAGCTACCAACCTTGTAACCCTAGGTACCCTCCCTGGTGTGTATATAAGCCACAGGGTTTAGCCCGTAGAGGGGACTTCAATAGAAAATCATTCACCTACTCCTAGAATTAGACAACAAAATATGATCTCGAGGTAGATCGACTTTTTACTTGATACATCTCCATTGATATAAACAAGAGCAGGATGTAGGCTTTTACCGACATTAAGTGGGCCCGAACCTGGGTAAACATTGTCTCCTTCGTTCTTGTTACCCTCGATCCAAGATCTACAGCTTTGGACCCCTACCCCAAGGTCTTCTGGTTTTGACACCAATAGAGAGGAAGAAAGGTTGGACATTGTGTACAACATCAGTAGGAGTACACAATGCTTCCCGCTCCTAGGAAGGACTTGTTGCTCTTAATACACCCAAATCAACACACAAAAAGCAGGAGTAGGGTATTACACAACCATGCGGCCCGAACCTGGGTAAATCATCGTGTCCATTTCATGCATTCCAGTAGTGTAGGACCCCACCTTCGTGCCCCATCGATGAACTAACAAGAGGATATCACCAGTACGTGGTGTCATTTGTGTATTATGCACTCACCCGCTGACATCTGGGGCACCAGGTAGGGGGCGCTCATGCGGATCTACATCGACAAATCTGCTGGCATTTTGTCGATGCCAGATTCATCATCGTCGTCAGCTTCTTCACCACCAAGTTGGGCTGGCTAGAGTATGGTTGCCCAAGTCTGTGGCCCTTCATCCTAGGCATCCACAAAATCTTTGTCACTGCCAGCGAAAGGAGGGCGCCCCACCTAGCCTCTGGAAGGACCCCATGTCTAGCAAGCCCCAGACTATGCGGTTCGCCCCCGAATGAAGCAAAGTGTCGCAACATCTGCGGTGCCCCCGAGTATCAACCTTCAAGATCCCTCGCCAGGGAAAGGACCTTGTAGTGGATCACCCCACGTACATCTTACTTCGATAGCTCAAGCAGAAGCCAGGTGAGCTTCTTTGGGAGTACATCTGGTGCTTCATCGAGTAGAGGTCGGGATCGAAGCACTGCCCGCTGCTTCCATCATCACAGTCTTCGATTTGAATGTTCGTAGTGCACAGGTTAGCGAAGTGATGACGACAAGTTGGGTGCACACTATGATGGAGCTTTACACTCTAGCTTATCAGTGCACCGGGCGGAGGAAGTAGAAACCTTTGGGGGGCTGGCGAATGCAAGATTGCTGTCTCATGACCCGAGGCCATGCTGTTGTCCATGTTCATGGGGTGAGAACTATTGGGAAGAATAGTAGAGCAAAAGAACTCCTTTGTCATCAAGATCGGGCGGGCTGACAAGGAGTCCCATACTATTAGTGTGGACCTTGACCTGGTTAATGCCTAATCAGCAAGTACCGAAGCACCCCCCTTGGTGTCAGGATCTGACAGTCAGGGTGCCGAATAAGCTAAGTACTCCCAACTAAAAGTATGTAGGCGTTAAACCATAACCTCATGCAAGTGTATTCCAAGAACACACGTTCCAGGATATGTAGTGTGACCATCCCATTTAACTATGAGCTCAAAAGAAGTAGTATGGTGACTGATACATCTCCAACATAGCTATACTTTTTGATTGTTCCATCTTATTATATTATCAGTCTTGGATGTTTTATATGCATTTATATGCTATTTTTCATCATTTTTACGACTAACCTATTAACCCACTGAGTAGTGCCAGTTGCTATTTTCTGCTTGTTTTTAGTTTGCCAGAAAATCAGTACCAAACAGAGTACAAACGCTATGAAACTTTTTGACTATTTTTTCAGGACAAAAGAGACCCTACAAGCTTCGAGAGGAGACCAGACGGCAAGCTGGGAGACGACAAGGAAACAGGGCACGCCCTGTTGCCTTGTGGGCCCCTCCTGGCTTCGTCTGACCTAATTCCACATCTATAAATTCTATAATATTGGCAACCCAAGAGAGAGCCACCCGAAACACTTTTTTCCCTCCCACTAGGTTATGTTCTTCCTTGATCCCATCTAGAGGCCTTTTTCAGTACTCTGTCGGAGGGGGAATCTATCACGTAGGGATTCTACATCATCCTCGCTACCCTTCGATGATGTGTGAGTATTTCACCATAGACCTAGGGGTCCATAGCTAGTAACCAGATGGCTTCTTCCCTCTCTTTGATCTTTGATACAATGTTCTCCTTGATGTTCTTGGCATTCTATCCAATGTAATCTTCCTTTGTTGTGTGTTTGTTGGGATCCTATGTATTGTGGGTTTATGTTCTAAATATTTATGATAAGTAAAGGTTTCTTTCTGAACTTTATTATGCATGATCGTCGTAGCTTTGTTTTTCTCCCCGGTCTATCTATTTGGCTTGGCCAACTAGATTGATTTATCTTCACTGGAGATGTACTTTGTAATGGGTTCAATCTTACGATGCTCTTTATCCTAGTGGTAGAAGGGAACAAGACAGATATATGTATTGTTGCTATTAATGGTAAAACGACGAGGTTTATTCATATGGATTGGGTTTATTTCTTCTATATCATTTCATCATGCTTAAGGCGTTTGTCGATGCAACAAACCATGGGTCTGTTTCCTAGACCGTGCATAGGCCTAAGATTAAGATTACAACATCCAAGACCAGACCATGCACAAGAGATCAACTCTTTGAAGAATCAGGGTGCAGATCAAAGAAGTCCAAGTTGAGCCAAAGGAGCAAGACACCACTAAGGGAAAACCTCCCTTGTCGGGTAGGGGAGCCTAGCGAGGTCAAGGTTACCTAGAAAACAAACCTCAAGACCGTCACAGCATGCCTGCCGGCGCCTACGAAGGAAAACTACCCCGCCAAGGCTCCACCGCACCACCTCACAGCAACGCAAGTCATCAATCGGTGCGGTGTCAAGCCCCAAGGTGACTAGGTGGCTGTTTCTTGCCACATGGCAGCCACTTCTTATGGAAATCACCTACAAATGACACCCGTCCAGCGACGTGTCATGCAGACAGGCGAGAAGGTGGCCGAGCAGCCTGGCAAGGCTTGCCAGGTAGGCCATGATGTGACACTAAGCGGCGCATTTAACGCGCTCTGCCCTGTTTGCAGAGTTAGGTATGATAGTACTGTTGCTATCTAATCAGTGCACAATGACTGATTTGCCAATGTGCTGACCCCTTAATCTATAAAAGGAGGCACATGGCAACCATCGAGAGGATTCAGACTCTTGTACACTCATATTTGCGTAGCTGCTCTCGCCCCGAGGCAACCATGCGGGCTAGAGCGCTGCTTTTCCACCACAATCCACCATAAATCCACCAAAGAAGGAGTAGGGTTTTACGCCTCGCGGCGGCGCGAACCTGGGTAAAATCGCCCTGTGATCTCTGATGTGCTGCACGATGCTCTCTCCGCTCTTTGTGCAACATGCTTGTCCCCCTGCCAAACCACAAAGGGGCTCATGGCCCCTTAGGTAGTTGTGGTTTCCCGCGACATCTTTCGCACGCCACTTAGGGGGGAAGAACTTGTGCGAACCCGAGAAGCTTACATAGCGCGTCATATTCATCATCATCCTCTTCATTGACAGCTCCATTGTCTATGGTGCCCAAGATGAAACCGGCGCCGCTGCCCAGCCATCCTCGACGGCCCCGCCGCACGCGACCACTAGCTCCGTGGGGGCGACGGGGATGCTTGGGGATGTGGACGCCGCAAGGGACGTAGTCGACGCAGGCGGCGTCATCACCACCTCCCTTGTGGCCGAAACAGGAGTAGGAGGCACCGGAGAAGGACAACACCAACACCATCCTAGTGGCCATGCTCTGAGAGGTATGTGTGGAGAGATCATTCCATCTGCGCCTCTCCGCCGGGCCGAAGGGCTCAGACACAGTGGGGGTACTCGCTCTGGGGCGAATCGCAATACCCCGGCCGCCCCTGCGGTGGGCGCGACCGCAGGACATGCACCAAACGAAGCCGTTGGTCCACAAGCGCCTTCACCTCATCACCACCCTATATTAGCGACTAACTCACGGCGACGACGACACTGCGTGACAACTATCGGCACCATCAGAAGTCGGGCGACGTTACGATTTTCATCAACATCCATGCCAAGCAACGCTTCGGAGGCCATGGCGTGGGCCCAGCTGCTGTTGAGATTTCTGCTGGCAGCCGATCAGATGGATGAGTGGAGAGCAGCCATTCAAAGCCTGATTGGTTTCGCTGAGGCGGGAGGATCACAGCGAGCTGGCCCGCCACAGCCTCCCTAGGCAACGACAATGACCCACGCTGCTGGTCGTGTGGAAGGGGCCACCCCCACCGTGTAGTCTCCTCCAGGGCAGCCAGTGCGGGGGGCACGCGAGCAAGAACCCGATGACATCTCGATGGCTTCATCCGATCCCTGGGTGCATCAAGGCCCGCAATGGGTCTTGGAGGACAGGCAAAGGGAAGGCGTGTGTGTCGCCATCGAGCAGCGCCGCGACACCCACCGCCAATCCAACAGATGCGATGGTCCTGACGTCAACGAGCCCGCACTCGGTGAAGACGGGTACCTACCTTTCGAGGCCAGGTGCCCTACCTTCACCTGCGTGTTGCGGCAAGTCAGTTGGCCATCTACTCGCACGTTCAAGCTAGAGATACTAGAGAAGTATGATGGGAGACTGAACCCGACATAGTTCTTGAGCATCCACACCATTGATGTTCAAGCTGCCGGGGAAGAAATAAGAAGGTGTTCACCAATTACTTCCCTTTGGCACTCAAGCCAAATGTGAAGCCTTGGCTAATACACCTGCCGGAGAAATCCATTTCAACCTGGGCTGACCTATGCCATGAGTTTGTTGGCCCCTTCACGGGCGGCCATCAAGAACCATGGTGGCCCTGTGACTTGTAGCTTCTCCCACAGAAAGCAGGAGAGAATCTGTGGAAGTACATGCAGAGGTTCAGCCGAGGCCACAGAAATATTCCAGATATCCACCCGACAGCTATGATAGCTCCGTTCTAGTCCAACATGCGCAATCGTCGGATACGTTCCAAGATGAACGTCCGACTGCCCAAGAATGTGAAGGAGCTTTACACTCTGGTGGATAGGTGTGCTCGAGTGGAGGAGGGGAGACGGCTCCCCAGAGAAGAGGATGGCGTCGACATCGACTCAGAGGATGATGACGAGGCCACCAGTTAAAAGAAGAAGAACAATAAGAGCAATAAAAGGTGCAAGGATAAGGCAGTGATGACCGTTGAGGGATCGGGCACACCTAGTACCGGCAAGAAGGCCAAGACTGAGGTACCCGGCAAGGAAGGCCAAGACTGAGGTACCTGGCGTGCACTGATTGCTGGGAAGCAGTGGCTGCCGAGAAGGCTGGGAAAGGTGACTAGTCGTACTGCAAGATACATCCGACCAAGGGCCACGATCTCTAGGAGTGTCATCAGGTTGAGCAGCTCGTCAAGAAGCAGAGGGTTGAATATGAGAAGCATGCTAAGGAAAAATGTCAAAATGGTGATGGCAGGAAGGGCCGAGGCTGCACAGCAAGCCAACCCGGCAAGGCACCTCAGAATCAAAGAAAACCCACCAGAGGCCGTGAGAAGGAGGATTGCAATGATGAGAGTGATGGAGGAGATGAAAAGGAAACCAGCAAGCAGGAATTCCAAAAAGGCACTGACGCCCTGTTCATTGACAGGGGTGCATCTCTACACTCCTGTCACCGCCAACTTAAACAGTGGGCACGTGAAGTCAATGTTGTGGAGCCAGCGGTAGATTCTCGAAGGCTGCTTAAGTGGTCCTGCATGCCCATCATCTTCGATGAAGATGACCAACCTGACCGCACGACCACAGTAGGGTGCTGGCCATTATTGATTTCACCAACAATCCGCAACCTCGAAATCACAAAGATGTTGGTTGACTATGGGGCCGGGTTGAATCTGATTTCTGCAAAGGTCATCAGCAAACTTCAGAAGCGGAGGAAGAGGTCAAGGTTACTAGTACGTTTCAAGGGATCAACCCCAGCAGGAGTTGTCCTAAGGGGAAGATCACACTACCGGTAACATTCAGGGGGGGGGGCTAAACTACCAGACTGAGAAGATCGTGTTTGATGCGGTCGACCTCCCCCTGCTATACAATGGAATCCTTGGTCCTCCAGCTCTGGCCAAATTTATGCCTACAACACCATCAAGATGCCAGGGCCGATAGGGGTCATTTCCATTCCATCAGACGAGAAGGACGCAATCATTTGCATGGACAAGATGTACCGGGAAGCAGTCGCAACAAAGGCCGCTGAAGCCACTGTTCCTACCAAGGAAAGTAAAGGAAAGAAGAAAGCTAACAAGGATGCCAGCAAAGAATCTGGGAAGCATACCTCTTTGGAGTAAGCTGCGCCTGTTGATGACTTGTGAGAGATTTCTAATAGCAAGATATCCAAGGCTACTGCACCTGCTGTGAAAAAGGTCCCGGCAGGGCTGGCTCGCGCTGATGGTACTTTCACCATCAGTGCCACGCTCGATGACAAATAGGAAAGCATGCTCATTGCCTTCCCGCGGGCGAATATCGATGCATTTGCATGGCAACCATCTGATATCCCCGGTGTTCCCAGGGAGGTAATCGAGCGCCACCTCGTTGTCTGCCCACATGCCCGACCATGAAATAGAAGGTCCAGAAGCAAGCCTTGGAGAGATAGTAGTTCCTTGCCAAGGAGATTAGGAAACTTGAGGTAGCTGGTCTGGTCAGGGGAGTACTGGATCGAACATGGTTAGAAAATCCTGTGGTGGTATGCAAGGCTCATGGGAAATGGAGGCTTTGCATAAACATTACGAATCTGAACAAGGCACGCCCGAAGGACCCATTTCCCTTGCCGCACATTGAACAGATTGTGGATTCAACCTCTGGGAGTGACTTGCTCTCTTTTCTAGATGCGTACTTTGGATACCATCAGGTCTTTATGTCCAAGGAAGACGAAGTGAAAACCGCTTTCATCACCCCTTGTGGCACATACTGCTTCGTCTAGATGTCTTTCGGGTTAAAGAGTGACGGATCCACTTTTGCAAGGGCAGTCCAGATTGGTTTTGAGTCTCAGCTGCACAAAAATATTGAAGCTTATATGGATGATATTGTGGTCTAGACCAAGGACAGATTAACCCTCATTCGGGGTTTGGAAGAAACATTTGCTAATCTCCATAGGATCAACTTGAAGCTGAACCCGAAGAAGTTTATGTTTGGCGTTCCTTACGGCAAGCAACATGGATTTTTTTGTCCCATCAGGGGATAGAGGCCAACCCCGACAAGATCAAGTGTATCGAGCAGATTCGAGCACCCAAGACAGTTAAATATGTGAGGCGTTTGACTGGATGCATTGCCATGCTTAGTAGGTTCATTTCCAAGTCTGCCAAGAGCGCCTTGCCGTTCTTCGAAATCTTGAAGAAGGCAGGATCTGTGTAATGGACCCTAGAGGCAGACACTGCAATGCATGATTTGACTGCCTACCTGTCCTCTGTGCTCACTTTGGCCACTGCCAAACCACAAGAGCCGTTTTCGGCTATACTTAGCGGCAACCACTCAAGTGGTTAGCGCGGCACTAGAGGCATAGCGGGAAGTGGATGAAGCGACAACCATAGCTAGTGTCCCCTCCAGAGAGGAAAGTGAGCACACCCCGGCAAGGTCAGACGCAGATCAGGACAGAGAAGAGCAAGGCAGCGGAGGCAGCCCCAAGGTTAGTGCAAGGAAGAAGGTGGTGCAGCGCAAGTGTACTTTGTCAGCTCCATGTTGCAGGGGGCTAGATCCAGGTACTCTGGCGTGTAAAAGTTTATTTTTGGCCTTGTCATGGCCTCAAGGAAACTACGCCACTACTTCCAAGTCCACGAGATCAAGGTTGTCACCTGTTTTCCTTTACAACGGATAGTCCGAAACCCTGAGTCGACAGGCAGGATAGTGGAGCGGGCCTTGGAGTAATCCAACATTGGTTTGAAGTTTGAGATCACATCTACTATTCAGAGGAGGGCATTGGCAGAGTTTATTGCAGAATGGATGCCAACTCCTAATGAAAAAGTGTTGGAGACAATTATTGACGGCAAGGAAGCACCCCAAGAATGGATCTTGTATTTCGATGGTGAATTCTCCCTACAAGGTGCAGGGGATGGTGTGCTTCTCGTTGCTGCCGCTAGGGAACAACTTAAGTACGTCGTCCAGATGCATTTTCCCCAGAAGAAGGCTACCAACAATACTGTAGAGTACAAAGGGCTCCTTGCCAGGCTCGGGATTGCAATAGCATTGGGAATCAAGAAGATGATCATCCGTAGAGACTCGCAACTTGTGTTGAGACAAGTCAACACAGATTACGAATGTCCATTGATGGAGGCATACATTGTGGAAGTGAGAAAGTTGGAGGAGCGCTTTGACGGATTGCAAACATAGCATGTACCCCGTGCAGAAAATAGCATTGCTGATCATCTGTCGAAGTGCGGTGCGCAGAATCTTCCTATTGAACCAGGAACCTTTGTTCTCCATATGACTCAGCCCTCCGTATCCCTAGCAACATTGCCAGAAAGAGGAGGAAACTGGACTACGGCAAGCCTCTCCCGGTAAAACCTCCGGAGGCTCCCGACAGAGAGTTTGACAGGGACAACTCCCCTTTCGGTCGCTGAGCCACCTCCTCCCACCAGACCACCGGTCCCCACAGTCGAGGAATGTGCTCCCAATAATGAGGAGGTGCCGCAAGTCCTCGTTGCCGAGCCTCAAGCTCCAACTTGGGCATGACACATACTCCATTTCTTCCAAACTGGAGAACTTCCCGAGGAGCAAGATGAAGCTGAAAGAGTAGCGAGGAGGGCTGGTATGTATCAGTTTGTTGACGACACACTGTACAAAAGAACGCCCACTGATGTGAAATTGAAGTGCATTTGATGGGAAGAAGGAAAGGAACTGTTAGCAGAGATACACGAAGGCATGTGCGGCTGACACATCTGGTCGAGGGCTCTAGTTGGAAAAGCTTTCCGGCAAGGATTTTACTGGCCCATAGCCCTCCAAGATGAAGTTGAGTTGGTCACCAAATGTGAAGCCTGCCAGTTCCATTCCAAGAATATCCACCTACCTGCCCAAGCTCTTCAGACAACCCCTTTGTCATGGCCGTTTTCGGAATGGGGGCTCGACATCTTGGGCCCTTTCCCCCATGATGTCGGGGGCTTTCAATTTTTGTCCGTTGCAATTGATAAATTTACACAGTGGCCAAAAGTAGAGTCCGTGAGAAATTTGACTACTCAGTTAGCTATCAAGTTCTTGAATGGACTAGTGTGTCACTTCAGAGTCCCTGCTAGGATCATCACTGACAATGACACGCAATTCACGAGCCACGCCTTCATGCAACATGTTCATGCCCTCGGAAGCAGATCTCATTCGCCTCTGTTGCTCATCCGAGAAGCAACGGGCAAACTGAGAGGGTGAATGCTGAAGTGTTGCGAGGACTCAAGACGAGAACATTTGATAAGCTTCAAAAGTATGGCAGGTGGTGGATCGACGAGCTGTCGGTGGTACTTTGGCCCTTGAGAACGACAACAAATCGAGCTACCGGGCAGACTCCCTTCTCCCTAGTCTATGGGGCAAAAGCAGTTATCCCCATGTGTGACGCCCCAAGGCCGGAGCTTCACATGCCTCCCATGATTCCCTAGAATCGTCATGTGATTTGTTTTGCTTGTTGCATTCATCATTGCATATTTTTTCATTGCATCATGTCATCATGTATCATATCATTAAGTCTTTTGCAACTCAACTAAATAAATCGTATGGATCTTCGGTCCATTTAAATCGAGGGATACTCTCAATAGAGATTTCTCTTTAGAACATATCCTCCCAATATATTAGGGAGCTACAATAAATATTCCATTCGTATGGAATCAACCCAAACAAACTTGCATTTCAAA
Source organism: Triticum urartu (assembly GCF_003073215.2). Taxonomy (NCBI): domain Eukaryota; kingdom Viridiplantae; phylum Streptophyta; class Magnoliopsida; order Poales; family Poaceae; genus Triticum; species Triticum urartu. The sequence continues at coordinate 249,363,293 of NC_053025.1, forward strand.
TCTCTATCGTTTTCATATTTCTAAGTCCTTGATCCTTCTCCAAATACTTCAATTCCAGTTGTGGCACTTTGAATTTTGTCAAAGTAGCTCCATGCCAGTTTCGAACTCAACTTGTATTTATTTGGCCCTCCAAATAAATATTTTGCTTCTATATCCTTTCTATAAATAGTAAAGGAAAATATTTTTGTTCCCTTCTTTTCTTTTAATCCAGCCTGCTAGGCCTCCTGTTTTTTTCTTCTTTTCTCCATCGCGATGGCCCAAGGCCCAGCCGGCGCCCTCCCCCTAGGCGCAGCCCCCCTCTTTACTGGGCCGGCCTCCAGGCCCACCTAACCTATAACCCTAGCCCGACTGATCCCCATATCCCTCGTCTCCCACCTCACGCTGCCAGGGAGCAGCCCCGTGCTCGATCCCCATGCTCCTCCCTCCGCTCACTCTCTCCCTCCCCGTAGCGTCTGCCTCGCTACTACCTCCAACTGCCCCTGCCGGCGACCAGCACCTCCATGGCACCACCACTGGCAAGCCCTGCCTCTGCGCCTCCTTCCCCCATGGTGCCATGGCCTTCCTTCCCCGACCTCCTCCTCACATCGTTCATCATGGACGCGCCTCCCCGCTGCTTTGTTGCTTGCCTCACCGCTGTCCGACCACCAATAAGGCCCCGCATCCGCGCCGACCTCCCTTCCTCTGCTTCGTTTGCGCCTCCAGCCGCCCCTTCATGCGCCCCTGCGCCACAGCCGCCCAATGCCTCTGCTCGTCATGGCCGCCGGCCTTGGAGGCCTCCATGATGGCCTGCAGCTTCTCCTCCACGCGTCATGGTCGTTTCGCCTCCTCTGATCCACCGCACCTCCCTCTGCTTCTTCTGCTGCAGAGCACCACCACCACGCGAGTCTCCCTTTGCCACCATGTCTCCTTTGCCTCGTCCTTCGTCTTCCTTCCTCGAGCACCACCCTGTCATCATTCCTCCATCGCCAGCCTCCTGCGGTAGACCCTAGGTCGCTACTGCTCTGCTCCACGTGCCAGTCCTAGAGCTCGTCCGCCTCGCCAAGCCGCCGCCGCACCAAGTTCCCTACTCCGGCACCCTGCGCCTACCCGTGCCAGAGCTGCTCCATCTCCACCTCGTCAATCGCCGGTTGCACTAGGAGCCCGGTCCCTATTTGTCCTCTGCCCGCAGCTCCAAGTACTCATCACCGACAAGATCCCCACGAGACTCGATGTTCACCAAGTCCAAAAACAAGACTGTAACCGGGACCTTTGTTCTTCTCCGTTTTGGATCACCAAGTACACCGCGCCGATGCCTAGTACGACTACACAAACGGAATGCGACAAGTACCCCGACAATGTGTACATCTACACCACCAAGACCAGACCGACAAGTACCACGACAACTTGTGTACCACTACCGTCGCCGAGATTGCGAGAACCTCTACCGTGAACCCTGGAGCATGCGAGAACGACTACCATAGAGGACTGTTAGTACCACTACTTCTACTACCATCGCGGAATGACTACTTCCTCTACTTTCCTCGACGAACTCGAACCCTCCCGTTTGCACGCTTTGAAGGTATAACCCCGAGACGACCCCTGTGAACGAATGGATGCATGTTGTATGAGATGCACCCTTGTTCGCCTCGAGTCCGAACTGTGGGTGCACATTGCCCCTCTTTTGCCTTTCACCTACATGTGGGAACCCGGTATCTGGGAGCACCCCACCATCCTTGCAAGACATGCTCACGTCGCATTTCCTTTTGCACACGGTATTTCCATGAGCTACCGAAACTGACATGTTGCAGTGGCATCATTTTCGGATTCCTTGCCGTGGCACCCCTTTCGTTTCCGCCACGATGAGAAATGCTTCATAACATGCTCTTATCGACATTTTCATAAAATTGCTTAAAACTTGCACATGTCATTCGCATCATGATAATAACATTTAAAATGTTTAAAATTGTTGTTGCTTTAAATTGCTAATGCTTAGGGGAATTTACCGGAGTTGTTGTTTGTTGTTCCCGCCTCTTTTAAACTTTCCTAAACTGTTAATTTAATTATGCTTCACCTCTTGCCATGTTTAACAACATTTAATATTGTTGGGTACATAAACAGGAGAGAACTAAATAAGTCATGTGGTGTTTCGTTAATATGCAACTCGTTGCATATTGAGCTCCACTTAATTTGTAGTATTGTTTGATGCTCTTTGCCATGCCATGCCTCATTAAACCGGACATGCATCATACTTGGTTGTGCATCATGCCATGTTTCTGTGATGGTTGTTTACTATGTTGCTTGCTTCTTTCCGGGTGGCTTCTCTGATTAGCTTCGGTTTCGTTCCGGAGTTGTGAGGATCCGTTCGACTACGTCCGTTTGTTTTCTTCTTGGACTCGTTCTTCTTCCTTGCGGGACTTCAGGCAAGATGACCATACTCTCAAAATCACTTCTATCTTTGCTTGCTAGTTGTTCGCTCTATCGCTATGTTGCGCTACCTACCACCTGTTATATCATGCCTCCCATATTGCCATGTCAAGCCTCTAACCCACCTTTCATAGCAAAACGTTGTTTGGCTATGTTACCGCTTTTTCTCAGCCCCTCTTATAGCGTTGCTAGTTGCAGGTGAAGTTGATGTTTGTTCCATGTTGGAACATGGATATGTTGGGATATCACAATATCTCTTATTTAATAAATGCATCTATATACTTGGTAAAGGGTGGAAGGCTCGGCCTTATGCCTGGTGTTTTGTTCCACTCTTGCCACCCTAGTTTCAGTCAGACCGGTGTTATGTTCCATGATTTTGCGTTCCTTACGCGGTTGGGTGTTATGGGAACCCCTTGACACTTAGCCTTGAATAAAACTCCTCCAGCAAGGCCCAACATTGGTTTTACATTTTCCTAACAACCTAAGCCTTTTTCCCTTGGGTTTCCGGAGCCCGAGGGTCATCTTTATTTTACCCCCCGGGCCAGTGCTGCTCTGAGTGTTGGTCCAATCTGTCAGTCGTCGGTGGCCACCAAGGGCAACTCTGGGCTGGCCTACCGGAAGCTTGGACAATCCGGTGTGCCCTGAGAACGAGAGATGTGCAGCTCCTATCTGGATTTGCCGGCACATTCGAGGAGCTTTGCTGGTCTTGTTTACCATTGTCAAAATGTCTTGTAACCGGGATTCCGAGCCTAATCGGGTCTTCCTAGGAGAAGGAATATCCTTCGTTGACCGTGAGAGCTTGTGATGGGCTAAGTTGGGACACCCCTGCAGGGTATAATCTCTCAAGAGCCGTGTCCGTGGTTATGTGGCAGATGGGAATTTTTTAATATCCGGTTGTAGACAACTTGACACTTGACTTAATTAAAATGAATAAACCGCATGTGTAGCCGTGATGGTCTCTTTTCGACGAAGTCCGGGAAGAGAACACGGTCTCGTGTTATGCTTGAACGTAAGTAGCTTCAGGATCACTTCTTGATCACTTATTGCTTCTCGATCGTTGCATTGCTTCTCTTCTCGCTCTTATTTGCGTATGTTAGCCACCCTATATGCTTAGTGCTTGTTGCAGCTCCACCTCAATACCCTATCCTAGCCATAAGCTTAAATAGTCTTGATCTCGCGGGTGTGAGGTTGCTGAGTCCTCATGACTCACAGATACTTCCAAACAGTTGCAGGTGCCGATGATACAAGTGCAGGTGACACAACCGAGCTGAAGTGGGAGCTTGATGAAGATCTTGATCGTTGTGTTGTGTCTTTTCCGGTTGATCTATAGTGGAGCCCAGTTGGGACGATCGGGGATCTAGCATTTGGGGTTGTCTTCCGTTATTTTGGTTCTGTATTCGGACCTTGATTGTATTCTGGATGATGTATGTTTAACTTGTATTTGTGTGAAGTGGCGATTGTTAGCCAACTCTTTATCCCTCTCTTATTCGGTACATGGGATTGTGTGAAGATTACCCCTCTTGCGACAAACCTACCATGCGGCTATGCCACTAAGTCGTGCCCCGACACGTGGGAGATATAGACGCATTGTGGGTGTTACAAATTGGTAATTAGAGCCATCCCCGACATAGGATCCCCTGCTTGATCAAACCACTGACGTTATTGACTCTAGAACAAAATGTTTTGAGTCTTAGGATTATATATATCGGAGAGTAGGATTATTTTTACTCCTCAGTCCCTTCGTCACTCTGGTGAGGCATCCTGACGTAGAAGTTTTGACTCATCTCTCCTCAAATTTCATGAATTTTTTTAGGTTCACGCGGGTATCTTGGAATCATTCCGATAGTCTTGTGACGAGAACATTGTTCTTGGTGCCTCCTGACATTTAGGGGCTGTGGCAGTGTCCCGGGGAGTTGAGCTCCGAGGTGTTGTCGTCACAATTTTATCGTTGCAGTTCTGGAATACCTTAGTTCGCCGACATCGAAAATCTCTTTTATGAAGTTGTTGGTGAGATAACCTCAATGCCACCCAGTACTGGGGAGGGAGTTCGGCAGTATTTCCATCACTTGTATAACGGATGCTTTTCGAAGGTTGAGGTACACGATTTCCGATAGTTTCTTGGTTATGTGTTGAAGGATGGAAACAACTGGATGTAGGTATTGTTAGTTTGGGCGAGATATTATGCTTCCCCTGTATCCCCAACACCTGATTACATAACCAGAAAGTTTTGGGAGTTTATAAGTGGAATTCAATTAGCTCCTAGAATATGTTTCCAACAGATATATGATACGATATGGGGTCTATCATATGTTTGTTTCAGCTTATTCTACAAGCCAATCCTTTGTTTTGTTTTTGAGTTGTGGTATTCGTGTTGCTTCAATGTCAAGTGTTGATTTCATACCTTTACTAAGTGGTGTTCTCATATTCCTATGTGAATACTAATCCTTCTCGATCATCGAGATGGTCATGTTAATTCTTTTCTACCGATGTGCTTCTCTTTAGGTGGATCCGATCATTTTCAACATCCGCAAGATCAACTCATAGTCTTCTCAACGTTATTTCTTTCATCCGTCCCAAGCTGCCTTTTGTTTTCCCGCCCTCCCACTCTTTTTCTTCAAGGACTCAGATTTCTTTACCAAGTATCCATTTTATTAATGTGAAGTCCCTTCTTTTTCAATCAATGTTCTTACCCGGTGGCTCTCATGAAGATGCTCTACAAGTTTATTATTCTTCATTCTTTTCTACTCTTGTGGATTCAATTCAAGCTTTCGGCATTGATCATATTATTTTCCTTATTTCAAATGTTTTCTAATGTCGGTGAACCCCCTTAATCATTCACCTCTCGCTAGTCATTTGTTCCATAGTGCTGAAGATATCTCAGAAGATTCAAGTTTCCATTCTCGATTTGTTCAAGTTCTTTTGAGGATGTTATCTCATTCAAGCCATTTAATTCAACCGGCGCAATCTCTCTTAAGTTGTTCAACGGTGTATCTTTTTAGTGGTCCCTAACAAATAGGTCTTTTCCCAGGATCTTACCTGACTCTTCTAATTTTCTGGAGCTATTCTCAAATCTTCTAAAGTTTGGCGTAACATTGAATTTTCATCAGTCAATTGCCTTCTCCAATATCGCATTCAAATTATTTCATCGTTGGTTCAACATTTCTATTCTTCATTGTTCCGGAGTGTCTCATCAATGGTCATGGTGGTTCTCATCATCATTCTCAACATTTGAAGATCGAAGAAGTGTTTCCTATAAATCTTGCTCCGTTCTCTTGAAGATGCATAGTTCAAGATTGATGCCATCCTCTCATAATTGTTTTTGATTGTGAGAATTATTTTTACCCATCCAGAGCAATTCAGGAGTCTTTTCAGTTTGATTCTCCGGAGCCCATCATCTAGAATTATTCATTCTCAGCGTGTAGCTCTCGTTCTCCAAATCATAGCGGTGCATCGTTCGAATATCCTCTAATCACTTCTTGATCCCTTCGTCTCATGTATCTAAATTCTATCAAGTATCTTTATTTGTTTTCTAATTCTCCCTGGTGAATTGTGCTTTTGCTACTTTCATGTTCAATTCTTACGGTGGTTTGTTCAAGAGTTCTCTTCCTTCGTTATCATACAGATTCATTCGTTGTTTCCATTTCCCACCGGTGGTTCATCAAGACCTTCTCAAGTTTGCGCTATGTCTATCCTGAATCCTTCAAGAAGAATAAGTAGTATGCCAAATATGTTGCTTGTCATCAATTTAATTGATGAAGGATAAGCATAATGTAATTTTTATTCTTGTTTCATCCAAGTGATTATTTCCTTATTTCGGAGGTTCATCAAAATTTTTGATCTCATTTGTTCATCTTTCTTTCCGGAGTTTCAAGCTCTCTCAATTATATCATTTCAAAGCTTCATCCAATCATTGCAATGCTTCTCCCGGAGTTCTTTTCAACTTTCCCATTCGTTTGACCATTCTTTTATTACCGGAGTTTCTTCATGGAGGCTCTACATGATGGTTCATCAAGGACATAATTGCTTCTCGAAGTGTTCATCGAGATTCTTTTCAGAGGAGCTCAAGTATTCTTAATCTTGTATTCCGTAGTGCAATTCTTTCTACCTTATGTTTTGAGATGGTGTTATGTCATTCTTAAAAATTTTCCTTCGCGTTTCATGATTCACAAGTTGTTCGCAATGACATATTTTAAACCCATCATTTTCAATTCGTCCATGAGATCCTTTGCTATCCATCACTTTCTTCCTTGGAGTTATCATTCTTCACCTCTTTTAAACTTGCCTAAACTATTAATTTAATTATGCTTCACCTCTTGCCATGTTTAACAACATTTAATATTATTGGGTACATAAACGGGAGAGAACTAAATAAATCATGTGGTGTTTCATCAATATGCAACTCGTTGCATATTGAGCTTCACTTCATTTGTAGTATTGTTTGATGCTCTTTGCCATGCCATGCCTCATTAAACCGAACATGCATCATACTTGGTTGTGCATCATGCCATGTTTTTATGATGGTTGTTTACTATGTTTCTTGCTTATTTCCGGGTTGCTTCTCTCGTTAGCTTTGGTTTCGTTCTGGAGTTGTGAGGATCCATTGGACTACGTCCATTTGTCTTCTTCTTGGACTCGTTCTTCTTCGTTGCGGGATTTCAGGCAAGATGACCATACCCTCGAAATCACTTATATCTTTGCTTGCTAGTTGTTCGCTCTATCGCTATGTCGCCTACCTACCACCTGTTATATCATGCCTCCCATATTGCCATGTCAAGCCTCTAACCCACCATTCCTAGCAAACCGTTGTTTGGCTATGTTATCGCTTTCGCTTAGACCCACTTATAGCGTTGCTAGTTGCAGGTGAAGTTGAAGTGTGTTCCATGTTGGAACGTGGATATGTTGGGATATCACAATATCTCTTATTTAATTAATGCATCTATATACTTGGTAGAGGGTGGAAGGCTCGGCCTTATGCCTGGTGTTTTGTTCCACTCTTGCCGCCTTAGTTTCCATCATACCGGTGTTATGTTCCTTGATTTTGCGTTCCTTACGCGGTTGGGTGTTATGGGAACCCCTTGACAGTTCGCCTCAAATAAAACTCCTCCAGCAAGGCCCAACCTTGGTTTTACATTTGCCTAACAACCTAAGCCTTTTTCCCTTGGGTTTCCGGAGCCCGAGGGTCATCTTTATTTTACCCCGCCCCCGGGGCAGTGCTCCTCTGAGTGTTGGTCCAACCTGTCAGTCACCGGTGGCCACTAGGGGCAACTCTGGGCTGGCTTACCGGAAGCTTGGACAATCCGATGTGCCCTGAGAATGAGATATGTGCAGCTCCTATCGGGATTTGTCGGCACATTCGGGCGACTTTGCTAGTATTGTTTTACCATTGTCGAAATGTCTTGTAACCGGGATTCCGAGCCTGCTTGGGTCTTCCTGGGAGAAGGAATATCCTTCGTTGACCGTGAGATCTTGTGATGGGCTAAGTTGGGACACCCCTGCAGGGTATAAACTTTCGAGAGCCGTGCCCGCGGTTATGTGGCAGATGGGAATTTGTTAATATCCGGTTGTAGACAACTTGACACTTGACTTAATTAAAGTGAATCAATCGCGTGTGTAGCCGTGATGATCTCTTTTCGGCGGAGTCCGGGAAGAGAACACAGTCTCGTGTTATGCTTGAACGTAAGTAGCTTTAGGATCACTTCTTGATCACTTATAGCTTCTCGACCGTTGCGTTGCTTCTCTTCTTGCTCTTATTTGCATATGTTAGCCACCATATATGCTTAGTGCTTGCTACAGCTCCACCTCATTACCCTATCCTACCCATAAGCTTAAATAGTCTTGATCTCGCGGGTGTGAGATTGTTGAGTCCTCGTGACTCACAGATACTTCCAAATAGTTTCTGGTGCCGATGATACCAGTGCAGATGATGCAACCGAGCTCAAGTGGGAGCTTGATGAAGATCTTGATCGTTGTGTTGTGTCTTTTCCGGTTGATAAGTAGTGGAGCCTAGTTGGGACGATCGGTGATCTAGCATTTGGGGTTATCTTCCTTTATTTTGGTTCCGTAGTCGGACCTTGATTGCATTCTGGATGATGTATGTTTAACTTGTATTTGTGTGAAGTGGCGATTGTAAGCCAACTCTTTATCCCTCTCTTATTCAGTACATGGGATTGTGTGAATATTACCCCTCTTGCGACAAAACTACCATGTGGCTATGCCTCTAAGTCGTGCCCCATCACGTGGGAGATATAGCCGCATTGTGGGTGGTACACCATGGAACTAATTTATGCGTCGCCTCGAGTACTTGCCTATGATGAACTAGCGCAGGAACATCACCAGCGTGACGATGTTGTGCTACTCAAGGAGAACCCTCTCTGGGCTGCTACGCGTGCTGCACGCTACCAGCAAGCCCTGTGTCGCTATCACAGCCGCGGGGTTCATGCCCAGAGTTTTGAGGAAGGCGACCTTGTCCTTAAGTGCGTTCAGTCCGCCAAGCGTACAAACAAGTTGACGCCAAAGTGGGAAGGCCCTTACCGGGTAGTATGAGTCACCAGACTTGGCGCAGTCCATCTGGATATCGGAGATGGCATTCAGTTGCAAAACTCATGGAAGATTGAGCATCTCCGCAAGTTCTACCCGTAAGGCATGGCTGTCGGGCCCTTCCCAGCAGCCACTCTTTTGTACAGGCCTTTGCCCTATTGCATGTAACCCCTTGTACAAAGCCAGGCGCAGACCCTGAGCAATAGACAAATAAATGAAGCGCTAGGGGCCCCCGACAAATTGCATGCATGCATACGCATATCAGGAGCATAGCATGTTCATATAGATAAGATCACATGTGGCATCATTTTCATCTGCATTTGACTGCAGGCTCCTACCATGGATTCAGTCCCGAAGAGGAGAAGAGAAGACAAGCCTATGCTGTGATCCCCAACAAGCCCAAAGAGATAACTCCTTTTTCTTACCCATACATGCTTTGTTAGTAGGGACTTGTGCATATGACAAGCCCGTCGCCTCCAAGACATCGGTGCACCCATTGCTTGACTTGAAAGTTCTTCGGTGGGGATGCTCGCAGTGACCTTTTGAAAAAAGGTTTGGGGGGGCTGATCCCTCTTCATAGTTTATGCCCGGTAGGCTAGCTCCGCGGCAGTAAAATGAGGGTACCGGCAAGATAACTTGCCGGGAGAAACATGTCTACTTGGAAGTATAGAGGCGTTTCACCTCTGCATGGACACATTACATGCACAAGTACCTAGCAAGATTTGTCTTTTTCATTAATATGCTGATTGACAAGTACAGATCTTACAAAACATAAACATGGGTAAAGAAAAATACAAATTTTGGACTGAAGTTTGGTAAATGCCTACACATTTTAGATTAAAAAAAGATAAGTGACCCGTAATCCCCCTTGCTCGTTCCTCCTCCCCTACGTATTGCGGTGCGAAGAGAAGAGGATAGAAGGAGTGCCTGAGTAGACGCTTGACTAGATCCCGTCAAGAGCTTGACGGGCACAACCGGACAAGATCGGGAGTGGCGAGGCTGCAAAGGAGAGGGGCGGAAGGAACAGCTCAGCGGTGCCCTGGTCACCACCTCCAGGACCAGCGAGAAGCTCCAGTGCGAGCACCGGCAGGAAGAAAAATCACCAAAGCTCAGTTGGAAGACTGCTGGAGGAGGCGAAGGCACCAAGTGAACAGCCCCCTCCCCGGCAGCCCAGAGGCTGATGATGATGGTGCCGGGGGAAGGGGAAGTGTGGAAAGATGACGTGGCAGGTCACCAATAGGAGAAGAAGGCGTGGGTGCGATCATACTCCTACCTGACACCCTGCTACCTGCCTTCTCCGTGTTCCCTAGTTCTTTCTTCATCACCACCACTCCAGGAGGATGCCGGCCCCTCGGGCCATCACCCCCCCGGAGAGGCAGCATGCGATAGCGGCGTCCGAGGCGCGTGAGGGGCATCACTCCCCTCTCGGGTGGCAGGGAGATGTCACTCTCTTCAACGTTCGCCCCAACATCACTAAAGGGAGCAGTACAGGGATTACCACGAACCCCAAGGACTGCACACCATACGGGCATCAACGACCCCAGGGGCTTCGGCACAGGAGCACCAAGCCGCAACAACTCACAGCAAGCTCTAGCACTCCTCACCAGATGGCCTGCCAGAGCGGAGGAGACAAGCATTTCACTGTAAAGGGAAATCTTGACATCTCCTACACTACAAGCGACTCGTCCGCCGCGTCTTCCCGGGGCCCGGACCAGACTCACTCCCCAAGCGTCAACACGAGCATTCAATATCGCCAACCCCAAGCTAGGGCCTGGGGTCTGGCCCCAGGCTCTCCCTTCTGGCATAACCAGAAGAAAGCAGATAATGGAGGAGGAGGCGTGTGTGGATGAATACACCCACTCCTCACCCACCCCTTCTTTTATAAACGGACAGGGGCTGGGAGCCGATCCCTCGGCGGGTAACTGCCGTCCCCCTCCACTAATCCATGAAGACCGGGGCCCCCGCCTTGACGCTCCCCCACACCACGCGCCTCCATTACTTACCCCACTCAATGCATGCAGCATATGTGGCCAAGGATAAGAGTGTGGTGGGAAGAGTGAACTGGCAGTTACTCACCCATGCGTTAAAGTCATTCACTGGCCATTACAAAAGTGGCCCCACTTCAGCTAGCATTATGCGACACATGGGAAAACCGGAAACTGGTCTGAATTCAGGTTAATGACGAAGCAAAGAATGTCTCAAAGGCCAGGCAACTGCTCCTCTATTTCCTATGCACTTTATAGGACTTGCCCTGACGACACCCGACAGCGCGTTCGGGGCAAGAATCAGGGTGTAGATCAAGAAGTCTAAGTCGAGCCGAATGATCAAGACACCACTAAGGGAAACCTCCCTTGCTGAGCAGGAGAGCCTAGCGAGGTTAAGGTTACCACGAAAGCAAACCTCAAGACTGTCCCGCGAGGCCTGCCGGGGCCTACGAAGGCAAACTACCCCACCAAGGCTCCACCCCACCACCTCACGGTAACGCAAGTCATCAATTGGTGCGGTCAAGCCCCATGGTGACTAGGTGGCTTCCTCTTACTAGATGGCAGCCAGTTCCTATGGAAATCACCTACAAATGACACCCGTCCAGCGACGTGTCATGCAGACAGGAGAGAATGTGGCTGAGCATCCTGGCAAGGCTTCCTAGGCAGGCCATGATGTGACACTAAGCGGCGCGTTTAATGCACTCTTCCTATCTCCAGAGTTAGGTATGATAGCACTGTTGCTATCTAATCAGTGCACAATGATTGATTTGCCACTATGGTTACCCCTTAATCTATGAAAGGAGGCCCATGGCAAGCATAGAGACGATTCAGACCCTTGTACACTCATACGCACGTAGCTGCTATCGCCCTAAGGAAACCCTACCGGGCTAGGGCATTGCGTTTCCACCACAATCCACCATCAATCCACCAAAGCAGGAGTAGGTTTTTACGCCTTGCGACGGCCTGAACCTGGGTACAATCGCCCGTGTGATCTCTGTTGTGTTGCGCGACTCTCTCTCCACTCTTTGTTCAACGTGCTCGTCCCCCTTCCGAACCACAAAGGGGCTCATGGCCCCATAGGTGGCAGTGGTTTCCCATGACATCATTACTCTATTTTTCATGAACTTAATACCATAGATGCATGTTGGATAGTGGTCGATTGGTGGTGTAATAGTAGTAGAGCAGGCAGGAATTGGTCTACTTGTCTCAGACGTGATGCCTATATACATGATCATTTCTTTGAATATCGTCATAACTATGTGCTTTTCTATCAATTGCCCAACTGTAATTTGTTCACCCACTGTATGTTATGTGCTCGAGAGAGAAGCCAATAGTGAAAACTATGGCCCCCCGGGTCTACTTTAATCAAATTAAAAATCCAAAAAACCTTGCTACAATTTTATTTATTTTATTTTTGCAATTAGATTTTATATTGATAACTATCAGAATTAATCCTCGCAAGTAACGACTTCGAGGGTATCGCAACCCTCTTGCACGTGTTGGTTGCATGTATTTGCTTTTGTGTGTGTAGGTGTTGTTCACGAGGGTTTGTGTGATTCTCCTACTGGATTGATACCTTAGCTCTCACTGAGGTAAATACTTATTTCTAATGTGCTCCATCTCCTCTCCTTTTTGGGGAAAATCCGAACGCAACTCACAAGTAGCAGGAAGAATTTCTGGGGAAGTTGCCGGGGCGACATCATCAAAACCTATCAAGTACCTTCGCACAAACTATCATCTACTTGCTCTACTTTCTATTTGCCATTGGCTCTCATTTTTATCTCCTACACTTCTCATAAAAATAAAAAACACAAAAATATTTTCTTTGTTTGTTTGCTCATTAGCTTGTTTTGCCACTATGGCTAGTTCTTTACTTATTGCTTGTACCCCTTAGAATGAAGTGCACAATTTTGAACAAGGGGGTGGGGAGTTTAAAACATGCTTGGCATAGGATTTGCGGTGCTCAATATCTCGTAAGCAATCCACTACCGTTCTATTTCGCAAGTTTTACGTGGGTGTTACTACTTGGTATAGATTTGTGCTTGACACTATTACAAGAGGGAATTTTTTGAGTAGTCACCCTATGGATGCTTTCAATGCTGTGGGAAATTTAGTGGGATCACCAGCTATTATTATTAATGAAACAATATTGACTTCAGAACATGTTACGCAAAGTTTGGAAGCTATTGAAAATAAAATGCCAACCATAGAACATATTGAAAATCTAGATAAAAAGATCCATAATCAAGTAACTCAATTTGGATCAACGGTATGAACCACATTGAAGATGCTAAAACAGAAGGAACTGATCAGTAATGACAGAGTACAACAAAGTCCTTATAGAATTGATAAGTTGGAAGAAGTTATTAATAATTTGGGTTCCACTTTTTTTCCTTAAAACTATTGAGGGAACTCCTCCTAATACGAATCCTAAGTTTATGTATGTTCCTAGGAATATAGGTGCCACACCTAGTAATGGAGAGGATCTCAAAATGATTAGCGTGCACCCGAACTTCATTGATTTGATAAAGGAACACATTTCTAGCTAGCTAATTACTCCTGCTACTCTCTCTCAGGTAAAATAACATAAAACATGTGTAGCACTCCTCCTTCATCAAGTTGGAGCATCAAGATGAACATGTCTCCTAATCGTGGGTTGCGCTTCTCATTGCTGCCCCCTAGTACTTCTCTATGATCGTTCACAATTTTGATCCAGTCTTTCACTATCAAGCATTCCTCGCTATTAGAAATCTTGAATGCACTAAAGTGCACTTTAGGACATCTTGGCCGTAAGCTAACAATATTCATGGTACCTTTAGTCTCGATCCAATGAGGCACAACATTCATCGGGAGTCCCTGTTGAAGAACATCGTATAGTAACATACTTACCAATGAAGTTTAGCTTAAAAATAATGTATGCAAAAGATGCACTAAGGACAAATAGTAATAATCTTACCATTTCTCCTAAATAGATGTGACTGTAGTTCAGTATGAACACTATTGGTCGCATGTTTTGAGTACTAACATTTCTAAGTGCAGGAAGAAAATTTTTCTTGACAGTATGAAGATCCTCAAGCCATGAAACATAATGACTTATCTCCTCGCAGTTTAATTCAGCCACGGGACAGTAGTAGGTCCTGTCTACCAAGCGCTGGACATGTTTGCTTGAACGGAAATAAGCTGACAATAGAAATTAGTTGTCAACTATTTTTGAATAAACAATATCAAAGACATAAATATGATTGAGAAACTCACATAATGGTATAACTGGAGGCGTCTGCACATCGACCTAGATGTCGATATTACCTTCAATATCATCTTCCGGACGAATATCAAAGGTGATAACCATATCAGGCTCAAATGCATAAGTATTGCATTGTGCTTGCCAATTTTTGCATCCAAAATAGGTGTAGTCATCTGCTTCTATAATTTTGCATGGAAAATACAACCATGCTCGGTCTTCAAGTAAACTCTCTTTACCTCCATAGTACGACTGAAACCTATCTTATCCAAGACAAAAACTCTTGCATGGCAGGGGATACGCTAGTAGAATAGTAAAAAAATAAATTATAAGTTGAAGCAAATGAAGTAGATCTCATGCTTAATTACGAAAAAAGACTTGTCGTCGTGACTTACTGTATCCACTTCGAAGTTCTCGTCTAGCTTGATGCTGAAGCGCCTATCATCATCTAGGAAGATTCCGTTGCACATGCTGCGCTCGTCTTCACAGTATTTGCAAATACCGAAATCCTTTTCATCCTCAGACATTTCCTATGTTCATAGTTGAAACATTAATTGAAAATCGATCGAAGACAACTACTAGGATACTCAACACACAAATCTGGGGCACTTGATATTTCCTACATATTCTGGCACAAGTCATGCCAAAATTCACAGAAAAATATGGCATGACCTTTGCTAAAATAGGACATAACGAGTGCCTGAAATTTGCCACAACGGAAATGAATCAACACTCCGGCAAAACATAGGCCACTCGGAGGTGTAACTTGCAAACATGACCGGCCACTTGGGCAAGCACATATCCAATTTGAGCAACACAAGATATACATTTCAAAATATCTTATAGGACTCATATTGACAAGGGCATTCAATAAGCAAAACCAAATCGTAAAATAAATAAGTATTCAAATTAGCATGCATTCAATAAGCAAAAGTAAAACATCTCATGCGTCTGTACTTCATCGAATATTATCACTAATACATCCCGAATAGTATCATACATATAACATCACTAATACAACTAAAACCCTAGCGCAGGACAGGTACCGCGCGCGGGTGATGGACACCCACAGAGAAGGAACCATCACAGGATCATAGCTCAAGTGAGATCCCTGGAGAACCTGCCAGGTATTGGAAAACTTGTGCTCCAACACAAACAACTAGCGACGGATGTGTGCATCCTCCTCACTAACACGGTGATGCACCACCTCCGCGGGGTCCTCGAGCCTCTGGACCGTCACTGGCCCACGCGACCGCCACCAAAGAAGGTTCTGGTAAACGATGGGCTGACTCCTCACCAACCTGCGGTCCCGATAGGTAGCGCCTCCTAGTACCACCCCAGCGGAGCCCAGTCCCGGACATGGCCCATCTGGTGACGCAGGTGTCCTCCGCCGACTCGACGACGAGGATGCGGGATAAGCATCGTCGACGTCGATGCGGGAATAATTGCTTTAACTTAAAAAATAACAACAAATGTGACATGTTCAACTAGTTCTTATGATTAAATCTAGTCAATTAGTTTTATACATAATAAAATGAATAATGACATAAAAAAGGCCTATGCTTTGCAGGAATGTTGACTCCTTCCCGGTGCAGCAAATCCTGGGCACTCGATATGTCCTAGTTTGTAGCACAAGTCATGCCGAAATTCACGGAAAATTTCAGCATGACTTTTACTAAAAAGGGGACAAATTGAGAACCTGAAATTTGCCGGAATGGAAATGAATCAACATTCCGGCAAAACATAGGCCACTCGACTTCATTCCCTAGAAACAACAAAGCCACTTGGGCACAATCGAACCACTTCAATAATGGAATATGCAAATGAACATCAATGACATATATCATATAACAACAATCTGGTTTTTTGCTTACATAGCAACAACTAGTTTAACCAAGTTTTTGAAAGAAAAACAATTCTGTTTTTTGTTTGTAGCTAAATGCCACAACTACTTTTTTTATTTATAGCTAAATGTTATTGTTTTTTGTTTATAGCTAAATGCTATTGCTTTCTATAGCTAAATGTTATTGGTTTTTATTTATAGCTAAATGCTATTGTTTTATTTATAGATAAATGATGCTATTTTTTGTTTATAGCTAATGTATATACCCTCTGTTAATGCCCTAGCTAAATGCTATTATTTATATACCCTCTGTTAATTTAAAGCTAAATTGAACTACTATTTAGGAATTTTCATAAAAATTGCCCTAGCTTATTTCCTAAAAAAATGTAATTTTTTCCTTAATGCTAAAAAAATTCCTACTGTCCTATACAAATCTAGGGTTCATATGAAAACCTAGGGTTCATATGAACATCATCGCAGCAGTAACATATATGTGAACACATCTAGCTAGGGTTCATATGAACAAATATATATGAACAAATCATCACAACAGAGAGTAGAGAGAGAGGAGGGTAGGGGAGAGGAGAGGCACATCCTTACAGTGACTGCGGCGAGGGAGGGGCGGGTGGCGTCGAGGTCGGGGTCGGGGCTCGCGCGCGCGGCGGAGGGCGGCATCGAGGTCGGGGTCGGGGGCGGCGTCGAGGTCCGCGGCGGCGTCAAGGTCGGGGTCGGGGCGGGGTCAAGGGTGTGCGGCAGGCGGCGGCGGTGGTGAGGTTGAGGTCGGCGACGGGCGGTGGCGGTGTGCTCGAGTTCGGCAGGGCGACGATGGTGTTGGAGCAGTTGGGGGAGAGGGGGAAGTGGAGGGGAAGGACTTAGCGAAATTTTGAGCCCGCGCGGCCGGGTGTTAAGTCAAACTAGCAGCAGTGCATTTGGCTGGAACGTGCTATAGCTAAGTTAGCTATAGCGTGTTAAGCGAAACACGCTACAAGTATTCCTTTCTATTTTATAATATCAGTAGCGCTTTGCCCTGAAAAAACGCTACTGCTAAGTCAAAGCATGTAAAAACTTCAAAAATATACATTGGTCATCATTGATCTTTTTTTGTAGAATCTAAATAGTCAACATGAATCCTCACAGTACCTGTATAGGCACTTGTGAAGATTCATATTGCAGCCACAAATCCTACACATATAGTTCAATGAAGACCAAGTGCTCGAGATAGTTTGAGAAGTAACATATTTAAGGTGGTAAACACCTCATTTGCTTAGCAGTATGGGACTAAATTTAATTAGGTGCAATACTTAGCAGCAGCGTATTTGAAGAAAAACGTTGCTACTAGTACTTTAGCAGTAGCGTGTCCTTGGAAGGGCGCTACTACTGTATCTAGCCGGGGGGCAACGCCGTGGCAATTATAGTAGTAGCGCTTGTTTCACCTAGACCGCTACTGCTACCGTGCTATTAGTAGCACGATTTCATGAAGCTCGCTACTGCTAAATAGCAGTAGTGTCTGTTTTTCAACCGCGCTGCTGCTAAGATTCTGTGTATAAGGTTTTCCCTAGTAGTGGAGGGGGGTGGCAGAATCTCAGCAATAGTCCTGGCGGCGGGAAGCTGGCCCATGGTCTAGAGTGGGATCTTTATCTCAACGGCCACTTCCCATATCGAGGTGTCCTCGGAAGGGTGCTCCATCACCATCAAGGAGCCATGTACATCCGCAACAGCGAGATCCTGCCCCTCAGCCGCTGCGAGCTCCGCGGCTTCATCCTCAGCAACACTTCCTATGTCAGCCACCACCTCCAGCAAATCTGGTTCCTGGCTTGAGGGGCTGCATATGAAAGGGCCATAGAACAATGAAGAAATGGATGTCTCGAAGCGAATGAAGAATCCAGTAGGGGCAGTCAGAGCATGAATGAAAAGAAGGATTATTAACCAAGATACCTGGAGAGGTCTGTCGGGCAGG
The DNA here is from genome assembly GCF_003073215.2 of Triticum urartu. Taxonomy (NCBI): domain Eukaryota; kingdom Viridiplantae; phylum Streptophyta; class Magnoliopsida; order Poales; family Poaceae; genus Triticum; species Triticum urartu. Next base: position 249,381,259 of record NC_053025.1, read on the forward strand.
GGTCTGTGTTTCCCCGGCAACAGATGTTGCCGGGTCGTGAGCCTCGTCCTCTGTCGGGTAAGGCTCCGCGGCCTTCCGCACAGTCTCAGCCGTGGAAGGTTCCGCGACAGGTCCTTCAGCTTGAGTGGTAGGGGAAGCACGCACTTTAGGGATGGGCTCGCCCTACGCTGTCTCGCCTCCTCCTCAGCTTGGAGGGACAGAGAGGCGGTCTCCGTCATCTCCAACGGGCGGGGCCAAGTCTCAGCTCCCAGGCCAAGGGCTCGACTGGGGGCTTGGCATGGGGTCTTCTGCATCCGTCCCCACCAAGGCCGAGCTCTCCACGCGCTCGGGTGACCCTAGGCGCCGGAGCCTCTTCTGGGAACAATGGACGAGGGTCTCCGTGTCCTCCACCACCTCCCTGATCGGCAGCAACAAACAAAGACAAGAGGTCAGTCAGCAAAATCGTTCAAGTCTGCCTAAAAGGTATCTACCACAGAACAGCAATCTTCTTTACTCTTCCGCGATGAGCATGGAGTTCAAGTTGAACTCCGTGAGAGAGGGAGAATCCCTTCCTCTCTTCAGAGGTGTAAGGGTGGAACCCCCCGGCAGCCTCGGTGCCTGCCGTGACATCAGGAGCTCCAGGGAAGACGAGCTTTGCGAGGAGCTCGAGCCGGACCGGGGGCTGGACTCCACCTCCGTGACTGTGGGCAATTTGGTGGAAGAAGCCTTGGCCTGAGCAAGGCAAGGGGATTGGAGAAACGCCACATCGGCCATGATAGACTTGGTGGAGGTTTTCTTTACCCTCTTGCTGGCTAGTGCGGGGTTGGAGGCCGCCGCTCCTCGGGCCGCGGCGTGCCTGCGGGTGCGCTAGTCTGGGTCTGGTGCAGGGGCTTGCGGTCCACCCACAAGCCACTCATCTTCAGGGGCCGCTTCCGTGTCGTCCTCCCTCTCCTCTTCCTCTCCCTCCCGGAGCTCCGTTGCTGCCATGGCAAGGGCGTCCAGCCTGGCAAAATCAACCCCGGCAAGCTCTTCCCCGGCAGATCCTTCCGCGGCTCACGCTTCGCTGCCGCCCTGGGACGAGCTTCCATTCCCAGCTTTCCCTTTGCCCTTCCCGGCCTTCGCGGCCTTCTCCATCTCCGCGACGCAGGAAGCCTTGTCCTCCTCAACCCTCTTTAGAATATACGCCACCTTCGTAGTAGAGGTGCGCTTATACATCACACCCTCAGTCCTAGTGGCCTTCTCTACCAGGGCGCTCGACCACTGGAGCTCTTCATCAAGAGTGGGGAGCTTTCGAGATCCTGAAACCCCTTCGCCATTCCAATTCGGCATCCACTATAGTATCTGGTCATGGGCAGAGTTTATATTCAGGGTGATGACGGTTGCCTGCAAGCTTGAACTTTCCAAAGCAGCCAAACAGTTGGTCACACAACCAGCCATGCCCATAAACTAACAAGTTGTTGGCCAGCCCCGGCAGCAACCTCACCCTGTCTGCCGCGTCTCCATACAGCCACGCAGGCATGTCCCTTTCCTACAGCGGTGAGATGCGGCGGAGAATAAAATCTGCCTCCACATGCTCGTTGGTTAACCTAGCAGCCGCCATACGGGTGATCCTATTGATTGCGGGGCGCAAGCTGTCCTTGGTAAGGCCCTTGATGCTCCAATCCTTGCCGCGCTCAACGCACTCCTGCCACGCTTTGAAAAACTCGAGGGCTTCTTTTTCCAGGATCCAACACCAGTCCCCTCTCCATTTGTCCCACCTCTCGTGCTGGTATCCAAGGATGTAGTCCCAGATCTTCCTTGCTACACGCGACATCCAGCTGATGATTCCAGAGAAGTTAACTCTGCACTCCACCGGTAGAACGAAGTAATGCCAGAATAGATCCACATTGGGCTCCACTCAGACGAAATTCTCACACAAATGCGCGAAGATGGCCATGGTCGCCATTGCATTTGGCATGAAATCAAGGAGGTGGAATCAATAGATGTTCATGATTGCCTCAGAGAACTCAGAAAAGGGAGGGCACAGACCGCAGATGAAGTAAGCAGCAAAGAATTGATAAGATTCAGGGGGATCCACCTAACCTGCCTCATAAACTATGGGCGCCCCGTGACCTTTCTCGACGAACCACCCCCACAGATACCCGTACTTCGCCTGAAGAATTGGGCCGCTCAAGGAGGACGGAATGAAGACGACATCCTCGCTCCGCTTCTTGTTCAGCTCCGCGGACCTCTTGCTCCCCTTGGCGATGACCTCATTCGCCGCGGCTCCCGGCTTCTTCTTCTCCACGGGATTCTTCCCGATTCTTGCAGTGACGCGGAGGGGGAGGGATTCGATGGAGAGGGTGGCGGCAGAAGGAGGAGCGAGGAAAAGAATTGTCACTTGGCTTGCGGAGGAAGAAGATGGAGGAGTGGGTCGAGAGACATGTGAATCATGCCGCTCTGTTTTTTCGTACTCTTAAGGGGGAAAAGTGGGGCAGAGGCATGGCGATTCAGAAAGTTGTCGTTTTACCATAACTGCAATAGCACCACGACCCCACGATGCGCAGTAATTGCACAAGGTCGAAGTACATGAAGGGGCTTCAACAGAGGAACATTGGGTGCCACCACCTCTGAAGCCATGGTTATGGTGGGAAGATGTCCATACAAGCCAAGGAGGACGCGAAAGCCGCGAGTCTGGGCATCCCAGACCCCTTGGCAGAGTTCACCGTCCCGCAGGAGCGTGACGTCCTCAGGGCCTGGCACCATTGGGACCGAGTGAAGAATTATTTCGAGACGAACACGGTCACGACGGAGTTCATGAGACTGCTGGTAATTTTAGTTTCTGATCAATTTGACTGCATGTTAGTCATATTTGTAAACGTTCCATGTGCCTTTTGCAGAGAAAGCAACACAGGATTGCGGCCGAAAGCGACTCGCCGTCTGTGGCGTTGGTGAGGCCCAAGTGGGACACTCCATTCAACCGGGCGTTGAACATATTGAAAGGACACCCGGTGGAGACTCGACTGTCGTATGGATGCGTCCATGGTGTCAGAGATGGCTCCATGTGGAAGAAGTACTACCATCAGACCACGGAGGAGAGAAAGGAAAGACGAAGGTTAAATTAAGAAAACATCGACAAGAAGGTTGAGATTGCGGTTGAGAACAAATCATCTGAGATAGTCGCAACAATGGTAGCTGCCGCAAAACAGGTGCTTGTAGATATGTCTACTACCTTGGTTCCGGCCGTTTTCAATTGGAGCAGGAAAAATCCAGAAAAAAATGCAGCAGACTTTCCCCTTGCTGACTTCTTCAGGGGCAAGTCGACTAGTGTTGCACCAGCACCTACAGCTGCACCTGCTACCGCACCGGCTCCCGCACCGGCTCCTGCACCTGGTCCCGCACCGGCACCGGATCCGGCACCGGACGTGCTCGGCGGTGCTTCATCTTTGGCTGAGCTCGACGCCCTCACGGTATCTCTCACATCGACCCCTTTCAATGAATGTATAATCTCCCGTTTTCGTTGCCTTTTGGATGTCTCCCATTGCAGACTTTTATTTGCAGGCCAACGAAACCCCGTGCACCATATTGTACACCATCAGCGACCATAAGGTGGATGTGGGGAAGGCGACGATAATGGACCCGAAGGAACCATTGTTCCATAGCCGACCGATCCCCCCGGACATCTTCAAGGTTTCCGTGGCCAGTGTGAAATCGGGCCACGAGAATTTGGCTCCTCTGGTACTAGTGGGGGATGACGACGAGACCCCGCGGTAGCTTGGTGATTGTTGCAATGGGTGGGTCCTGTTGTGGCCAAAGAGTCTGCTTCGTCTGGAGGTGGCCGGGAGCACACCTACGAGCACGCAGTTAGGTATGAACATCAACACCTCACCTACCCAATTAGCATTGGCTGTCGTGCTGGGTGATAGCGGAGGGGGTGAGGAAGAGGATCCATTAGTCGCTGGTGACGTCTCCATAGATGAGGATGAGGATGATGATGACACTCAACAGTATGTCAATACTGGCGCCTACTTAGGGTTTGAGCGTCATGAGTCGGTGCCTGAATTGCCGCCTCCGGAGTCTAAACGTATTATGGACAACCTTATAGTAATAAAGAAGTCTAGGAAGAGACCAAGGAAAGGAAAAAAAGGTGCTTCTATGATCCAGCCGCCTCAGCAGCCTCGTGTTCAAGACCGTATAGATATCCCTAGTGCGGCAAAATGGCATATCCCCGGTCAACCCATCCTACCTAAAGCAGCGCTAGATGCCAGATTCGGCGATTTAAGGAGACTTCATGACGATGTTCTACAGATAGAGAAAGGCCTCGTCGCCTCAAAACATCCAGGATACCCACTCTACGTGGTTAACGTCCCGCCGCAATTGTCGTACATCGACACATTCCCCGCGGAGAAGTTCTTCCTTCGATTCGATTACATCTTCGACATGTTTCACTTGAAGAAGCTGGATTTTACGTTTGTCCGCCTTTATGCCTGCACATGAACTACCTCATTGGGGTTGAGAAGATACCTCATATCTGTGTCACTGACCTGTACTTCATGCATGAGGGCTTCTTGGGAGTCTGCGCAGAGCACCGAGAATACGCAAGGGAATACATCTCCAATTTCATGCTCGCTAATAAGGACAAGGAGGCGATTCTCATGCCTTATCATCCCTTGTAAGTCATCCACGTGGATATCCTCCCTTTGATTTCAATCGTTCATTTGCACGGTGGAGGCTAATTAATTTGAGGTGTACTTATTTTGCACAGCGGCGGGCGCGCCATCCTCATCATCCTCTACCCCCGATACTCCCACGCTCTTTACTTGGACTCGTCGAAGAACATTAACAAAAAATATTACACCCACATCAAGTCTATTCTTGACAGTGCTATGTTTTACTACGTCACACGGGGTGGAGAGGTCAAGGACAAGAAGAAAACGGACGGCAGGCCCGCCTTCGGCCATAAGACTGACTTCTGCTGCATCCAGCAACTGAGTGATTCTCTTAATGATGGTTTCTATGTCCTACAGCACATGCTGGAGTACAGGAAGGATCACCAGAACCTTCGCATGTCACCTAGATCCGGCTATGCCCATATTCTGCAATGGGCAAAGAACATAGGAGATATCGAGGATCATCGACTTCGAGCTGAGTTCTATCACATCCAGCATGAACTTTCCCAAATCATCATGAAGGAGGTCATCGGAAAAATAGGGATGTTCTATGAAGAAGGACAAATGTTGCGAGAAGACATCCGAACACGCGTAGCCGCTCAGCGTCTCAACCTGAAGCCTTTCACTAAGCTCGGGGACTATCTCCCTAACTTGGATGGATGGCACGACATGTTGGAGTGATTGTCGATATATGATAATGTGTCCGTTTAGTCCATACTATCTGTATGACAAAACTTTGAGTTATGGACGACAAAAATTTATTTGTGATGTAATTAAACCATCCTCCTTGACTAGCGAAGATCACTCTAGCTAGGGAATTTTGGGTACGATGAACTTTGTTATTTATGCTTATGATATGTTGCTTCTATTTTTGCCAAGTCTGTATCTTTCTGTTGCTCAACTATATATGGTGCAAATGATCGACTCATCTGATGATGCAGGTGTATAGATCATCGATGGCGAAGAAGTGCTATGCCAGGAGTATACAATGAGTGGCCGAAATGTTAGGCCTGGGTGTACCAGTTTCCGGTTTCCGAGCGACAACCAGTAGTTTGTTTTAGGTTCACGCTAATGTGAGAGAGGGATACGAACTCATGTACTGCATAGTTCCGCTCTCGCTCAAAGTGATAGCTCTTCTCGTGTATCATTTTTTAGATGGATGACGATGTAGTTGCAAGTAATCGAGACTTGTATTGCTATTTTCGAGATGATGAGGAGAGACCACTTTGTGTTGGATGATGATTATGATGATGACATGATTTGATGAGACTGTTTGTATGTATATTCTATGATTACATCTGTATGTGTATGATATGCTAAAGATTATTGTATAAAGCCTATTCAAATACAAAACAAATATGCAGAAAAAAAACAGAAACTAATAAAACTAGCAGTAGCGAGGGGAACAAAGTTAGCAGTAGCACTCCCTTACCAGTAGCGCTTCCTGCTAAAAAGCGCGGCAGATATTAGCACCAGCGCTCTGCACTAAAGCGTGCTACTTCTATCCATGTATAGCAGTAGCGTGGGACGACAGGCGCTACAGCTACACGTTAGCTGTAGCGCCTTATCAGTAGCGCGTAGTCCCGCGCTACTGATAGGAAAAATACCCGTGCTATAGCTAGGGTTTTCCCAAGTAGTGGTAGTTTGAATTACACACGATTCCCACATTAGAATCCGTGTGTGAACATAATAGCTGATGGTTTCGAATACAAAACCGTGTCTGATTAATAACCCCCGCCATTCACCTTCCAAACCTTGAGGCGCGAAATAGAGTGCCAATCGTGTGGGGGCCGTTTGTCTTGCTAAATCTAGCCCACCAGATATTTACACCATATGAAGTTTTTTTAACTCGCACACTAGTACACAAAAATATGATTTTTGAAACCGCTATGGTTAGCCGTTGCATGTAGATGTAGTTCAACTTTGAATTACGGTCATTAAATGGCCAGAAAATCACTGAAATTTTCCAAATTTTCACAAGACAGTTGTATCAGTGCATGTTAAATGTAGAAAAAATTTGAAGGCCGTAAGGGGAAGCTATCTCCAGTTCGTCATCAAACATGCATAGTTCCCTCTCGGAACCACTAGCCTTCTAGTGAGTTTCTCCGGTTTGTGAGGGGTGCGTGTCCAAACTTTCTTCAAATAGGCCAATTTTTTAGCACATCATCTTGGTGGCATGACATTACATTTAGCAAGGTTTCATGTTTTTCTAATCATTTTGTAATTCTTTGGAATTTAAATGCCATGGCACTCCATGCATGTACATGTGTCCATGCCATGAGACCAATATGTTTGATAATTCCTTCTAATTTACTTCACATGGAATTAACTCTCACACAAGTACTCAAATATGATTTTTCAAACCGTTATGTTTAGCCGTTGCATGTAGATGTAGTTCAAATTTGAGTTCCGGTCAATAAATGAACAAATGATCACTTAAATGTCTTTAAAAGGTCAAATGACCCCTAAAATTTTCCAAATTTTCACATGAAAGTTGTATTAGTGCACGTGAAACGTAGAAAAAATTTGAAGGCCGTAAGGGGAAGCGATCTCCTGTTTGTCATCAAACATGCATTGTTCCCTCTTGGAACCACTAGCCTTCTAGTGAGTAGCTCCGGTTTGTGAGGGGTGTGTGTCCAAACTTTCGTCAAACAGGCCAATTTTTTCACCACATCATCTTGGTGGCATGACATTAGATCAAGCAAGGTTTCATGTGTTTCTGATTTTTTTGGAATTTAAATGCCATGGCTCTCCATGCTTAATTGTGTCATAGCCGTTAGACCAATATGTTTTAAAATTCCTTCCAATTTACTGCACATGGAATTAAATCGCACACAAGTACACAAATATGAGTTTTCGAACCGTTATGGTCAGCCGTTGCATGTACATCTAGTTCTAATTTGAATTACGGTCATTAAATGGCTAGAAAATCACTTAAATGTCTTCACAATGTCAAATAACCCCTGAAATTTTCCAAAATTTGACACGACAGTTGTATTTGTGCATGTTACACGTAGAAAAAAATTTGAAGGCCGTAAGAGGAAGCTATCTCCCGTTCGTCATCAAGCATGCATTGTTCCCTCGCGGAACCATGAGCCTTCTAGTGAGTAGCTCCGGTTTGTGAGGTGTGTGTGTCCAAACTTTCGTCAAACATGCCAAATTTTTTACCACATCATCTTGGTGGCGTGACATTACATCAACCAGGGTTTCATGTGTTTTTGGTCTTTTTTAAAAAAATTGGAATTTAAATGCCATGACACTCCATACTTAATAGTGTCATAGCAGTTTGGCCAATATGTTTGAAAATTCCTTCCAATTTACTGCACATGGAATTAAATCGTACACAAGTACACAAATATGAGTTTTCGAACCATTATGGTTAGCCGTTGCATGTACATCTAGTTCTAATTTGGATTACGGTCATTAAATGGTTAGAAAATCACTTAAATGTCTTTAAAATGTCAAATAACCCCTAAAATTGTCCAAAATTTGACAGACAGTTGTATTAGTGCTTGTTACACGTAGAAAAAATTGAAGGCCGTAAGAGGAAGCTATCTCCCGTTCGTCATCAAACATGCATTGTTCCCTCTCGGAACCACGAGCCTTGTAGTGAGTTGCTCAGGTTTGTGAGGGGTGTGTGTCCAAACTTTCATCAAACATGCCAAAATTTTGACCACATCATCTTGGTGGCGTGACATTACATCAACGAGGGTTTCATGTGTTTTTGATCTTTTTTAAATTTTTTGGAATTTAAATGCCATGACACTCCATACTTAATAGTGTCATAGCCGTTTGACCAATATATTTGAAAATTCCTTCCAATTTACTGCACATGGAATTAAATCGTACACAAGTACACAAATACGATTTTTCAAACCGTTATGGTTAGCCGTTGCATGTACATCTAGTTGTAATTTGAATTACGGTCATTACATGGCTAGAAAATCACTTAAATGTCTTCAGAAGGTCAAATGACCCCTCAAATTTTCCCAAATTTGGCATGACAGTTGTTTTAGTGCACGTTACACGTACAAAAAATTTCAAGGCCGTTAGATTAACCTATCTCCCGTTCTTCATCAAACATGCATTGTTCCCTCCCGGAACCTTGAGCCTTCTAGTGAGTTGCTCCGGTTTGTGAGGGGTGTGCATCCAAAATTTTGTCAAACATGCCAAATTTTTACCACATCATCTTGGTGGCATGACATTACATCAACCAAGCTTTCATGTGTTTCTGATCTTTTAAAAAAAATTGGAATTTAAATGCCATCGCACTGCATGCTTAATTATGTCATAGCTGTTAGACCAATATGTTTGAAAATTCCTTCCAATTTACTGCACATGGAATTAAATCGCACAGAAGTACACAAATATGATTTTTCAAACCGTTATGGTTAGCCGTTGCATGTACATCTAGTTCCAATATGAATTACGGTCATTAAATGACTAGAAAATCACTTAAATGTCTTCAAAAGGTCAAATGACCCCTGAAATTTTCAATAATTTGACATGACAGTTGTATTAGTGCACGTTACACGTAGAAAAAAATTTGAAGGCCGTAAGAGGAAGCTATCTCCCGTTCAACATCAAACATGCATTATTCCCTCTCGGGACCACGAGCCTTCTAGTGAGTTGCTCCAGTTTGTGAGGGGTGTGTGTCCAAACTTTCGTCAAACATGCCAAAAAATTTACCACATCATCTTGATGGCATGACATTACGTGAACCAAGGTTTCATGTGTTTTTGATCTTATTTTGATTTTTTGGAATTTAAATGCCATGGCACTCCATGCTTAATTGTGTCATAGCCGTTTGACCAATATGTTTGAAAATTCCTTCCAATTTACTGCACATGGAATTAAATCACACACAAGTACACAAATATGATTAAATCGTGTGTCATGTAGTTGATAAAAGCAAACGGTTAACAAAGGTAGAGTAGGTGTGATAGTTACACCCGTCACACAGGAGCCTATAAAAAAACCTGTGTGGGATGTACATTCGACGGAAACGTTTTCCCTGGATTGACTATGTGGGATGTACATACGAATGGAAACGTTTTCCCTGGATTGATTGTGTGGGAAGTACATTCGAATGGAAACGTTTTCACTGGATTGACTATGTGGGATGTACATACGAACGTAAATGTTTTCCCTGGATTGACTGTGTGGGATGTACATAAGAAAGGAAACATATTCCTTGGATTCATTGTGTGTGATATACATACGGACGGAAATATTTTTCTAGGATTCACCGTGTGGAATGTACATACGGACGGAAATGATTGGGTTTCGATGCCCCGCTCGATCGCACACGTTCTCATTTTGCGCCAGCCTATGTCCCAGGAGGTCCTATCCCTGACGGTTTCTGGGTCATGTGGGAAGGACCCCCTATCACCCACACTCACTTGGTGACGGTTCCAAATGTCGTCGCGGAAAGGGGTTAAAAACGTTTTGTACAGCACCGATGTGTAACAGTGAAAGTTATCACCGGCAAGGAAGCGCCCAAAGAATGGATTACATATTTCGATGGTGCCTTCTCCCTACAAGGTGCAGGGGCTGGCATACTTCTCATTGCTCCTACTGGGGAGCTCCTTAAGCATGCCGTCCAAATGCATTTTCCCCAGGAGGAGGCTACCGATAATACTGCAAAATACGAAGGGCTTCTTGTCTGGCTTAGGATTGTGACATAATTGGGAATCGAAAAGCTGATCACCCGCAAAGACTCGCAACTTGTGGTGGGACAAGTGAACAAGGATTACCAAAGCCCATAAATGGAGGCATACGTTGAGGAATTGAGAAATTTGGAGGATCGCTTTGACGGATTGCAAACAGAGCATGTACCCCGTGTGGAAAACCACATTGCTGATCATCTGATAAAGTGCATTGCGCATAAACTCCCTGTGGAACTAGGAACTTTTGTTCTCCGTTTGACTCAACCCTTCGTATCCCCGGCAACAATGGCCAAAAAAAGGAGGAAACTGTACTCCGGCAAGCCTCTCCCGACAGAGCCTCCCGAGGCCCCCGACAGAGAGCTTGGAGGGAACAACTCCCCTTTAATCACCGAGCCACATCTTCCCAACAGACCACCGGTCCATGCCGTCGAGGAGTGCGCTCCCTCGAATGAGGAGGTGCCGCTGGTCCTCGCTGTCGAGCCTCAGGCTCCAACTTGGGCGCGTCACATAGTCTATTTCCTCTAGACTGGAGAACTTCCCAAAGAGCAGGAAGAAGCTCAAAGAGTAGCCCGGAGGGCCAGTACGTATCAGTTCATCGACGACACGCTATACAGAAGATGGCCCAACGGTGTGCAATTGAAGTTCATTTGCCGGCAAGAAGGAAAGGAACTGTTGGCAGAGATACACAAGGGTATGTGCGGCTCACACATTGGATCAAGGGCCCTGGTTGGAAAAGCCTTCCGACAAGGATTTTACTGGCCCACAGCCCTCCAAGATGCAGTTGGGCTGGTCGCCAAATGTGAAGCCTACCAGTTCCACTCCAAAAATATCCATCAGCCTGCCCGATCTCTCCAGACGATCCCCTTATCATGGCCCTTCTTGGTCTCAGGGCTCGACATCCTAGGCCCCTTCCCCCGTGCTACCGGGGGCTTTGAGTTCTTGTTTGTCGCTATCGACAAGTTCACAAAGTGGCCAGAGGTAGATCCCATGAGAAAGGTGACTGCACAATCAGCTATCAAGTTCTTAAAAGGATTGCTATGCCTCTTCAGGGTCCCTACCCAAATCATCACTGACAATGGCACCAGTTTCACGATTCGCGCCTTAATGCAATACGTTCATGCCCTCGGAAGCAAGATCTCACTTGCCTCTGTTACCCATCCTAGAAGCAACGGGCAAGCTCAGAGGGTGAACGCTGAAGTACTATGAGGACTCAAGACAAGAACATTCGATAAGCTATGAAAGTGTGGTGCACGATGGATCGACGAGCTGCCGGAGGTTCTTTGGTCCCTCAGAATGACACCAAGTCAAGCTACCGGGTAGACTCCCTTCTCCCTGGTCTATGAGGTAGAAGCAGTTGTCCCCACGGAACTCATATACGGGTCACCTCGAGTGCTTGCCTACAATCAAGTGGCGCAAGAACAGCACTGGCGTGACGACACTTTGCTACTTGAGGAGAACCGTCTCTGGGCTGCTATGTGTGCTGCACGCAACCAGCAAGCCCTGCGTCGCTATCACAGCTGTAGGGTTCATGCCCGGAGTTTTGAGGAAGGCGACCTTGTCCTTAGGCGCGTTAAGTGCGCCAAGAGTACAAACAAGTAGACGCCCAAGTGGGAAGGCCCTTACCAGGTAGTACGAGTCACCAGACTAGACGCAGTCCGTCTGAAGACCGGAGATGGCATTCAGTTGCAAAACTCATGGAACATTGATCATCTCAATAAGTTCTACCCATAAGGCGCGGTTGTCGGGCCCTGCCCGGCAGCCACCCTTTTGTACAGGCCTTGCCGATGTTGCATGTAACCCCTTGTAGAAAGCAAGGCGTAGACCCTAAACAACAGAGAAATAAATGAAGCGTTGGGGGCCCCCGAAAAATTGCATGCATGCATAAGCATATCATGAGCATAACATGTTCCTAGAGATAAGATCGCATACGGCATCATTTTCATCTGCACTAAGATGCAGGGTCCTTGCCATGGATTTGATCCTGAAGAAAGGAAGAGAAGACAAGGCAACATTGCGATCCCTAGCAACTCAAACATATAAGTTCTTTTCTTATCCATACATGTTGTGTAAGTAGAGACCTATGCATATGAAAAACTCACTAGCTTCGAAACTTAGGTGCTCCCATCCCTTGACTTGAACGATGCTTCGGTCAGGATGGTGATGACCCACGAGTATAGGGGATCTCTGGTAGTCCTTTTGATAAGTAGGAGTGTCAAACCCAACGAGGAGCTGAAGGAAATGACAAGCGGTTTTCAGCAAGGTATTATCTGCAAGCACTGAAATTATCGGTAACAAATAGTTGTGTGATAAGATAATTCGTAACGGGTAACAATTAAAAAAAGTAAATAAAGTGCAGCAACGTGGCCCAATACTTTTTGTAGCAAAGGACAAGCCTAGAGAAACTCATATATAAAGCAAAGCGCTCCCGAGGACACATGGGAATTACTGTCAAGCTAGTTTTCCTCATGCTGATATGACTCGCGTTCGTTACTTTGATAATTTGATACGTGGGTGGACCTGTGCTTGGGTGATGCCCTTCCTAGGACAAGCCTCCCACTTGTGATTAACCCCTCTCACCAGCATCCACAACTATGAAAGAATAATTAAGATAAATCTAACCATATCATGAAACATATGGATCCAAATCAGCCCCTTACAAAGCAGCGTATAAACTAAAGTTTAAGCTTCTGTCACTCTAGCAACCCATCATCTACTTATTACTTAACAATACCTTCCCCTAGGCCAAATAATGATGAAGTGTCATGTAGTCAACGTTCACATAACACCACTAGAGGAGAGACAACATACATCTCATCAAAATATCAAACGAATACCAAATTCAAATGACTACTTATAACAAGACTTCCCCCATGTCCTTGGGAACAAACATAACTACTCACAAAGCATATTCATGTTCATAATCAGAGGAGTCTTAATTATCATTAAGGATCTGAACATATGATCTTCCACCAAATAAACCAACTAGCATCAACTACAAGGAGTAATCAACACTACTAGCAACCCACAGGTACTATTCTGATGTTTTGAGACAAAGATCACATACAAGAGATGAAGTAGGGTTTGAGAGGAGATGGTGATGGTGAAGATGTTGATGGAGATGAGAGGATCGTTGGTATGATGATGTCTTTGATTGCCCCCTCTCGGAGGGAAGTTTCCCCAGCAGAATAGCTCCGCCGGAGCCCTAGATTGGTTCTGCCCAGGTTCCGCCTCAAGATGGCAGCACTTCATCTCGAAAGCTTCCTTCTGATTTTTCCCAGGTGGCCCAGAAGGCAGGGGGCGCGCCTACGGTGGTAGGTGCACCCCCACTCGTCTGGATGGCAGGTGGCCCCCCTCTGGTGCTTTCTTTGCCCAATATTTTTTATATATTCCAAAATAATTCTCTGTGTAGTTTCAGGACTTTTGGAGTTGTGCGGAATAGGTCTCTAATATTTTCTCCTTTTCTAGTCCAGAATTCCAGCTGCAGGCATTCTCCCTCTTCATGTAAACCTTATAAAATAAGAGAAAAAGGCATAAGTATTCTGATATAATGTGTAATAATAGCCCGTAATGCAATAGATATCGATATAAAAGCATGATGCAAAATGGACGTATCAACTCCTGCAAGCTTAGACCTCACTTGTCCTCAAGCGAAAGCCAAAATCGAAAATATGTCCACATGTTTAGAGATAGAGGCGTAGATAAAATAAAATACGGACATGAGGGCATCATGATCATATTTAGAACAACAACATATATTGTCACATACTTTATTATGCTAAAGTAACAACTCATTCACAAGGTAAAATATGAATCAGAAAATTTACTGAACACTAACAAACTATGATCTTAGTCATTGAAGCAATTGCAATTTATCATAACATCTGGTAGATTCAATTTAAGAGCTTTCAACAAGGCCACATACTCAACTATCAATTAGTCTATCACAATTGCTAACACTCACGCGATACTTATGGGTTCAAAGCTTCAATCAGACACAGAGAAAGATAGGGGCTTATAGTTTCGCCTCCCAACCTTTTACCTCAAGGGTAATATCAACAATAATAATTTATGATAACCTACATCTAAGTGGATATATATATCTAGATCGCTCCAACACGTAGTGCTCACGAAAGTAAGAAGTGTAAAAAGGAAAGGTGAGGATCACCATGACTCTTGTATAAGGGTACAAGATAAAAGTAAAAGATAGGTCCTTCGCAGAGGGAAGTAGAGGTTGTCACGTGCTTTTATGGTTGGATGCACAAAATCTTAATGCAATAGAATGCCACTTTATATTGCCGCTTGTGATAAAGAACTTTATTATGAAGTATGTCGCTTTTATTTCTTCCATATCACAAGTTTGTATAAAGCTTATTTCCTTCAAACTAATAGATCACACATATTTAGAGAGCAATTTTTATTGCTTGCACCGATGACAACTTACTTGAAGGATCTTACTCAATCCATAGGTATGTATGGTGGATTGTCATGGCAAAACTGGTTTAAGGGATGTTTGGAAGCAAAAGTAGTATCTCTACTTGGTGCAAAGAATTTGGCTAGCATGAGAGGGAAAAGCAAGCTCAACTCTCAACAAATTTTATTCATCATACTCTTTATATGTGAAGTCATTACTCTCCATAAGATCACTATATGATCTTTTTATTTATGTTTATTCCTTTCTTTTATTTAATTCCCTCAAGATCACAGCAAGAAAAGCAAAGTCGTCAACTCGAAACTACTCTTTATTATATATAACTCATGGACTCGATTACATAGATATAGATTGAAATAAAACTCAAAGCTATATCATACTAAAAACATTATTCTAATAGATCAAGATATAACCAAAAGGATATAACTAAGAAAAATGATAAACGAGAAGGTGTGATGGTGGTACGATACTGGGGCACCTCCCACAAGCTTGGCACAAGCCAAGGGGAGTGTCCATACCCATGTATTTAGATCTCTTTCTTCGAAGGTGATGATGTGATATTCTTGGCGATGATACCCCTTAGGATGTGATTCTCCTCCTCGAGCCTATTATTATGCTGCTTAAGATCCATTACCTCTACCCACGGTGGCTAGACCTCCATTCACCCATGGATGTTCCATAGCTGTGGGGTAAATGGCAACATTCTTTTTCATATTACCATAAGAGATACATCTAGCATTGGGAGGGATGACCGAATTTGGTATTGCTAAGCTCTGAAGTTCCTCCAGCATGAATGCAGTTTGAAGATGAGAGGTAACTTCTTGATCCTCCTCCATGGCATCCACCCTTTTCATGTCAGCCACCAGCTCTTCCTCTGTTGATTGCCCAAAGTGGTCAGCTTCGCTGTTTGCTCTTGGGCCAGGTGTCGGATGAGAGACACGACTCTCCCCGAACGACTCTTGCAAAGACTTCTTGCTCCAAATCTGCTGCAGAAGCAACTCAAAACGAAAACAAGGGATTTTGCTGTGGTACGGTGGTTGAAACCTTTGGTAGATCATATAATGATTTTTTACCGAACAAAGAAGTGTTGTGCAACAAAACGGAGTCTAGAGGGCACACGAGGTGGCCACAAGGCAGGGGGCACGCTCAGGGCGGTAGGGCACGCCCTCCACCCTTGTGGTCTCCTCGTGCATCTTTCGGACTACTTATAATTTCCCTAATTTTTGAAATATTCCAAAACGGAGAAAAATTGCCATTAGAACTATTTTGGAGTCGGTTTACTTACCGTAACACATACCTATTCCATTTCGGAGTCTGGAACATTCTGCAAAGTATCCCTTGTGTACTCCCCCGGTGCTATGGTATTAATTATATTGGTTTCAACATTTATGGGATTACCTGAGATATAATGTTTGATTCTTTGACTGTTTACCACCTTCGCATTTGTACCTTCGGTGTTGTTGATTTTGATGGCACCGGAACGATAGACCTCCTCGATAATGTAAGGGCCTTCCCATTTGGAGAGAAGCTTTCCTACAAAAAATATTAAACGAGAGTTGTATAGCAAAACATGATCACCTACATTAAACTCACGCTTTTGTATCCTTTCGTCATGCCATCTTTTAACTTTTTCTTTAAACAACCTGCCATTCTCATAGGCTTGGATTCTCCATTCACCAATTGAGGTTATGTTAAATAACCTCTTCTCACCGACAAGTTTAAAATCATAGTTGAGCTCTTTGATTTCCCAATAAGATTTATGCTCTAGTCTGAGAGGTAAGTGACATGATTTTCCATAAACCATTTTATATGGAGACATGGCCATAGGGTTTTATAAGTAGTTCTATAAGCCCATAATGCATCATCAAGTTTCTTAGACCAATTCTTTCTAGATCTATTAACAGTCTTTTGCAAAATCAATTTAATTTATCTATTTCTCAATTCTACTTGACCACTAGACTGAGGATGATAAGAAGATGCAATTCTATAATTAACATCATACTTAGCAAGCAATTTACAAAAAGCACCATGAATAAAATGTGAACCACCATCAGTCATCAAATATCTAGGGAATCGAAGCCTCGGAAAAATAACTTCTTTAAGCATCTAAATAGAAGTGTTATGATCAGCACTACTAGTTGGAATAGCTTCTACCAACTTAGTAACGTAATCAACAACAACTAAAATATGTGTATACCCATTAGAGGAAGGAAAAGGTCCCATATAATCAAAGCCCCAAAGATCAAATGGTTCAATAACAAGTGAATAATTCATAGGAATTTCCTAATGTCTACTAATATGCAAATTCTCTGGCATTCATCACAAGACAAGACATACTTACGAGCATATTTGAAGAGAGTAGGCCAATAAAACCAGATTGCAATACCTTATGTGCAGTTCTATCTCCAGCATGGTGTCCTCCTTAAGCCTCAGAGTGGCACTTGTGTAATATTTGTTCCTTTTCATGCCCAGGTACACAATGTCTAATAACACCATCTACTCCTTTATAAAGGTGTGGGTTATCTCAAAAGTAATGCCTCAAATCATGGAAAAACTTTTTCTTTTGTTGGTATGTGAAACTAGGCGGTATAAATTTAGCAACAATGTAATTAGCATTATTAGCATACCATGCGGTATTACGAGAAGCATTTAAGATAGCTAATTGTTCATCAGGAAAGCTATCATCAATAGGCAGTAGGTCATAAAGAACATTTTCTAACCTAGACAAGTTGTCTGCAACGGGGTTCTCAGCTCCCTTTCTATCAATAATATGCAAATCAAATTCTTGTTACAAGAGAACCCATATAATAAGTCCAGGTTTAGCATCTTTCTTTTTCATAAGATATTTAATAGCAGCATGATCAGTGTGACCAGTTACTTTGGAATCAACAATATAAGATCTAAACTTATCACAAGCAAAAACAACTGCTAAGAATTCTTTCTCGGTAGTAGGATTATTTCTCTAGGCACTGTCTAGAGTTTTACTAGCACAATGAATAACATTCAACTTCTTATCAACTCTTTTGTCCTAGAACAACACCAACAACATAAGAAGTAGCATCACACATAATTTCAAAGGGTAAATTTCAATCAGGTGGTTGAACAATAGGTGCATAAATCAAGGCTTCCTTAAGTATTTCAAATGCTTCTACACATTCATCAACGAAAATAAAAGGAACATATTTTTGCAAGACACTAGTGGGAGTCCTAGAAATTTTAGAGAAGTCTTTAATAAACCTCCTATAGAAACCATCATGACCAAGGAAACTTCTTATAGCTTTGATATCTTTAGGACACGACATCTTTTCAATAGCATCTACTTTAGCTTTATCAACTTCAATACCTCTTTCAGAAAATTTATGCCCCAAGACAATACCTTCATTAACCATAAATTGCACTTCTCCCAATTCAAGACAAGACTAGTTTCTTCACATCTTTGCAAAACTTGATCAAGGTTGCTTAAGAAATCTTCAAAGGAAGTTTCGTAAACGGAGAAATCATCCATGAAAAAATCAACAATCTTTTCACAAAAGTCGGAGACTATAGTAGTCATACATCTTCGAAAGGTAGTAGGTGCATTGCATAAACCAAAAGGCATACGTCTATAAGCAAAAGTACCGAAAGGGCAAGTAAAAGTGGTCTTTTCCTAATCATCTTTTGACCCGGGTATTTGAGAAAAACCAAAATAACCATCTAGAAAGCAAAAATGTGTATGTTTGGATAGTCTTTCTAGCATTCGATCAATAAAATGGAGAGGGTAATGATATTTTCTAGTAGCTTTGTTTAATTTGCAAAAATCAATTACCATTCTATAACCTATAACAATTCTTTGTGGTATCAATTCATTCGTATCATTAGGAACAATAATAATACCGCCCTTCTTAGGGACAGAATGAACATGACTTACCCATGTACTATCAGCAATAGGATAAATTATACCTGCCTCCAGAAGCTCTAGTAGTTCATTTCTTACCACTTCCTTCATCTTAGGATTTAACCATCATTGATGATCAACAACTGGTTTAGCATCGGCCACCAATTTAATTTTGTGCTGACATAGAGTGGTACTAATGACCTTAAGATCATCATATCCAAAAACTGCATGGTGCTTCTTTGGAGTTTTCAATAATTTCTTTTCTTCATGCTCTAAAAGGTTAGCACTAATAATAACAGGGTATGTCTTCTTTTCATCAAGATAAGCATACTTCAAAGTATCAGGTAATTCTTTAAGATCAAACACGGGATCACCCTTGGGTGGAGGAGGATCCCGAAGGATTTCAACTGGAAAATTGTGTTTCAAAACAGGACCTTGGTTAAACAATATTTCATCTAATTGCTTCCTTTCATTCATAAACATATCATTTTCATGGTCTAGCAAAAAATGTTCTAGAGGATCAGTAGGAGGCACGGCAATCGAAGCAAGACCAATAGTTTCATCCTTACTAGGCAATTCTTTATCATGTGGTTGTCTACGAAATTTAGAGAAATTAAAATCATGAGACACATATCCCCTAGACCAACAGTAACAATATCTTTCTCACAGTCTACCTTAGCATTAACAGTATTCAAGAAAGGTCTACCAAATATGATGGGACAAGTCATCTTGTGGGGAAGCAAGAACGAGAAAATCAGTAGGATATTTTATTTTCCCATAGAAGACTTCAACATCTCTAACAATCCCAATTGGTGATATAGTATCTCTATTGGCAAGATTAATAGTAACATCAATATCTTCTATCTCAGCAGGTGCAATACCATTCATAATTTCTTTATATAATTAAATGGAATTGCAATCACACTAGCACCCACATCACATAAGCCATGATAACAATGATGTCCTATTTTAACAGAAACAACAGGCATGCCAACCACATGTCTATGTTTATCTTAATATCGGGTTTAGCAATTCTAGCAGCTTCATCATGGAGATAAAGAGCATGCCCATCAATATTATCGACCAATGGATCTTTAACCATAGCAATACTAGGTTCAACTTTAATTTGTTCAGGGGGTGTAGGTGTTCTAGTATAACTCCTATGAACCACAGTTGAAGCTTTAGCATGTTCCTTAATTCTAACAGGGAAAGATAGTTTCTCAATATAAGCAGTAGGAAAAATAGGATCAACATTATAAGTAATGGTTTCTTCTTCAACTTTAATAGGTTCTACTACTTAAACTTCAACGGGAGGATGATATTTATACCACTTATCCTTAGGGAGATCAACATTGGTAGCAAAGGATTCACAGAAAGAAGCTACTATCCCAGAGTCAAGTCCATATTTGGTGCTAAAATGACAAAAAGCATCGGTATCCATAAAAGATTTAACACAATCAAACTTAAGGTTTATACTTGACTCCTTACCTTCGTCGAGTTCCCAATCTTCAGAGTTTCTTTAATTATTTTTAATAAATCCCGTTTGAATTCAATATCCTTCCTCATAAAAGAACTGGTACAAGAAGTATCTAGCATGGGTTGGTCATTACAAGAAAGCCAAGCATAAAAGTTGTGAATAATAATTTCTTTCTCCTTCATGAGGTCAAAATATATATATATATAATTCCGATCACGATGAACTAGATGCGTAGGATAAAACTTCTGATGAAATTCCAATTTCAATCGATTGTAGTTCCATCATCCAATATCTTCACATAGCCTATACCATGTCAATGCCTTTCCTTCAAAGATAAAGGGAAGACCTTCTTCTTGACAACATCCTCAGGCAAACCTACAAGCTTAAATAATCCACAAACTTCATAAGGATTAGCTAGCAGTTTAGGTGCATATCAGGATGCAATGTTCCATCTCTTGCATAAGGATTAGCTAGCAGTTTCTCAATCACACCCGAACGAATTTCATAATAGATATTTTCAGTAGGTGTAGTAGGTTGAGGAGTAACTCTTTGCTCTTTCGGTCAAGGTGAAGATACCCCAAACAAGCCCCTCACCGGATTGTTTTCCATAGTAACAACTGAAAGTAACTTTAAGCACACTATATAAATGTTTCCTTACCAAATTCCACTTACCAAAGGCGCTTCACTCCCCGACAACGACACCAGAAAAGAGTCTTGATGACCCACAAGTATAGGGAATGATAGTATTCCTTTCGATAAGTAAGAGTGTTGAACCCAATGAGGAGCAGAAGGAAATGACAAGCGATTTTCAGCAAGGTATTCTCTGCAAGCACAGAAATTATCAATAACAGATAGTTGTGTGATAAGAAAATTCATAATGGGTAACAAGTACCAAAAGTAAATAAAGTGCAGCAAGGTGGACCAATCTTTTTTTGTAGCGAAGGAAAAGCCTAGACGAACTCATATATAAAGCAAAGCACTCCCGAGGACACATGGGAATTACTGTCAAGCTAGTTTTCCTCATAGTCATATGACTCGCGTTCGTTACTTTGATAATTTGATACGTTGGTGGACCTGCGCTTGGGTGATGCCCTTCCTAGGACAAGCCTCCCACTTGTGATTAACCCCTCTCACCAGCATCCACAACTATAAAAGAAGAATTAAGATAAATCTAACCATATCATGAAACACATGGATCCAAAAAATGGTGAAGTGTCATGTATAAACTAGAGTTTAAGCTTCTGCCACTCTAGCAACCCATCATCTACTTATTACTTAAGAACGCCTTCCCCTAGGCCCAAATAATGGTGAAGTGTCATGCAGTCAACGTTCACATAACAACACTAGAGGAGAGACAACATACATCTCATCAAAATATCGAACGAATACCAAATTCACATGATTACTTATAACAAGACTTCTCCCATGTCCTTGGGAACAAACATAACTACTCACAAAGTAGATTCATGTTCATAATCAGAGGAGTCTTAATTATCATTAAGGATCTGAACATATGATCTTCCACCAAATAAACCAACTAGCATCAACTACAAGGAGTAATCAACACTACTAGCACCCCACATGTACCAATCTGAGGTTTTGAGACAAAGATCGGATTCAAGAGATGAAATAGGTTTTGTGAGGAGATGGTGCTGGTGAATATGTTGATGAATATTGAACCTCCCTCGATGAGAGGATCGTTGGTGAAGACGATGGCTTCGATATCTGATGAAGACATGTACCTAGGGTAGGGTCATAGGCCTGACCTAGACACCCTCCCCAAGGACACTGGCCTAAAGTCGTAAGCATTAGAGGGATACCATCATTCACTCGACCGCAAACACTCCACTCGAAAGACTCAAGTTCACTCGACGAAGGAGTGAACACTCAATCGCGACAAGAATCACTCGACAGCTAGAAGGTCTAAGGTCACTCTATATGGCAACGGTCCGGCGTTACCTTATAGACTTAATAGTCATTCATATATCTTTATTGTTGAAGTTGTCAGTAACGTCCATCTTTATGTACCTTAAACCCTGTGTAATTGAGGACTGGAGGGATCCGGCGCACTCTATATAAGCCACCCCCTCCTCCGGCATAGGGGTTCACACCCCCTGTAACTTCATGCATATTCCAATCGAATGACCCTCCGGGCACAGAGATGTAGGGTTGTTACTTCCACCGCGAAGGGCCTGAACTCGTACATCTTGTGTGCACAATCTCACCTTAGCTAGGAGCTTGCCTCTACTTTCTTACCCCCTACTTTATAGTTGGCGCCCATCGTGGGGCAGGTGTCTTAGCCACTTTCCGGTGAGGTTGCAATTTTTTCCGACTCTTTTCATCATGGTTTCTGGCGGAGGTCTGGCTAAGGGCCGGGAGATCCGTCTCGGCGCGCTCGTCTTCATCACCGACGACACCACCTGGCTTCAGGAAGCTCCTCTCGATGTCGAGGCGCTCCCTGTCCGTGGAGCGACACACTTTTGTGTCTGCATTCACGGCATCCTGCTATGGTAGTCGTCGACCCAGTATCGGTCAGCTCCCGCGGTACCCTCGCTCCCTACTGTAGGCTGTTGCAAGCGATCCGGTCGGTCACGGATTTAGCGGTGGGTGAAGCACACGGTGGCACGTCAGTCGTCCACCCCCCAAGTCACGAAAATTGAGCCCGACGAATCTCTCTACGGCCTGTTCGACTGGCTCCATCGAGACCTCATCCGAGTGCGACAACAGTGACCCCGCGGCAAAAGTCCCTCCTGGCATGTGTCGCAAAGGCGGCAATGAAGGCGGTGGCGAGCAGTCGCGTATTCATGAAGAGTATCATCCCGAAACTCTATCTTCTCAGTAGAGGGAGGAACTTTACTAGCACAATATGGAGGCCCTGCACAGGACCATTGTTGGAGAAATTTCTGAGGCTCAGGCCTTGGAGGCAGTGCGTTTAGGCACTTTGGCTGAACACACTCGAGTGGAGAATCTTCAGCGTTCACTCGATGAGCATGCTCAGCGGCAAATCCCCGAGTACAGTCGACGACAACGGCAATTATTTCCACCAGAACCATAGGTATACTGCACTCCGATTGATAATCTGACTGTTGCGGCTCGTATAGCAGAATCCATTCAGCCGTCCCATTCAGAAGCTGGAAGAGGTTTAATGCAGATCAGAGCGCTGCTCTGAGCAGCAGGAGAGCAGAACACAGCAGTTTCCCAGTCACGCAACAGGATCCATAGCAGGTTTGTGGTGGCTGATACCGTCCAGTCATCCCATAGCCCAAGATCGCCTCCGCAGCGTGAGGGACGCGGGCATCATCAAGGGCAGTATTTGGGTCAGAATCATGGGCAACAAGATCATCGGTTCGACAATGATGACCGCCGTTGAGTGCCTACACCCCCTCCGTGGGGCGAATCATACGTGCCCCGGCATTATGATGATAGGCGCCCGTACAACGAAGAGCGGAGAAGGCCGGTCGACCAAAGAGAGCCAGGGTTTGATGCAAGGTCAGTTTTGGTGCAACGTCTAGTGGACAGGAACCAAGCACAGAGAGAAGGGCAGGACAGAGATCGCTCGACAGTAAATAGGGTCCATGTTTCTGGTCCCGAGTGTTTTAGCAGAGCCATCAGAGCAGCGGAGATCCCTCCCAACTTCAGGTTGGCGATTGGGGTCAGTAAGTTCACTAGAGAATCAAAGCCTGACACTTGGCTTGAAGATTACCGAGTGGTTGTGCATATCGGCGGAGGAAATGATGAAGTTGCCATGAAGCATCTTCTCTTGATGCTCGAAGGGTCAGCTAGAGCCTGGTTGAATCAGTTAGCTCCAGGAGCATTTTCAGCTAGGAAGATTTGGCCCGAGTGTTTGTTAGGACATTTGAGGGCATGTGCAAACGGCCGGCGGGATTGACTGAATTGCAGCACTGCGTGCAAAAGCCGAATGAAACTTTGAGGGATTACATCCAGAGATGGACCACTCTACACCACACTGTAGAGAATGTATCTCATCATCAAGCAGTGTGCGCCTTCAAGGAGGGCGTTCGGTACCGGGAGCTCAAACTGAAATTCGGTCGGACAGGAGACATGTCTCTGGCTCGAATGATGGAGATAGCCACTCGGTACGCCAACGATGAAGAAGAAGACCGACTCCACAGTGGCAAGAGTAAACAGGTCGGCCAGGACACCAGAGGAGGAAATTCCAATAGTAAGCAGAAGCGCAAAGCAGAGCCAGCAGCACCTGGAGAGGTTGCAGTGGCAACCCAAGGAGAGGCTAAAGGAAAGCCTAAAGGGCCCTGGACTCCTAAGAACGTGAAAGATGCAGCCGGTAACTATGTGTTGGATTTACCATGTCACATTCACATCAAGAAGGATGAAGAGGAAAATCTCATCTATCCTAAGCATACCACTCGGTAGTGCCGAGTCCTTATACAGCAGTTCAGGGAAAAGCAACCCAGTGAGACGGAAAAATAGTATGATAAAGATGAGGACAAAGAAGAAGATGACGATGGTTTTCCCAATATTAACTCCACTTTGGTGATTTTTGCTGACATTGAAAGAAAAAGTCAACTTAAAGTCATCAATAGAGAAGTGAACATCGTCGCTCCGGCAACGCCGACGTATCTGAAGTGGTCAAAGACCCCCATTACATTCGACCAGTCAGATCACCCGGCGCACGTTGCCACCCCTAGGAGGCAAGCGTTGGTGGTCGACCCGGTCGTTGGAGGCACCTGATTGACCAAAGTTTTGATGGATGGTGGCAGCGGATTGAACATCTTGTATGCTGAGACCCTTCGTGGGATAGGCATTCCGATGTCCAAGCTCAGTGAGAGTAGCATGCAGTTTCACGAAGTTATACCAGGGAAGAAGGCGGATTCACTCGGCCAGATCACCCTTGACGTGGCTTTCGGTGATTCAAAGAATTACCGGAAGGAAAAGTTGACGTTTGAAGTCGTGGATTTTCACAGTGCCTATCATGCTATCTTGGGCAGGACTACGGATGCCCGTTTCATGGCTCGACCATGTTATGTGTATCTCAAGCTCAAGATGCCTGGCCCTAGATGCATGATTACAGTCACTGGTAATCGGCAGCGAGCAGAAGAGTGCTTCCAGAAGGGCTCAAAGACTGCTGATGAACAAATGGCAGCAATTGAAATGGAGGAATAGAAGAAGACGGCCGATCTGAGTGATTTGTTGAGAGCTAAGAAGCCTGCTTTAGAGTCTACATTTAAGTCGACTGGTGAAACAAAGTCAGTTCATATTCACCCTACTGATCCCAATTCTGCTCCGACTCATATATCAACAACACTTGATGGCAAATTGGAAGAAGCGCTCATCCTGTCCCTCCGTGAGAACTGGGACATCTTTGCATGGAAACCTTCAGACATGCCAGGTGTACCCAGGGATCTGGCCGAGCACCGTCCCAAAAGTTAAACCTATGAAAGAGTATCTCAGTCGGTCCGCCGTGGAAAAGCGAAACGTGATTGGCGAAGAAGTGGCTCGACTTCTAGCAGCCGAGTTCATCCGAGAGATTTACCACCCCGAGTGGATCGCCAATGTCGTCATGGTTCCCAAGAAAGATGATTCACTTCGTATGTGCATTGACTTCAAGCACATCAATCGGGCCTGCCCGAAGGATCATTCTCCTCTACCCTACATCGATCAAATAGTCGACTCGACTGCGGGATGTGAGCGACTACCCTTTGTGGACACATATTCCGGGTATCATCAGATCTGACTGTATGGGCCCGATGAAATAAAGACAACCTTCATCACCCCGTTCGGGTGCTTTTGCTATGTTACCATGCCCTTTGGTCTCAAGAATGCTGGTGCCACATTCATGCGCATGATACAGAAGTACCTCCTCACTCAAACCAGTCGGAATGTGGAGGCATACATGGATGACATCCTTGTTAAGTCACGTAAAGGTTCCAACCTACTGACTGACCTTGCTGAAACCTTTGCCAATCTGAGAAGATATGATATCAAGCTTAACCCGTCAAAGTGTACATTTGGAGTTCCAGGTGGCTAGTTACTCAGTTTCCTTGTTTCTGAACGAGGAATCGACGCGAACCCAGAGAAAGTCGGTGTAATACTCCGAATGAAGCGCCCCGTGCGCATACACGACGTTCAGAAGCTTACTGGTTGTTTGGCCGCCTTGAGTCGGTTCATCTCTTGTCTCTGTGAAATGGCACTACCTATTTACCTATTGATGAAGAAATGTGATAAGTTCGAGTGGACTCCTCAAGCTGACATAGCGTTTGCAGAGCTCAAAACCCTGCTTTCCACCCAGCCGGTGCTCGCTACTCCTGTTAGCAAGGAGCCTTTGTTGCTTCATATTCTAGCCACTGGACAAGTTGTTAGTACAGTACTCACGATTGATCGGGAAGAAGAAGGTAAAACCCATAAAGTTCAGCGCCCACTACACTATATTTTTGAAGTCTTAACTCCATCCAAGTAGAGGTATTCTTTATTACCAAAAGTTGGTTTATGGAATTTACTTGACTGCGAAGAAGGTGGCACATTATTTCTTGGATCACTCCATCACAGTCGTCAGCGATGCTCCATTGTCAGAAATTCTGAACAATAGAGATGCAACTGGTCGAGTGGCAAACTGGGCAATTGAACTCCTTCCGTTGGATATCAAGTTTGAGGCAAAGAAAGCAATCAAATCCCAGGCAATAGCAGATTTCCTCGTTGAGTGGATTGAACAGCAACAACCGACTCAAGTCCAGTCGAAACATTGGACTATGTTCTTTGATGGGTCAAAAATGTTGAGCAGTTCTGGTGCTGGAGTTGTTCTGGTGTCCCCGCGAGGAGACAAACTTAGCTATGTCCTTCAGATTCACTTTGATTCCTCCAACAATGAGGCTGAGTACGAAGCTCTTTTGTATGGGTTGCGAATGGCCATTTCACTCAGCGTCCGTCACCTAATGGTCTTCGGCGACTCGGATTTGGTGGATAATCAAGTAATGAAAGAGCAGGATGTTAGAAGCCCGGCTATGACTGGCTATTGCAATGCAGTTAGAAAGTTGGAAAAGAAGTTCGAAGGTTTAGGGCTCCACCATATTCCCCGATTGAAGAACCAAGCAACGGATGACCTGGCTAAGATACGTTCTAAGCGAGGGTCCATTCCCAGCAATGTGTTCTTAGGACATCTTCACACACCATCAGTCCGAGAAGATCCCTTCATGGAAGAGCCCCCGCAACCTAAGAGTTCCACTGATCTGACTGAAGTAGAAGTCCCAGCTGTGGTCGACCTAGTCATGGAAGTTTTGGTTGTCTTTCCTGATTGGACTGTCCCGTACATCGCGTATATTCTCAGGAAAGAGCTTCCAGAAGACAAAGATGAAGCACGCCAGATCGTCCTTCGATCCAAAGCCTTCACCGTGATAAGCGGTCGACTGTACAGGGAAAGTGTGACTAGAGTTGCTCAGTGATGCATTACCCCCGAAGAAGGTCGAATGATCCTCAATGATATCCACTCGAGGACTTGTGGTCACCATGCATCCTCACGGACAATCATGGACAAAGCATACCGAGCAGGTTTCTACTGGCCGCGAGCAAATGAAATGGCAAAGGAAATAGTCGACAAATGTGAAGGTTGCCAGTTCTATTCCGACATGTCTCAAAAACCACCTCACCCCTAAAAACCATTCCACTCGTCTGGCCATATGCCGTTTGGGGGTTGTATATGGTTGGACCCTTGAGGACTAGCAGAAGTGGTTTCAATCACCTACTTGTTGTAGTCGACAAGTTCACTAAATGGATTGAAGCCAAGCCCATCAAAAGCCTGGATTCGAGGACTGCCATCAGCTTCGTCAGGGGGCTAACATTCAGGTTTGGAGTCCCACACAGCATCATCACGGACAATGGATCAAACTTTGATTCAGATGAATTCAGAGCTTTCTGTGCTTCCCAAGGCACTCGGGTCGATTATGCTTCAGTTGCTCACCCGAAGTCGAACGGACAAGCAGAAAGAGCAAATGCTTTGATCCTCCAAGGATTGAAGCCCAGGTTGATGCGAGATCTCAAGCATGCGGCTGGCGCCTGGGTAGATGAGTTACCATCAGTACTGTGGGGCCTGAGGACAATGCCGAATCGGTCGACTGGTCGGACTCCCTTCTGCCTGGTCTATGGAGCCGAAGTCGTACTACCGACTGATTTGCTTCTTAATTCCCCGTGAGTGGAACTCTTCTCAGAAGCCAAAGCAGAAAAAGCCCTCAAGATGCTGTTGACCTTGTGGATGAGGAAAGAGAGATAGCGCTGATCCGGTCGACCATCTATCAGCAAGATCTACGGCATTTTAATGCCAGAAACATCAGGTGTCTAGCATTTCAGGAAGGAGACCTAGTTCTCCGAGTGGACCAGCAATGACCACACAAGCTCGCCCCTGCCTGGGAAGGCCCTTTCATCATCACCAAAGTGCTTCACAATGGTGCATATCACCTGTACGATGTGGAGCACAAGAAAGACGAGCCATGCGCCTGGAATGCGGAGCTTCTCTACCACTTTAACACTTAATCATTCAGATTGTCGAGATGTAATAAGAAGCACCTTTCAGTTTCTTTATCAAAGACAAGGCTTTCCAGTCTCCTATATTATTTTTGTTTCTTATGCATGTGTCCAAAATCCCCTAGTGGGTGGCTTAGCTGCGAACCTGATTCGCCTAAGTTCAAAAAATTAAAATCCCACCGAGTGGAGAGCATGTCTCCCATTCGGGGCTTAGCTGCGAACCTGATTCGCCTAAGTTTAAAAATCCAATCGAGTGGAGAGCAACCCTCCCACTCGGGGGCTTAGCTGCAGTCTAGTACTCGCCTAAGTGTAAAAAAGTCCTACAGAGTGGTGAGCAACCCTCCCACTCGGGGGCTTAGCTGCAGTCCAGTACTCGCCTAAGTTTAAAAAATTCTACCGAGTGGTGAGCAACACTCCCACTTGGTGGCTTAGCTGCAGTCCAATACTTGCCTAATTTTAAAAAATCCTACCGAGTGGTGAGCAACCCTCCCACTCGAGGGCTTAGCTGTAGTTCAGTACTCGCCTAAGTATAAGAAAATCCTACCGAGTGGTGAGAAACACTCCCACTCGGGGGCTTAGCTGCAGTCCAATACTCGCCTAAGTTTAAAAAACCTACCGAGTGGTGAGCAACCCTACCATTAGGGGGCTTAGCTGCAGTCCAGTACTCGCCTATGTATAAAAAATCCTGCCGAGTGGTGAGTAACACTCCCACTCGGGGGCTTAGCTGCAGTCCAGTACTCACCTAAGTTTAAAAAATCCTACCGAGTGGTGAGCAACCCTCCCACTCGTGGGCTTAGCTGCAGTCCAGTACTAGCCTAAGTATAAAAAATCCTGCCGAGTGGTGAGCAACCCTCCCACTCGGGGGCTTAGCTGCAGTCCAGTACTCGCCTAAGTTTAAAAACACGCTCCATCCTTATCCGCAAGGACGGCGAGGCGCAGGTCGACCATGATCTATCCTTGGAGCTTCGACACAAATACAATGTCCGCTCCATCCTTATCCGCAAGGACGGCGAGGTGCAGGTCGACCACGATCTGTCCTTGGAGCTTCGACCCAAATACAACGTTCGCTCCATCCTTATCCCCAAGGACGGCGAGGTGCAGGTCGACCACGATCTGTCCTCGGAGCTTCGACAGAAATACAGCGTCCGCTCCATCCCGATCGGCAAGGATGACGAGGTGCAGACCATGGGCAACACCAAGTACCTCTGCCCATGATACACTCTACTGAACAGCCTCACAAAGTCAGTCGCAACTCAAACTGAAGAAACAAGTTCTACTCAAAGAGTCAAAAGATCCAAAAGTAGCCAAGTTCACATAAATCCTACAGGGTTCCAGATCACAGTTCAAGGTACTCGAGCATCAGGCCCTAAGAAGTTTAAACGGTTACAAAAACCACTCGGCATACCGAGGAAAATTTAATCGGACCATAAAAAGTTTGTTCACTCCGCGGGAGGACTAGCAGGCTCGACGAATTTGTCCAAGTCGATTCCATCTGCAACCCAAGTGGCGGCGGCAGTAAAGGTTTCCATGAAGGACTGGAAGTCGTGTTTTCTAGTATTGGCAAACTTGATCGCTGCTAGCTTCTCCTCCTTGGCTGCCTTGCAGTGGACTCGGACTACCGACAGAGCTACATCAGCACCGCAGCGAGCAGATGACTTCTTCCACTCCTCCACTCGGCTAGGGATCACGTTGAGTCAAGTCATCAAAGACTCGAGGTCATTCTGGGGCATCTCCCATGGCCAAAGTGTTGAGTCAATCCGCGACACCACAACCTTCAGGCGAGCAAGGTAGGCCGTAACACTGGCAACATGGGATTCTAGTCGGAGCACGTTCATGGCAGCTTCATCACCAACAGGGGAAAGGACAGGGTCTGGGTCTGTCTCGATCCGTCCGGTTTCTTCTTCAAAGTTTTGGCAGAATTCTACAAACGCTCAGAAATAATGAGTCGACGTTTGCATGGTGAATCGACGATAGCTAAATAGTCGGGCAAGGAAGAATACCTTCGACCACAAGGAATAGCTTCTTGGCAAGTGCCCCAGATAAACTTCCAGATCATTTCTCTTACGAGAAATGCCTTCAATATTCTCGTTCAAAGACACTTTGTCTTTCTTCAGACGAGTCACTTCTCGGTTGGACTAATTAAGGGATGTCTTCAACTTGGTGTTTTCTTGCTCCAGCGCACCCACTAAGGCCAGTTTCTTGTCAGCAAGTGCAGTCTTCTCCTGAACCTCCTTTTGCGCAGCGGTAAGATCGAGGTCCTTTTGCCAGAGCCTGCTTCATTTTCTCTGAAAGATATGTAGTTTGGTGAGATAGAAGAATGAGAAGATGACTTGTGAGTCAGCCAAGATAAACAATAGACCAGTTGATAACTTCCATACCGGCTGTCTCATCTTTGGCCTTTTGCAAGTTCTGCTTAGCCAACTCCAAGTCAAGATTGAGTTGTCTCTACTTCTCCTCGAATTTGGAAAATTTGGAGATGAGCTCACAGGATTTCTGAAGCCAATGAATGTTACATGAATAAACAGAAACAGAAGTTATTTCACTCCCGAGTGAAAAGAATTCTCAGACTACTGCTGAATCAAACTTTCAGTAGTAGTCTCAGGGACTACACGCAGTGGGTGCATTTAGCGTGCCCCCACTGGTTCAAGTTACACTCAACATGATCCGTTCAGACCGAGTGAGAAAGTTATGACTCTCAGACCATAAGCGACTGCCCGCAGTTAGCTACGGTCTCGGGGACTACAACTAGTGGGTGCACTCAGCGTGCCCCCTCCGGTTCAAGGACTCAATCGACACAATCTAGTCGACTCAAGAAGGAAAGACTATTCAGCAATGAATTAAACACCTAGTGGGTTCACAAATGCAAAAAGAAGACTGACAAAAAGATGTACAAGGAAAATTTTCGGGTAGCATATCCTAACAGAACAAGTGACAAGCTAAGAGTTCAGTTGGTAATCAACCAACCTGGACGTTGCTCCGGAGAGCTGAGCTGGCGTCATAAGTAGCTTGACTAGCCCCTCGAACCACCTTCATTTGCTCCATCATAATGCCTTCCTGGCGTATGGCCTCCTTGGCAGCACCCACTTGGTCCTCCGGGACGCGATACGTAGTGAAGATTGGAGACAGTGTATCGGCTAGGATCTGAGCAGTCGACGCCGAAGGCTGAGCACTCGATAATGGTATGGCGAAAGTCACATAAGTTCGGTTAGCATCGCCGGTCTCCTGGATCACCGGCTCTGTCAATAGCGTCGACTGGGGCAACTTGCCAGTTGATGCCTTCTTACTCCTCCTGGCCTCAGCGGCACATCCTCGTTGTCATCTGGAAGATCAATAACATGGGGAGGAGCAGCGAAAAAGAATTAATCGTCAGAATTCAGTCGATCAACAAAATGGCTAAGAAAGCAAAGAAAAGTTTGCAAAAGTCATACCCAGGTTAGAAGTGACCGTGTCTTCCACATCCTCACCATCATCCCTATAAGCAGAAGTCCCAGAAGTATCAGCTCTGCAAGTTTCAAGATTCACTCAGAGAAATGAGAAAGAGAGTCGACATCATAAGTCCTTGATCGAAAAGTGGGGACAAGACACTTACGCAGAAGCGACGGGGACGTCAATCTTGATCTTGGGCAGGGTCTTCCGAGGCTTTGGTTCTGCAACTTTTGGCTGCTTTGGAGCCTACTCAGTCGGCACTTGGAAGTCTATCCTATCGGCTTAGCTACTTCGCCGTGGATACTTGCTGGGTCGTTCTTATGTTTGGAACGCTTTTCGTTGCGAGGTGGTGACTCGACTTCTTCACCACTGCTCGAGTCCTCTCTTTCCTCCTCCTTTTCTCCTGCATCAGACTGCCAATCCATGCTTTCACGTCGGCTTTCTTCTCCTTCCTGGTTCTGCTCTTGCTCCCCGTTCGGCATCGAGTACGTCTTTGTATAAACCTGCGAAGCAAAAGAGGTTACCAAAGGATAGTCGATTCAGTAAACAACTGCAAGTCAGAATGAAAAACACTCGAAGATAAGAGACAGACCTTGTCAGGTTGGTTGTTGGTGTCGAATGGTAAAACTCTTCTGGGCCCCCTGGGTTATCCTTGTTCCTTGTCATGCTTTGCACCCACTGTGCCACCGTCTTCTCATCAACGTCCTCCGGGTGGATTCGAGTGGAATCCTCAATCCCCGAGTACATCCACATGGAGTAATCACAAGCCTGGAGGGGTTGAATACACCGACTGAGGAATACCTCGAGCAGATCCATACCAGCCACTCCCTCATGGATCAGCTGAACTACTCGCTCCATCAACATGGACACCTCCACCTTCTTTGCTGGAGTCACTCTAAAGGAAGTAGGTTTCTGGACTCGCCCCAAGGAAAAGGGGGGAGACCTGTCGAATGACCAGGGATCGACTTGTCTTTGCAATAAAACCAAGTCGACTGCCAACCTCTAACCGAGTCAGGGAGAGTCATCGCAGGAAAAGCACTCTCCCCTCTCATCTGGATACCTAAGCCCCCACACATCTGGATCACCTGGGTTTTCTCGTCACTCGGGTTAGCCTTTTTCATAGTCTGTGAGCGGCATGTGAAGATGTGCTTAAACAGACACCAGTGCGGTCGGCAACCTAGAAAATTCTCACACAAGGAGACATCGGCCGCAAGGTACGTGATTTTGTTGGGAGAGAAATGGTGGATTTGGGCTCCGAAGAAGTTCAAGAATGCATGGAAAAAGGGATGTGGGGGCAAAGAAAAACCGCAGTCGACATGAGTGGCGAGTAAGACACACTCACCCTCCTGAGGCTACGGCTCAGTTTCATCCCCCGGGAGCCTCCAGTAATCATGCTCAATCAGCCCGCTCTTGGCAAGGTCTTGCAAATCATCCAGCACGATTGTGGATCGGATCCAGTCGCCCTGAACCCAACCGCAAGCCAAACCAGATCTCGACAACGACCAGCTCCTTCCGGTCTTCTTGCGCTTCCCCTTAGCCGCTCCCTTCTTAGCACGCTCCAGCACCGCCGTCTTGTCCTTCGCCATCACAGCAAGGGGGCGCACGGACGGGAGGCGGCGTCGAGGGCGGAAGAAGTAACGGTGGAGAAGCAGAGGAGGAAGAAGGATAAATTGAGGCGCACTGTGCAAAATTCCCCAACCCAACGCCTTGTATGGAGTCATTTCTGAGTGACTGATGACTGGGCCCAGGCAATCATGTCAAATCCCGCAATTGTCGCTCCCTCGGTATATGGCGAAAAAGGTGGCGCGGTGATCGAGGCGCTCCTGCCTAATCCATACCGATTACTGCGGCATCCTCCATCCTACGCGCTTCCCAAAATTTCGAATCCCACATGATTCGGAAACTTCAGAGCAACCTGTTGGACTGAAGATTTCTTTCATATCAACACTCGAAGCTTATAAGCAAAAGTTCACTCGACTATTTTAGAATGGATCAAGGTGGCTAAAAATGAAGTCAACGTTGTCGCATAACTCATCAGTCTAAGGAAAATACTTCCGCAACATGTAACAGAGTCGGGATCAACTTCCACTCCTTTTTCCACTCGAATCCTGAACCATTCGGTGGCTCATGATGAAGACATGTACCTATGGTCGTGTAACGCCCTCGATGCGGCTATATCTCCTACGTGTCGAGGCACGACTTAGAGTCATAACCGCATTGAAAGAAATGTCGCAAGTTAGGAAATCTTCACAACATCCCATGTAATATAGATAATAAAAGGGGAGATACATAGTTGGCTTACACTCGCCACGTCAATCAAAGTACATAAATAGCATTACATCATCCAATCACTCATGGCCCGACTACGGCGCCAAAATAAAAGATAAACCCAACATGCGACACGGTCCCGATCGCCCCAACTGGGCACCGCTACTGATCATCAGGGAAAGACACATAGTAACGACGTGAGTCCTCGTCGAACTCCCACTTGAGCTCAAGCACGTCATCTGGAACGGAGTCATCAGGCCCTGCATCTGGTTTGGAAGTAATCTGTGATCCCCAGGGACTCAGCAATCTCGCACCCTCGCGATCAAGACTATTTAAGCTTATAGGTAAGGCAAGGTAAAATATGTGGAGCTCCAGCAAGCGACTAGCATATATGGTGGCTAACCTATTCGCAAGAGAGAGCGAGAAGAGAAGGCAAAGCGCGAACGAGTAACTAGAGAATAACCTGCGGAAAGCATTACTCCAACACCGTGTTCACTTCTCGGACTCCGCCGAGAAGAGACCATCATGGTAACTCACACAGTTGATTCATTTTAATTAAGTTAAGGTTCAAGTTATCTACAACCGGAAATTAACAAATTCCCATCTGCCCATAACCGTGGGACGGCTTTCGAAAGTTCAAATTCCTGCAGGGGAGTCCCAACTTAGCCCATGACAAGCTCTCACGGTCAACGAAGGAATAGACCTCCTCCCGAGATATTCCGATCAGACTCGGTATCCCGGTTCTACAAGACACTTCGTCAAGTTAAAACAAATCCAGCAACACCACCCAGATGTGCCGACAAATCCCGATAGGAGCTGCACATATCTCATTCTCAGGGCACACCGGATTAGCAAGACGTCGGGTAGGCCAGCCCAGAGTTGCCCCTGGTAGCCCCGGACATCGCTCGGTTGGACCAACACTCAGAGGAGCACTGGCCCGGGGGGGTTTAAATAAGATGACCCTTGGGCTCCGGAAACCCAAGGGAAAAAGAGGCTAGGTGGCAAATGGTAAAACCAAGGTTGGGCATTGCTGGAAGAGTTTTATTCAAGGCGAACTATCAAGGGGTTCCCATTATCACCCAACTGCGTAAGGAACGCAAAATCCGGGAACATAACACCGATATGACAGAAAACTAGGGCGGCAAGAATGGAACAAAACACCAGGAGAAAGGACGAGTCTTCCACCCTTTACCAAGTATATAGATGCATTAAGATAACAAGATATTATAATGATATCCCAACAAGTAAATAATGTTCCAACAAGGAACGGTCTCCAATCTTCACCTGCAACTAGTAACGCTATAAGAGGGGCTGAGCAACGCGGTAACATAGCCAATCAATGGTTTGCTAGGACATGGTGGGTTAGAGGTTTGATATGGCAATTTGGGAGGCATGATAAGCAAGTGGTAGGCATCGTAGCATAGGCATAGCAAAAGAGCGAGCATCCAGCAAAGCAAAGATAGAAGTGATTTCGAGGGTATGATCATCTTGCCTGCAAAGTTGTCAGAGTTGACTGGATCCTCGAAAGCAAACTCAACGGGCTCCTCGTTAGCGAAATCTTCTCCCGGCTCTACCCACACAAGACAAACAAGCAAACGGAACACAATCAACCACGTGCAAAGCTCAAACAACATGATGCAAACATGGTATGCTATGTGGGATGCGATATGTGATGCATATGCAAGATTTGACAAGGAATGAATGAACCTGACCTCAACCTGGAAATCCATGTGTTCCACTAGAAATATGAGATGATTTCGCTTGAAAACGATATAAAGAACGCCGGAATCAGAGTCACGGTTTGGAAATGGCAAGCAATTCAAATATGACAACTGTCTGCGATAAACAGCAAGTAGCCATCTAAATGCAACAAGATGAACATGCTACAGCACCCAAACATGACAACAAAATACATGGCAAGAATCCATTCATGATGCTGAACAAAAGATGAACACTGAGCTATGGCCAATTCATCCATTAACAGGTTCAAACAAGCATGGCAAAAATGCATTTGGTAAACAGATTTCAGACTTAGTGAAATTAACACTTGTCTGGAATTTCAGATCAGGTAGCCCACTTTGGAGCATGAAAAGTATATGCTACAGGACCTGAACATGGCAAAGTAAAGCATGGCATGGAGCTACTCAAAGAGCTTAAGAAAAGTCCCTTAGTGATCTTGAGCCAAAGGGATCAGAAAATACATTTGCAAGCATGTGAACATGGCAAAAACATAATCAGATTACAGACTTAGTGAAAAACTGGAGTATGCAAATCAGATATCGAGTAAGCATGTTTACGAGCTCGATGCACTGAGTACAGAGCAAGTCATGACAATCTAAGCATGCACCCATCAAGAATACACATTATATAAGCTAGACATGGCAAGAACAATAGCATTGCCTGCACGGATCAACTACAACATCCTCGGCAAAATCGCTAACAAGAAGACAATCTGCCCAGATTCACGAAATAGCAAAAGTAGAGCTCGATTGACTCAAGCTATGCTGCTCCATAATTGCAAACAAAGACATGAATGGATAGATTACTACAAGATTAACAAAACATCCTTACTGATCATCCTCAAAAGAAGCACGAATCACTAGGAAACAACATGAACATATGGCATATTGAGATAAACAGATCAAGGACTTGGTGGAATTGCTAAGTCCCTGAAATCAGCATTAAGGAATGCACCACTTTGCAAGCTTGTGCTAGTCACCACACACATCACAAAAATACATGGGTTGCACCTCTGGAAAGATGGCAAAGCATATAGCAAAACATATGTAGAGCTCAGGGGCATATCATGCACACATTAATCATGGCAAAAATGACAAATATCTAACTGGAGCAGCAGATCTGACAATTATCTCAAATAGCACTCTTCCAACAGCATTTCGGGCTTCAAAATGAACTCAAATGAAAATGATGCAATGAGATGAAATGATGTGCTCTCTGAGACGAACATTTTGATGTACTATATGCCCAAAACGGAGCTACGGATGCGGAGATATAGCATGATGAAATATGCAAAAAAAATACTAGAAACAGGGCAAAAGTCAACCCTAGGGTTAGGATCCGGATCTGGATCGGATCGGATCGACACTGTTCATGCGCGCGCCTCCCGAGGACTCCGGCGAGGTGGGCGACGTCGGCCGGCAAGCGGGCGGAGGGAGTCGCCGGCGAGGGGCAACGACGGTGGCTCGGCGATGCACGCGCGGCGGAGCTGCTCCCTGGCCGCGGCGGCCGGCGAGGTGGCAAGGCCGTCCGGCGACACGGCGGCTACCGGCAGGTGGGCGGCGGGCGGTGGAGGCGGCCGGCACCGGCGTCGAGGAAGAGGGGCGGTGGAGGCGCGGGCGCTTGGGCGGCGAAGGAACGGGCTCGGGGGCCTCCCGCGGGCTCGGGCGGGCCGGCGGGCGAAGTGGGGCTGCCCGTGCTACGTGGCGGCGTCCGACTGGCTGGGGCGCGGCGGCGGACGTGTCCGGCGCGGCACGAGGTGGCGGATCTAGGGTTTGGAAGGAGGGGATCCGCGAATTTTGGAGGGGGGGGGGGTCTAGATATAGAGGTAGAGGGAGCTAGGAGTGTCCAAATGAGGTGCAGTTTTCGGCCACGCGATCGTGATCGAATGCTCTAGATGATGGAGATGGTTTTGGTGGGTTTTGGGCCAAATTGGAGGGGTGTTGGTCTGCAACACACACGACACCTTTTCGGTCCCTCGGTTAACCGTTGGAGCATCAAACGAAGTCCAAATGGTACGAAACTTGACAGGCGGTCTACCGGTAGTAAACCAAGGCCGCATGACAAGTCTCGGTCCAATCCGGAAATGTTTAATCCCCACACATGAAAGAAAGGTAGAAATGACCACCGGAGGAGAAAGGAGCGTCGGAATGCAAAACGGACAACGGGGAAAATGCTCGGATGCATGAGATGAACACGTATGCAAATGCAATGCACATGATGACATGATATGAGATGCATGACAATGACAAAAACACACGGAGACAAAAACCCGAACCCGAGAAAATAAAATAACTTAATGCCGGAAACGACAAGAGTTGGATTACATATTGGGTAAATCATATCCGGGGTGTTACAACACTCCACCACTACGAAAGGATCTCGTCCCGAGATCTAGGACTGCAAGAACGCTAGGTACTTAGAACGGAGGTGATCCTCGCATTCCCAGGTGGCTTCACGGTCGGAATGGTGTGACCACTTGACTTTGAGGAATTTGATTGACTTGTTGTGAGTCTTGCGTTCAGTCTCTTCAAGAATAGCAACGGGGTGCTCACGATAAGAGAGATCTTCTTGGAGCTCAATGTCTTCGAAGTTGACGGTGCGGTCAGGAGTCTTGAAGCACTTTCGGAGCTGAGAGACATGAAACACGTCATGCACATTTGCAAAGTTTGAAGGAAGCTTGAGTTGATAGGCGAGATCGCCTATCTTGCTGATGATCTTGAAAGGTCCCACGTATCTGGGGGCAAGCTTCCCTTTGATACCGAAGCGACGAGTACCTTTCATTGGAGAGACGCGGAGGTAAACATGATCTCCGATCTCGAAAGACAAATCACGGTGCTTACTATCATAGTAGCTCTTCTGGCGGGATTGGGCTGCTTTGAGGTTATCTCGAATGACTTTGCACATTTCCTCTGGCTCTGTGATTAAGTCATTTCCCGGAAGTTGATGTTCACCGGTTTCAGACCAGTTGAGAGGGGTACGGCACTTCCTGCCATACAGAATTTCGAATGGGGCCTTGCCCGAACTTGCTTGAAAACTGTTGTTGTAGGAGAATTCAGCATATGGAAGACAATCCTCCCACTTCAAGCCGAAGGAGATCACACAAGCCCTGAGCATATCTTCAAGAATATGGTTGACACGCTCGACTTGACCGCTAGTTTGAGGATGAAAAGTTGTACTGAAGCGGATGTTGGTGCCAATGGCCTTCTGAAAAGAATCCCAAAACTTGGAGGTAAAGATGCTGCCACAGTCTAAAGAGATCACTTGTGGAATACCGTGTAGAGAGACAATTTGAGAGGTATAGAGCTCCGCCAATTGAGCTGCAGTGATAGGCTCTTTGATAGGCAGAAAGTGAGCCACTTTAGTGAGTTTGTCGATGACAACGAATATAGCATCATTGCCACGCTTAGACTTTGGAAATCCAGTCACGAAGTCCATCTCAATGTGGTCAAACTTCCATTCTGGAATGGCAAGAGGTTGGAGGAGACCAGCTGGCCTTTGGTGTTCTGCCTTCACTCTTCTACATACATCACACTCCAGCTGGCCTGACCTAGACACCCTCCCCAAGGACACTAGCCTAAAGTCGTAAGCATTGGAGGGATACCATCATTCACTCGACCGTAAACACTCCACTCGGAAGACTCAAGTTCACTCGACAAAAAGGAGTGAACACTCGACCGCGACAAGAATCACTCGACAACTAGAAGGTCTAAGGTCACTCTGTATGCAACGGTCTGGCGTTACCTTATAGACTTAATAGTCATTCATGTATCTTTATTGCTGACGTTATCAGTAACGTCCATCTTTATGTACCTTAAACCATGTGTAATTGAGGATTGGAGTGGTCCGGTGCACTCTATATAAGCCACCCCCTCCTCCGGCATAGGGGTTCGCACCCCGTGTAACTTCACGCATATTCCAATCGACCGAGCCTCCGGGCACCAAGACGTAGGGTTGTTACTTCCACCACGAAGGTCCTGAACTCGTACATCTTGCCTGCACAATCTCACCGTAGCTAGGATCTTGCCTCTACATTCTTACCACCCTACTTTACTATCAGACTTAGAACCACGACAATGTCCCCCTCCCGGAGGGAAGTTTCCCAGGCAGAACAGCTCCGTCGGTGCCCTTGATTGGATCAACCCAGGTTCCCCCTCGAGACGGTGGTGCTTCCTCCCGAAAGCTTCCTTCTAATATTTTCTAGGTCAAAACACATCATATAGTAGAAGATGGGCATTGGGGGGCCTGCCAGGTGGCCCACAAGGCAGGGGCGTGCCCAGGGTGGTAGGGCGCGCCCCCACCTTTGTGGACGGCAGGTGGCCCCCTCTCGTGCTTTCTTTGCCCAATATTTTTTATATAATCAGAAATAATTCTCAGAGTTTTAGGACTTGTGGAGTTTTTAGAATAGGTCTCTAATATTTGCTCGTTTTCTAGTCCAGAATTCTAGCTGCCGGCATTGTCCCTCTTCATCTAAACCTTGTAAAATAAGAGAGAAAAGGCATACATAATGTGTAATAACAGCCCATAATGCAATAAATATCGATGTAAAAGCATGATGCAAAATGGACGTATCAGATGGTTGCACTGGCCATTGGCGGAAAAGGTTTGATGGGGGCTGGTCCCTCTTTATGATTTGCGCACGGCAAGCCTATTTCCACGTTACCAAAATGAGGGCACTGGCAGGATAACATGTTGAGGAAAACTTGTTTACTTGAAAGTATAGAGGCATGTCACCTCTGCATGGAAACGTTACATGCACAAGTACCCGACAAGGCTTGTCCTTTTCATTAATATGCTGATAAGAAAGTACAGATCTTACAAAACACAAACATGGGTGAAGAAGATTACATAATTTAGACTAAAGTTTGGAAAGTGCCAACACATTTTAGATTCAAAAACGATAGATGCCACTGATGCCTTTGCTTTGTACCTTACCTCCTCAAAAATGCAGGGGGATGAGGAAGACGGAGGGAAGGCCTGGCGGGGATTCGGCGCCTCCCCAATATCAGGACGGCACTGTTCCCCGGCTGGGAGGAAGAAACCAGAGGGCAGGTGCGGATGGTGGCATTGCCAAAGGCCCAACCGGTGATGATGGTGCTGCCTGAAATCACGCCTTGGCAGAGCGGTCATTCTCGCTCTTGACGCGTCATGGGTTGCCGCCACCTCCCTCGCTGCTATCTCCCAAGGGGGCGCTCCCGTTGTCGCTTAAACCCCCACTATCGCGTCCAGGACGGGAACCAGGCGCTCCGGAAGGCTCCATAGAGAGCATGGTCATCTCCATTGACCCGAAGCTAGAAGGATGCCATCCCCTGAAGAAGCATGCACAGGCGCAAGGAACCCACCCATGTGTCGCAGGAAACCACGACCACCTATGGGACCCGAGGGCCCCTTGCTGGTTCGGCAGGGGGGACGTTGTGTTGCACAAAGAGCAGACGAGCGTGGGGGAGCACGACAGAGATCACACGGGCAATTTTGCCCAGGTTTGGGCTGCCGTGAGGCATAAAACCCTACTCCTGCTTTGGTGGATTGATGTTGGAAGAGTGGTGGTGGTGCGTAATACACTTGCCCGGCAAGGGTGGCAGTGGCTACGCGCATATGGGTGTGTGAGTTAGCCAACCTTCTAACCCTTTCTACGGTTGCCATTGGCCTCCTTTTATAGATGAAGGGGTTATCACAATGGCAAAGTAGTCATTATGCACTGATAAGATAGCAAACAGTGCTATCATACCTAACTCTGCAGGCTGACAAGGCACATTAAACGCACGGCTTAACGTCACGTCATTGAGTGCCCGGCAAGCCTTGCCAGGATATCTCACCAGCTCCATGCCTGCCTGCTTGACACGTCGCGGGACGGGTGTCATCTGTAGGCATTTCCTGTAGAAAGAGGCTGTCACTTAGACACTTTGCAGCTTGACACCGCATTGATTGAAGAGGTGGGTCGTGGCGGAGTGGTTGGGTGAGGTGGTTTTGCCTTTGCGAGTCCTAGCAGGCCGTGTCGGGACATTTTCTTCTGGGGGTGGCCTCGTCCTTGTCGAGCTCGCCTGCCCGGCAAGGAAGGCTTTTCTCCTGGTGGTGTCTTGCTTCTCTGGCTTGACTTTGGTCCTCTTGATCTGCATGTTGGTTCTTCGAAGTTCTTTGTCTCTTGTACTCTGACTTGGGTTGGTGTCTCAATCCTATTCCAGTATATGTGCCCCGTCTGGGAAACAGACCCAGGGTTTGTTGCACCGATAGAAGCCTCCGGGCCTACCCCGAATGCACTGTCGGGCGGCGTCGGGGTAGGGCCTAATAAGTGCACAGGCGAGGGTGCCGAAGAGGCTGGTCTCTTGAGGTCTTGTTTGCTTCTTCATTAATCTTGGGTCCAGGGCAGTTTCTGGTTTCCCCGCGTGTCGTGTAAAGCCAATAGTAGTGGGGCCACCCTGGTAAAGGCCCGTGAATGACTTTAACACATGGGGTAGAAACTGCCAATTCACTCTTCCCACCTCGCCCTTATGCTTAGCCACGTATGCAGCATGCATCGCTCGGTGTAGGTAATAGAGGGCCCGATCTTCTTGAATTGGCGGAGGAGATTGGTGGCCGCTTTTTGAGGGAGCGACTCCCCTCACCGGCCTGCCTATAAAAGAGAGGTGGAGAGAGGGAGGAGTCATTCACCCTTGCACTCCCCCTCCTCTGCTTTTTGCTTCTTGTTGGTTCACCTGAAGGGAAGAGCCTAGGGCCAGCCCCCGGGCCCTCGAATGAGGTTGGAGTTGCCTAATGTTGGTGTCGGGGCAAGGGGAGTGAACTTGGTCCAAGCCATGGGGAATGCCACTTCACCTTGTCGTGAAGAATGGCTTGCCCCTCTCGCCCTGGTCGGTTGCCCATTTGGCGATGTGTTTGCTGCTCCGCGCCTCCGC
The DNA here is from genome assembly GCF_003073215.2 of Triticum urartu. Taxonomy (NCBI): domain Eukaryota; kingdom Viridiplantae; phylum Streptophyta; class Magnoliopsida; order Poales; family Poaceae; genus Triticum; species Triticum urartu. The sequence goes on from NC_053025.1 coordinate 249,424,147, forward strand.
TGCTTATAGGCCCGGTATCGAGGTCTTTGGCGTCTACGGGGCTTGTTGGGGGGGCAGGGCTGGAGACCAGTGGTAATCCTAGCACTGCCCCTCTGGAGGTCTTGGGGCCTATGGCAACGAGAGGCGCGTCTTTCTGCTCGCCGAGGTGGGGAGCGGTGCGCCGCGAACCCCCTGGTCGTCTTGGTCACTCATCGTCTTTTCAAGGAAGGCGTCGGACGGGAGTCTTCGCGCTTCTCAGGAGCAGTGGTGGTGAGGAGAAAACGAGGGAAGACAGAGAAGGCAGGTGGCAGGGGGTCATGTCGGACTATGATGGCGTGGATGCCTTAGCCTTCGACCGGCAACCTGCCGCTTCATCTTTCCGCTCTTCCCCTCGCTCCCCGGCATCATCATCACCAGCCTCCTAGGGTGATAGCCGGGAAAGGATGTTATCTTGGCGCCTTTGCCTCCCCTCCAGCAGTCTTCCAGCTGAGCCTTGGTGGATAAGTCTACAAATGCACAGGCCGTGGCTTCCTGCTGGTCCTGGAGGTGGCGACCAGTGGATGCCGCCCTGTCCTCCGTGCCCCTCCTTTGCAGCCTCACCACTCCTGATCTTGTCAGATCGTGGCTAGTGGGCCGCGATGGGACCGTGGTGGGCTCCTACTTCGGTGCCTTTCTCATCTTTTCCTCCTTCCATCATAGTGCCTGGCAGGAGGGAAAATGAAAAGAGGAGATTACATGGCACTTATGTTTTTTTAATCTTAAACTTGTAGGCACTTGCCAAATTTTAATTCAAATAATGTAATCTCTCGAGTCCATGTTTGTGTTCTGTAATGCTTATACTTGTATTATCGGCATATTAATGAAAAAGATGAACCTTGCCGGGAACCCATTCATGTATATGTCCATGCAGAGGTGGGATGCCTCTTTAATGTAAGTAAACGAGTTTTCCCTGGCAGGCCACCTTGCCAGCATCCTTTTACTTGTCGGAGAACTATGTCTATCGGGAAAAATATAAAGCGAGCAGACCCCTGCCAACTTCCTTTTACCAAAGGTCACTACGACCATCCCGACCGAAGCAACGTTGAAGTCAAGGATGGGAGCACCTAAGTCTCAAGAGAGTGGCGAGGTTTCCTCATGCACAAGTTATAGCTTACAGAACACTAATGGACAAGAGGTAGAACTTATCTGTTATGCTTGCCGGAGATCGCAGTGTCGGGCTATCTTCTCATCTCCTTGTTGAAGCCAAGTTCACGGCAGGAACCTGCAGCTTCATGCAGATGAGAATGAATGCAAGATGCGATCCTATCTATATGCATATGCAGATGCTCATGAAATGCTTATGAAGTGCTCTGGAATGCTCATGCATGCATGCAACTTGGTCGGGGCCCCCCCGGGACTTCGTTTATTTTCTCTTGCACAGGGTCATCGCCCTGGCTTCGTACAATGGGTTATATGCAATTGAGGTAAGGCCTGTACAAAAGGGTGGTTGTCGGGCAAGACCCGACAGTCGTGCCTTACAGGTAAAACTTGTGGAGATGCTCAATATTCCATGAGTTCTGCAATCGAATGCCATCTCCGGTCTCCAGAAGGACTGCGCCAGGTCTGTTGACTCGTACTACCCGGTAAGGGCCTTCCCACTTCGGTGTCAACTTGTTTATACCCTTGGCGGACGAACGTCCCTAAGGACAAGGTCACCTTCCTCAAAGCACTGGGCATGAACCCTGAGGCTATGATAGTGACGCAGGGCTTGCTGATAGCATGCAGCACGTGTAGCAGCCCGGAGACGGTTCTCCTCGAGTAGCATAGCATTGTCATGCCGGTGTTGATCTTGCGCTACTTCATCTTAGGCAAGCACTTAAGGCAACCCGTAAATGAGTTGCGTGGGGATAACTGCTTTTGCCCTGTAGACCAGGGAGAAAGGAGTCTTCCTTGTAGCTCGGTTTGGTGTTGTTCTAAGGGACTAGAGAACTACGGCAACTCATCGATCCACTGACTGTCGTGCTTCTGTGGCATATCAAAGGTTCTTGTCTTGAGTCCTCGGAGCACTTCAGCATTCGCCCTCTCAGCTTGTCCATTTCTTCTAGGATGTGCAACAGAGGCAAATGAGACATTGTATCTGAGGGCATGAACATATTGCGTGAAGGTGCGACTCGTGAACTGGGTGCCATTGTCGGTAATGATTCTTGCCGGAACTCCAAAACGACACACCAATTCTTTCAATAATTTGATAGCTAACTATGGAGTGTCACATCCCTAGTTCTGGTATGATATAGGTTTCCCTTGTGCATCATGTTAAGTCTCAAATGAAATTGAAATGGGGATGTTTCAAACCCTAGCACCAAAGCAAACTCAAATAGGTTCAAATTAAAAATGGAATTTCAATAAACCCGAAATGCTCTTCAAAAATGTTCATGGTCTTTGGAAAATGTTGCAAACAATAACCAGAGGTGATGCACATTTTTGCTAAACATTTTGGATTTTTGAATGAACCCATATGTATTTGAATTGGAGCTGTTTAAAATAATATAAATATTTAAAAGGCTCCAAAAATGTTGGAATTTGGTGAGGGCCTCTAGTATATTATAACTAGTGGTCACAAGGAATCTCAACATTTTTATTCTGTGCTAGTATTTATTTTAAGCCAAAACAAATGTCAGAAATAGAAAAGAAAACAAGAAAAGGAAAAAAACCCTTACCTGGGCCACTTAACTGAGGCCTGGCACTGTGCGGCCCAGCTGGCCCTGCCAGTCACCCTCAACCTCCCGCCAGGAGGAGGAGAGGCGCGTGGCCGATGCACGTCGGCGCACACCCGGCCACCTCCTGCTTGCCGCCTCCCTCTGGACGTCCCTGGAGAAGCCATGCAGCCCCCCCGACCCCCTCTCACTCTCCCTCGTCCCCGTCTCCTCCTCTGTCTCTCTCTCCCGCGACAACCAAAGCGCTGCCGTCGCCGCAGCTCACCGCCGACGCGCTCTCTGCCGTCCCCTCGCCCCTCCATCGTGTCCACGCGGTTCACCGCTGTGGGCTACGCCTCCTCGTCGAGACGCACGGCGCCAGACACCCTGGCACGCCGCCATCGCCATCGTCTTCCACCTCGGGCTCCGCCGTCCACCACCGTCAATTCGCCATCACCAGGCCTCCCCCGACCCCGCCGTGCTGCTTCACGTGATTGCCATGACCATCTCCCTGTTTCCCCCCTCTTCTCCCCCTCGTTCCCGTGTCATAGCCATTGTTTCCGCCCTGGCCGAAGACATCACCGCCGCAGCCCTCGCCATCATGGCCACAGCCACCGCAGCTCGCAACCAAGCTCGCCGTTGCACTCAGTGCACTCCAGCGAGTCAAGCGGACCTGCTCGCAGCTCTTGCCCTGCTCCGCAACACCCCGCGTGCACCTAGCCGAACTCCGGCCGCCGCACTAGTCGTCGTCGGTGCCACTCCGGCCGCTCCCCGGCCGCGCCACCACCACGGCTGGATGCAGACGAGCGTCCGCATCCCGTAGCTGCAATCCGCGCACCCAATGGCTCCCTATAGGCAAAACCCGCAGCGCACCGCCGCGTCTGGACTCGCCGGCGGCTAAACGACGGCGACCGCTGACCTTTGACCGGCGTGGGTTGACCCCACAGCCCAGTTTGACCTCCCCCTCTCTCTCACTGACTTGCAGGCCCCGCCTGACTAATTACTCTAGTTAGCACTAATTAACTAACTAGGTTAGCTACTACAGTCACCGACTAGTGGGCCCTGCCAGTTAGTTAGGACTAACTAACTTAGTTAGTTGACTGGGTCACTGACCAATGGGACCCACTGGTCAGGTTTGACCTGTTCAGCCCCGTTGACTTGCTTACGTCATGCTGACGTAGTGCTGGCGCAGTTATTCTTTTTCTGGTATTAAAATAAATTAGGAAATCCAGAAATTGATATATATAAAAATTATCAGAAAAATGCAAGGAATACATTTATGCCAGTTACATGCATGAAAAATCAACTTATACATGCTGTATAAGTGAAAAAATAATATGGGCATTTTGAATGCTTCATTTTGATTTGCATTTGAATCTTTGATTCAAATGGGCTTCAACCAACTTGGTAGCATCTTGCATTAGCCCAAACACTAGCATTTGCACATGCCATTGTCATGCATCATATTGTTGCATTTGTTTGTGTATTGATTACCGGCACCGTTTCTTCTTGATAGGTTCCACTCTGGAAGGTGTTCCCGAGTACCTGTCAGAGGAGCAGTGCCCCTTCATCGTCCTATCAGGAAAGCAACCCCCCTTTGAGCATTTCGATAAATCCCACTCTCTCGCTCCAGCTCCTTTTACTGCATTAGGACAACAGCGATTCAACTGCTACTTTTCTACTGCGGTAGTTGAACCCATTCCTCAGCATGACCTGTCATTGCCACAATAACTAATTGAAACCCACTAGCATGAGTAGGAGTTGCTTGAGCCTTGATGTGCCTACTCATCCATGCTGATTCATCAGGAATGAATCGGAGTGGTGAACATGTCCTACCGATAAAGGCTAAGTGTGTGAACACGTTTTGGTAAAGGTAGCGATGAGAGGCCATGTAGGAGTACATGGTGGGTTGTCTCATTGGAACCGTCCCTAAGCACTAAGTTCTGTGTATGTTGTCCAAGTCCAGTTACTACCACATATTGGGTTCCGGTTATTCGGCCCCTCTCGGCTTATTAATACACTTGATCTATGTCCAGGAGTTGCAACTAGTTTCTGGCGTTTGTAGGTAGTGCTACTTGTCTACCAGGTGGTGTCCGACGGGACGGGCTTGGGACAGACTAGGCACCGTGGCACGGTGTACTAAGTGGCACCTGGATGGTGGGCTTGGGAACCCGGCACACATCGTTTGGGGCCATACTGGAGACTTCGGCCGGAAATCCTTGCGGATGGAACTCGAATAGGCGATAAACCTGGACGAGAGACTTGTGTGGTTAGTCAGGTCATAGACGACACCCTCGCCCGGCTTCCGCTTGAAGGTTGCCGAGGTACATGATGTGTACAGGGCGATAAGTGGCGAGAGCGTGTGTGAAGAAGTACACCCCTGCAGGGTTAACATTATCTATTCGAATAGCCGTTTTCCTCGGATATGGAAACTTGGAGGACTTATGTAGTACATAGACAACTTGAAGTGGATACTCTAAAATCCGCAAGATAAGCGTGAGCGCTATGGATGGCCTTCTCGTAGGGAGACGGGAACGCATCCGTAGTGGAGTATTGATATGGTGAATATGTGGACTCGTGTGCGTCTTCTCACCTCAAAGAAGTTTCTGATACTCGTAGTATAGGTTAGCCACTGAGTCAAAGCTGGCTTGCTGTTGTTAAAACTCCACCACCCCCTTTGTTGATAATGTTGCATATGTAGATAGTTCTGATGCAAGACTTGGTGAGTACCTTCGTACTCATGTTTGCTTATTTATGTTTTGCAGTTGGTTACACTAGTGACTTCGACGAGTAGCTTGTATCCCAACTACGATCTTGTACCCTTGGGAGGGTCGTGTTTAGTCAGGCTTCTTAGTCTTTTCCTTTTGTAGTTGTCTGTACTCAGACATGTAATGCTTCCGTTGCTTGTATGCTCTGAATGATGGGTCATGAGACCACTGTTTGTATTAAATGCTATGTGGCTCTTCTGGGCCTTTATCTATATGAGTTTGAGTTATGTTGTGATGCCATGTTGTACAACACATACTTGCATGTTATGCGTACGTGTAACGTGTATTGCTATGTGTGGGATCCGACAGCTTAGTTGTTTATCCCTAGTAGCCTCTCTTATGGGGAAATGTAGTCTTGTGCTTCCATGAGCCATAGTAGTCCTTCACCGGAGTCCTGCTAGCCCAGCACTACTGCTCCGGAACACTTGACTGGCCGGCATGTGATTCACTTCGTTCCTGTGTCTATCCCTTCGGGGAAATGTCACGCGGTGACATCCGGAGTCCTGCCTAGCCAGCTACAGCCCGGGTTCCCGGAGTCCTGTGAGCCCAGTGCTACAGCCCGGATTCATACGCTGTTGACCGACATGCTCGAGGTTGATTCATGTATGCCTGTCCCTATAAGTTAGTGCCACTTTGCGTTCATGACTAGTCATGTCGGCCCGGGTTCTCTGTCATATGGATGCTAGCAACACTATCATATACGTGAGCCAAAAGGTGCAAACGGTCTTGGGCCAGCTAAGGTGGCACCCGTGGGAATACCGTGCATGAGGCCGCAAAGTGATATGAAGTGTTACATGTTAGATCGGTGTGACATAGGATCGGGGTCCCGACAGCGTTGGTATCACAGCCTGACTGACTGTAGGATTACCAAGCCAAACTGGTCGAAGTTGAGTCTAGAAATGCTTTAGTTATATAAGGGAATTGATTGTGGAAGGGAACATAAGGCTCTTTTACTCCTTTACCTCATGTCATTCTTTCTGAGTCAGCCTCTTCTTTTCTACAAGGGTTAAGGCCTAGGCTTCTCCTATATCTCTCAGCATGACGTGTTACTAAACCGTAAAATCATAGGATTGTTGGATTGTGTCTCCGTACAGTTCTACTACTTCCGTGTGTCCACAGTTTGACCCAGGACCTCGATATTATGATGCTGAGTGATTATGCTATTCCTTTGATGAATGTCTCAAAATCCTTTTTGAGCATTTATAGACGTTATGCTGCCGGAATTGTCCTAGGATTTCAAGAGTTTCCAATACTTTTGCATTACATTCCGCATCCTTATGTTGATGCTAATTTCATCCTTGTTTCCTTGGTTTCTGTGCCAGGATGTCATCTGCTAACCGAGGTTCAGTTGCTCATAGCAAGAACCACGGAGATGGTAGGGATGAGGATCCTCCTGACTAGCCTTTGATGGCGGAGTACTTGTTAGCATCCGAGAGGAACAAGCGTGAGACTAACCGCTTGCTAGCACAGATTGAGTAGAACACCGCACATCCGCGTAAGAAGTTGGTATCCATCACCGACTTCATTGGTCTAAAACCACCCACCTTCCATCATTCCATTGAGCCACTCGATGCAGATGACTGGCTCCGGAGCATCACTCACAAGTTGCATTCTGCGAGCGTAGCTGAAGGTGACAAGGTCACCTATGCTACCTATCACCTGGAAGGTCCTGCTAGTATTTGGTGGCAGAGCTATGAGGCTATGCTTCCAGCTGGCCAGATTCCTACCTGGAGGGATTTCACCGAGGCTTTTCGTGAGCACCACATTCCTCAGGCTCTCATTGACCGCAAGAGGGAAGAATTCTGTAGTTTTACCCAGGGTAAGCTGCCTGTTGATGCATATAGTAGAGAGTTTGGAAACCTCGCCCGCTATGCTACAGAAGAAGTGTCCACGGACGCCAAGAAGCAGGCTAGGTTCCGGAAGGGTCTCAACCCTAAGTTGCGTCGTGATCTCCACCTGCATCATTGTGATACTTTCCAGGCTCTTGTGAACAAGGCCATTAATGCAGAGACAGCTCAACTCACTTATGAGGAGTCTCGTAAGCACAATCGTGATCTGGGTTCTTCCTCCCATTCTGGCTCTCAGAAGCAATGGATTTGGATTCCGAACTCATCTCTTCCACCTGGATATGCACCGAGGCAATACGATGTGGCGCCTCACCCAGCTCAGCAACGTGCTCCACCTAGGCCTATTAGTGGACCACTTGCCAATGTAGGTCCACGTCCTACCTCAGGAACTTGTTTCACCTTCGGAGAACCAGGATACTATGCACGTGACTGCCCTCAGTCTAGTTATACTCCACCCCAGTCTGAGAGGTTTGTTGGCCGTGAAAAGCCATCAGGCAAGATGATCAGTGCCAAGCCAGCCTCCATTACGAGCATGTGTGCACCATGTCTCAGCTACAGAAGCTCAAGATGATCCCGACATCGTATTCTTGTCAATTATCACCTAGCTTTAGTTCTGTTCGATACTGGAGCATCTCACTCCTTCATATCCGAAGGTTATGCTTGGTTGCACGACATGTCATTTTGTGATATGGCGACTCCACTAATAATCCAGACTCGTGGTTCCAAATGGCAAACCTCCAAGGTAAGCCATGGTAATGAAATCCTTGTTGACAGACTGGTATTCCTTGCTTCTTTGATATCTCTCAAGTCTTCAGATATTAACATCATCTTGGGCATGGACTGGATGACAGCTCATCATGCCAAGATCGATTGTTACACTAGATTTGTTCAACTTACACATCCATCTAGCAAAATAGTCACTGTCTCTACTAGAGTTGCAAGGCGTCAACTCTATTCTCTTAATGCCAGCCCACTTCCAGACCTTGAAGATATTCCGGTAGTCCATGACTTCCCGGATGTCTTTCCAGAAGAACTGCTAGGTGTTCCACCTGACAGAGATGTAGAGTTTGTCATAGAACTTATCCCAGGAACTGTTCCAATCTCTAGGAGACCATACAAGATGGCACCTTTGGAGTTAGCCGAGCTTAAGAAACAGCTTGATGAGTCCTTGCAAAAAGGTTTCATCCATCCCAGTTCTTCTCCTTGGGCTTGTCCTATCCTCTTCGTCAAGAAGAAGGATGGTATGGATTGGATGGTTGTACATTATCGTCCTGTTAATGTGGTCACGATAAAGAACAAGTATCCGCTCCCCAGGATCAACGACCTATATGATTAGCTCGCTGGATCCTCAGTCTTTTCCAAGATGGATTTGAGGTTAGGCTACCACCAAATCAAAATCAGAAATGGGGACATCCCTAAAATGGCCTTTGTCACTCTTTATGGTCAATACGAGTACACCGTGATGTCTTTCAGCCTAACCAATGCTCCAGCTACTTTCTCCCGCTTGATGAACTCGATCTTTATGTAGTACTTAGATAAGTTCGTCGTGGTTTATCTCGATGATATTCTTACTTACTCGAAGAACGTGGAAGAGCATGCTGAACATCTTAGACTTGTGTTAGAAAAACTCAGAGAGCACCGCCTTTATGCCAAGTTCTCCAAGTGTCAATTTTGGTTGCCAAAAGTGACCTATCTAGGCCACGTGATCTCTGCTAAGGGCATTGCTATCAATCCCGAGAGAGTTAAAGCCGTTCTCGATTGGACTCCACCCGAAATGGTCAAACAAGTTAGGAGTTTCCTTGGTCTAGCCAGTTATTTTCGCCGCTTCGTTGAAAACTTCTCCAAAGTGGCCAAACCCCTCACGGAGCTTCTCAAGAAAGATAAAAGGTTTGAGTGGACCCCACAGTGTGAGCACAGTTTTCAGGAACTGAAAAGACGCCTGACTTCTGCGCGCATACTCATGCCACCGGATTTCACTAAAGACTTTGTTATCTATTGCAACGCTTTGTGTCAAGGACTAGATTGCATTCTTATGCAGGATCGTCATGTGATTGCCTATGCATCTCGACAGTTGCATCCACATGAGGAAAATTATCCTACACATGATCTAGAGCTTGCAGCCATAGTCTATGCACTTAAGACTTGGCGACATTACCTTCTTGGTAAACATTGCGAAATCTACACTGACCATCAGAGTCTCAAGTATATCTTCACCCAACCGGATCTGAATCTCAGACAGAGACGTTGGTTGGAGTTGATCTCGGATTACGACTTAGGAATCACCTACACCCCAGGCAAAGCCAATGTCATGGCTGATGCTTTAAGTCGTAAATCCTATTGCAACAACCTCATGTTGCAACAATGTCAACCACCCCTCCATGAGGAATTCTGTAAGCTTAACCTTCACATAGCTCATCATGGTTCCCTTTCTACCTTGGTGGCGAAACCTACCCTTACGGATCAGATCGTAGAGGCTCAGAAGCATGATACGGGAATCTCCCGAATCAACAAAAATATTTCCAAGGGAGTTGCTGGCTATTTCTCTATGGATGAACAAGGTGTTGTTTACTTTGGAAACCATTTGGTGGTTCCCAAATGTCAACAGATGCAACAACTAATCTTTAAGGAGGCCCATGAATCTCCTCTCACGATTCATCCCGGTAGTACCAAGATGTATCAGGACCTACGCCAGAGGTTCTGGTGGACTAGGATGAAGAGAGAAATCGCTCAGTATATTGCCAACTGTGACGTTTGTCGTCGCGTTAAGGCAGAGCATCAAAGACCTGCTGGCACCCTTCAACCTTTAGCTATTCCCGAGTGGAAATGGGACAAAGTTGGTATGGACTTCATCACCGGCTTTCCCAGGACCAAGAAAGGAAATAATGCTATCTTCGTGGTCATTGATCGTCTTTCCAAAGTGGCTCACTTCCTACCTGTTCGAGAGAGTATCACTGCTAGTCAGCTCGCTGACTTATATATCTCCCGAATAGTGTCACTCCATGGTGTTCCACTAGAGATCAATTCAGACCGTGGCAGTCTTTTCAAATCTCATTTCTGGGAAAGTTTCCAGAATGCCATGGGAACCCATATTTCTTTCAGTACCGCTTTCCACCCTCAGTCAGGTGGTCAGGTGGAAAGGGTCAACCAAATTCTCGAAGACATGCTTAGAGCTTGTGTTATCTCATTCGGTATGGATTGGGAGAAGTGTCTTCCTTTCACCGAGTTTTCTTATAACAATAGCTATCAATCCAGTCTTAGGAAAGCACCCTTCGAGATTTTCTATGGACGAAGATGTCGAACACCTTTGAACTGGTCAGAAACCGGTGAGAGACAATTCTTTGGGCCGGATATGATCCAGGAGGCAGAAGAGCAAGTTCACATCATTCGTGAGAATTTGAAAACAGCCCAATCTCGTCAAAAGAGCCAGTATGACCGTCGTCATAAGGAAGTGGCTTATGAAGTTGGCGACAAGGCTTACCTTCGGGTTACTCCTTTGAAGGGTACCCATCGTTTCGGTATCAAGGGCAAGTTGGCTCCTTGTTACATTGGTCCTTTTCGCATTCTCGCTAAATGAGGAGAGGTTGCCTACCAGTTGGAACTACCCCCACATCTTTCTCGAGTACATGATGTCTTCCACGTCTCTCAACTCAGGCGTTGCTTCTTGGATCCCATTCGCGGAGTGGACCACGAAATGCTTGATCTCCAAGATAACCTCACTTATCGAGAGTACTCCGTTCGCATTCTGGATCAAGCAGAGCGTGTCACACGACGTCATAACATCAAGTTTCTCAAGGTTCAGTGGTCTCATCATGCCGAGAGAGAAGCTACTTGGGAGCGAGAAGATCGTCTTCGACTTGAGTACCCCGCTTTCTTTCCGCCAACTCCTGAATCTCGGGACGAGATTCTTCCGAGTGGGGGCGAGTTGTCACATCCCTAGTTCTGGTATGATGTAGGTTTGCTTTGTGCATCAAGTTAAGTTTCAAATGAAGTTGAAATGGGGATGTTTCAAACCCTAGCACCAAAGCAAATTCAAATAGGTTCAAATTAAAAATGGAATTTCAATAAACCCAAAATTCTCTCTTCAAAAATGTTCATGGTCTTTGGAAAATGTTGCAAACAACAACCAGAGGTGATGCACATTTTTGCTAAACATTTTGGATTTTTGAATGAACCCATATGTATTTGAATTGGAGTTGTTTAAAATAATATAAATATTTTAAAGGTTCCAAAAATGTTGGAATTTGGTGAGGGCCTCTGGTATATTATAACTAGTGGTCACAAGGAATCTCAACATTTTTATTTTGTGCTAGTATTTATTTTAAGCCAAAACGAATGTCAAAAATAGAAAAGAAAACAAAAAAAAGGAAAAAACCCTTACCTGGGACACTTACCTGAGGCCTGGCACTATGCGGCCCAGCTGGCCGGCCCAGGGAGCTGGCCCTGCCAGTCACCCTCAACCTCCCGCCAGGAGGAGGAGAGGCGCGTGGCCGACGCACGCCTGGCCACCTCCTGCTTGCCGCCTCCCTCTGGACGTCCCTGGAGACGCCATGCAACCTCCCTGACCCCCTCTCACTCTCCCTCCTCCCCGTCTCCACCACTGTCTCTCTCTCCTGCGACAGCCGAAGCGCTGCCGTCGCTGTAGCTCACCGCCAACGCGCTCTCCGCCGTCCCCTCGGCCCTCCATCATGTCCACGCGGTTCGCCGCTGTGGGCTACGCCTCCTCGTCGAGACTCATGGCGCCAGACGCCCTGGAATGCCGCCATCACCATCGTCTTCCACCTCGGGCTCCGCCGTCCACCACCATCGATTCGCCGTCACCAGGCCTCCCCCGAGCCCACCGTGCTGCTTCACGTGATCGCCATGAGCATCTCCCTATTTCCCCACTCTTCTCCCCCTCGTTCCCGCGTCGTAGCCGTTGTTTGCACCCCGCCCGAAGCCATCGCCGCCACAGCCCTCGCCGTCGTGGCCATGGCCACCGCAGCTCGCAACCGAGCTCGCTGTTGCACTCAGTGCACTCCGGCAAGTCGAGCGGACCTGCTCACAGCTCCTGCCGTGCTCCGCAACACCCCGCGCGCACCTGGCCGAACTCCGGCCGCCGCACTAGTCGTCGCCGGTGCCACTCCGGCCGCTCCCCAGCCACGCCACCACCACGGCTGGATGTGGATGAGCGTCCGCTTCCCGTAGCTACACTCCGTGCGGCAAATGGCTCCCTGTAGGCAAAACCCGCAGCGCACTACCGCGTCTAGACTCGTCGGTGGCTAAACGCCGGCGACCGCTGACCTTTGACCGGCGTGGGTTGACCCCACAGCCCATTTTGACCTCCCCCCCTCTCTCTCACTGACTTGCGGGCCCCGCCCGACTAATTACTCTAGTTGGCACTAATTAACTAACTAGGTTAGCTACTACAGTCACTGACTAGTGGGCCCTGCCTAGTTAGTTAGGACTAACTAACTTAGTTAGTTGACTGGGTCACTGACCAGTGGGACCCACTGGTCAGGTTTGACCTGTTCAGCCCTGTTGACTCGCTTATGTCATGCTGACGTAGTGCTAGCACAGCTATTCTTTTTCTGGTATTAAAATAAATTAGGAAATCCAGAAATTGATATAAAGTTCTAAAATTCATAGAAATTCAACCGTAGCTCAGAATGAAATAATTTATATATGAAAAATTATCAGAAAAATGCAAGGAATCCATTTATGCGAGTTACATGCATGAAAAACCAACTTGTACATGCTGTATAAGTGAAAACATAATATGGGCATTTTAAATGCTTCATTTTGAATTGCATTTGAATCTTTGATTCAAATGGGCTTCAACGAACTTGGTAGCATCTTCCATTAGCCCAAACACTAGCATTTGCACATGCCATTGTCATGCATCATATTGTTGCATTTGTTTGTGTATTGATTGCCAGCACCGTTTCTTCTCGATAGGTTCCACTCCGGAAGGTGTTCCCGAGTACCTGTCAGAGGAGAAGTGCCCCTTCGTCGTCCTATCAGGCAAGCAACCCCCCTTTGAGCATTTCGATAAATCCCACTCTCTTGCTCCTACTCCTTTTACTGCATTAGGACAACAACGATTCAAATGCTACTTTTCTGCTGCGGTAGTTGAACCCATTCCTCTGCATGACCTGTCATTGCCATAGTAAATAGTTGAAACCCACTAGCATGAGTAGGAGTTGCTTGAGCCTTGATGTGCCTACTCATCCATGCTTGTTTTCATTATGCTAGCTATGCTTAGAGTTCTGTCAGGTCTGATTCATCGGGAATGAATCGGACTGGTGAACATGTCCTACCGATAAAGGCTAAGTGTGTGAACACGTTTTAGTAAAGGTAGCGATGAGAGGCCATGTAGGAGTACATGGTGGGTTGTCTCATTGGAACCGTCCCTAAGCACTGAGTTCCGTGTATGTTGTCCAGGTCGAGTTACTACCACATATTGGGTTCCGGTTATCCGGCCCCTCTCGGCTTATTAATCCACTTGACCTCTGTCCAGGAGTTGCAGCTAGTTTCTGGCATTTATAGGTAGTGCTACTTGTCTACCAGGTGGTGTACGACTGGACGGGCTTGGGACAGACTAGGCACCGTGGCATGGTGTACCAAGTGGCACCTGGATGGTGGGCTTGGGAACCCTGCACACATCATTTGGGGCCGCACCTGGATGGAACTCGAATAGGCGATAAACCTGGATGAGAGACTTGTGCGTTTAGTCAGGTCGTGGCCGACACCCTCGCCCGGCTTCCGCTTGAAGGTTGCCGAGGTACATGATGTGTACAGGGCGATAAGTGGCGAGAGCGTGTGTGAAGAAGTACACCCCTGCAGGGTTAACATTATCTATTCAAATAGTCGTTTTCCTTGGATATGAAAACTTGGAGGACTTATATAGTACATAGACAACTTGAAGTGGATACTCTAAAATCCGCAAGATAAGCATGAGTGCTATGGATGGCCTTCTCGTAGGGAGACGGGAACGGATCCGTAGTGGAGTATTGATATGGTGAATATGTGGACTCGTGTGCCTCTTCTCACCTCAAAGAAGTTTCTGATACTCATAGTATAGGTTAGCCACTGAGTCAAAGCTGGCTTGCCGCTGTTAAAACTCCACCACCCCAATTTGTTGATAATGTTGCATATGTAGATAGTTCTGATGTAAGACTTGCTGAGTACCTTCGTACTCACGTTTGCTTATTTATGTTTTGCAGTTGGTTACACTAGTGACTTCGACGAGTAGCTTGTATCCCAGCTACGATCTTGTACCCTTGGGAGGGTCGTGTTTAGTCAGGTTTCTTAGTCTTTTCCTTTTGTAGTTGTCTGTACTCAGACATGTAATGCTTCCATTGTATGTATGCTCTGAATGATGGGTCATGAGACCCCTGTGTGTATTGAATGCTATGTGGCTCTTCTGGGCCTTTATCTATATGAGTTTGAGTTATGTTGTGATGCCATGTTGTACAGCACATACTTGCATGTTATGCGTACGTGTAACGTGTATTGCTATGTGTGGGATCCGACAACTTAGTTGCTTATCCCTGGTAGCCTCTCTTATGGGGAAATGTAGTCTTGTGCTTCCATGAGCCATAGTAGTCCGCTACAGCCCGGTTCACCGGAGTCCTGCTATCCCAGCACTACTGCTCCGGAACACTTGACTGGCCGGCATGTGATTCACTTCGTTCCTGTGTCTGTCCCTTCAGGAAATGTCACGCGGTGACATCCGGAGTCCTGCCTAGCCTGCTACAGCCCGGGTTCCCGGAGTCCTATTAGCCCAGTGCTACAGCCCGGATTCATCCACTGTTGACCGACATGCTCGAGGTTGATTCATGTATGCCTGTCCCTGTAAGTTAGTGCCACTTTGGTATCACGACTAGTCATGTCGGCCCGGGTTCTCTGTCATATGGATGCTAGCGACACTATCATATACGTGAGCCAAAAGGCGCAAACAGTCCCGGGCAAGGTAAGGTGGCACCCATGGGAATACCGTGCGTGAGGCCGCAAAGTGATATGAAGTGCAAATTGAATGGAAAAATGGTGATGGTATGGTGGAAATTTCTCATCATGCAAGGAAGGATTTCAACAAACCTTTTTTTGGGGAGGTGGTTTTCTTAGCCTGGTGGAATATTTGGAAGATCAGGAATGATAGAACTTTCAGGAACATTCAACCCTCTTTCAGGGCATGGAGGAATAGCTTCATTCATGATATCACTCTGCTCTCCCACCGAATAAAACGGAAATTTAGAGACGCCCTTCTTAAGTGGATTGATTTTCTTCCTCCTTGAGGAGAGTTCCTGTTTGTCTCCTTTGTTTATTTGTAATTTATAGGTATAGTGCTCCCCTACCCTGTATAGTTTTTCTTCCTCTTTCTTTCTTTTTTCTTTGTTATTTTTTTCTTTCCTCACCTTGAGGAAACCCTGTATGTGTTTGCTTTATTTTTAATAAAATGCTGTGGGGTGTAAGCCCTGCAGTCTTCATGGTCAAAAAAAAGTGATATGAAGTGTTACATGTTAGATCGGTGTGACTTAGGATCAGGGTCCCGACAGCATTGGTATCAGAGCCTCACTGACTGTAGGATTACCAAGCCAAACTGGTCGAAGTTGAGTCTAGAAATGCTTTAGTTATATAAGGGAATTGATTGTGGAAGGGAACGTAAGGATCTTTTACTCCTTTACCTCATGTCATTCTTTCTGAGTCAGCCTCTTCTTTTCTACGAGGGTTAAGGCCTAGGCTTCTCCTCTATCTCTTAGGATGACGTGTTACTAAACCGTAAAGTCTTAGGATTGTTTGGTTGTGTCTCCGTACAGTTCTACTACTTCCATGTGTCCTCAGTTTGACCCAGAACCTTGATATTATGATGCTGAGTGATTATGCTATTCCTTTGATGAATGTCTCAAAATCTTTTTTGAGCATTTACAGCCATTATGCTGCCGGAATTTTCCTAGGATTTCAAGAGTTTCCAATACTTTTGCATTACATTCCGCATCCTTATGTCGATGCCAATTCCATCCTTGTTTCATTGGTTTCTGTGCCAGGATGTCGTCTTCTAACCGAGGTTCAGTTGCTCATAGCAAGAACCACGAATATGGTAGGGATGAGGATCCTCCTGACCAGCCTTTGATGGCAGAGTTCTTGTTAGCATCCGAGAGGAACAAGCGTGAGACTAACCGCTTGCTAGCACAGATTGAGCAGAACACCGCACATCCGCATAAGAAGTTGGTATCCATCACCGACTTCATATGGATGCTAGCGACACTATCATATACGTGAGCCAAAAGGCGCAAACGGTCCTGGGCCAGGTAAGGTGGCACCCATGGGAATACTGTGCGTGAGGCCGCAAAGTGATATGAAGTGTTACATGTTAGATCGGTGTGACTTAGGATCGGGGTCCCGACATGTAGTCACCTTTCTCACGGTGGTCACATCCCGCCACTTTGTAAACTTGTCGATAGCACTGAACAATAATTCAAAGTTGAAGGAAATATGTCATAGAGGCAATAATAAAGTTATTATTTACTTCCTTATTTCATGATAAATGTTTATTATTCATGCTAGAATTGTATTAAATGGAAACATGATACATGTGTGAATACATAGACAAATAGAGTGTCACTAGTATGCCTCTACTTGACTAGCTCGTTGATCAAACATGGTTATGGTTCCTAGCCATAGACATGAGTTGTCATTTGATTAATGGGATCACATCATTAGGAGAATGATGTGATTGACTTGACCCATTCCACTAGCTTAGCTCGATGATCGTTTAGTTTGTTGCTATTGCTTTCTTCATGACTTATACATGTTCCTATGACTATGGGATTATGCAACTCTCGAATACCGTAGGAACACTAGGTGTGTTACCTAACGTCACAATGTAACTGGGTGATTATAAAGGTGCTCTACAGGTGTTTCCGAAGATACTTGTTGAGTTGGCAGAGATCAAGATTAGGATTTGTCACTCTGATTGTCGGAGAGGTATCTCCGGGCCCTCTCGGTAATGCACATCATAATAAGCCTTGGAAGCAATGCAACTAATGAGTTAGTTGCGGGATGATATATTATGGAACGAGTAAAGAGACTTGCCGGTAAAGAGATTGAACTAGGTATTGAGATACCGACGATCGAATCTCGGGCAAGTAACATACCGATGACAAAGGGAACAACGTATGTTGTTATGCGGTTTGACCGATAAAGATCTTCGTAGAATATGTGGGAGCCAATATGAGCATCTAGGTTCCGCTATTGGTTATTGACCGGAGACGTGTCTCGGTCATGTCAACATAGTTCTCGAACCCGTAGGGTCCGCATGCTTAACGTTCTGTGACAATTTGTATTATGAGTTGTGTGATTTGATGTACCGAAGGTAGTTCGGAGTCCCGGATGAGATCGGGGACATGATGAGGAGTCACAAAATAGTCGAGATGTAAATATCGATATATTGGACGACTATATTCCGACATCAGAAAGGTTCCGAGTGATTCGGGTATTTTTCGGAGTACAAGAGAGTTACGGGAATTCGTATTGGGCCTTAATGGGCCATACGGGAAAGGAGAGAAAGGCCTCAAAGCGTGGCTGCATCCCTCTCCATGGAATGGTCCAAATTGGACTAGGGAGGGGGGCCCCCCTTCCTTCCTTCTCCTTCTCCCTTCCCTTTTTCCTATTCCATGCGGGAGGTGCAATCTTACTAGGACTAGGGAGTCCTAGTAGGACTCCACACATGGGCGCGCCCTATGAGGGCCGGCCTCCTCCTCCCTCCATCCTTTATATACGTGGCCATGGGGCACCCCATATGTACACAAGTTGATCTGTTGATCTCTCCCAGCTGTGTCCGGTGCCCCCCTCCACCATATTCCACCTCGGTCATATCGTAGCGGTGCTTAGGCAAAGCCCTACGTCGGTAGCAACATCATCACCGTCATCACGCCGTTGTGCTGACGGAACGCTCCTGTGAAGCTCTGCTGGATCAGAGTTCGCGGGATGTCATCGAGCTCAACGTGTGTTGAACTCGGAGGTGCCGTACGTTCGGTACTTGGATCGATCGGATCGTGAAGACGTATGACTACATCAACTGCGTTGTGCTAATGCTTCCACTTATGGTCTACGAGGGTACGTCGACGACACTCTCCCCTCTCCTTGCTATGCATCACCATGATCTTGCGTGTGAGTAGGAATTTTTTTGAAATTACTGCGTTCCCCAACAAAAGCCCCCGATTGCTCGGGGGAAGGGGCCGAGGATATCGAGCCCCCAGACCGAAAATGGCCATGATAAAGGGATTGTCTGAAGAGCTTGGGCAGGCGGGTGTATGTTCTTGGAATGGAACTAGCAAGCTTCACACTTGGTGACTAGCTCGACCGCATCTTGGAGGGCTGTGGGCCAATAGAATCCTTGTCGGAAAGCTTTCCCAACTAGTGCCCTTTATCCAATGTGGGAGCCCCACATGCCTTTGTGTATCTCATCCAGCAGTTCTATAACGCCCCGAGTCCGATGCGCCAGGTGTCTTCCAGTTTTTCGCTGTCGTTGCCATTCCATTTTCTTGCATGTTGCATCTTTCCATGTCATCATGTGCATTGCATCCTCATGTTTTCAAAACTTGCATCCGTCCCGGTCCCCCAGTTCTCTTGGTTGTCCGTTTTCCGACCAAACACATTCGCAGCGCCCGCAGCACCTCTGAAATATTATTTTATAATTGGTCGGAAATGTTCTCAGAATGGGATGAAAGTTGGCATGTGGTGTTGTTATGTTTTAGGTAGACCGCCTGCCAAATTTCATCGCATTCGGAGTCCGTTTGATGCCCCTACGGATAACTATAGCGACAATATAGTCGGTCAAACGTCGGACGTTTTCGGTCTCCGAAAACTATCACCAGGACTCTCTCTACTCTCCTCGCAGCCCACCTCCTCTCTACACAGCCCACTATCCCCACCTACAACCTAGCTGCACCCCTCACGATCGGAACCGTCCATTCGGCATCGGAGGGTCCAGAAAACCCATCCTAACCCTAATCCTAGCCCATCTAAACCCCCTCCATGCTCTCCGTCGTTGGATCACGATCGCGTGGGCGAAAACCGCAACTCATTTGGACTCTCCTAGCTCCATCAACTTAGAAATAGGTCCTCCCCCTCCATTTTCGCGGACCAAACCATAGATCCACACCTCCCCGCGCCGCCGGACATGTCCATCCCTCGTCGGACATGTCCGCTCCACCGTCCCTCGTCCACCCAGCAGCTGTCATGTGTCCACCCGCGCCGTCCCTACCGCCGTGGCCCGCCGGGCCTAGGCACGGCCGGCCCAGGCCCGCGCCCCGCCACGTGCGCCTCGGCCTCGCCGGAGCCCGCCGCCGCCTCGTCCCTTGCCTCCGCGCCGGCAGATCCTTGTCGCGCGCCCGCAACAGCACCTTGCCGCCGTTGCCGCGCGTCCCGTGCCGCAGCCCGTTGCATGCCGCCGCCATCCTGCATCTGCGCTGCCTCGTGCCACCGCATGCCTCGCTGTCCAGCCGCCCCTCGTCGGCTCGCCGTGAAACGCGTCGCCCCATGATGCCAATCTTGCCCCATGCCGGATCCGGCCGGAGGAGGAGTCCCCGGCGCCGGATCCTCCCCGAGCCACCGTCCCCGGCCTCCCACCCTGCTCGACGCCGGCCACTTCGCGTCGGGACGGCCCCGTCCATCCCCGACGCCGGATCCCCTCGACCTGCCAACCAAAAGCCGTCCAGCCTTGTCCCTGCACCACGTCGTCCTAATTTTTGTGCTGGGTAGTTTTGCACCAAGTCCTTTTTTCAGCATATTATTACATTTTGTGAGGCATGTAACATTGTGCATGCTTGGCCGAATGATGTGATCCATATATGCAATTTGTTGTACTCTTCATGATCTTCATGTTGTGGCTGTTGCAATCATGTTAGGATCCATCTACATGTCGTAATCTTCACTAGATTATGATTGGCGCGCGTTCCTGCGCCCGTCTAATTTTCTAATAGAATAATAGTAATTTTTACAAATATATAGACATGTTAAATCTGAATTCCTAGTTCCAGTGAAAAAATTCTGAACAATCATCTAGGCAAACCAAATAGTTATCATTTTATGTAACTGTCATCTTCTATATTTTCAGGTCATATTAGCCATCCTCTTAGTTTCATGTCTACCTAGATTTTGTAGCATCTCGTAAAATTGGATCATAAGTCTACAATGTAAGCAATTTATGACCACCAATGTACAAAAAAGTGATCGTAGAAGGAACATCTGTACTAATCTTAAGGTAAGCATTTTATGACAACCAATGATTGATGTTCCATGATACTAACTACTGTACTAAACTTGACAATATTTCTTAGCAAGACGGGTCAAAATAATAGTAGTGTGACATCCTTAAAAAGTCCTATTTTCTCTCAATTACATAAATGTAAATGACATCGACAATACAATTAGAGGATGAAGTGTGAGACACGCAACAACATGGATTAGTCAATGGCATGTGGAAAGTTGCATCATTCTTAGTGAATGGATGAGCTCTTTCAACCATTGGTGCATTTGATACTCTCAATGCTTGAGCCTTGTATATTTGGTCTAGAAAAAAAATGTGCAAGTACTACATATATATTTGACCAAAATGCAACCATGGCCATTTTGTTCAAATCAGTACAAATGAAAACTTAGTATAAATAACATTCCAAGACACTGCAAAATTACTTTTTAGCGAGCCGTGTGGCTGAACTTGGTCCTACACATTACAAACTTAACTATTTAAAATCTATGAAAAGATGAGTGCACATTATTTTTTACAAACGAAATATACAGAATAAATGACAGCTTTCACTGGCTCAATGCATGTACAAAAATCACTGGCAATTAAGGTTGTAGCAGCATCAGTCTCTTCTCAAATATGATGAACGGCGAAATGAGCATATCTAAGGACTAAACTGGACTAAAAAAATATGTAACATAAAGGGTAATATTATGATAAATTGCAACACATCCAGATAAGATGCAGCAATGCCCTATGCTCAGGACAAACTATTGTAGCACGTTTATGCGGTCCTCCCTCCATTGAAAAAAGTGCATCTTAAGGATATAAAGAATATAAACTATAAAGTAGGATAATTCATTTGGCAAGAATCCCAAGAAAATATATGACCTAGGAAAAGATAACTCTAGAAATGAAAGGGCCATACATAGAATTTCAACTACCATTCATCTAAAGATCTTAAGAACATAGGGAAAATTTATTCCAAATACTAATGTTAGTAACATAAAGAAGAAGAAAAATTATTCCTAAAAAATATTATTCCAAATCATAATGCTAATAACTTAGCATATCATTATCATACATTTGTACTTCAAAGTTACGGAGATTTGCCTATATGCAGGTAGTTATGCGGACATTATCTTGAGATTACAAATGCTAGTACAATTTTAGTTTCCAACTGTATAACATAATCAATTACACGATATGCAGTTGGTGGATATATTTTCCAGCCATAGCGTCTTTGAAATAACCAATTCAATTAAAAATGCTTACTTGAGGTCGTATGAAAGCCAACACAAATGTGTTTCATGGGAAGAAACATTCCTGCTATTAGTGATTCAAATATCATATTGTAGATACCATCATATAGTCCAACATACAATGTTAAATTATGCATGAACAATGACCATGCATTAGTAATACTGAAATCAAAATTAGCATATCATTTTTGCATTTCTGTTCCAATGAGAAAGTGGAATTCCATAGAACACTTAAGGCATATAGTAATACGAAGTTAGTTGCAACTCCTCTTCCGAAACTCCACATGTAATCGGCTTCTACAAGGGGGAATACAATGCGACTTCATTAGCACAGTTCAAATATTTTGCATACACATGTACTACCTTACTAAATTATTCAAATTTTTCATAAACGCCCCGACTCGTCGCGTATATATATAGAGAGACAAGTACAAAAGGTTTTTAAGCCAGTCGACAACACAACTAATGCTGAAAATTTGTGTTCATTGAAAACAAATATTTCCAGAGTCCTTATATAGTCCAGTAAACAAGGCTATCGATTCCACGAAAAGAATCCCGAGCAGTCGCAGCGATCAAGGAAGCAATCGGACTTGTAGAACCCATGAGACAAACCAACCAACCAATCCCCATGGGAACAGTAGAAAAACGGAGGAGCGCACAGGAGGAGGCAACCCCAGCGACGGGTGGTTAGATCAGAGCAGAGGAGAAAGAGACACACCTGCTCCGGAGTATGTCCACCCTGCCTTTGGACGGCAGTTGTCTAGGACGCCGGATCTAGTGGTGTCGCCTTCAGGGAAAATCATGCTTCATGGTGGATGCCGTCGCTCGATGTTTTGGTCAGCGGCACCAATGGCGGGAGGGCCATAGTCTTGGCATGAGAGGTCGGGCATGAAGGAGGTCCTTGTGTCGCCGATGGCTAGCGACATCGCCACGGGAGTCGTGCATCGTCCCATCGTCCGCGGCCACCCCAGGATTGCGACCTTGCAAACTGGACGAGGGTTGTGTTGACAGTCTAGCATTAACAAAAGATAGCTCAGGCCCATTAGGCCCAATTTAACAGCGGACGCCCAAAATTGTCGCCAGAGCAGCGGCCCGTTACGGTAGCGGTTGTTTGTAATGAGCGAACTGAGCGTACGTGCGGTTCACCCTTAATCGAACGAGTAAAATGCTTAAAAGTGTTGATCCAATGGCTACAAATGCTAATAGTCTGAGAGGGCCGGAAAGATGCTCAGTTATAATGAATCTAAATTGCAAAAGTGCATGTTGTTGTTAACTGCTGTAGTTTGTCATAACTTGCCGTTTTGTCTTTTTCATTGCAGTTTGTGTGTTTATCTTTTGAGCATCATGTGCACATGTTTTAGGAGCATCTTCATGCCATCTTTACAGTAGTGCAATCCATGTATTTTTATGTGCCTTGTGGTGACTAGCACAAGCTTGTGAAGTTTGCTACTTAATATTTGCTGATTTCTGAGACTTAGTGATTTTTGCTAAGGATGTAACTGTTACATTATGTTGCCATGTTAACTTGATGCTACCATCAATTCCATGCATAATATGGAGATGTTTAGTTGACATGTTTTGATGTACATGTTATGATCTATCATGACATGCCATTTGATGCCTCATATATGTCCTGTAGCATATGTTTTCATTGCCATGAACATGCCTAAATGATGTTCCAGTTTTCTGTTAAATTCATGATGACATGTTGTCAGCTTTTTATTGATCAATCTATACCTCTTTTCAAGACGCTCCATTTACATTATTTGAAGTATGCTATAAGTACTTTGTCCACATGCAAATTTTGATAATTTTGGAATTCATATAACCTCCATTCCAAGCTTGCAAACATGCTATGGTGATGTTGTTGTTTTATACTTGCTGAAACTGTTACAACTTTCAAACTTGTCTTGTTGGTTTCCACTAGTCTATGAGCCATATGGTTATGACGCCTTGATTTTATGTGCTCTTTGTTATGTGTAGTTTGATGCCATGCCCGTGGTTGCCATATAGCTTCCTGTAGGTTGTCTCTTTCTTACTCTCAAGATGCCATCATGCTAAATTTGTCATCCTATTACATCATGTTCCTTTTTTGCATTAATCATAGTAATTACTCCATGCTTCATATGAACTTGTGCCCATGGACTAAGTTGAAGTATATCATCTCTACTACATGCCCATGACTTTTTCTTAGTTATTAAAGTTGCTATGCTTGCTGTTATGTGCCTCCAAAGTCAGCATCAGAATGTTATTATTTTGCATACCCATATTTCCTCTCAAGTCTGAGAATCAGCTTTTATCATGTTGCATCTTGTCTTCTTGATTGTCATTGATCTAGGGCCCATAAGGAGATGCTTAGTAATCATATTTTGCCATATTTGACATGTAACTTAATGCCATGCTCTTGTTTGCCATGTTCTTGAAATATATCATCATTGTTTCATGCCTCCAACATGTCAAAATGTTATTCCTGCTCACATGTATGCCCTGTTTTCACTAAGTCATGATCTGTCTTATTAAGTTGCTTTTTGCATTGATCATGTCAGATTAATCCTGATGCCTATGAACGTGAACCTTAACGTTATTTGAAGAATGTTGTTTGAACTTTGAGTGCATATCAAGTTTGTGTCCATATGTTTCCTGTGGCATGTTGTTTCCTTGATTGCAAAGTGCTTAGTTGCTGTTTTGGGCAGATTATATTTGAAATTTGTATTGTGTGTAGGTGTTGAACCGTTGCTCGATTTGGAGTACGCTGTATATGAAATTTGCTTAGTTTTGCATATAGTTTCATGTTACCTTGTTGCATTCATGTTTTGAGTGTGTTTGGTTGATGTTTGTATGCATTTTGCATCAATGCCATGTTTAACTTGTTTTGCTCATATCTTCTAGGTTGTAGCTCGGAATTGAATGAACTTTATATGTTACTTGACTAGAAAGACGTGTAGATCATATTGGTGCACTTTAACTTGATGTTAAACAACTTAAACTTTGTGTTTTAATCAGATCTGGACCAATTTCGAAATTTGCATATGAGGACTTACCGAAATTGTCATAAGTTGTTTCCGGCCTCATTTAAACTTGCTTTGATGTGTTGCTCTTGTATGCATCTCTTGCCATGAGTAGCATCATGTAGCCTTGTCATGCATCATAATTGGTTGAGCATCATGTCTTGGTTATGTGTTGTGTGTTTACCATGTTGTTTGCTTCTTTCCGGTTGCGCTTCTTCTCGGTAGTTCCTGTTTCATTGCGATTGTGAGGATTCGTTCGACTACCTGGGATCGTCTTCTTCATGGACTCGTTTTCTTCCTAGCAGGATTTCAGGAAAGATGACCGTCACCTTGGATCTCACTACTATCTTTTCTATGCTAGTTGTCTTGATGCTATCGCTATGTCTCGCTGCCTACCACTTGTTTATCAAGCCTCCCAAGTTGCCATGATAGCCTCTAACCTTTTTACCCTTCCTAGAAAACCGTTGTTGTTCCATGTTGGAACATGGATATCATGGGATATCACAATATCTCCTATTTATATTAATGCACATATATACTTGGTAAAGGGTGAAAGGCTCGGCCTTATGCCTGGTGTTTTGTTTCCACTCTTGCCGCCCTAGTTTCCGTCAGACTAGTGTTATGTTCCTTGATTTTCCGTCCCTAACACGGTGAGGGGTATGGGGCCCTCTTGACAGTTTGCTTTGAATAAGACTCTTCCAGCAAGGCCCAACATTGGTTGTAACATTTTCCATAATAATACTTTAACTAAATAATTAATTGGCATAGGGCGTCATGAACCCGAGGATTATTTCTACATAGCAGGGGGGATAGTGCTGATGGTTTTGGTCCCAAACAGGCAGCTTGTGGGGCCACCTCGGGGAAACTCGAGGGCTGGTTTTACTCGTAGCTTGTCCCATTCGGTTTGCCCTGAGAATGAGATCACGCAACTCCTATCAGGCTAGGTCGGTGCATTAGGAGGTCTTGCTGGACTTGTTTTGCCATTGTCGAAATGTCTTGTGCACCAGGATTCCGAGTCTGATCGGAGGGTCCCATGATGGAGGATTGTTTCCGCGGATCGTGAGCTTGTCATGGGCTAAGTTGGGACACCCCTGCAGGGTTTAAACTTTTGAGAGCCATGCCCACGGTTATGTGGCAGATGGGAATTTGTTCATATCTGTTTGTAGACGACTTGAAGTAAACACATTTCAAATACACCAACCGTGTTGCGTAATCGTGACTGTCTCCTTTCGAGGAAGTTCGAGAGGAGAACACGGTCGGCTTATGTTTGAATGTAAGTAGTTCAGGATCATTTATTGATCATTACTAGTTTTCGTGACTGTATCTTGTAATCGTAAGTTAGCCACCATACATTTGCCTAGCCGCTGCAGCAACCTCACCACTTATCCTTGCCATACCCATTAAGCTTTGCTAGTCTTGATGCCCATGGTAATGGGATTGCTGAGTCCTCATGGCTCACAGATTACTACACCAACAGTTGTAGGTACAGGTTCGTGATGTGAGAGCGATGTTTGCTTGCCTCAGAGTTCTTCTTCTTCTTTGTCGATCTTGGGTTAGGTTCCTGGTCGGCAGCCTGGGCTAGTAGGGTGGATGTCGTTTGAGTTTCTGTTTGTGTTTCATCCATAGCCGGATGTTGTCCTTATATATGATGTTGATGTATTCATGCGGCAATTGTTTGCCTATTGTATGTATCCCAACTATTCTGTAATGGTACGATGTAATGATATCCACCTTGCAAAAGCGTGTCAATATGCGGTTCTATCCTTGGGGGGATCTTTGAGTTCCTTTAGGATAGAGTCGCATATTGGGCGTGACAAGTTGGTATCAGAACCTCGACCGACCATAGGAACCCCCTTGTTTGATCGTATAGTTTGGTTGTTGTCGAGTCTAGAAGAAAACTTTTTTGGAGTCTAGTTATATCGGAGAGTAGGAATTCTTTTTACTCCTCAGCCCCTTCGTCTCTCTGGTGAGAAATCTTGACGTAGGCGTTTGATTCTTCTACTCTTCCCCTTCAATTTTTTTAGGATCACACTGTTAGTTTTT
The DNA here is from genome assembly GCF_003073215.2 of Triticum urartu. Taxonomy (NCBI): domain Eukaryota; kingdom Viridiplantae; phylum Streptophyta; class Magnoliopsida; order Poales; family Poaceae; genus Triticum; species Triticum urartu. The sequence goes on from NC_053025.1 coordinate 249,450,954, forward strand.
CGTTCGTTGCGTTGCCAGCTCTTTTCATCCGGCGCACCTCACTTCAAGTTGATTCGATCCTCTTCATCTTTTGGGAAGTCGATCCTCAGTTCTTTCTCAACGACGTTGTTCCCTCATATGAAGTAGTCTTTGTTTTTCCCACCTGCCCACCCTTTCCTTCTCGGAGCCAGAGTCTATCATCGAGTATCCATCCTACTCGTGTGAAGTCTCTACATTCGCTCCTCAATTATTTCAACCGGTACTTTTCTCTTCAAGATATTCATCGGTTCCCCATTCCATGTTGCCTTTGTTTTACCCGCCCTCCCACCCATTTTATTCCCGGAGTTTGAGCCTCTATTCGAGCATCAATTTCATCCATGCGGAGCCTCTTTAGTCTTTCCTCAATTGTCCCAACCGGTGAATTCTCGTCTAGTTCATCATTGTTCGCCTCGTTTTCTTTCCGGTCGATCCAATTCAAGCTTTTCATTGTTGACCTTATTCCTTTCCTCGACTCAAGTGCTTCCCCTTTCTCGTTCGCCTCTCGCCATTTTATCGTTCCGGATTGATGAAGACATCTCAAAATATTCGCGTTTGCCTTCAATTAATTCGAGGTTGTCACCTCATTTGAGTCTTTCAATCGATCATGTGCATCATTTCTCATTCAAACAATCCTTTCCAATGTTGTTTCTTTCAAGTGGGCCCTAACCCACACATCTTTTCCCAGGTTCTTACTTGATTTTTTTAATTTTCCTGGAGTATTCTCAAATTCTTTTCGAAGTTTGACGTAAGAATGAATGTCATCAGTCAGATGCCCTTCCAAGATCGATTTCAAATTATTTTCATTGTTGGTTCAACCTCTTTGCTTTTCATTCTCCCAAAGTGCCTCAACAATTTTGATCGTGTTCCTCGTCGTCATTTGAAGACCAAAGAAGAGTTTTTCCTCTAAATATTGTTCGTTCTCCCGGAGAATTGTGGTGCTAGCTTGATGTTATCCTCTCAAATTATTTCCAATGGTGCAATTCTTTTCTTACCCATCCAGAGTATTTCAGGAGTTGTTTTTTCGTTTCAATTATCTGGAGGCCTCCATTTCGGAATAGTTCTTCGTTCCAAGTTTTCATCTTCGTTCTCCAATTATTCTAAACTGATGCCACTTCTTTCGTTCCCATATTTGTACCGGTGCTTCGTTCAAGCATTCTTTAATCAGTTCGCGGTCTCTTCATTCTCTTGTCTCTAAATTCCTTCAGGTATCTTCATGCATCTGTAATGCTTTCCGGAGAGTCATTCTCTATTCTTCATTCGTTTCAGTTCTCACAGTGGTTCGTTAAAGATTCCTTTTCCTTTGTTATCATATCAATTCATTCGTCCTTTCCAATCCTAACGGTGGTTCATGAAGACCTTATCAAGTTTGTGCTATATCTCTCCTCAAGTCTTTTCAAGAAGAATAAGTTGCATGCCAAATCGATTTGTCATTAATTAAATTTTATGAAGGATAAGCATAACGTAATTCTTATTCTCATTTCATCATGGCCAAGTAATTCCCTGCTTTAGTGATTGTTCATGAGGAATAATTTCTCGGTTCTAACTTGTTCATCTTTTCTTTTTCGGAGTTCCAAGTTTCTCGCTTGTCTTGTCACGAAGCTCCATCTAAATCATCGCAAGGCTTTAATCTTATTCTTTTCATCCTTCAACTCTATCTCATCATCCTTTTTTTATCGGAGTTCTTCATGGTGGTTCGTTAAAGATTGTATTCATTCTTCAAGTGTTCATCAAGATTCTTGTTGGAGGAGTGCAAGTATCTTTTCCTCTTGCGTCTCGAAGCGCAATTAATTCTTCATATTCTTTTGAAGTGGAGTTTTGCATTTCTCCATTCTCAGCTATTCAATCATTTGGTAGTGGCAGAAATTCACCTCAAGTTTAGAGATGGCTACATAAGGCCACGCAAATCAATTTTGTTGTTGTTGATTTCCAACAAGTTCATTCAACCCTTCTTCGTAAGGATGCTTTTTGAACTCAATTGTGTCAGAAGATGCCATTTTCTTCTTCGTTATTTTAATTCAACTATTCAATTCTTCCGGAGGCATTGTGTTGTTTCTCTCATCAAGTATCGTTCAATCTTTTCAAGTTCATGTTATATTCTTTCCATGTTTAGCCGGAGTGCTGCCTAAATTATTTCGTTCTTATTCCTTTTCTATCTTGTTTTAACTAGAGTGGTTTCAGAGTTTATCTTATCCTTGAGCTTTTGATTCTTGTCATATTCGTCGTTCATATTTTCTACCCGAGTGCTCTCGACTTTGTTCATCTTCTCTCTTGCGTTCTTGTTTCACCTTGTCCTCTTTCTCTTCTGTCTCGTTCCTAAGATCTCAGGAGGAGATCTCTTGTTATTGGAGGAGAGTTGTAATGCCCCGAGTCCGATGCGCCAGGTGTCTTCCAGTTTTTCGCTGTCGTTACCATGAAATTTGCTTGCGTGTTGCATCTTTCCATGTCATCATGTGCATTGCATCATCCTGTTTTCAAAACTTGCATCTCTACTGGTCCCCCAGTTCTCTCCGTTGTCCATTCTAAGCCTAGACACACTCATGCACACACGCGGCACCTCCGAAATATTATTTTATATGTGGTTGGAAAATGTTCACGGAATGGGATGAAAGTTGGCATGCGGTGTTGTTATTTTGTAGGTAGACCACCTGCCAAATTTCATCACATTCGGAGTACGTTTGTTGCCCCAACGGATAACTATGGCGACAATATAGTCGGTCAAACTTCGGACGTTTTCGGTCTCCGGAAACTGTCGTCGGGACTCTCTCTCTGCCTTCTCTCCCTACAGCTCACATCTTCTCTACATAGCCCACTATCCCCACATACAGCCCAGCTGCACCCCCTCGCGATCAGAACAATCCGTTCAGCATCGGAGGGTCCAAAAAACCCCTCCTAACCCTAATACTAGCCCATCTAAACCCCCTACATGCTGTCCATTGTTGGATCACGATCGTGTGGGCGAAAACCGCACCTCATTTGGACTCTCCTAGCTCCCTCGATGAATAAATAAGTACTCCCCCTCCATATTCACGGACGAAGCCCTACATCCACCCCTCCCCGTGTCGCCGGACATGTCCATCCCTCGCGCGGACATGTCTACTCCATCGCCCCTCGTCCACCCAGCCGCTGCCACGTGTCCACCAGCGCCGTCTCCGCCGGGCCCAGGCGCGGCCTGCCTAGGCCCGAGCGCCGCCCCGCGCACCTCGGCCTCGCCGGAACCACCGCCTAGTCACCCGCTTCCACGCCAGCAGATCCGTGCCCGCCCATTGCACGCGGCCGCCTTCCCGCCTATGCACTGCCTGGCGCCCGAGCCTGCCCCGCCGTCCAGCCGCCACTCGCCTGATCGATGCGAAACGCGCTGTCCCTCGCCGCCAACCTCGCCCCGCGTCGGATCGGGTTAGATCCGGCCGGAGGAAGAGTCCCTGGTGCCGGATCCGCCCCGAGCCGCCGTCCCCGGCGTCCAGTGCCGGTCGCCATCGGCCACTTCGCGTCGGGACGGCCCCGTCCATCCCCGACGCCGAATCCCCTCGACCTGCCAACCAAACGCCATGCAGCCTCATCCCTGCACCACGTCGTCCTGATTTTTGCGCTGGGTAGTTTTCCACTAAGTCCTTTTTCAGCATCTTATTGCATTTTGTGAGGTATGTAACATTGTGCATGCTTGTCCGAATGATGTGATCCATATATGCAATTTGTTGTACTCTTCGTGCTCCTAATGTTGGTGGCTGATGCAATGATGTTAGGGTCCATCTACATGTCCTAATCTTCATTGAAAAAGTGCATGTTGCTGTTAACTGCTGTAGTTTGTCATAACTTGTTGTTTTGTCTTTTTCATTGCATTTTGTGTGTATCTTTTAAGCATCATGTATCCATGTTTTAGGAGCATCTTCATACCATATTTACAATGGTGCAATCCATGTATTTTTATGTGCCTTGTGATGACTAGCACAAGCTTGGGAACTATGCTACTTAATGTTTGCCGATTTCTGAGACTTAGTGATTTTTGTAGTTTATAACTGTTACGTTATGTTGCCATGTTAACATGATGCTACCATCAATTCCATGCATAATATGGAGATTTTTAGTTGACATGTTTTGATGTACATGTTATGCTCTATCATGCCATGCCATTTGATGCCTCATATATGTCCCATAGAATATGTTTTCATTGCCATGAACATGCCTAAATGATGTACCCGTTTTCTGTTAACTTCATGATGCCCTGTCGTGAGCTTGTTATTGATCTATCTATGCCTCTTTTGGAGATGCTCCATTTACATGATTTCAATTATGCTATGAGTACTTTGTACACATGCCAAGTTTCATAATTTTGGACTTCATATGGCCTCTGTTCCAAGCTTGCAAACATGCTATGCTGATGTTGCTGTTTTATACTTGCTTAAACTGTTACAACATTCAAACTTGTCTTATTGGTTCCCACTAGTCTATGAGCCGTATGGTTATGATTCCTTGATGTTATTTGATCTTTGATATGTGTACTTTGATGAAATGCCCTTGGTTGCCATATAGCTTGATGTAGGTGGTCTTTTGCTTGCTGTCAAGTTGCCATCCTGCTAAATCTGTCAACCTGTTAACAGCATGTTCCTTTTTTGCATGAATCATAGTAATTACTCCACGCTTCATATGAACTTGTGCCCATTGAGTAAGTTGAAGTATATCATCTCTACTACATGCCCGTGACTTTTGCTTAGTTATTAAAGTTGCTATGCTTGTTGTTATGTGCCTCCAAAGTCAGCATCATAATGTTATTATTTTGCATTCCCAGATTTCCTCTAAGTCTGAGAATCAGCTTTTATCATGTTGCATCTTGTCTTGTTGATTGCCATTGATCTAGGGCCCATATGGAGATGCTTACTAATCATGTTTTGCCCATGTTTAACCTGTACTTTAATGCCATGCTCTCGTTTGCCATGTTCTTGCACTATATCATCATTCTTTCATGCCTCCAACATGTCAACATGTTATTCCTGCTCACAAGTATGCCATGTTTTGACTAAGTCATAATCTGTGTTATTAAGTTGCTTTTTGCATTGATCATACTGGATTAATCCTGATGCCTATGAACCTGAACCTTAATGTTATTTGAAGCATGTTGTCTGTACTTTGAGTGCATATCAAGTATTTGTCCTTGTGTTTCCTGTAGCATGTTGTTTCCTTGATTGCAAAGTGCTTAGTTTCTGTTTTGGGCAGATTATGTTTGAAACATGTATTGAGTGTATGTGTTGAACCGTTGCTCCGTCTGGAGTATGCTCTATATGAAACTTGCTTAGTTTCGCATGTAGTTTCATGTTACCTTGTTGCAACCATGTTTTTACTGTGTTTTCTTGTTGTTTGTATGCATTTTGCATCAATGCCATGTTTAGCTTGTTTCGCTCATATCTACTAGGCCGTAGCTCCGAATTAAATGAACTTTATATGTAACTTGACTAGAAAGACATGTAGATCATCTTGGTGCACTTTAACTTGATGTTTAACAACTTAAACTTTGTGTTTTAATCAGATCTGGACCAATTTCAAATATGCATATGAGGACTTACCGGAATTGTCATATGTTGTTTCCGGCCTCATTTAAACTTGCTTTGATGTGCTGCTCTTGTATGCATCATGTCTTGGTTATGTGTTGTGTGTTTACCATGTTGTTTGCTTCTTTTCGGTTGTGCTCCTTCTCGATAGTTCCTGTTTCGTTGCAATTGTGAGGATTCATTCGACTACGTGGGATCGTCTTCTTCATGGACTTGTTCTTCTTGCTAGCGGGATTTTAGGAAAGATGACTGTCACCTTGGATCTATGCTAGTTCACTCAATGCTATCGCTATGTCGTGCTACCTACCACTTGTTTATCAAGCATCCCAAATTGCCATGATAGCATCTAACCTTTTTAACCTTCCTAGCAAACGTTGTTTGGCTATGTTACCGCTTTGCTCAGCCCCTATTTTAGTGTTGCTAGTTGCACGTGCACTTGTAGGTTGTTCCATGTTGGGATATGGATATCATGGGATATCACAATATCTCTTATTTATACTAATGCACATATCTACTTGGTAAAGGGTGGAAGGCTAGGCCTTATGCCTGGTGTTTTGTTCCACTCTTGCCACCCTAGTTTCCATCATACCGTTGTTATGTTCCTTGATTTTGCGCCCTAACATGGTGAGGGGTATGGGGCCCTCTTGACAGTTCGCTTTGAATAAAACTCTTCAAGCAAGGCCCAACATTGGTTTTAACATTTGCCATAATAATACTTGAACTAAATAATTAATTGGCATAGGGCGTCATTAACCTGAAGATTCTTTCTACATAGGAGGGGGAGCTAGTGCTGATGGTGTTGGTCCCAAACGGGCAGCCTTCGGGACGACCTCGGGAAAACTCGAGGGCTGGTTTTACTCGTAGCTTGTCCCATCCGGTTTGCCCTCAAAACGAGATCGCGCAATTCCTATCATGGTAGGTCGGTGCATCAGGAGGTCTTGCTGGACTTATTTTACCATTGTCGAAATGTCTTGTGTATCGGGATTCCGAGTCTGATCGGAGGGTCCCACGATGGAGGATTGTCTCCGCGGATTGTGAGCTTGTCATGGGCTAAGATGGGACACCCCTGCAGGGTTTAAACTTTCGAGAGCCGTGCCCGTGGTTATGTGGCAGATGGAAATTTGTTAATATCCGTTTGTAGACGACTTGAAGTAAACACATTTAAAATACACCAACCGCATTGCGTAACCATGATTGTCTCCTTTCGAGGAAGTTTGAGAGGAGAACACGGTTGGGTTATGTTTGAATGTAAGTAATTCAGGATCATTTATTGATCATTACTAGTTTGCGACCGTTTGCGTAGTTTCTCATCTTACTCTTGTAATTGTAAGTTAGCCACCATACATTGCCTAGCCGCTGCTGCAACCTCACCACTTATCCTTTCCGTACCCGTTAAGCTTTGCTAGTCATGATGCCCATGGTAATGGGATTTCTGACTCCTCATGGCTCACAGATTACTACACCAATAGTTACAGGTACAGGTAATGCGATGATCGTGACATGAGAGTGATGTTTGCTTGCCCTGGAGTTCTTCTTCTTCGTCGATCTTGGGTTAGGTTCCTGGTCGGTAGCCTGGGCTAGCAGGGTGGATATCGTTAGAGTTTCTGTTTGTGTTTCATCCGTAGCTGGATGTTGTCCTTATGTATGATGTTGATGTATTCATGCGGAAATTGTTTGCCTTTTGTATGTATCCCAACTATTCTGTAATGGTACGATGTAATGATATCCACCTTGCAAAAGTGTATCAATATGCGGTTCATTCCTTGGTGGGACCTTCGAGTTCCTTTAGGATAGAGTTGCATATTGGGCGTGACAAGTACCTTTCCTTCTTCCCGGCAGATACACTTCAATTGCACACCGTTGGGCCTCCTTCTGTATAGAGTGTCATCAATAAACGGATACATACTGGCCCTCCGGGCTACCCTTTCAGCTTCATCTTTGTCGCGGGGAAGCTCTCCGGTTTGGAGGAAGTGGACTATGTGCCTTGCCCAAGTTAGATCCTGGGGCTCGGCAATGAGGACTAGAGGCACCTCCTCTACTGCGGGAGTGCATGCCTCGTTCGCGGGGTCCATGGGCCCGACTGGAGGGTGCGGTTTGGCAGGTGGCGAGAAGTTGTTTCCGGTAGGGTCTCTGCAAGGAGCGGACGGCTCTACTGGGAGAGGCTTACCGGAGTCCAACTTTCTCCTTTTCCGGGCCATTGTTGCTAGGGATACGGAAGGCTGAGTAAGATGGAGAACAAAAGTTCCTAGTTCCACAATAATCTTCTGCGCAGGACAGTTTGACAGATAAGCAACTATGCTGTTTTCTGCATGGGGTACGTGCTCTGTTTGCAATCCGTCAAAGCGTTCCTCCAATCTGCTCACTTCCTCGGCATATGCCTGCATCAATGGGCTTTGGTAATCCTTGTTGACTTATTTCACCACAAGCTCGCAATCTCCTCGAATGATCAACTTCTTAATTCCCAATTTTGCAGCAATCCTGAGCCCGACAAGGAGCGCCCTTCATACTCTATTGTATTGTTGGTTGCCTCTGCCTTGGCAAAGTGCATCTGGACGACGTACTTCAGGTGCTCCTCGAAGGGGGCGACAAGAAGCACGGCAGCTCCTGCACCTTGCAGGAAACAGGCACCATCGAAATACATAATCCATTCTTGGGGCAATTCCTTGCCGGGGATAGCTGTCTCTGTCACTTCCTCATCAGGGGTTGGCGTCTATTCTGCAATAAACTCTGCCAATACCCTACTTTGGATCGTTGCTATTCTCTCAAACTTCAAACCAAAATTGGATAACTCCAATGCCCACTCCACTATTCTGTCGGTAGCCTCAGGGTTTCGGAGTATCCTTTGCAACGGGAAACGAGTGACAACCGTGATCTCATGGGCTTGGAAGTACTGGCGCAGTTTCCTTGAGGCCATGATGCGACCAAAGATCAACTTTTGCATGCCAGAGTACCTCGATCTAGCCCCCTGTAACAAGGAGCTAATGACATACACTGGGCGCTGCACCACTTTCTTTCTTGCTGTGTCCTTGGGGTTGCTCTCGCTGCAGTGCTCATTGTTGTCCTGATTTTTCTCTGGTTCATCCACTTCCTGCTGTGCCACCAAGGCTGTACTAACCACTTGGTTGGTCACCGCTAAGTATAGCAATAATGGCTCCTGTGGTTTGGGAGCAACCAGCGTAGGCATAGAGGACAAGTAGGTCTTCAACTCTTGCAAAGCTTCATCTGCTTCCGGATTCCACTTCATGGGCCCGCCTTCTTCAATATTTTGAAGAACAAGAGGGCACGCTCGGCAGACTTCGAGATGAATCTGCTTAGCGCGGTAATGCACGCTGTCAGGCACCTAACATCCTTGACTGCCCTTGGTGCTTGGATCTGCTCGATAGATTTAATCTTGTCGAGCTTGGCTTCGATCCCCTGATGGGATACAAAAACCCAAGTAGCTTTCCGGAGGGAACACCAAACACACACTTCTCTGGGTTGAGCTTCAAGTTGATCTTACGCAGATTAGCAAATGTATCCTCCTTGGTTTTCACCTCAATAGCATCCATATAAGCTTCAATGTTTCTGTGGCGCTGTGGCTCCAAACCAATCTAGACTACACTTGCAAAAGTGGACCCGGCACTCTTCAATCCGAACGACATGCGGACAAAACAGTATGTACCACGGGGAGTGATGAATGGTGTCTTCTCTTCGTCTTCCTTGGACATGAAGACCTAATGATACCCAGAATATGCATCCAGAAAGGAGAGCAGATCGTAGCCTGAAGTGGAATCCTCAATTTGATCGATGCGCGACAAGGGAAACGGGTACTTCGGTCAAGCTTTGTTGAGATCTGTGAAATCTATGCAAAGCCTCCACTTCCCATTACCCTTTCGGACTACCACTGGATTTGCCAACCAGCTAGGGTGTAGCACTCCTCTGACCAAACTAGTTGCTTCAACTTTCTTGATCCTTTGGTAATGAACTGCTGCCTTTCCAAGGTCTGCTTCCCGACTTTCTACTGGACAGGTCAGGCGTGCGGGTAGATGGCAAGGTGGTGCTCGATTACCTCCCTGGGAACACCGCGGATATCAGGTGGTTGCCAAGCAAACACATCGATTTTCACCCGCAGGAAGGCAACGGGCGTACTTTCCTACTTGTCATTGAGGGTGGCTGCAACACCCTGGATGTAACTTTCCATATTTAAGACTCTGACTCTTTCCATTTTCGGCTATGTGATATCATATTTCCTTCGTGGTTGGGTTTTATCTCTCCTTTTGTATTTTTTTCATGTCATCATGTGCATCGCATTTGCATACGTGTTCGTCTCATGCATCCGAGCATTTTCCCCGTTGTCCGTTTCGCAATCTGACACTCCCACACGCAACCGGCGCACCCCTCTTGTCTTGCCTCATGAGTAGGAGAAAAACATTCTCGGAATGGTTCGAGATTTTTCGAATGGCCTTGGTACATCACCGGTAGACCGCCTGTCAAATTTCATTCCATTTGGAGGTCGTTTGATGCCCCAACGGTTAACTGGGTAACCGAAAAAGCCTCTTTGGTGTTGCAGCCCAACACCCCTCCAAAATAGCCAAATAACCAATCTAAACCTCCTCCATGCTCTCCTTCGTTGGATCACAATCGTGTTGGCAAAAACCGCACCTCATTAGGACATCCCTAGCTCACTCTACCTATATAAACACCTCCCCCTTCGAAATTCTCGCGCAAACCCTAGCCTCCTTCCACCTCGCGACGCCGCACAAATTGCCCCACCATTGACAGACGTGTCCGCGCCGCCGCCCTGACGAATCCGGGTGCGACACGTCACCAGCCCGCGTCCCCGCCGCCGCGCCTCACCCGCCGGCCCACCAGGGCCCGCGCGGGGCCCTCCGGGCCCGGTCGCCGCCGTCCATACCGCACGTCGGTGTCAGTCCTCCTGCGCGCCACCCGAGCGCCCTGCCGCCGCCGGATCTTTGCTGCCGCACATCACCCCGCCGCCGCGCCTCGCCGGCCCACCGCCTCCTGCCGGTGTCATCCACGCCGTCTGCCCTGCCGCCCCGCCGCCGCCCTTCTCCGATGTCTCGCCGGCGCCGCGCCGAATCCGGCCGCCCCTGCCCTCCGGCGAGCTCCACCCACTCCTCCCTCAACTCCGGCGAGGATATCCGACCATCCTCGTGAAACGTGCAAACCCTATATCTGGATCTGGGCAAGGTGAAATTTCACTAAGTCTTTTCCCCCTGTAATTTTTATGCCATCTTCATCATGTCACATCTCCATGACCGTGTCTCTGAATCATGCATATGATATGTAGAAATGTTTGTCCCGTTAAGCTCTTAATGTTAGTGGCGTTTGGATGCATGGTACTGTCCATTTTGATGCCATTATCATCGTTGCAGGAGTGCTATAAAATGTTAACTGCTGGTTGTTAACCGAACATGGTGACTTGTAATTTTTGTTGCATTTTGTGCGTGCATCCTATGACCATGATGTCTACATGTGTTTTGAGATCCATCATGCCATCTTTACATAGGTGAAAGTCTTGTATTTTTAGGATCTATGTGGTGACTAGGACAAGCATGCAAAGTAGGCTCCATAATGTTGGTATTTTCAGGCACTTAGGATTTTGCTAAGTCCTTTTCCTAATGTTATTTCAATGCCATGTAAACTTGTTTCTACCAGGAGATCCATGCACATTTTGAGATACTTCAGTAAGGATGTTTTGTACAAGTGGTTATGCTATATCCACTCATGCCTCTGGCTGCAATTATGGAGTATACTAGCTTGTCATTACCATGCTCTACTTTTGCTAAATATTTTCCTGGCAGATTGTTAACATGTTAATCAATATTTCCATGTGAATTTCTAGTGATCCATTCATCCTATGAACTTGCTCTTGCCATATTTAACTTCATGATCATGTCTTCATACTTTTGGTATGCTTGTGTTGTCATGTAATGCATTGTGGTGAGCGGCATGAGCTTGCAAAGTTGCTATCATGAATCTATTTCTTCCATGTCCTGAAATTCCACAAAGTCTGAATCTGTTTATAAAACTTGCTATGTTTACATGGGTGCCATCGTATCTTCTGTGCCTTCTTGGCTCATGTTAAGTAAGGGAGTTTTGTTTTATGCATTTAGTAGAAACAGTCCATGCCTTTGTTTGCTATGATATATTCATGTAGCATGTTGTTTGCTAGCTCTAAACATTGCTTCTTGATGTTGTTTTTAACATGCTAGTATTTTCACAAAGTCTGTGAAACTGATATCTTTTGCACTTTTTGCCATGCTTGTTTGAACCTGTTCTAGTGTGATTTAGTCGTAGCTCAGTCTTCATGTTTTATCAAGCATCTCTTGTACATCACTGCCATGTGCTTTGTTGCTATGTTGGAGTGAAGTAGCTTAGTTTCTTGTTGCATTTTAAGTGCTATCATGCTGTTAATCATAGATTTGCGTCATCCTTGTTTTGCCTGTCATTTGCAAACCATGCATTTGTTTCCCGTGATCCTTATATCTATTTCGATCGAAATCACCTCATCGTTCCAGTGTCATACTTGGTTTGTCAAGTTGATGCCTTGATCATTATTTCCCTTCCGGAGCATGCATACGCATTGCATATCATATCTTGCATATCATGCCATGTATTGATTGCATCATGTTGCTTGTGCATTGCACCGTGATTGATTGTTGTTCCATTGCTTGTGTTCTTGCTTTGGGTAGAGCCAGAAGATGAGTACGTGAATGAGGAAACTGTTGAGTACGCTAACGAGGATCAAGCTTTCGACAACACTGAGAACATTGCAGCCAAGATGACCATACCCTGGATATCAGTTCTATCTTTGCTTGCTAGTTGTTCGCTCTATCGCTATGTCGCGCTACCTACCACTTGTTAAATCATGCTTCCCATATTGCCTTGTCAAGCCTCCAACCCACCTTCCTAGCAAACCGTTGTTTGACTATGTTACCGCTTTTGCTCAGCCCCTCTTATAGCGTTGCTAGTTGCAGGTGAAGTTGAAGTTTGTTCCATGTTGGAACATGGATATGTTGGGATATCACAATATCTCTCATTTTAATTAATGCATCTATATACTTGGTAAAGAGTGGAAGGCTCGGCCTTATGACTGGTGTTTTTTTCACTCTCGCCGCCCTAGTTTCCGCCATATCGGTGTTATGTTCCTTGATTTTGCGTACCTTACGCAGTTGGGGTTATGGGACCCCCTTGACGGTTCTCTTTGAATAAAACTCCTCCAGCAAGGCCCAACCTTGGTTTTACCCTTTTCCTACCTACCACCTATGCATTTCCCTTGGGTTCTGCAGACTCGAGGGTCATCTTTATTTTAAACCCCCTGGGCCAGTGCTCCTCTGAGTGTTGGTCCGAACCGGGCAACCTGTGGGGCCACCTCGGGGAAAGTTGAGGGCTGGTTTTACTTGTAGCTTGTCCCATCCAGTGTGCCCTGAGAACGAGATACGTGTGACTCCTATCGGGATTTGTCGGCACATCGGGCGGCTTTGCTGGTCTTGTTTTACCATTGTCGAAATGTCTTGTAACCGGGATTCCGAGATTGATCGGGTTTTTCCGGGAGAAGGAATATCCTTCATTAATCGTGAGAGCTTATGATGGGCTAAGTTGGGACACCCCTGCAGGGTATAAACTTTCGAGAGCCATGCCCGCGGTTATGTGGTAGATGGTAATTTGTTAATATCCTGTGTAGAGAACTTGACAGTTGACTTAATTAAAATGAATCAACCGCGTGTGTAGCCGTGATGGTCTCTTTTTGGCGGAGTCCGAGAAGTGAACATGGCTTTGGGTTATGTTTGAACGTAAGTAGCTTCAGGATCACTTCTTGATCACTTCTAGCTTCACGACAGTTGCGTAGCTTCTCATCTTACTCTTATTTGCGTATGTTAGCCACCATATTTTCTTAGCGCTTGCTGCAGCTCCACCTCACTACCTTATACTACCCATTTGCTTAAATAGTCTTGATCTTGCGCGTGTGAGATTGCTGAGTCCTCGTGACTGACGGATACTTCCAAACAGTTGCAGGTGCTAATGATACCAGTGCAGGTGATGCTACCGAACTCAAGTGGGAGTTTGACGAGGACCTTGATCGTTACCATGTTGCGTTTCCTTATGATCAGTAGTGGAGCTCAGTTGGGGCGACCAGGGATCTAGCATTTGGGGTTGTCTTCCTTTATTTTGGTACCGTAACCAGACCTTGATTGTACTCTGGATGATGTATGTTTAACTTGTTATTTGTGTGAAGTGGAGATTGTAAGCCAACTCTTTATCCCTTTCTTATTCAGTACATGGGATTCTGTGAAGATTACCCCTCTCGCGAAAAAAGCACCATGCGGTTATGCCTCTAAGTCGTGCCTTGACACGTGGGAGATATAGCCGCATCGTGGGCGTTACATGTTGGTAATTAGAGCCATCCCCGACTTAGGAGCCTCTGGCAGGATTTTCGTGGTTCTGAATGGGTTTGCCGGGGCGATTTACTTCACCGCCTCGGCCCTTACCGCCAGCAACTTTCTGATCCTTTTTCGTGTCACGCTTCCCATACCCTGCTTTGTGTCTCTTGACTAGCTGCTCGACCTGATAGCACTCTTGAAGGTCATTTCCTTTGGTCTGATGAATCTTGCAGTATGGCCCATCACCTTTCCCGTCCTTCTCGGCAGCCACGGCCTCCCGGCAGTCAGCGCACACGGCAGCTTCCTTGCCGGGGACCTCAGCTTTGGCCTTCTTGCCAGTACTAGGTGTACCCGATCCTTCAACAGTCATCGCTGCCTTATCCTCATGCTTCTTGCTCTGCTTCTAGCTCCTCTTCTAACAGGTTGATTCATCATCATCCTCTGAATCGATGTTGGTGCAGTCTTCCTCTTCGGGCAACTTCCTTCCCTCCTCCATCCGAGCACACTTATCCAACAAGGTGTAGAGCTCCTTCACAGTCTTGTGCAACCACACGTTCATCTTAGAACAGATCCGGCGGTTGCGCACATTAGACTGGAAGGCAGCTATCATAGTTGTCGGATGGATATTTGGGATGTTCCTATGGACTTTGTTGAATCTCTGTAAATACTTACGGAGGGTCTCTCCTTCCTTTTGTTGGAGGAGTTGCAAGTCGCTGGGCCTTCCTGGCTCTTGATGGCCGCCGGTGAAGGCGCCAATGAACTCATGGCACTGGTCAGCCCACGACGAAATGGAGTTCTCCGGTAGGTGCATCAGCCCATACCTCACATTGGACTTGAGAGCCAAAGGGACGTAGTTGGCAAACACCTTCTCATCTCTCTCCCCGGCAGCCTGAACAACGATGGTGTAGATGCTCAGAACTCTGCTGGGTTCAGCCTCCCATCGTACTTCTCAGGTATCTCTGGCTTGAACATGCGAATGGACAACCAACGGACTTGCCGTAGCTCATGAGTAAAGACAGGGCACCCTGTCAGCGTTCTGGGAACAGAGGTAACCAGACTTGCCTGCCTGCGGCCCACGGCGTGGCTCTGTCAACGGCCCGATACGGCCTAGCTTCAACATCGACAACTCAAGATCCTCGCGAGGGGCCAAGCCTCGCGAGGTGGATGACACAAAGACCTCCCTGGGGGGCGGCTTCCCCAGGCTGGCTCTTGAGGAGTGGAGATATGAATGCAAGGTACACCTCGCGAGGTTCGGATGATGTGAGCCATGATGACCAAGGCCAGGCGGGCGCCAGCGGGCGCAGTGTAGCAGTTTCCTCTTTGGTGCTAAGGAGGCAAGCGCAGGAGTGGAGTCCTGAGGAATCAGCTAAATGTTTCCATTCCGGTGCAACAAGACCAAGACCGCCAGGACGGCAAGACGGAGGTCATTGCGGAGCCCACCATGGTGTGACAACTAGGAGCTTTTGCAGGCGAAGACAACTTTTGTCAAGATAGCATGTACTAGTTGTCTCCCTTCAAATTTGGCCGTTGTGGGATCCCTTCCTGCCTTATATTTGGGAAGAGGACCAAGGCCACTATAAATAGGACTTACCCACCACCATAGGGAAGGGGTACGGAGGAACGGATGAAGGGACGAAGGATTCAGATCATCCTCACACCCACCAGCTCATCGAGCACAAGAACACCTCTCCCCCTGAGGGTGTTCTCGACTATACTAGTTCATCTTCAGCCCTCGAGGCCAATCCACCACAAAGCAGTAGTAGGGTTTTACACCGCAAGGTGGACCGAACCTGGGTAAACTATTGTGTCTCTTGTTCGTTAGGTTCGACGAGCTTGGCCGTGGGATCGGTGGGCAGGAAGATTGGGGAGGACGAGTTCTTCGCATGCACCCCCGAGTTCAAACCTCTCAAGGGTTTGCAGAACCCCGAATCCAACATTTGGCGTGTCAGGTAGAGGTTCGTCGGAGCCTCTCTTCCGCCGACCGATTCGCCACTGCTTAACCGCATCCATCGCTGACGCTCGTCGAGCCCATGCTGAGCATCGGGCTGCCCTCACAACTCGTGTCGCCCAGACGACACCTACTGGCGGGCCTCCCCGTCGTTCCCCGTCGCCCGCGCCCAACGCCGCCACTGGCCCGGCGGGGCACGAGCTGCAATCTATGCCGCTGCACCTGTCGGTGTCATGGGAATAGGGGTCCCCAGACTTGCCTGCCTGCGGCCCACAACGTGGTTCCATTAGCATCCCTGTACGGCCCATCTTCACCTTCAAACACTCATGACCCTCGCGAGGCGGACGATGCAAGACCTCCTCAGGGGCGGCCTCACCAGGCTGGCTCATGAGGGGCGGAGAGATCAAGGCAAGGGACACCTCGTGAGGTTTATGTGACGCAAGCCATGACGACTGGAGCCAGGAGGGCGCCAGCGCGCGTAGTGTCCTCGTTTACTCTTTGGTGTTATAGAGGCAAGTGCAGGCGAGGAGTCCCGAGGCATCAGGCAAAGGTTTCCATACCGGTGTAACGAGACCAAGACCAACAGGACAGCAGGACGGAGGCCACCATGGAGCCCAAGACGACGTCACCACCAGAGCGTTTGGCAGGCGAAGACTACTTTTGTCAGGATAGCTTGTACTAGCTGTCCCCCTTCAAATTGGCTGTTGTGGGATCCCTTCCCGCCTCATATTTGGGAAGAGCACCCGGGCCTCTCTATATAGGACTAGCCACCACCGTAGGGAGGCAGGAGAGCGGGGACCGGATTCATTCAACCAAAGCCACCACGCTCACCAAGCATAAGAACACCTCTCCTCAGGAAGCTGTTCTTCCCTTCTAACTGTTCATCCTTAGCCCAAGAGGCAATCCACCACACCAAACTGGAGTAGGGTATTACACCACATCGGAACCCGAAATTCGACATTTGGCGCGTCGGGTAGGGGTACGCCGAAGCTTTGCCCCCCCCCTAGGCAGCCTTGCCTCTCTGACCGACTCTCATGGACACTGCCGCTTCTCCGACTGGACCGACAGGGGCCCCCTGCAGCGCCGTGGGGCTCCGGGCCTTCACCCCCGCCTTGCGGCGCGTGCAGTGGCCGCACAAGTTTAAGCCGAAGATGCCGCCCCTTTATGATGGGGCAGCGGATCCGGCGGCCTTCCTGCTGGCATAAGAGGAGGCTGTCCTGGAGGCCAGGGGCGACCGTAAAGTCATGGCCAACTGGCTCCCAATGGCCCTCGCTGGCGTGCTGCGCGGCTGGCTCCTCCATCTGTTAGAACCTTCTGTGGCCCCCTGGGAGGAGCTGGGTGACCTCTTCATCGCGTGCTTCGGGGAACTAGCACCCCCCGTCATCGCGGCTCTCCTGGGTGGCTCGCAGGCGCCTCCCTCGAACCGTCACACCAAGCCATTCTTTCGCCGGATCGCCGCCGCCTCCGCGCGGCAGGGGGCAATCCCGGGTTAGAAGGCGCCCAAGGCCGACCTGACCTTCGACTCGGGGGATCACCTAGTCACCACCGTCGGTTCGGGCATGCTCCCGATGGTTTGCACGCCCATCATCTATAGCGTAGCCATTACAATGACCCTCATCAACGGCGGCGCCATCCTCAACATGCTCTCCATGGAGGCTTTTAGCCTCCTTCACGTACCGCTTGAGCGGCTCGGCCCCAGCAAGCCCTTCTCCGGGGTCGGCAGCAGCTCCTCCAAACCCCTGGGGCAGATCTGTCTCCTTGTGACCTTCGGCACATGCGACAACTACCGCACCGAGCTAATCGACTTTGATATCACCCGCATCGACTTACCGTACAACACCATCCTCGGGTACTCGGCGCTGGCCCAATTCATGGCGGCTACTCATCCTGCCTACAACCTCATGAAGATGCCAGGGAGCAAGGGCGTCCTCATCGTGGCCGGAGACAACAAGGAAGCCTTGGCGGCCCTCAAACTCACTTTTAGGGCCACGGCGGTAGCTTGTCCAGACGCCAATGCCATGTCCAGGACCACGGGGGCTGCGCCAACCAAAAAGAAGCAGCTATTCACTCAAGGTCAAGCCAACAAGAAGCAGATACCGGTCGACGCGGACGGGGCCTCTGGCGCCACCTTTACTATAGGCACCGACCTCGCCCCAGATCAAGAAAGGGATTTGGTGGATATCTTGCGTGCGAACAAGGAAGTGTTCGCCTAGGAACCCAAGCAGTTGGTTGGAGTTCCGAGAAGAGTGATCGAGCATCATCTAAGGGTATGCCCCAACGTGCGCCCTGTGAAGCAGAGGGCGAGGCGACAGTCCACGGAAAAGCAGTCCTTCATCGTTCAGGAAACCCGCAAGCTGGAGGCAGCAAGTGTCATTCGCGAGGTCTAGTACCCAGAGTGGCTGGCGAACCCGGTCGTCATGCCGAAGAAAGGAGGGAAGGAGCGCATGTGTGTAGACTTCACAAACCTCAACAACACTTGCCCTCAAGACCCATTCCCGCTGCTGCGCATCGACCAGATTGTCGACTCCACCGCCGAGTGTGATCTGCTATGTTTTCTGGATGCATTCTCAAGCTACCACCAGATCAAGATGGTTGTGGAAGATGTGGAGAAAACGGCTTTCCTGACCCCATGCGGGGTATACTATTACACTTGCATGCCATTCGTACTATGCAACACAGGAGCAACCTTCCAGCGACTGATGCACATCGCCTTGGGGCAGCAGCTCGGGAAAACACTGAGGCCTACGTCAACGACATTGTGGTGAAGTCTCAGGAGGCGAGAACCTTGATTCAGGACCTGGGGGAGACCTTTCTCGAGCTTGCGCCAGGTGGACCTGCGGCTCAACCCAAAGAAATGCGTGTTTGGTGTCCCTTCCGGCAAGCTGCTGGGCTTCCTTGTGTCCCACAGGGGGATCGAGGCCAACCCGGAGAAGGTCAAGGCAATCGAAGACCTGTGCCCACCAGAGAACCTCAAGTAGATGCAGAAGCTTGCAGGCTGCGTGACTTCGCTGGGGCGCTTCATCTCCAAGTTCGGGGAGCGCGCCTTGCCGTTCTTCAAGCTGATGAAGAAGAAGGGCCGGTTAGAGTGGACCGTCGAGGCCGACCTGGCATTTCAAGACCTCAAGAGATACTTGACCAGCCCGCCGGTGATGGTGGCACCTTGTCCTCTTGAGCCCTTGGTACTCTACCTGTCTGCCACACCCCACTCCGCCAACACGGTTCTGGTGGCCCTCAGAGAGGAGCCCTAGGTCAAGGGCCCGCCAAGCCAGATGAGGCAACACAATACCAAGGTGATGCTCCTGAGACAACGGCTTCCCCAGCTGGTCATCGAGCCCCTGAAGCTGGGGACCCACAGGAAACGCCTCAGCCCCTGGGAGCCAAAAACCCCGTCAGCTCTCCCACCCTCGTCGAGCACTCAGTGTACTTAGTCAGCACCATGCTACAAGATGCGAGAGCACTATACCCCATGCCTCAGAAGCTCTTGCTCGCGCTCCTGGTGGCCTCGCACAAGCTGCGCCACTACTTCCAGGGTCACCCCATCAAGGTCGTCTCAGCTTACCTGTTGGAGAGAGTGCTCAGAAGCCCCAATTCTGCGGGAAGGGTCGCTGAATGGAACATCAAGCTGCAAGCATTTGACCTGGAGTTAAGCACATCCAGGGTCATCAAGGGGGCTGCACTCGCTGACTTTGTGGCAGAATGGACCGACACCCCGGAGCTCGAAGCAGGCGAGAACCGATCCCTCTCGCCAGGGAGTGAAGCACCAAATGGCTGGGTCATGTACTTCGATGGCGCGTTTGCATGACAGGGCGCGGGGGCTGGAGTCGTGCTCATCACGCCCACTTAGGACAAACTTTACTACGTCGTGCATCTCTGCCTCCAGCGGGGTGAGAAGGTCTCCAACAACATCACAGAGTACGAGGGTCTCATCGCTGGCCTCAAGGCTGAGTTGGCCCTAGGGTGAAAGGCCTCACCATCAAGGGGGACTCATAGCTCCTCGTCAATTTCTCCAACAAGGTGTACGAGCCAAAGGATGAGCACATGGAGGCATACCTCGCGGAGGTACGCAACATGAAGAAGCAGTTCCTGGGCCTGGAGCTACAGCATGTGTTCCTGGGCCTGACGACATCGCCAAAAGAGCATCCAAGCGGAAACCCCAAGAGCCTGGTGTCTTCGAGGAGCTGCTCTTCAAGCCTTCGGCAGAACCATCGCCTGCGGAGCCAGTGCCACCTCAGGAGGAGCTCCCCCAGCCCCCAGCCTCGGGAGCCCCAGCCTGCGGCCCGACCTCGGGAGCGCGCCTCCTCTTAGCGCTCGAGCCACAGGAGGCACTACTAGGGAAAACCTTATAGACACGAGCTTACTAGTAGCGCTTTTTAAAAGGCAACACTGCTAGTAATTATTAGTAGCGCTTGGTCGCAGAAAGCGCTGCTACTATGCGCTTAACGGTAGCATTGTAGCTACAAAACACGCTACTACTATAATTGCCAAAGCATTGCCAGCAGTCCAGGCATATTAGTAGCGCTGGTGTGCAAAAAGCCCTACTGCTATTGTACGCAGCAATAGCGCTTTCCTCTGACGAGTGCTACTGCTAAATTTAGCCCCCTCATATGACCAAAGTTTAGTCCCTCCTCGCTCCGCGAACAGAATATTTACCACCTCGCTCCATGGCTCATGTTCATGTTCCGAGTAGGTGCGGTAGGATAACTTAGCTTGATACACTCATGGTAGTCTCGCACCTCGCGATGGCGCGCCCTCCACCATCTCGTGAGGCCCCATTGCTGCTGACTCAGGGGTCGCTGGCCTCGAGAGACATCGTGAAGCTGCAGAATTGTTAGAAAATTTGTTGGGTGTCCTGTTCTTCCTTGTGTGAGCCCTGAAGCATGGGCTAATCGTGGCTTAGTGCATCGTGTCACGGTACCCGGGGGGCACGGTCTTAAGAAGATGCGCAAATCAGCAGCTCGTTCGAGAGTGTCTCGCGAGGATAGAAAAATCCAAGGCCCTGGGGGGAGAGGGCTATGGCGAAGTGTCTTTGCGGCGCGTGCTGGGCCCGGCATGCACGCACACACCTGCCAAGCCCCCATGCTCGAGATGCGCTAGGAAGAGAAACGGGCAACCGCCACTCCATCTGGGCCAAGACTGAAGGGCAAGAGAGAAGATGAAGGGGAAATTCAACTTGGCGATCGAAAATGCGGGAACTCCAAATTCCATAAAAAGGGGGGCAAACAAACTACAGAATGCAAGCAAATGAAGAGCTGCGTCCGGCACCTAGACTAGTCTTCTCACCAGTGTGGAGCTAAGTGCTGCCACCAGGATGTGGGAGGGAGCCCCCGAGGCTCGAGGGTGGCACTCCAGAGACTTTGAGGCGTGTACAGCCCCACTCATTATTATGTGAGAGTGGCATGAGCTGAGAACTTCATAGGCATTGGGCCTTGCTTCATGGGTAGAACTTCCGGAGGTGCTGGATGTTCCAGGCGTTCTAGATGGGAACCCGTCCTGCGTCTCCAGGCACGCGGCACTAGGCCCAGAGATGCGGGCAATGCTAAACGGCCCCTCCCACATGGGAGAGAGCTTATGCAGCCCCTCCCTAGAGAGCACCCGCCTCAGGACGAGAGCACCCACCTCGAGCGTCCTGGAGCGGACACTGCGGTAGTGGTATCGCCGCAGCGCCTGCTGGTACCTTGCCACCCGTAGCGAGGCTTGACGGCGACATTCCTCCCCCAGAACGAGGTCCATCCCCCACATGGCGTCCTGGCGTGCCTTGTCACACGCCAAGACCCGCGCGGAGTGATGCTTGAACTCGTGAGGGAGAACTGCTTCGGCTCCATAGAAGCGGAAGAATGGAGTCTCGCCCGTCGTCTCGGTGGTGGTGGTGCGGATGGACCACAGCACGAAGGTTCTTGTCTTGAGACCTCCCAGGACCCCCGTGTTGGCGCGCTCATCTTGGCCGTTGCTCCTGGGGTGTGCCACTAAGGCGTAGAATATCTTTCTTCGAATGTTATCACAATATGTTTTGAAGAGGTTGCTACTGAACTACGAGTCGTTGTCGGTAATGATACAATTAGGGACCCCGAAGCGGCTCACAAGGCCCTTGATGACCTTGACTGCTGAGCC
Organism: Triticum urartu; assembly: GCF_003073215.2. Lineage (NCBI taxonomy): Eukaryota > Viridiplantae > Streptophyta > Magnoliopsida > Poales > Poaceae > Triticum > Triticum urartu. Next base: position 249,472,952 of record NC_053025.1, read on the forward strand.
GGGCGAGATGGTGCGGACGGATTCCACCTCTTCCCACTTGGTGAACTTGTCGATGGTGACTTAGAGGTAGCGGTAGCCCCCGGACGCTCGTGGGAATGATCCCAAGATGTCCAGCATGCAGACCGCGAATGGCCATGTGAGCGGAATGGTCTGGAGGCCCTAAGCGGGCTGGTGGATCTGCTTGGCATGGAATTGGCACGCTTCACAAGATCTCACCAGCTCGGTGGCATCATTGAGTGTTGCGGGCCAATAGAACCTGCTGCGGAATGCCTTGCCCATGACGGTGCCTGATGACGAGTGATGCCCACAGTCCCTGCCTGTCAGCATCCCGGGAACGGGGGTACCCAAACTTGCCTGCCTGCGGCCCAGGGCGTGGCTCATCCAGCAACCTGGTACGGCCCATATTCGTCAGCAAACACTCAAGACCCTCGCGAGTGGCCAAGCCTCACGAGGCAGATGTCACCAAGACCTCCTCTGGGCGGCCTTCCTAGGCTGGCTCCCGAGGAGCGGAGATATCTATGCAAGGGGCACCTCGCGAGGAGCGCGTCACGTGAGCCATCATGACCAAGGCCAGGCGGACGCCAGCGCGCGTAGAGTACCGGTTGCCTCCTTGGTGCTAAAGAGGCAGGTGCAGGCGAGGGGTCCCGAGGCATCAGGCAAATGTTTCCATATCGGTGCAACGAGACCAAGATCAGTAGGAAGGCAGGATGGAGGTCATCACAGAGCCCACGACGGCGTCACTACCAGATCCTTTGGCAGGCAAAGACCACCTTTTGTCAGGATAGCTTGTACTAGTTGTCCCCCTTCAAATTGGCCATCGTGGGAATCCTTCCCACCTAATATTTTGGAAGAGGACCAAGGCCTCTATAAATAGGACTAGCCACCACTGTAGGGAGGCATCTGATCTTGGGGAGGAACCAGACCATCCACACACACACAAGCTCACCGAGTTCATGAACACCTCTCCTCAGGAGGCTATTCTTCCCTTGTACTTGTTCATCCTCAGCCTACAAGGAAATCCACGACACCACACTGGAGTAGGATATTACACCGCAATGGTGGCCTGAACTAGTATAAACTCTTGTGTCCCTAGTTCCTCGAGTACAGCGAGCTAGGCTTTGAGATTGTGGCGAGAACGTGAGCTAGGGGGAGAGAGATCTTCTTGCGCACCCTAGTGTTCGAACCTCAAGGGTTTGATGGAACCCGTAATCTGACATTTGGCGCGCCAGGTAGGGGTGCACTAAAGCTTTTCTTCCATCGATCCATGCTCCGCTACTCCACCATGTCCATGGCGGATGCACGCCAAGCCCGCGCCAAGCACCGAGCAACCCTCCACGTCTGTGTCGCTCAGACAGCTCCTATCGGTGGGCCTCCCCATCGTTCTTCATCACCCGCCGCCAAAGCCACCACAGGACCGGTGGGAAACAAGCAGCAAGCATCATGGCTGCACCCTCTATGTGGCGGGACGGCCGCACCGCCACCCTGTCGCTGACTCCGGCTGGGTAATCGTCCCATGCTCGTCGCGTGCCCATGGACGCGCAGGCCGTGTTACTTATGGCACGCGAGCTCCTGTGCTACCGCCCGGTCGACAACCTCTACGAGGATTGGCTGCACCGCATCACCGAGCTCGTCAGTGCAACTAGGGGCTTCCCCACACCATCTGTCTCGCTGCCTCGCCCTCCCCCAGCTTGGGAATCCACTTGACTAAGGTCTCTGGAGCTTCATCAAATGCATCAATTTTCTCTTGAAGCTTGTCCTTGCCTTTTTTCTCGTAGTCTTGTGGTGGAAGATCATCTTGAGCTTGTGTCCCCTTGAACGAAGCATACTTCTCTTGTTGAGGGACAAACCTTGTCTTGGGGTATTGATCTTCTTCCCACTCAACTCCATTGGCATTGAACTTTCGTTCAAAACCAACACCTTGATTCTTCCGGCGCATTCCTTGCTTGCGCACAATTTCCTTGAATTGCTTACTCCCGGCAAGGCTTTTGTACACTCCTTTCTCTATAATTCCCTTCAATAAGCTATTTTCTTGCTCAAGTGTAACTTGGCTAAGAGAATCATTAGTGGAATCAAGAGAACTACTAGAAGCAACAATATTGGATTTAGCATGATCATTGTTACTACTAGAGGAAGAATCTTTCTTGTTAGACTTGACTTGAGGCATGTAAGTAGATAAGAGTAAACGCTTGGCAATGTAAGAAGAACTTTTCTTGCGGAGATCATCATTGATTTCTTTTAAGAACTCATGCTCTTGCTCAAGATTGAGCGTTTCAAAGCGTAATTTCTCATGAGCTCTTAAAAGTTCTCGATGATCTTCGAAGATAGTGTCATGAGCTAACTTAAGAGTTTTTAGTTCTTTAGTTAGAGCCTCAATCTTCTCCTTATCATTGTCATTTGTTTTATCTTGATTAGCATGTTTAATTGACATTTCATCATAGTATTCATCACTAGAGTTGTCACCAAGCAAATCATCACCTAACAAGTCATCTTCATCACTATTGAAATCAACATACTCGGGGTGTGTTACCTTAGGACCTTTGGCCATGAAACATCTTCCAATTCCTTCATTTGGTGAGTCAAATATGTCGTAGGAGTTGGTTGACACAAGTGCTAGACTGGCAACACCTTCATCTTGAGTATCTTTGGAGCTGGAGTAATAACTTCTCTCGGAGTGGCTGTCGGAGTCGGAGCCGGATACCCATTCACCAACATGAGCTTGATGTCTTCGTCTTGTGTAGCTCCTTGATGATTTTTCCTTCCTTTCCGAATCCTTGCTTCTCTGTGAGTATCTTCGTTCATAACGATCATCTCTACTCCTTCTCTCTCTTGGTGGTGATTCTTTGCTTCTTCTTTTTGGAGAATCTTCTCTTCTTTTGTAGGGAGCCGTACACTCATTGGAATAGTGTCTGGGTCTTCCACAATTGTAGTAGTTCGCTCTTGACTAGAAGATCTTTTGTCATTGTAGGACCTTGACTTGAAGCTTCTATCTTTGCTTCTACTCTTGTAGAACTTGTTGAAGTTCTTCACCATTAAGCTCAATTCTTCATTGAAGTCTTGTTTCTCACTTGATGATGTAGGGGCTTCACATGAGGCTTTATAGGCACCACTTGATTTGTTGTGAAGTTCCTCTTTATCCTTAAGTGACATCTCATGAGCAACAATTCTTCCAATCACCTCCGTTGGCTTGAGATCTTTGTAATTGGGCATCATTTGGATCAATGTGCACACGGTATCATATTTTCCATCCAAGGCTCTTAGAATCTTCTTGATGATGAATTTATCGGTCATCTCTTCACTTCCTAAGCCGGCAATCTCATTTGTGATGAGAGCAAGCCTAGAGTACATTTCGGCGACACCTTCACCATCCTTCATCTTGAACTTGTCAAGTTGGCTTTGAAGCACATCCAACTTGGATTCCTTGACGGAGTCGGTACCTTCGTGCATATCAATCAAAGTGTCCCAAATTTCCTTTGCATTCTCAAGACGGCTGATTTTGTTGAATTCTTCGGGGCACAATCCGTTGAAGAGAATATCACAAGCTTGAGCATTGTATTGCAACATCTTCAACTCATCCGCGGTAGCTTCACGGTTTGGTTCTCTCCCATCAAAGAAGTCACCTTGCAAACCAACACACACAATAGCCCAAACGGCAGGGTTATGTCCAAGAATATGCATTTTCATTTTATGCTTCCAACTAGCAAAATTAGTACCATCAAAGTAAGGACCTCTACGGTGATAAATTCCCTCGCTAGACGCCATACTCTCCTAGGTTGTGAAACCAAGGCTATGACCACCAAAAGCTATGGAGATCAAGGAAATGGAGACCAAAGCTCTGATACCACTTGTAGGATCGAAAGTATGTCTAGAGGGGGGGTGATTAGACTACTTGACCAAATAAAAACTTAACCTTTTCCCAATTTTAGTTCTTCGCAGATTTTAGCTAATTTAGGACAAGTCAAGCAATCATCACATAATTCAAGCAAGCATGCAAAGAGTATATAGGCACCGGAAAGTAAAGCATGCAACTTGCAAGAATGTAAAGGGAAGGGTTTGGAGAATTCAAACGCTATTGGAGACACGGAAGTTTTTCCCGTGGTTCGGATAGGTGGTGCTATCCTACATCCACGTTGATGGAGACTTCAACCCACGAAGGGTAACGGTTGCGCGAGTCCACACAGGGCTCCACCCAAGGGTAACGGTTCGCTCTTTCGGTGAGACCGAGTGGAACTCGGTGAGACCGAAAAGTTACAAAGGGGAAACTCTGAGTTTACATTGCAATCTCGGTGGGACCGGTTCGCTCTTTCGGTGGGACCGAAAAGTTACGAAAGGGAAACAGAGAGTTTGCAACCCCATCTCGGTGAGACCGAGATATCTATCGGTAGGACCGAATTGCTAGGGTTTGGCAGTGGCTAATGACAAGTGAAACTCGGTGGCGCCGGATAGGAAGAATCGGTAGGACCGAGTTTGGCTTAGGGTTTAGGTCATATGTGGATATGGGAAAGTAGTTGAGGGTTTTGGACGACGCCCCGAGCGCAACGACCATGGCTACGCCCGAGGAGGAGGACGAAGTGGGGGGACGCTGGGACGACCGCAACCCCCATCAGGAGTGGCGCGACCGGCCTCGCGAGAACCACTGGCGGGAACAACCTCGCGAGGGTTCCTGGAGGGATCAACCTCGTGAGGACCGTCCTTAGAGCAATGCTGGCTCCCTCCGCTGCAGCCACCACCAAGGAGGAACGATGTCCACCATCAGGACGAGGGGGCTGGGGGCTTCCAGAAACCGCGTGCTATTTCCTGCATCTTGGGTGGTGCTCAGGCCCCAGCTTCCCAGCGCATCTTCAAGGAGTTTGCTTGTGAGGTGAACGCGGCCCTTCCCAGGCTTGAGGCCATGCGCCTGCTCAGGTGGTCCAAGTGCGCCATCACCATCTGCTCGTCGGACCAAATCAAGTGCACGACAACCACCGACGTCCTTCCGATGCTTTGTTCACCCTTCATCAGCAACATCCAAGTCACCAAGACCCTCATCGATGGCAGGGCAGGGCTGAATGTCCTGTCCGTCGAGACGTTCGATAGCCTCCAAGTGCCATACGATCATCTACGGCCTACCAAGCCTTTCTCAGGAGTGACCGACGGCTCCACCACCCCGATAGGGCAGGTCCGCCTCCCTGTCACCTTCGGCCAGCGTAACAACTACCGCATCGAGCTCATCGACTTCGACATCGCCCACATCTGTCTGTCGTATGACGCCATCCTTGGGTATCCAGCATTGTCCAAATTTATGGCAGTGACCCACCACGGTTACAACATCCTCAAGATGCCAAGGAGTGGTGGCGTCATCACGATCCCCTGTTAATAAGGAGAGGTGGTGTGCTCCCTCGAGCGTCCCTGCCAAGCTGCAGCAGCCGAAGACCCCAACAACGAAGGCACCACGTACCCTCCTGAGGCCATCCCCAAGAAGAAGAAGAAGCTACTCATCCCAGTGCCTAAGGAGAGCGGTGTCTCCAGTGACACAACCTCAGGACCTACGCCCATAGCTGGGGCGCCTCCCTCCCTCGCATAGGAAGGCACCCGGCGCCCTCCTGGGGCAAGGCTCGGGGGCTATCTTCTAGAGGGCCTCAGATCTAGCCAACATCACGAGGGAGGCGCTCGGGCACCATGTGGAGGCGCGCTTCGCCGCACGTTTCCCTCAGGAGGGCGGTGGGCGAGGAGCGCTCGGTGCTTAGGAGTTCATCGTCAAGGCGACCCAGGAGCTTCAAGAGGCAAGGGCCATACGTGGCGACCGCCGCTCACCACCCGGCGTAGCTCCCCATCCTGGCGAGGACGGTGGGCTACGCGTCTGCGCCGACATTCCAGGGCTCGACATGGATGCATCTCATGAGAGCTATTGGCCTTCACGCATTGGTCGATGCGAGGGTCCACCTCATAGTTACGTTCGCATGCCATTTGGCTTGCCGAATGCGACTGTCACCTACCAGCACCATCTACGGAGCATCATGACGGCTCAGGAGGCCAGGCATCACGCCGTCCCGGAGGAGATCGCGACGGTCCTCCAGGAGCCACCAGGGCTAGCGGAGCCTTCCGAGGCTCAGGACCCTGGTGGCTCGTGAGGAACGACTCTTCGACATGCATCATCGGTGTCACAACCCTAGAATTGATTGCAATAGTTGCATAAGAGAGCATCCATGCATCATGTCTAAATTCTGAAAGTTGAATTGAGGTTAGTTGAAACCCTCAGAAATCACTTCATAAATAATCAACATTAAAAATGTTTTCAAATGAGTCCAAGGAAATGTTCCTGTTATTTTGTAAAATATTGGCAAGAGGTAAAATTCAAACCAATATTTTTGGAGACCCAGAAATGTTTATTTTGGGCATTTGAAATTAATTCAATAACTATTTGAATTGGATATATATTTATTATATATTACATATATGTTCAATAATTCTGAAAATTGTTGTGTGGCTTTGGATAAGTCCACTTAGCTAGCACAATTATTTTCATGAAGTTTAAACTTGATTTGGTGTCAAAACTAAATCGCAAACAAACTGCAAAAAAATAGAAAAACAGAAACAAAATTAGAAAGAGAGAGAGAATACCTGGCCAGCCCGTTACTGCAGTCATCCCCTACATCACGCCAGTAGGCAGGGGCGCGTGGCCTCCGCATGCCAGCACGCGCACGGCCACCTCCTGCTTGTCGCCGCTGCTGCTCGAGGGTGCCAAGAGCGGCACAACACCGCCTGCATCTCCCACGCTCTCTGGTTCCTCCCTCTCTCCCCAGTGCTCACACCTCAGCCACCCGAGCGGAGCTCGTCGCCGCCGTCCACTGCCGCCTCGCCCATAGAGCCTCCCTCACAAAGCTAGCGTGCCCATCGGCTCCGCCTCATCACCACACGCCGACAAGCCAATGACCACGACCTCGGGAGCCCCTCATCGTTGGTATCTTCAACGTCTTCAAGCTTCTGCACCGATGACCGCCGCCATCGATTCGCTTGCTCCAGCTCCTCCCCGCCCCGCCGTTCTTCTCCACCGAACCGCCATGAGCTACTGCTGCGTTTCCCCCTTTTCCCGCTGTTCCACGCGCCCTCTAGCCGTCGCCTCGCGAGCATCGAGCTCGGGTCATCGCCATGGCCGTCGAGCCTCGCGCTCCTGAGCTCTTCTGCTCGTCTCCGTAGCACCTGCGTGCTCTCCAGGTCCCTAGGAAGCCGTAGAAGCCTCGGTTGGCCTTCCCATGCACCGCAGCGACGCCTGCCTCATGGCCGTGGCTTCGGCAGCCGCCTAGCTCAACGTCGTCGCCAACTCCGGCGACCCTGCGCCACCCCGCTGCCTCCGTTGGATGCGCGGGAGGAAGGGCTATAGACTGGTGCGCTTAGTGCGTTGAACCGCTGCCGGAGCAGCGTATCTGGCGAGCTTCCACCACGGTTTTGGTTTCCGCCGGCCAACACCAGCGGGCAGACGTGGCGCTGGTTTAATTAGGCTAACCACCAAATTAGCACTAACTAATTAACCTCCTAGATCACTGATAGCGGGCCCCCCCGCCTGCTAATATTTTGGTTAGGAATTAAGTAATCTCAATTAGTCCTCTGTTACACCGACATGTGGACCCCACACATCAGGTTTGACCTGGTCAACCACAGTTGACTTGCTGATGTCACAGTGACGCAATGCTGACGCTGTTAATAATTTTCTGGATTTAAAATAATTTAGAAAATTCCAGAAATGCCCAAAACTTTTAAAATTCATAGAAAAGAATCTGTAACTCCAATGGAAATAAGTTATATATGAAAAATGATTAGAAAAATCCAAAGAATCTATTTATGTCATTTTCATGCATGTTTGAGAAAATTAACCTCAATGTTTAGGATGAAACATGATTAGGGCAAATTTCAAAATAGGTTTGGAGTTGGAATTTGATGTAGTTTTGAATTCCACTTCAATTAAAATGACTTTCTGTTGCATTAGCCCAAATCATATCATATTGCCATGTCATGATCATGCATCATATTGTTGCATTGCATTGATTGTATTCTTCCTTGTTTGCTGGTAATTGCCCCCTCTTAGTAGATGATGTTTCGGATGACGTGATAAATGACACCGATGAAGAGCTATACTATCTTCAGAAGTGGTAGGCAAGCAAAAACCCCTTGTTCATTCCGATACAATCCAACTCTCTCGCTCCTGCTATCTTTTACTGCATTAGGACAACAACGTTTCAACTATTCCATGTTGCGGTAGTTGAACCCCTTTCCTCTGCATGACCTGTCATTGCCACATAAATAGATGAAACCCACTAGCATGAGTAGGAGTTGTTTGAGCCCTGATATGCCTACTCATTCATGCTTGTTTGTCATGCCTGCTACTGCCTAGAGTTGAGTCTGGTCTAGTTCATCGAGGATGAATTGGAATGTGGTGAACATGTCCTACTCTTGAGAGCTAAGTGTGTGAACATGATTTGGTAAAGGTAGCGGTGAGAGGCCATGTAGGAGTACATGGTGGGTTGTCTTATTGCAGCCGTCCTCAGGAACTGAGTTTTGTGTTTGTGATCCATGAACAGTTACTACCACACATTGGGCTCTGGGCCCTCCAAGCTCTCTCAACTTATTAATCAACCTGATCCCTCTCCAGGAATTGCAACTAGTTTCTGGTGTTTGTAGGTAGTGTTAGTAGTGTACCAAGTGGCACCCGGTACAGGTGGGCTTGGGACACACTAGGCACAGTGGCACGGTGTACCAAGTGGCACCCGGATGGTGGGCTTGGGAACCCTACTCACATCGTTTGGGGCCGTGAGCGACACCCCGGCCGGATCTCCTTGCGGATGGAACCCGAATAGGCGATAAACCTAGACTAGAGACTTGTATGGTTAGTCAGGTCGTGGCCGACTCCCTCGCCAGGCTTCCGCTTGAAGGTTGCCGAGATACACAATGTGTACATGGTGGTAAGTGGCGAGAGCGTGTGTGAAGAAGTACACCCCTGCAGGGTTAACATCATCTATTCGAATAGCCGTGTCCGTGGAAAAGGACTTCTGGGTTGCCTGTACAGTTCATAGACAAGTGAAAGTGGATACTCTAAAATGCGCAAGATAAGTGTGAGTGCTATGGATGGCATTCTCGCAGGGAGACGGGAGCGGATCCATAGTGGTGTATTGGTATGGTGAATTTGTGGACTCTTGTGTGCCACCTCAAAAGAGTTACTTGTAGTCGTAGTTCAGGTTAGCCACTGAGTCAAAGCTGGCTTGCCGCAGTTAAACTCCACCACCCCCTTTGTTGATACCGATGCATATGTAGTTAGTTCTGATGTAAGTCTTGTTGGGTACATATGTACTCACGTTGTCTTAATTTATGTTTTGCAGAGAGACTTCAGTCTCACTAGTAGTCCCACGTGGACTTCGACGTTTAGCTTGTTACCTCAGCTACGATCTTGTGCCCTCGGCAGGATCTTGTAGATAGTCAGGCTTCTCAACCTTCTTCATTTGTAGTTGTCTGTACCCAGACAAGTTAAGCTTCCGCATGTGCTTGTTGTTTGTATGCTCTGTATGTTGGGGTCATGAGACCCATGTTTGTAATAATTGGCTCCTCGGAGCCTAATGAATAAATACTTGGGTCGTAGAGTTATGCTGTGATGCCATGTTGTATTTACACATATCGAGCATATTGTGTGTACGATTGAAATGCTTGGTATGTGTGGGATCCGACAACCTAGTTGTTTATCCTTGGTAGCCTCTCTTATGGGGAAATGTAGTCTTGTACTTCCATGAGCCATAGTAGTCCGCTACAGCCTGGTTCACCGGAGTCCTGCTAGCCCAGCACTACTGCTTCGGTACACTTGACTGGCCGGCATGTGATTCACTTTGTTCCTGTGTCTGTCCCTTCGGGGAAATGTCACGCGGTGACATCCGGAGTCCTGCCTAGCCTGCTACAGCCCGGGTTCTCGGAGTACTGTTAGCCCAGTGCTACAGCCCGGATTCACACGCTGCTAACTGACATGCTCGATGTTGATTCATGTATGCCTGTCCCCATAAGTTAGTGCCACTTTGGGTTCACGACTAGTCATGTCAGCCCGGGTTCTCTATCATATGGATGCTAGCGACACTATCATATACGTGAGACAAAAGGCGCAAACGGTCCCGGGCCATGGTAAGGCGACACCAGTGGGAATACCGTGCGTGAGGCCGCAAAGTGATATGTGCTATTACCGGCTAGATTGATGTGACTTGGAATCGTGGTCCTGATAATCGGCTACTCCAACATCGCTCCAGCGGCGTTATCAGGTGACTCTTTCCAGTTCATCCAGTTGGGGGCACCCCTCGGGCTAAATTATCCCCAAGTCGCATGGGCTGTCCCTGCGACATGTATCCTTTTGCATCTTTAGCTTACCATGCTGGGGGCGCCCCTTGGGCTGCATCATCCCTAGGCCGCTCGGGTCCTTCCCGGTGGCATGTGTCGTTCCTGCATCTATATGAGCTAACCTGCCTCTCTGCTTGAGTCATTTCATGATTATCACTTGCTTGCCTATTATCCATCGCGGACACCCACACTGCCCATCGCCCCCTGCTCATCCCGCAAAGGGGGCTACTCATGCTGGCACGACACTTGTGCTCGGGTCCGTTCTTGCAACGCTGACAAATCTGAGCGGTCGAGCTCTGGCTCGCGGCACGCCCCATGCACATCACCTCACCAGGCCCTCGGTGCCTTCATCTTCTTGCGGAACGACCAGTGGCAGACCGGCAAGTGAAGTTGCAACCCGTATTCCTCCCTCATTGCTAACCTGCAGGAACCTCCGGAGGACTGATGGTGGGCAGCACCACGGGCTCCTTCTTTTTTCACACAATTCTCTTGCACGTTAATGGGGGGGCTCTTGAGCATCGTGACTCGGGAACTCTTACTGGCTCTCTAGCCCTCACCCCCTGGCCTTGACCATGGCATCACGACCTGGCATACCAGCGGCGGCTGAGCTCGCTCGAGGGCCGGGACCGAAGGACGCAAAGGACATAGAAGGGCACAAAAGGAGGGGAAAGCTCGCACGGACCTGACCCAGTTGACGCACGAAGCTGGCACGACACAAGGAATCGACTTTGGACCGCTAAGATAAGTCTCGCACTCGGATCAGCCAAGCGCTGCGACATAGGATTCCCATCTCTTGCAGCCTTGCTACCGCAATGCCGCTTTCCTTTCCTACCTTCAGGTAGTTGCTTACACGCTAAAGGGGACCTCTTGAACATCGTGCCTCAGGAGCTCTTACTAGACCTCGGTCCGCTTACCTCCTGGCCTTGACCACGGCATCGCGACGTAGCATACCAGCGACGGTTGCAGCCTTCCTGGGGACCGGGACCTGTTGGCGTAGAGCACCAAGCTACCGCGAGGTTGGAAAGGGGGCACTGAGCCAAAGCAAGACACACAGTCATAGATCTTCATAATAAGGAATGTATTAATAAAAGACACTACAGATCTTTACACGCCCCCATGGGGTTCATCTCGACTCCTCGCATGGGAACAAAAGAAGATGGTTTCTAGGAGCCCTATCTACAGGCGTCACCGCCGGCGCCATCATCAACAGTGGGCCACGGGAGGCCGACACCAACCCCATCCAGATCAACGGCGGCGATGGGCGGACACCGCGGCTGCGCTCCGGGCGCAGCAAGAGCTCGGGGCACGAAGGTGTCGTTGCTCGTCTCCGAAGTCTCGTCAGCCTCGGGAGAGTCGCTGGACCCCCAGGAGCCGCCGCTGCTGCTGGAGGAGCTGTCGGCAGGTCCAAGGGCGGGATGAGCGCCTGCCGACGGCCCCCTCCAGGGCAGCATTCCAGGCGATTTCCCTCCTCATCGAAGACCTTGAAGAACAGCATGGAAGCGCTCTCGTACTTGAAATGGATGATGAGCGCCCCCTACACACGGCAGACGCGAGCGACCTCACCCCATCCGCGGGTCATGAAGACCTTGCCTGGGGAGACGACCTCAACATCCACCCCCATCGTCAGGGTGTCGCACCCAGCATGCTGCAACCACAACTCTAGTGGCCCCCTCGGTGGCATCTCTTCGGTGAAGAACGGAGGGAACCGGATGCACGTGCGCGGTGGAATCGCCGCCCACACCACGAGTTCATGATAGGAGCCCTCGGCGTGGGTTCGCGGGACGGCAGCGTGCGCCACTACTGCACGGCCACTGCGGCCGTGGCACGGGGGCGTCGGTCCATGCCTCCTCCTCTGGATCCCTTTGCCTGGGCATAAAAGGCAGCCGATAGCCGGGGGGATGTCGTTTGTGCCATGGCCTTGTCACCTCCGGCCTCACAACGACATCACGCGAGTGAGCCAGCCTCTTCTTCAGCGGGAGAGGCCCAAGCTCTTCGCAGGAGGCTTTTCCCTTCTCGGCGGCGGAGAACCTCCGTATTGGCGCCATGGATGACGCGGTGAAGCAGCAAAGTGTAGGATCGAAAGTATGTCTAGAGCGGGGGTGATTAGACTACTTGACCAAATAAAACTTAACCTTTTCCCAATTTTAGTTCTTGGCAGATTTTAGCTATTTTAGGAAGAGTCAAGCAATCATCACACAATTCAAGCAAGCATGCAAAGAGTATATTGGCAGCGGAAAGTAAAGCATGCAACTTGCAAGAATATAAAGGGGAGGGTTTGGAGAATTCAAACGCTATTGAAGACACGGATGTTTTTTCCCGTGGTTTGGATAGGTGGTGCTATCCTACATCCACGTTGATGGAGACTTCAACCCACGAAGGGTAACGGTTGCGCGAGTCCACACAGGGCTCCACCCAAGGGCAACGGTTGCGCGAGTCCACGAAGGGCTCCACCCACGAAGGGTCCACGAAGAAGCAACCACCCACAAAGGGTCCACGAAGAAGCAACCTTGTCTATCCCACCATGGCCATCGCCCACGAAGGACTTGCCTCACTAGCGGTAGATCTTCACGAAGTACGCGATCTCATTGCCCTTACAAACTCCTTGGTTCAACTCCACAGTCTTGTCGGAGGCTCCCAAGTGACACCTAGCCAATCTAGGAGACACCACTCTCCAAGAAGTAACAAATGGTGTGTAGGTAATGAACTCCTTGCTCTTGTGCTTCAAATGATAGTCTCCCCAACACTCAACTCTCTCTCATAGGATTTGGATTTGGTGGAAATAAGATTTGAGTGGAAAGCGACTTGGGAAGGCTGGAGATCAAGATTCATATGGTAGGAATGGAATGTCTTGGTCTCAACACATGAGTAGGTGGTTCTCTCTCAGAACATATGAGTTGGAATGGTGTGTGTGTTCTGATGGCTCTCTCACTTAATGAGAAAGAGGTGGAGGGGTATATATAGCCTCCACACAAAATCCAACCGTTACACACAATTTACCAATCTCGGTGGGACCGAATCAGAAAACTCGGTCTGACCGAAATAGTAAACCTAGTGACCGTTAGGAATTTCGGTGGGACTGACATGCAACCCGGTAGGACCGATTCGGTTCGGGTTTGGGCATAACGTAATCTCGGTGAGAATGATTACACAAACTCGGTGAGACCGAATTTGGTAATTAGCTAACCAGAGAGTTGGTCAGGCAAACTCGGTGGGACCGATTTGCTCTTTCGGTGAGACCGAGTGGAACTCGGTGAGACCGAAAAGTTACAAAGGGAAACACTGAGTTTACATTGCAATCTCGGTGGGACCGATTCTCTCTTTCGGTGGGACTGAAAAGTTACGAAAGGGAAACAGAGAGTTTGCAACCCCATCTCGGTGGGACCGAGATCCTTATCGGTAGAACCGAATTGCTAGGGTTTGGCAGTGGCTAATGACAAGTGAAACTCAGTGGCGCCGGATAGGAAGAATCGGTAGGACCGAGTTTGGTTTAGAGTTTAGGTCATATGTGGATATAGGAAAGTAGTTGAGGGTTTTGGAGCATATCACTAAGCACATGAAGCAAGAGGCTCATTAAGCAACACCTCATCCCTCCTTAATAGTATTGGCTTTTCCTAAAGACTCAATGTGATCTTGGATCACTAAAATATAAAATGAAGAGTCTTGAGCTTTTGAGCTTGAGCCAATCCTTTGTCCTTAGCATTTTGAGGGTTCCACTTTCACATCCATGCCATGCCAATCATTGAGCTTTCCTAAAATAATCATCTTGGAATAGCATTAGCTCAATGAGCTATATTTTGTTATGAATTACCAAAACCACCTAGGGATAGTTGCACTTTCACTCTCCCCCTTTTTGGTAATTGATGACAACATATAGATCAAAGCTTCGACAAATGATAATAAGCATGAAATATATCGTCGCTTTGAGAAGTATGTGATAAGTAAGAGCTCCCCCTAAATTTGTGCATGTTTAAAATTTGCTTTGGACTGCAAATGCACAAAGAGTTAGAGTCATGGGTTACTCTTCCATGTCACATACATCTTGGTGGAGCGCTCAAAATGATAAGAATGAAATACATGCACTCATCACCAAGAATAGTGAATGATCACAAATGATAGATAGAATGATAATATTTAAGCAAGCATCAAGCAAACATTAAGTGTAGCTTATGATCAAACACATGATCATCGATGTCTCACAGGCATAAGGACGTAGTATCTCACACACAAGCAAACAAAGTTCGAAAAACCACCAAATAAAGCAAGAGAGAAAAGCAACACTCTCTCTCTCGAAGCCTATGATCTATACATCTTCTCCCCCTTTGGCAACAAGTTACCAAAAAGTTCCTAGAAAATGCATAGTGCTAAGTCGTCGCTCAGGCTTGATCTTCAGGTGGTGGTGGAGTCCGGATCACTCCAAGGACGAAGCCTTCGGTAGACATGGTTGGAGTGGAAGGTGAAGTGGATGCTGGAGCTGGTGGAACTGAGGCTGTGGTTGGTGCAGACGTTGTAGCTCTGGTGTCAGCAACTGGCAGTGCAGACGACCTCGGACCTCGTGGCACCCTCGCAAACGCATGAGTTGTGGTCCTACCTCTCCTCTCATGCATGTCCTCCTGGAGCTGCTCCACTGCAGACTGAACTTCTGTTACCTTGATGTCCAAGTCATAGAACCTCTGTTCCATGATCCTCTCTAAACTCGCCTGGTTCTAAGTCAGGGTGGCTATACTCTGCTCAATCCGCAGGGTGGACGCAATCAAGTAACTGAGCTGCTCTTGTTTGGTCTTCAAGAAATAATCAGATGCCTCCGCTTGAGTAGGCATCCTGGCAGCTTTCTCCTTCTTCGCCTTCTCCTTCTGTGCTTGTGCAAGGGCAGATGATGGTTCATTCTCAGTCATAACAACTTCATTGTTCTCAAAATCTGGACGGATGGGCAGGTGTTCCTTATCCAACAAATATACGCCCGTGCCCATCTTGGAGTTGATGAGCTCCTGAATCTGAGGGGCATATCCACAGCTCCTCTTCTGATCTGCAGCAGTCCTTTTGATCGTTTCCACTATGAGGCTCATGACTTTGAATTTCTGAGGCACGTCAAAGACATGAAGCAAGTTGATCGCGTGACCTCTGATCATCTTGTGATCTCCAGACTTGGGAAGAAGGGTGTGCCTAAGGATCCAGTTGATCGTAGGAAATCCTGATAGCAGATAATGCACTGAGCCAAACTTGAACGTGTCAAGTGCTTCATTCGGAATCTCCTTGTACATGTTGGACATGGAGTTGTGGTCCATCTTTTTCTTGCCATAAATGTCCAGGTCATCTGCTTGCTCCTCTGGGGCATTGATCAGCTTCGCCCATTCCTCAACAGTAGAGTGGTACCTCGTACCCTCAGACATCCATGTAATCCTCCCATCTGGATAAAAGTGAGATGTGGAGTAGAACTGCATGATGAGTTCCTCGTTCCACTTTGTGAGCTTCTGTCCAACAAAGTCCTCTACTCCACACGCCTTGAAGCTGTCCTGAACTCCTGGGTAGTACTCTTCATTATCCTTGATATAGGTCCAGTCGACCCATCTCATGTCACATACAATTGGCTTCTTGTCAAGTAGCACTGTCTCATAGAAATCCTGTTGCTCCTTTGTATGAAACCTGTAGTCCACTATAGTCCTTCTCCTAGAAGCATATGGATCTGCTTCTCTCCATTTCCTGAGCCTTGAGTCTCTCCTGAGCTTCATATCCTCAGCCACAGGATGAGCATCGTTGTGGTCTGGGATCTTGGGCTTGAGCTTCCGAAGGACACTCTCTTCCTCTTCCTCTGCAACAGTCTTAGGCACTGGGGCCTTGTTCTTCTCAGTGGCTGGGATGCTTCTTGTGTTTCTCTTTGGTGCAGTTTTAGGCTTAGATGCAGCCTTAGGTGCTTGCTTGGGCTTGGATGCAGCTCCCCCTGTCCTTATGGCATCTCCCATAAGTTTGGCTGCCTTGGGCGCTGGTGCAGCTGCCTCTTCTTCCTCCTCCTCTTCTACCATGATGGAGGCCTTCCCAAGCACTCTAGCCACAGTCTTTTTCACTCTCTCTTTCCTTTTCTTGCCCTCAGCTGCAAGGGGCTCAATGGGAGCAGGCTTGTCAGTTGAGGCTCTAGCCTTTGACATGGGCTGCCTGCCTACTGGCCTTTTGATTTTCAGGCCTGGCTTTGAGCCTTGAGCTGGCTCAACTCTCTTGGAAGTGGCCTCTTCCTCTGCCACGTAGTCCTCATCTTCAGAATCTGAGGTTTTCTTCTTCCTTTGTCTTGTGGCAGCTTTAGGCAGGTTGCTGGGTGTGCTCCTGCTGCCATCATCTGAGGAACTTGAGGGGCTAGTGCCCTCACTCAACTGCACTTGCTGCTCTGACAAGTTTTTGCTGTCACTCTGGTCTGACATGTTGCAAACTGATCGCTCACCCTATGAATAGATTATAGAGGAGATAGAGTGGATGAGCATCACAAAATGCAGAGATTTTTGCAAAAATAATGATCCAAAAACTTAGTTTTAGTTTCCCACTGAAATCATCTCGGATCTACCGATTTTCAAACTCGGTGATACCGAAGCAGTTTTGGAACCTAAACTAGTGAACTCGGTAGGACCGAGTCACAGTTCGGTGGCACCGAGACTGCTAGGGTTTCACTGGGTTCAAAAATCGGTCACACCGATAAGTAATTCTCGGTCAGACCGAGTCTCACTTGTGCAATGGCATAAGCCAAATCAGTGGGACTGAGTTTTTCAACTCGGTCGGTCCGAGATGGTTTCGGCGGAAACCTAAACCTAGAATTTTCGAATCAAACCTAATCTATGAGCGTTTTGACTGGATAGAAGTTTATCAAACGTGGCCAGAAACAATATGATCACAATGTGCTAGGAATCAGATTGAGGAATAGCACAAAGATCAAGTCCATACCCTAGTTCGGCGGGGACTTGCTACGGCGGCAACGGCGGGGCAGAAATCCCATTGACGGCGACGGAGACCAGCGACTGGAGGCTGCTGGCGGCGAGAAGACGATCCGGAGACCTCGGGGGCAGAGCAGGCTATCGCGCGGGCGAAGGGGTTCGGAGAAATTTCCAAATTTTGCCCGTGACTATATATAGCCCGACCCTGTCGGTGTGCCCGAGTTGAACAACTCGGTGGCACCGAGATTCATAACTGCGTGCAGTTACTGAAACTCGGTGAGACCGAAAGGTTCAAATCAGTTGCACCGAGATCGAAAACCTAGATCAACTAAATGATCTCGGTAGGACCGAAAATGGAGTATCGGTCAGACCGAGAATCATAAAGAGGTTTTGGAAGTTTAAGTCTATGACGAATCGGGGACTCCGAGCGCTCCTCACACAGAGTGGTTCGAATCTGACTTGATCAAATTTTGTGATGCAGCATAAATAGAGTTTGAGACGAGAAAAGCATAGATAGCTAGAGGAGGTTCTTAGGCATTCTTGTCCATCCACTTGGCAAAAAGAAATAAAACTGAACAATCAAAGAAACAAGTGGATGTCCTCGAATGAGTAAAATATGCAATCAGCATGCTCACACAATAAGATGGCAAATGAAATATGTGGCAAGGCATGCACAACCAATTCTAGCATCTATCAAGCAATTTGCGATGACTAGGTCATCTATATATGAGTATATTGACTTAGGAGTCAAGTGAGAACACTTGATCGTAGGTCATACTCATCGTTTAAGCTCAAGTGGGGTTACCACTTTTACATAAAGCATTGTTTTGTTCACATCTTTAGAGTTGCTTTAGCTCAAGTCTTAGAGTAAAGCTCCCCCTAGATGTGATATCCCCCCTAAGAGGGATGAACTAACCTTGGGTTTTGTCGATGATGACTTCATGTAGATATTGAAGATGTGGATGCTCAATGTTGAGGTAGATCTCTTGGAGCTATCCATTTGAGTGAATTGCACTTTCAATACCTACATGGGTTAGTCCCACAAGGAAAAAACAAGGATATCCATAGACATAGAGTGATGCACACAAAAGATGATGTCCATGAAAACTTTTAGGTTACCTTGTCCCTTGTCTTACCAACAAGAGGGTTTGTGACTCCTTGAACTAGTGCAAGATGTGGAAGTTGATTGCACTTGTTCTTGCCAAAATGATAAGAGTGAAGTATGTTGGCGGAGTCACCCTCAAGAACTCTCTAGTTCTTCTTCTTTTGGATCCACATCATCTTGATGGGAATCCTTGGAGTTGCAGTCGTACTTGATGAAGTGGAGCTTGAAGAAGTCTTGGGAATCCACTTGACTAAGGTCTTAGGAGCTTCTTGAAATGCATCAATTTCCTTTTGAAGCTTGTCCTTGCCTTTTTGCTTGTAGTCTTGTGGTGGAAGATCATCTTGAGCTTGTGTCCCCTTGAAAGAAGTATACTTCTCTTGTTGAGGGACAAACTTTGTCTTGGGGTATTGATCTTCTTCCCATTAAACTCCATTGGCATTGAACTTTCGTTCAAAACCAACACCTTGATTCTTCCGGTGCATTCCTTGCTTGCGCACAATTTCCTCGAATTGCTTACTCCCGGCAAGGCTTTTGTACACTCCCTTCTCTATAATTCCCTTCAATAAGCTATTTTCTTGCTCAAGTGTAACTTGGCTAAGAGAATCATTAGTGGAATCAAGAGAACTACTAGAAGCAACAATATTGGATTTATCATGATCATTGTTACTACTAGAGGAAGAATCTTTCTTGTTAGACTTGACTTGAGGCATGTAAGTGGATAAGAGTAAACGCTTTGCAATGTAAGAAGAACTTTTCTTGCGGAGATCATCATTGATTGCCTTTAAGAACTCATGCTCTTGCTCAAGATTGAGCTTTTCAAAGCATAGTTTCTCATGAGCTCTTAAAAGTTCTCGATGATCTTCGAAGATAGTGTCATGAGCCAACTTAAGAGTTTTTAGTTCTTTACTTAGAGCCTCAATCTTCTCCTTATCATTGTCACTCGTTTTATCTTGATTAGCATGATTAATTGGTCTTTCATCATAGTATTCATCACTAGAGTTGTCACCAAGCAAATCATCACCTAACAAGTCATCTTCATCACTATTGAAATCAACATACTCGGGGTGTGTTACCTTAGGACCTTTGGCCATGAAGCATCTCCCAACTCCTTCATTTGGTGAGTCAAATATGTCGTAGGAGTTGGTTGACACAAGTGCTAGACCGGCAACACCTTCATCTTGAGTATATTCGGAGTCGGAGTGATAACTTCTCTCGGAATGGCTGTCGGAGTCGGAGCCGGATACCCATTCACCAACATGAGCTTGATGTCTTCGTCTTGTGTAGCTCCTTGATGATTTTTCCTTCCTTTTCGAATCCTTGCTTCTCTGTGAGTATCTTCATTCATAACGATCATCTCTACTCCTTCTCTCTCTTGGTGGTGATCCTTTGCTTCTTCTTTTTGGAGAATCTTCTCTTCTCTTGTAGGGAGCCGTACACTCATTGGAATAGTGTCCGGGTCTTCCACAATTGTAACAGTTTCGCTCTCGACTAGAAGATCTTTTGTCATTGTAGGACCTTGATTTGGAGCTTCTATCTTTGCTTCTATTCTTGTAGAACTTGTTGAAGTTCTTCACCATTATGCTCAATTCTTCATTGAAGTCTTGTTTCTCACTTGATGATGTATGGGCTTCACATGAGGCTTTATAGGCACCACTTGATTTGTTGTGCAGTTCCTCTTTATCCTTAAGTGACATCTCATGAGCAACAATTCTTCCAATCACCTCCGTTTGCTTGAGATCTTTGTAATTGGGCATCATTTGGATCAATGTGCACACGGTATCATATTTTCCATCCAAGGCTCTTAGGATCTTCTTGATGATGAATTTATCGGTCATCTGTTCACTTCCTAAGCCGGCAATCTCACTTGTGATGAGAGCAAGCCTAGAGTACATTTCAGCGACACCTTCACCATCCTTCATCTTGAACTTGTCAAGTTGGCTTTGAAGCACATCCAACTTGGATTCCTTGACGGAGTCGGTACCTTCGTGCATATCAATCAAGGTGTCCCAAATTTCCTTTGCATTCTCAAGGCGGCTGATTTTGTTGAATTCTTCGGGGCACAATCCGTTGAAGAGAATATCACAAGCTTGAGCATTGTATTGCAACATCTTCAACTCATCCGCGGTAGCTTCACGGTTTGGTTCTCTCCCGTGAAAGAAGTCACCTTGCAAACCAACACACACAATAGCCCAAACAGCGGGGTTATGTCCAAGAATATGCATTTTCATTTTATGCTTCCAACTAGCAAAATTAGTACCATCAAAGTAAGGACCTCTACGGTGATAATTTCCCTCGCTAGACGCCATACTCTCCTAGGTTGTGAAACCAAGGCTATGACCACCAAAAGCTATGGAGATCAAGAAAATGGAGACCAAAGCTATGATACCACTTGTAGGATCGAAAGTATGTCTAGAGGGGGGGTTATTAGACTACTTGACCAAATAAAACTTAACATTTTCCCAATTTTAGTTCTTGGCAGATTTTAGCTATTTTAGGAAGAGTCAAGCAATCATCACACAATTCAAGCAAGCATGCAAAGAGTATATTGGCATTGGAAAGTAAAGCATGCAACTTGCAAGAATATAAAGGGAAGGGTTTGGAGAATTCAAACGCTATTGGAGACACGGATGTTTTTCCCGTGGTTCGGATAGGTGGTGCTATCCTACATCCACATTGATGGAGACTTCAACCCACGAAGGGTAATGGTTGCGCGAGTCCACACAGGGCTCCACCCAAGGGCAACGGTTGTGCGAGTCCACGAAGGGCTCCATCCACGAAGGGTCCACGAAGAAGCAACCACCCACAAAGGGTCCACGAAGAAGCAACCTTGTCTATCCCACCATGGCCATCGCCCACGAAGGACTTGCCTCACTAGCGGTAGATCTTCACGAAGTAGGCGATCTCCTTGCCCTTACAAACTCCTTGGTTCAACTCCACAGCCTTGTCGGAGGCTCCCAAGTGACACCTAGCCAATCTAGGAGACACCACTCTCCAAGAAGTAACAAATGGTGTGTAGGTAATGAAATCCTTGCTCTTGTGCTTCAAATGATAGTCTCCCCAACACTCAACTCTCTCTCATAGGATTTGGATTTGGTGGAAAAAGATTTGAGTGGAAAGCGACTTGGGAAGGCTAGAGATCAAGATTCATATGGTAGGAATGGAATGTCTTGGTCTCAACACATGAGTAGGTGGTTCTCTCTCAGAACATATGAGTTGGAATGGTGTGTGTGTTCTGATGGCTCTGTCACTTAATGAGAAAGAGGTGGAGGGGTATATATAGCCTCCACACAAAATCCAACCATTACACACAATTTACCAATCTCGGTGGGACCGAATCAGAAAACTCGGTCTGACCGAAATAGTAAACCTAGTGACCGTTAGGAATTTCGGTGGGACTGACATGCAACTCGGTAGGACCAATTCGGTTAGGGTTTGGGCATAACGTAATCTCGGTGAGACCGATTACACAAACTCGGTGAGACCGAATTTGGTAATTAGCTAACCAGAGAGTTGGCCAGGCAAACTCGGTGGGACCGATTTGCTCTTTCGGTGAGACCGAGTGGAACTCGGTGAGACCAAAAAGTTACAAAGGGGAAACACTGAGTTTACATTGCAATATCGGTGGGACCGATTCGCTCTTTCGGTGGGACCGAAAAGTTATGAAAGGGAAACAGAGAGTTTGCAACCCAATCTCGGTGGGACCGAGATCCTTATCGGTAGAACCGAATTGCTAGGGTTTGGCAGTGGCTAATGACAAGTGAAACTCGGTGGCGCCGGATAGGAAGAATCGGTAGGACCGAGTTTGGCTTAGAGTTTAGGTCATATGTGGATATGGGAAAGTAGTTGAGGGTTTTGGAGCATATCACTAAGCACATGAAGCAAGAGGCTCATTAAGCAACACCTCATCCCTCCTTAATAGTATTGGCTTTTCCTAAAGACTCAATGTGATCTTGGATCACTAAAATATGAAATGAAGAATCTTGAGCTTTTGAGCTTGAGCCAATCCTTTGTCCTTCGCATTTTGAGGGTTCCACTTTCACATCCATGCCATGCCAATCATTGAGCTTTCCTAAAATAATCATCTTGGAATAGCATTAGCTCAATGAGCTATATGTTTTTATGAATTACCAAAACCACCTAGGGATAGTTGCACTTTCACAAAGCAAGGAAGAGGACGAAGAAGCAGGAGGAGTGGAGGCAGAGATGGGTGATGGGGGCTTCGGCCCCCCTTCCCTTTTATACCCAAAGGGAGGCCAACCGCTGGCCTCCATGATCTAAGGTAATGATGACCCTTTTTTGCGTGCACCAGGGACTCGTCAAGTCGGGCAGTTGCCGAGGCAGCGTGGGGAAGCGGAGACGCCCATGACCGGTCAATTGCCACGCGTCAATCAAGGCCGCGGGCTATTGGGCCCCACGGCGCTCAGCACTTGACCATTGTATTTGCCGCGAAGCCACGTACGAGCGTGCCTTGGGCCCGGGGGCTACTATCGGCGCCTTCGGAACGGGGTTACCTAGACTTGCCTTCCTGCAACCTAGGGCGTGGCTCATCCAGCGGCCTGGTATGGTCCATCTTCGTCAGCAAACACTCAAGACTTTCGCGAGGGGCCAAGCCTCGCGAGGCGGACGACACCAAGACCTCCTCCGGGGCAGCCTCCCTAGGCTAGCTCCCGAGGAGCGCGTGATGTGAGTCATGACGACCAAGGCCAGGTGGGCGCCAGCCCGCGCAAAGTACCGGTTGCCTCTTTGGTGCTAAAGAGGCAGGTGCAAGCGAGGAGTCTCCAGGCATCAGTAAAAGGTTTCCATATCAGTGCAACGAGACCAAGACGAGCAGGATAGCAGGACGGAGGTCATCGCAGAGCCCACGGCGGCGTCACCACCAGAGCCTTCGGCAGGCGAAGACCACCTTTTGCCAGGATAGCTTGTACTAGTTGTCCCCCTTCATATTGGCCATGGTGGGATCCCTTCCCGCCTAATATTAGGTAAGCGGACCAGGGCCTCTATAAATAGGACTAGCCACCACCGTAGGAAGGCATCCGATCTTGGGGAGGAACCAAACCATCCACACACACACACACAAGCTCATCAAGCTCAAGAACACCTCTCCTCAGGAGGATGTTCTACCCTTGTACTTGTTCATCCTCAGCCTACAAGGCAATCCACCACACCACACTAGAGTAGGGTATTACACCGCAACGGTGGTCCGAACTAGTATAAACTCTTACGTCCCTTGTTCCTCGGGTTAGGCGAGCTAGGCTTTGAGATCATGGCGAGAGCATGAGTTAGGGGGAGAGAGATCTTTGTGCGCACCCCAGTGTTCGAACCTCAAGGGTTTGCCGGAACCCGTAATCCGACACCGCCATGTATGTCGGCCAACAGCTTATGTCCCTGCTCCCTGGATATGCATCGTAGAGAAACATCATTTGGCCATTTCCTATAGAGCTCACCGTCCCGGATGCAGTAGGCAGTGGCCTGTCGAGCCACACGCTCTGCGTCCTCCTCCTTCTCTGGTAGGTTCCCCTGAAGCAGGTACGCCTTGAACTCTACGATCCAGCACCCCTATAGTGGTTCCAGCACAAGAAGGAGGCGGGCTCCTATGGTCGGGCCACAAGCTGGGGTGCCCGATAGAGGGGCCTGTGGGAGGTCCTCGCGAGGCGGTGTTGGTGCTTTTGTGGGCGGGGCTGCAGAAGGCTTGAACAGCCGCTCCTCAAAGACGTCGGGCTCTTGAGGCACGTGCCGGGACACCCTCTTGGCAATGTCGTTGGCTTCCTTATTTGTGCCGTGTGGCACATGCTGCAGTTCCAGACCCAAGAATTGTTTTTCAATTTTGCATACCTCCACAAGGTATTCCTCCATATGCTCGTCCTTCGGCTCGTATACTTTGTTGGAGAAGTTGACGAGGAGCTGAAGTCGCCATTGATTGTGAGGCGCTTCACTCCCAAGGCTGCCGCGGCCTTGAGACCGGTGATCAAGCCCTCTTACTCTGCGATGTTGTTGGAGACATTCTCGCCCTACTGGAAGCAGAGCTGCACGATGTAGCAGAGCTTTTCCAGGGTGGGTGAGATGGGCACGGCCCCAACCCCTGCGCCCTAACGCGCGAACGCGCCGTCGAAGTACATGACCCAGCCATCTGGCGCCTCACTTCCTGGTGAGAGTGGGTGGTCTTCGCCTGCTTCAGGGCTGGGAGCGTCGGTCCATTCTGCCACGAAGTCGGCGAGCGTGGCACCCATAATGACTTTGGTTTTGCTGAACTCCAACTAGAACGCCTGTAGCTCGATGTTCCATCGGCGACTCTCCCTGCAGGATTGGGGCTCCGAAGCACACTTTCTAGGGGGTAAGTTGAGACGACCTTGATGGGGTGGCCTTGGAACTAGTGGCGCAGCTTGCGGGAGGAGATGAGGAGCTCGAGCAAGAGCGTCTGTGGCATGGGGTAGTGCGCCCATGCGTCACACAGTACCATGCTAACAAAGTACACCGGGTGCTCGACGAGGGTGGAAGTGTTGATGGAGTCTTGCCCTCTTGAGGCTGGGCGACCTTAGGAGCTTGGTCGCTTTTTGGGGCAACCGTGGCCTCAGGAGCATCGTCCTATGGGGCTTGGTCGTCTATTAACGCTATCAAGGCTTCAGTGGTGCTGTCCTGGAGTTGCGTTGTCTTGTCCTGTCGTGAGGCATTGCCCGGCAGGCCCTTGGCTTGGTGCTCCTCCCGGACCTCCACCAACGTTGCACTGGCGGAGTGTGGCCTGGCCGCCAGGTAAAGCACTAGGAGCTCAAGAGGGCGCGACGCCACCATCATCGGTTGGCTGGTGAGGTATCTCTTGAGGTCTTGAAATGCCGCGTCAGCCTCCAGAGTTCACTTGAATGGGCCCTTCCTTTTCAGCATCTTGAAGAATGGGCCCTTCCCTCGAGAGTCTGTGGTGGGCTCATCTCTTCTATGGCCTTGACCTTCTCTGGGTTTGCTTCGATTCCCCTGTGTGACACCAGAAAACCTAGCAGCTTACTAGAGGGGACGCCAAACACGCATTTCTATGGGTTAAGCCACAGATCCACCACGCGCAAACTAGCAAATGTTTCCTCTAGGTCTTTGACAAGGGTCCTTGCCTCCTAAGAGTTCACTACTATCTCGTCGACATACCCTCAGCGTTCCTCCTGAGCTGTTGGCCTAGGGTGATGTGCATCTGCGGCTGGAAGGTTGCCCCGGCGTTGCGCAAGCCAAATTGCATGAAGGTGTAGTAGTACACCCCGCATTGGGTCAGGATGATCGTGTTCTCAACTTCTTGTACCGCCATCTTGATTTGATGATAGCCGGAGAAGGCGTCCTGGAGGCACAGGAGGTCACACTCGGCGGTGCAGTCGATGATCTGACCGATGCATGGGAGCGGAAAGGGGTCTTGTGGGGAAGCCTTGTTAAGGTTGGTGAAGTCAACGCACATGTGTTCCTTCCCACCTTTCTTGGGGACGACGACCGGGTTCGCCAGCCATTCTGGGTACCACACCTCCCGAATGACACCAGCTTCTTGTAGTTTACGGCTTTCCTAGATGATGAAAGAGTGCTTCTCCGTGGATTGCCGCCACGCCTTCTGCTTCACTGGGAGCACGTTGGGGCACACCCTCAGGTGGTGCTCGATTATCCCCCATGGAATCCTGACCAGATCCTTGGGTTCCCAGGCGAACACCTCCTTATTCGCGCGCAAGAAGTCGACCAACGCCCTTTCTTGATCTGGAGGAAGGTTGGCGCCTATGGTGAAGGTGGCGCCGGATGCCCCGTCTTCGTCAACCAGCACCTGCTTCGTCTCGGCGTGATCTTGAGAGAACAGCTGCTTGTTCTTTGCTGTCGCAACTCCTGGGGCCTCTGGGCCCATTCCTCGGCCGAGCACGCTGTCGCTGCGGCCCTGAAGGCGATCTTGAGGGTCGTCCGGGCTTCTTTGGTGTCACCGGCCACAGTGAGGACATTGTTGCTCTCCGGCATCTTCATGAGGTTGTAGGCAGGGTGAGTTGCCGCCATGAACTTGGCCAGGGCTAGGCACCCGAGGATGATGTTGTACGGGAGGCTAATGCAGGCGATGTCGAAGTCGATGAGCTCGGTGTGGTAGTTGTCGCGGGTGCCGAAGGTGACGTGGAGGAGGATCTGCCCTAGGGGGCAGGTGGATCCGTCAATGACTCTATAGAAGGGCTTGGTGGGGCAGAGACGGCCGTGTAGCACATGAAGCAAGCCGAAAGCTTCCTTAGAGAGTACGTTGAGGCCAGCCCAACCGTCGACGAGGGTCTTTGTAACTGCCACGTTGCATATGGTGGGGGTGCAGAGCATCGGGAGCACGTCGGCGCCCACGGTGGTCGTGGGGTGGTCTCTTGAGTCAAAGGTGAGGTCAGCGTTGGGTGCCGCCCATCCCGGAGGAGCTCCTTGATGCACGTGGTCGGCGCCCACCTGGCGGAAGAATTGCTTGACATGGCGGTCTAAGGGCGGTGCCTGCGAGCCACCGAGTAGAGCTGCAACAACGCGGGGTGCTGGTGCCGCGAAGTGCACGATGAAGAGGTCGCGCAGCTCCTCCCAAGAGGCCACAGAATATCCCGGTAGGCTGAGCAGCCAGGCACACGGTGCGCCAATGAGGGCCGTGGGAAACTAGTTGGCCATGACCTTGTCGTCTCGACCGGTCTGCCAAACGGCTTCCTCGTACGCGTGAAGAAAGGATGCCGGGTCCGCCGCACCGTCGTATCGGGGCAGCAACTCTAGCCTGAACTTGGGCGGCCACTGCACCTACCGAAGGGCGGCGGTGAAGGCTCGGAGGCCCTCGGCTCCTCCGAGGGCACGCGTCGGTCCAGTCGATGGAGAATCGTTCGCCATGAGAGCCGAACATCAGAGCATGGCGGACAGAGTGGCGGATCTCCAGAGCACCCCTACTTGGTGCGCCAAATGTCGGATTCGGGGTTCCGCAAACTCTTGAGAGGTTCGAACTCTGGGTGCATGCGAAGAACTTATCCTCCCCGGTCTGCCAACTCACCGATCCCAAGGCCCAGCTCGATGAACCTAATGGAGAAGGGACACAACCGATTACCCAGGTTCAGGCCACCTTGAGGTGTAAAACCCTACTCCTACTTTGTGGTGGATTGGCCTCGAGGAGCTATGGATGAACTAGTACAATGGTCAAAACAGCCTTAGGAGGTGAGGTGTTCTTGTGCTCGAGGAGCTGGTGAGCTGGTCAGGGTGGAATGGGTCCGATCCCCCTCTATGGTGGTGGCTAGGTCCTATGTATAGTGGCCTTGGTCATCTTCTGAAATGTAGGCGGGAAGGGATCCCACAACGGCCAAACTTGAAGGAAGACAACTAGTACGTGCTATCCTGGCAAAAGTAGTCTTTGCTTGAAAAAGCTCCTGGTCGTGACGCCGCGGTGGGCTCCGCGGTGACCCCCGTCCTGGCGGTCTTGGTCTCGTTGCACCGGAATGGAAACAGTTAGCTAATCCCTCGGGAGTCCACGCCTGCGCTTGCCTCCTTAGC
Organism: Triticum urartu; assembly: GCF_003073215.2. Lineage (NCBI taxonomy): Eukaryota > Viridiplantae > Streptophyta > Magnoliopsida > Poales > Poaceae > Triticum > Triticum urartu. Next base: position 249,500,795 of record NC_053025.1, read on the forward strand.
ACCAAAGAGGAAACTGGTACACTACACTAGCTGGCGCCTACCTGGCCTTGGTCGTCATGGCTCACGTCATCCGAACCTCGCGAGGTGTACCTTGCATTGATATCTCCGCTCCTCGGGAGCCAGCCTGGGGAAGCCACCCCCAGGGAGGTCTTGGTGTCATCCGCCTCGCAAGGATCTTGAGTTGTCGATGCTAAGGCTGGGCTGTACCGGGCCGTCGACAGTGCCTCGCCGTGGGCCGCAGGCAGGCAAGTCTCGGTACCCTCGTTCCCAGAACACCGACACCCACCTAAAGGTGATCCTGTATTTGAATTAAAACAATTGCCAAACACTTTGAAATATGCTTATCTTGATGAAAATAAGATATATCCTGTTATTATTAATGCTAACCTTTCAGAACATGAAGAAGAAATATTATTGAAAGTTCTAAGGAAGCACCGAGCTGCTATTGGATATAATCTTGATGATTTAAAGGGCATTAGTCTCACTCTATGCCAGCACAAGATTAATATGGAACCTGATGCTAAACCCGTTGTTGATCACCAACGTCGGTTAAATCCAAAAATGAAGGAAGTGGTAAGAATGGAAATGTTATAACTTCTGGAAGCAGGTATAATCTATCCTATAGCTGATAGTTGATGGGTGAGTCCTGTTCATTGTGTCCCTAAAGGGGGGGGGTATTACTGTTGTTCCTAATTGATTTTAGAAAATTAAACAAAGCCACAAGAAAAGATCATTACCCTTTGTGTCTTATTGATAAAATGCTATAATGATTATCTAAGCACACACATTTTTGCTTCCTTGATGGATATTCTGGCTTTTCACAAATACATGTTTCTCAACCTAATCAAGAAAGTATCACTTTTACTTGTCCCTTTGGAACTTATGCTTATATGCGTATGCCTTTTGGTTTATGCAATGCACCTGCTACCTTTCAAAGATGTATGACTGCTATATTCTCTGACTTTTGTGAAAAGATTGTTGCGGTTTTCATGGATGATTTCTTTGTTTATGGGAAGTCTTTTGATGATTGTTTAAGCAATCGTGAACGAGTTTTGCAGAGATGTGAACAAACAAATATTGTCTTGAATTGGGAGAAGTGCCACTTTATGGTTAATGAAGGCATTGTCTTGGGTCATAAAATTCCTGAAAGAGGTATTGAAGTGGACAAAGCTAAGGTTGATGCAATTGAGAAAATACCATGTCCTAAGGATATAAAAGGTATTCGTAGTTTCCTAGGTCATGCTGGTTTCTTTAGGACATTTATCAAAGACTTTTCTATAATTTCTAGGACTCTCATGAATCTTTTGCAAAAGGACATTCCTTTTTGTTTTTATTGATGATTGTTTAGAAGCATTTGAAACACTCAAGAAAGCCTTAATTTCTGCACCTATTGTTCAACCACCTAATTGGAACTTGCCTTTTGAAATTATGTGTGATGCTAGTGGTTATGATGTTGGTGTTGTTCTAGGACAAAGTGTTGATAAGAAACTGAATGTTATTCATTATGCTAGTAAAACTTTAGACTGTGCTCAACGAAATTATGCTACTACTGAAAAATAATTCTTAGCAGTGGTGTTTGCTTGTGATAAATTTACACCTCACATTGTTGATTCAAAAGTAATCGTTCACACCGATCATGCTGCTATTAAATATCTTATGGAGAAGAAAGATGCTAAACCTAGACTTATTTGATGGATTCTTTTGCTACAAGAATTTGATTTACATATCACTGATAGAAAAGGAGATGAGAACCCCATAGATGATAACTTGTCTAGGCTTGAAAATGTTCCTGATGACCCACTACCAATTGATGATAGTTTTCCTGATGAGCAGTTAGCTGCAATAAATGTTTCTCACAACACTCCTTGGTATGCAGAGTATGCTAATTACATTGTTGCTAAATATTTACCACCTCGTTTTACATATCAAGAAAATAAAAGATTCTTCTATGATTTAAGACACTACTTTTGGGATGACCCACATCTTTATAAAGGAGTAGATGGTATTATTAGACGTTGTGTACCTGAGCATGAACAGTGACAAATCCTGCGGAAATGTGACTCCGACGCTTATGGAGGGCATCATGCTGGAGATAGAACTGCTCACAAGGTATTGCAATCTGGATTTTATTGGCCTACTCTCTTCAAGGATGCCCGTCAGTTCATCTTATCTTGTGATGAATGCCAAATAATAGGTAATATCGGTAAGCGCCAAGAAATGCCTATGAATTATTCACTTGCTGCTGAACAATTTGATGTTTGGGGATTTTATTACATGGGACATTTTCCTTCCTCTAATGGGTATACACATATTTTGGTTGTTGTTGATTATGTTACTAAATGTGTAGAAGCTATTCCAACCAGTAGTGTTGATCACAACACCTCTATTAAAATGATTAAGGAAATTGTTTTCCCAAGGTTTGGAGTCCCTAGATATTTAATGATTGATGGTGGTTCACACTTTATTCATGGTGCTTTCCGTAAAATGCTTGCCAAGTGTGATGTTAACCATAGAATTGCATCACCTTATCATCCTTAGTCTAGTGGGCAAGTTGAACTTAGCAATAGAGAAATAAAATTAATCTTGCAAAAGACTGTCAATAGGTCCCGAAAGAATTGGTTTAAGAAATTAGATGATGCACTTTGGGCTTATAGAACAACATATAAAAATCCCATGGGTATGTCTCCTTATAAAATGGTTTATGGAAAAGCTTGTCATTTGCCTCCTGAATTATAACATAAAGCATATTGGGCAATCAAAGAACTCAACTATGATTTCAATCTTACCGGTGAAAAGAGGTTATTTGATTTTAGTTCATTAGATGAAAGGAAAACCCAAGCTTATGAAAATGCCAAGTTGATTAAAGAAGAAGTCAAAAGGTGGCATGCTAAGAGAATCCAAAAGTGTGAGTTTAATGTAGGAGAATATGTTCTATTGTACAACTCTTCTTTTAGATTCTTTGCAGGAAAACTCCTCTCCAAATGGGAAGGCCCCTATGTCATCGAGGAGGTTTATCGTTCTGGAGCTATCAAAATAAATAATGCCAAAGGTACAAACCCGAATGTTGTTAACGGGAAATGAATAAAACATTATATCTGAGGTACGCCCATTAAGGTTGAAAGTAATATTATCCAAACTATGACACCGGAAAAACACATAAAAGAGTCCTTCCGGAACACTCCAAAATTGTGAAAGTAAGGAGGTACATGATATGGTAAGTAAACATACTCCGAAAAATCCACAAAATATTTTTTGTCGGTTTTGGAATATTTAGAAAAATAGGAAAATAAGAAACTTCCAGGAAGCATACCCTAGTGGACACAAAACACTAGGGTGTGGCTGGCTTGCCAGGCGGGCCCAGGTGGGTTGTGCCTACCTGGTGTACCTTCCAGACTCCATTTTTATACAACTTGCTTGTTTCCCAAGATAAAAAATCTTTTTATACCCCCTGAATATGTTGACCACCGTATCGCGGAGAAATCTTTTGTTTTATTTTCTTGCTGTTTTCTATCAGATCCCATCTACCATGGCCACTTCAAGCTCCTCCAAGGACAAGTTCTTCAAGAACGTCATCAACCCATATTTGTGGGAGGTGGTGCAGCACCCTCAAGTCATCCAGATGCATGAGGGGTTGCTTCACCTCTGCTATGTGCCCGGACCTAAGGGGAGGGGAACGTTGGAGGCCAGGTTTGAAGCTATGGAACAAGATGTCTTCCGCTGCAATGGGATGGTGGAGCGTGGACTCAATGCCAATCACCTCATGATCGCGGACCTTTCCCGTGATCTCAAGGTGGCTGGCAAGCCTATGAAGGACACTGTTTTCACCCTCAACGTGTCGGATTTCGGGTTTCGGCAGACCCTCGAGGTTCGAACACTGGGGTGCGCGCGGAGATTTTGCCTCCTACCTACCTGCACCCCTCCGCCATGCTAAGATCTAAACTAAGGAAAGAACAACACAAGATACACAGGGTTTATACTGGTTCGGGCCACCGCTGTGGTGTAATACCCTACTCTAGTGTGTGGTGTGTGGATTGCCCCTTGGGCTGATGATGATGAACAATACAAGGAAGAACAGCCTCGCGAGGGTCTGTTCTTGGCTGAGGCGATGAACTGCTGGGAGGAGTTCAGCCACCTTTCTCTCTCTCCCTCTCTCTCTCTGCTCTGACCGACCCTTCTAACGAGCCTCTTCCTTCCTACCTCTCTTTTTCGTCCTCCCCTCTTGTCTTCGTCCTCCCTTCTTGTCTTAGTCCTATCTTCCCAGCTATGTGGGTGGCTGGTCCTATTTATAGAGGCCCTGGTCCTCTCCCCAAATATTGAGCGGGAAGGGAGCAACAATAGCGGGCTAATTTGAAGGGGGACAACAAGTATCAACTATCCTGACAAAAGTAGTCTTCGCTCTAGTGATGACGCCGTCTTGGGCTCCACAGTGACCTCCGTCTCGTAGTCCTCCTGGTCTTGGTCTCGTTGCACCGAAATGGCAACCTTTGCCTGATGCCTCGGTACTCCGCGGCTACGCTTGCCCCCTTTGCACCAAAGAGGAAAGGAGGACGCTGCGCGGGCTGGCACCCTCCTGGCACCCTGAGTTGTCATGGCTTGCGTCATGGGAACCTCGTGAGGTACCCCGCCTTGATCTCTCCGCCTCCTCATGAGCCAGCCTGACGAGGCCGTGCCTGAGGAAGCTTCGCGTCGTCCGCCTCGCGAGGCTTGGCCCCTTGCGAGGGTCTTGGGTTTGTGTTGGTGAAGATGGGCCGTGCTGGGCCCCCCTTTTGAGCCACGCCGCAGGCCGCAGGCAGGCAAGTCTGGGGACACCCGTTCCCGGAACGCCGATAGTAGCCCCCGGGCCCAAGGCGCACCCGGGCTTGGCCGTGCAGGGAGGCGGAAGGGCAAGAGTGAAGCGCCACGGGCCCTAACAGCCTGCGGCCTTGGGCGCCGCGTGGCGGTTGACTGGACGTGGGTGCCTCAACAACCGCGCGAGTTGATAAAGGAGTGGCATCCGCCTAGGCCCTGCTTCTTGCTTTCTCCGGCTGCTGCTCAGATCCCCTTTCTTGCGCCTCTCCTTCCTTCCTCCGAGATTTCCAGATCTGCTCTGACCACGCGGCCTAGGGAGCCATGGCGCCTCGTCAGCCCCCGGCCACAGCTTGGTACTCGTCCGCCCTGGACACGCCGAACGTGTTGGAGGCGGGCCTTGCCCGGTTGCGCCGGATGGCGACGGTGTGGGGCATAGACGGGGAGGAGGTGTTCAAGGCCGGCTCCGCCACCCCTGAGGGTCAAAGGAGCACCTTCTATCCGCTCTTCGTAAGTGCCATTGTTGCTGGCCTGGTGCCTCCCTTCTCCGAGTTCTTCTTCTCTGTCCTCCGCCATTACAAGCTACAGGCTCTGCATCTCCATCCCAACTCCGTCCTTCTCCTGGCAATTTTTGCTTATTATTGCGAAGCACATGTTGGGGTGCAGCGCTCAGTGGCCTTGCTGCTCCACTACTTCTACCTCCGGACCTCTCGTGGGACCGCTTCCGCGTGCGTGAGCTTCGTCACGTCCGGCGGCGCCATTGCCATCTCGAACTCTGGGAAGAGGATTGAGGGCTTCAGGAGCAAGTGGATCTTGGTGGATGCTGGGCGCATCCACCCTCGGCTAATCCTGCACATGGAGCAGCCAACGAGCTCAAGCAACTGGGGTCGAGTAGAGCTCATGGATCCCCGCGCGAAGATGGTGTTGTGGAAGATGGACGCGGATCTGAGGCTGGCCGTCATGGTGGCGGCGAAGCTGACCGGCGCGTCGCTGCTGAGGGAGTTCTTGGAGCACCGGCTGGCTCCGCTTCGGCAGTACTCTCTTCCAATGTGGAGGCCCCGTCCGAACCCCGCGGCCTTGGTCACCGGAGACCTTGCTGCGGTTCTCCAATCTCTGGTCGGGGGCAACGTGGTGAGGCTGGAGGGCGCTCCTACGGCCTTGTTCCTCCGCAACGACTGGGTGCAGGTGGTGAAGTCCATGCCCGTCTTCAACGGGGATGGGCCAGTGCCCCTGGAAGCTCCCGAGGAACCGGTGGACGTGCCCTCCGGCGACTCCAGCAAAGAGGAAGAGGGAGGGGTGCACGGAAAGGGGCCTGACTCTGAGGCGACTGACGGAGAGTCAAGGGCTCCCCTCCCCCGGCGCAGGTCCCGCGTTCTCCGCCTCTCTCCGAATGATGACGACGAGGATGACGACGAAGACGACGATGAGCAGGACGGCGGGAGCTCGCCCCCGATCCCGAAGAAGGACAGGACCGGGCTGATCTCCCGCGGGTCTCCCCCGGCCCCGGGGCGAACCGCAGACGCACCTTCTGCCACCAAGCTTCCCGAGGTCGACCCTTCCAGCCGACTTTCAGGCTTCAAATTTGGCCGGAGGCCGCTTGAGCTCACTGGCGACGACCCGTAAGCATTCGATTCTTGTCTTTATCTCTTGCTCTGCTTCTGAGGCTTGACGTCCGCATCTTTGGATAGGTTGGCGCCCGCAGCCAAGAAGCCGAAGGGGGCTCCCAAGGTCCCATCCGTGGCGGCGCTTCTACCCGCGAAGGAAGGTGACCGCGACGCACAGGCTTCTCCTGCCCAGTTGTCCTTGCGAGGTTTGGCTGAGCCGGCCGGGGCGAGCTCAGCCCCCACAGCCCAAGTGGCTCCCGAGGTGCTCTTGCCTGCCGCCGCCGGTACAGCTGTTGGGGCGCGGCAGACTCCGCCTCAGGATGCTACGACTGCGCTGCCGCCTTCTCCTCCTACTCCACCAGCCGCTATCCCTCCGACTCCTTCTGCCGTTCTGGATCGTGTTGTTGCTGAGCTGGACCGACTGCGGCAGGATCTTCTTGGCGCCGACCCCTGCTTGGTGGCGGGGCGTTTGGAGCTGGCTTCTGGATGGGTTCGCTCCGACACCTCGATTCGGGCGGCGCTGGTCCAGGCCTCGACGGCATGCGACGAGGAGAAGCAGGCCTTCCTGGAGGCGAAGGCTTCCCGTGATGCAGCCTTGGGGGAGGTGGTCGACGTCCGCAGTCGCTGCAAGGCGCTGGAGGGCGAGCTGCAAGGCCTGCGGGATTGGCTCGCGGAAGAGGTCCGCCTTCACCAAGAGCAGGAAGAAGGCGTGAAGGCTCGCGAGGCGGCCGTCGAGGGCCGGGAGCCCAAGCTCAGGAAGCGTCGTGACCGCTTAGGCCCTGGTCCTTGCCGAGGACCGCGCGGCCTTCACGGAGTAGGAGGCGAAGGCTCGCTCCTCGCTGAGGACGCTTTACGACAGCGGCCTGGAGAGCCCGCTGGCTGGCGCCGAGGACGGCCCCGCCAAGCTGCTTCCCTTCCTGGTTCACGCTCTTGAAGATGTCGCCCTTGGCCTTGGCCCCACGTCCAAGGCCGAGGCGCGTGTCCTGTCTTCTGAAGCACTGACGCGGGTCCTCACCCACATCTACCTTCGCGATCCCGGTGTCGACCTCGACAGCCTGGTAGAGCCAGTGAGCGGTGAGCGTTCCGCTGCCGAGGCCGTGAAGGGTCGCACGGAGGTTCTGCTAGGGAAGTTCCGGGCCTTCAGCACCAAGCCAGAGCGAGGCGCTGCCGACCCCACTGCTCCGTGAGGCGAACCCGCTCCTTGCTGCTCCCCCGCCGCCAAGTGACTCCGTCGTGGCTCCTGTCCTGCTTTTAATTCCCGCACACGTATCAAGCCTCGGGGAGGCGTTTAAACTTGCGTTTGGCATTGAAATAACAGTGTGGACTGTAATATTTTCTTTTGAATTCCTTGAGATTAGCGCTTTTCCTTCCTACTTGCTTACGTTCTACGCCGGCAGAGCCCGGCCCCGCGCGTACCTCACCCAGCAATAGTCTCGACCGGAAACCAGGACGGGGCCAAGGAGTAAGGGGCTACATGACAAGTTAGGCTCCTAAGTCGCGATGCTCAGGAGTCCCCCTTGGCGCACGAACAGCCAGTAGGGAGGTGTTATGCGGGTGGATCCACTGTTCTGCGTCTGCAGGGCCCGGCCGCGCGCGTGGCTCACCCAGCAATGGTCCTGACCAAAAACCAGGACGGGGCCACGGAGTGAGGGGCTACGTGACCAGTTAGGCTCCTGAGTCGCGATGCTCAGGAGTCCCCCTTGATGCTCAAACGGCCTTCGTACCTTGGCTCCGCTCGGGGAGAGACGCGCGACGAACCAGGCCCGGGGGGACCTGGCCAGGCGGCGTGCGTTTGGTGTGACCCAGGCGCAGCCCCCGTGCCCAGCCCCCTCGCGCGGCACTCCCGAGGGGAGGCGTTACGATGAGGCTAGACACTAAGCTCTGGGCTCCCTGAGGTTGATGCGGCCCGGGGGCCAACCTTAGTTGTTTATCACCAGCGCGGAGCATAGTGCTACCGTATGTGTACGGGCATAGCCGCTCCTCGGCAGTGTCGTCAGCCAGCACAGAGCGTGGTGCTTCCACTGGTACGTGGGAGGGGGCCCCCCTCCGGGAGGAGCCCCCGGGGCGTGTACAGCCCCGCCCTGACACGTGGCTGGCACGGTAGGGCCTGGCGAGGTGTATCTGTGCACCCATGAGCCAGCGCGGGACTCACGGGGCCCTACCTCTAGGCGGGTTGCGCCTGGCACTGGGCCTTATCTTGTGATGTGTCCCTGCAAATTTGGTTAGATGTTGGCACTCTACGTCCTCGGGTCCCGGCCCTCAAGCTGGGCTCAGCCGTCGCTGGTATGCCAGGTCGCAATGCCATGGACAAGGCCAGAGGTGAGGGCTGGAGAGCCAGTAAGAGCCCTGAGTCGCGATGCTCAGGTGCCCCCTTTAACGTGTAAGTGGTCGGCATGGAGGAGAAGAGGTGCCGTGGACCGGCGTCAAATAATCAAGCATGGTGGGTCTAACGCATGATCGGAAATAAACGCAAATGGGATACATGCCACTGGGCCTGGCCCGAGCGGCTTGGGGATCATGCAGCCTGAGGGGCGCCCCCAACAAGGTAAGCTAACAACATGGAATAAAGGGATACACGCTGCAGGGACGGACCCACGCGGCCTGGGAATAATGCAGCCCTGGGGGCGCTCCCAGCTGGAAGTAAAACTCGAAAGATGTCACCTGATGATGTTGAGGATGAAGGGGTGTTGGTGTAGCAGGCTCGGGGGGCTGCGGGAGCCGATCCTCACGAGCCCCCAGGCCCAGGGGCCTCGGGAGGCTCCGGAGGCGCTGGCGGCTCCTCGCGGGCCATCTCCAACTCTGCCGGGGTTGCGGAACGTCTGGCCTCTCGTGCCTCTGTGATGCCCCTCAAGAGGCGCTGGTACGCGTCAGCCGCGTTCGGCAAGCCGTAAGGCATGCGAACGTAGCTGTGGGGTGGACCTCCGCAGCGCCCCACTCGCGAGGGCCAGTGGCGCTCCAGAGAGACGACTCGGTTGAGCCCTGGTATCTCGATGCAGACGCGCATCCCACCATCCTCGCCTGGATGGGGGGCCACTGCTGGTAAGCGGCGGGCGCCTCTCATGACTCTTGACTCCTGTAGCTCCTGAATGGCCTTGCTGACGAACTCCTGTGGGTCTGGATCTCCTTGCCTTGCTCCTTCTTGAGGGAAACGTGCTTCAAAACATGCCTCCATGTGGTGCCCAAGCGCCTCCCTCATGACCCTAGCTAGGTTGGTGGCCCTCCAGGGGGGAGCCCCCGAGCCCTGCCTGGGGAGGGCGCCGGGCGCGCTTTCCTAGGCGATGGAGGGAGGTTCCCCCTGGGAAGGCGCGGGCCCTGAGGGGCCTGCCTCCTGAGGGGCCGGGCCGGACGATGTCTTCTTCTTCTTGGGGGGGGGGGGGGGGCTCGGGTTTTTTTTTTTGGGGGGGGGGGGGGGGGGTCTCGGGAAGCCTCCTACTTCCGTGATCCGGGTCTTCCAGTGATGCGGCCTGAAAGGCTCGTTCCATGGAACACACCGCGTCCTTCTCTTCACAGGGCACCGTGATGACTCCACCACTTCCTGGCATCTTGAGGACGTTGTAGCCGTGGTGAGTTACGGCCATGAACTTGGCCAGCGCTGGGTACCCAAGGATGGCATTGTACGGCAGACGAATGTGAGCGACGTCAAAGTCGATGAGCTCGGTGCGGTAGTAGTCGCGTGCCCTGAAGGTGACAGGGAGGCGGACCCGCCCAATCGGGGCCGTGGAGCCGTCAGTGATACCGGAGAAGGGCTTGGTTGGCTAAAGCTGGCTATAGGGCACTTGGAGGTTGTTGAACGTCTCCATGGACAGGACGTTGAGCCCTGCCCCGCCATCGATGAGGGTCTTGGTGACCACCACGTTGCTGATGATTGGGGAACAAAGCATCGGGAGGACTCCGGCTGTTGCAGCACACTTGAGCTGATCTACCGAGCTGAATGTGATGGCGCACGCCGACCACCTGAGAGGGCGTGTGGCTTCGAGTCTGGGGAGTACTGCGTTCACTTCGCGAGCGAACTGCTTGAAGATGCGCTGAGAGGCTGGGGCTTGTGCTCTGCCCAAGATGCAGGCGATCGCGCACGGCTCTGGAAGCCCCCAGCCTCCTCGTCCTGATGGAGGTCCTTGTTTCTCCTTGGCTGCGGCGGCAGCGGTGTGAGGCCTGCGTTGCCTAGCGGGCGATCCTCGCGAGGCTGATCCCTCCAGTCTCCCTCGCGAGGCTGATCCCTCCATCCTCTCACGCGAGGCGGGTCTTGCCAGCGATCCTCGCGAGGTTGGTCGCGCCACCCTTGGCGCGACCCACGGTCTTCCCAGCGTCCTGCGTTTCTTCCTCCTCCTCGACCGTAGCCCCGGTCACCATGGTCGGGGCGACGGCCGATCCTTCCTTCGCGCACGGCTCGGAGTTCTTGGCATTCGTTCGTGTTGTGGGTGTGGAGGTCGTGGTACACGCAATACCGGCTGCCCTTGGGAGGTTCGGGCTGATCTCTACCCTGCTTGGTGTCTGGTTCTGCCACGAGCACTGCAGCCCCCTTGCGCTTCACATCCTTGGCCTTGAGCTTCTTCTCTTCTGGGTTTGCGGCAGGCAGCTCGAGGAGGGAGAGACGCCCCTCCTCAGCCCTGGCGCACTTGTTTGCCAAGTTGAACAGCTCCAAGGAAGTGCACAGGTCTTCATGCATCGCCAGCTCCTCCTTCATCTTGACGTCGCGCACTCCGTCGGAGAAAGCTGAGATGATGGCCTCCTCAGTCACGTTGGGGATCTTGAGGCGTGCGTTGTTGAAGCGCTAGATGTACTTCTGCAGGATCTCCCCGGGTTGTTGCTTGATGCGGCGCATGTCGCTCACGGTGGGTGGCCGGTCGCGAGTACCTTGGAAGTTGGCGATGAAGCGGGTGCGCATCTCTTCCCAAGAGGAGATTGTGCCTGGAGCCAGGTTCAGGAGCCAGGTGCGGGCCCCTTCCTTGAGCGCCATGGGAAACCAGTTCGCCATGACCTTCTCGTCTCCATTGGCAGCTTCGATGCCCAGCTCGTAGAACTGGAGGAACTCCGCAGGGTCGACCGTGCCGTCGTAGCGAGGAGGCAGGTCTGGTTTGAACTTGCCGGGCCATGCGACGCTGCGTAGTTCGGTGGTGTAGGCGCGGCAGCCTTCTGTGGCCACGGGAGGCCTTAGGTGACGGAGAGCCTGGTCTTGCATGTCCCCACGCGCTAGAGCGGGGGGATGGTCGTGACGTGCTGGAGCAAGGAGCGCCCGGGCAGCTTCTGGCGGGCGAGGGACTTCTTGGCAGCTCTATTCTTGCTGCATTGGCACCTGACGGAGTGGGTTCCGCCCAGGGACCATGCGCCTTGGAGCCATGGCGTCTTCTTGAGGAGGAGGCAGCCGGGGCGCTGCCGGAGCCTCTTCGCCCACGCGGGGCGGGGTGCGGTGCAGCGGAACGAACGGCGCGGAAGAGCCCGCTGCAGCGCAGACGAGCTCGGCGACGCGGTCGAGCCATTCTTCGTAGACGTCGTCGACGGGACGGTAGTGCAGGAGCTCGTTTGCCGCGATGAGTGCAGCCCGAGCCTCCTTGGGCGCGCAGAGCGCGCGGGACGAAGATGCAGCTGGGGTGAGCGAGGGAGTTGCGGTGCGGCCGTCTTGCCGCACGGACGGATGCTGGGACGATGCTTGCCGCTCGTCCCCCGCCGGGCCGGTGGCGGCGTTGACGGCAGGTGACGGGGAACGGCGTGGATGCCCGCCGACAGGGGCCGTCTGGGCGACGCTGGAAGCGAGTGCGGCCAAGCGCTCGGCGCGGGCCCGACGAGCATCAGACATGGGTGCGACAGTCGGAGGAGAACGAGGCGGTGGAAGACGAATTCCGGCGCACCCCTACCTGGCGCGCCAAATGTCGGATTTCAGGTTCCGGCAGACCCTTGAGGTTTGAACACTGGGGTGCACGCGGAGATTTCGCCTCTGACCTACCTGCACCCCTCTGCCATGCTAAGATCTAAACTAAGGAAAGAACAACACAAGAGACATAGGGTTTATACTGGTTCGGGCCACCGTTGTGGTGTAATACCCTACTCCAGTGTGTGGTGTGTGGATTGCCCCTTGGGCTGATGATGATGAACAATACAAGGAAGAATAGCCTCACGAGGGTTTGTTCTTGGCTGAGGCGATGAACTGCTGGGAGGAGTTCAGCCACCTTTCTCTCTCTCCCTCTCTCTCTCTGCTTTGACCGACCCTTCTAACGAGCCTCTTCCTTCCTACCTCTCTTTTTCGTCCTCCCCTCTTGTCTTCGTCCTCCCTTCTTGTCTTCATCCTCCCTTCTTGTCCTCGTCCTCTCTTCCTAGCTATGTGGGTCGCTGGTCCTATTTATAGAGGCCCTGGTCCTCTCCCCAAATATTGAGCGGGAAGGGAGCCAACAATGGCGGGCTAATTTGAAGGGGGACAGCAAGTATCAACTATCCTGACAAAAGTAGTCTTCGCCTGCGCAAAGCTCTGGTGATGACGCCATCTTGGGCTCCACGGTGACCTCCTTCTCGTAGTCCTCCTGGTCTTGGTCTCGTTGCACCGAAATGGCAACCTTTGCCTGATGCCTCGGTACTCCGCGGCTGCGCTTGCCCCCTTTGCACCAAAGAGGAAAGGAGGACGCTACACGGGCTGGCACCCGCCTGGCGCCCTGAGTTGTCATGGCTTGCGTCATGGACACCTCGTGAGGTACCCCGCCTTGATCACTCCGCCTCCTCATGAGCCAGCCTGACGAGGCCGTGCCTGAGGAAGCTTCACGTCGTCCGCCTCGCGAGGCTTGGCCCCTCGCGAGGGTCTTGGGTTTGTGTTGGTGAAGATGGGCTGTGCTGGGCCCCCCTTTTGAGCCACGCCGCAGGCCGCAGGCAGGCAAGTCTGGGGACCCCTTTCCCGGAACGCCGACACAACGGGCAACTCAACTTCCTCCAAAGCCAAACTTACAATCTCCAAAACCAAGTCTTTGAATATGAGGCAAGGTTTAAGGTTATGAGTTTGGCTTCTGGTTGTAGGACCCGTGAGACTCACTCTTCCTCTTATGATGGTCGACCTCTGCCATGGAAACCCAAGGACAAGATCCCTTCTTCATCACCAAAAGAGAATTGAGTATCGGATATGGGCACTCCCCTTGGCTTCCGCCAAGCTTGAGGGGGGTGCCCCAGTATCGTATCATCCCCACTATCTTTTGCCTTTACTTATTTTATTTCGATGTTTTGCTTTAGATGGATAAAAGTTTACTTTGATCCTTTCTTTTTGAGAGTTTGCTTAGTGATCTATCCTTGTAATCATGTGCGAGATATATAATAAAGTTTAGTTTGAATTTTTGCTTTCTTTACTTTCATGTTGCAATTAAAAGAAATGAAATAAATAAATGAAAGAAAGGAAATAAATGAAAAAGACCATATGCTAATCTTATGGTAGGTGATGACACCACATAAGGAAAAGTATTAAGTAGAAAAATTTATTACAGATTGACAAACATAGCATTAGTCAATTATGCAACTCATGAAAGAATTAATAAGGGAATAGAAGATTCACATGTAAATATACTATCCTAGAAATATTTTGTGATTGTGAGCCTTCATCAAAATATTATATGCCAAAATTGTTAACGTTGGACAAGGAAGACAACCTAGAGGTTCATGTTTGTTTATATTCACATAGAAGTCTCATTGTCATAGATCCTTTAACATGTGGTGCTTGCCCCTACCTTTGCTAGCCAAAAATTCCACACTAAGCAGAGGTACTGTTTGTGCATCCAAAAACCCTTAAACCCAAATCTTATTTTCAAGAGTCCACCATACCTACCTAGAGATTGAGCAAGATCCCTCAAGTAAGTTATCATCGGTGCAAAAAGGCAATAAAAATTTCTTCTAAAAGTGTGAGATCATTTAGTGTAAGAAACAATTGAGCGTTGCAAGAACTTGTGATGGTGAAGAATAAAAGTGACAGACTACATAACAAAGGTCTCTATCACAAGCGTCAATGCAACTGACTTTCTTTTGCATTAAGTGGTTGATCTTACAAACAAATAAGCGCATGGCAACCTCTGCTTCCCTCTGCGAAGGGCCTATCTTTTACTTTTATGTATTTACTTTTATGCAAACAGTTAAAGTTTTCGCTCTATTCCTTTTTATTTTCTGCTTTGGCAAGCATCATGTGGTGAGGAAAGATCTAGGAACGTATGTCTAGTTGAATATACACTACTATGGAAAAGCCTAGCAATAGTGCATGTATTTGGTGTATCAGTAGCACGGGGTCCTGCGGTACTGATACAACACAATAGCTAACATGTATCAGTAATGCGCGTTGCCCCACGCTACTGCTATACATTGCTAGATGCAGCGAGCTTTAGTTCAACGCACTACTGCTAATAGATGCAACGCTTTTAACTAGGGCGCACTACTGGTAAGAGCGCGCTGCTGCTAACTTTATTCCCCTCTCTACTGTTAGTTTTATTAAAAAAATTCTGCATATTTGTTTTGTATTTGAACAGGCTTTATACAATAATCTTTAGCATATCATACACATACAAATGTAATGATAGCATCAAATTGTGTCATCTTTATAATCATCATTCAACACAAAGTGGTCTCTTGTTATCATCTCAAAAATAGCGATACAAGTCTCTATTACTTGCAACTACATCGTCACCCATCTAAACAATGATATACGCGAGAAGAGCTATCACTATGAGTGAGAGCGGTACTGTGCAATACATGAGTTCATATCCCTCTCTCGCACTAGCATGAACCTAAACTAACTACTAGATGTCGCTCGGAAACCGGAAACCGATACACCAGGGCCTGACACTCCGGCCAGTTGTCGTGTACTCCTGGCGTAGCACTTCTTCGTCATCGATGATCTATGCACCTGCATCGTCACATGAGTCGATGATATGCAACATATAAAGTTGAGCAACGGAAAGAGACAAACTTCGCAAAAATAGAAGCAACATATCATAAGCATAAATACCAAAGTTCATCGTACCCAAAATGCCTTAACTAGAGTGATCTTTGCTAGTTGAGGAGCACAGTTTAATTACATCACAAATAAAGTTTCATCGTGCATAACTCAAAGTTTCATCAGTCAGAAAGTATGAACTAAACTGACACATTGTTGAACATGAACAATCACTCCAACATGTAGTGCCATCCATCCAAGTTAGGGAGATAGTCCCTGAGCTTAGTGAAAGGCTTCAGGTTGAGATGCTGAGAGGATACGCGTGTTTGGACGTCTCCCATGACATTTGCCCTTCCTCGTACAACATCCCTGTTTTTTGAGGACCTCCTTCATGATGACTTGGGAAAGTTCATGTTGGATATGATAGAACTCAGCTCTAAGTTGATGATCTGGGATATCTCCTACGTTCTTTTCCCATTTGCAGAATATGGGCATCGCCGGATTTAGGTGACATTCGAAGGTTCTGCTGATGCCGCCTTTACTCCAGCATGTGGTGTATGACATAGAATCCATCACTAAGAGTATCACTCGGTTGCTAGATGAAGCCGAAGTCGGTCTTATGGCCGAAGGCGGGCCTGCCGTTCCTTTCCTTCCTGGTCTTCTTCTCTCCACCCTGTACGCTATAGTAAAAGATAGCACTGTCAAGAACAGACCTGATGTGGGTGTAATCATTTTTGTTCATGTTCTTTGATGAGTCCAAGTAAAGAGCATGGGAGTATAGGGGGTAAAGGATGATGAGGATGGCGCGCCCGCCACTGCGCAAAATAAGTAGACCTCAAATTAATTAGCCTCCACCGTGCAAATGAATGATTGAAATCGAAGGAAGGATATCAGTGCGGATGACTTACATGGGATGATAAGGCATGAGAATCGCCTCCTTGTCCTTATTAGCGACCATGAAATCGACGGTGTAGTCCCTCGCGTATTCATGGTGCTCTGCACAGACTGCCAAAAATCCCTCGTGCATGAAGTATGGGTCAGCGACACAGATATAAGGTATCTGCTCAATCCTGATGATGTAGTTCGTGTACAAGGCATAAAGGTGGACAAACGTAAAATCCAGCTTCTTCAAGTGAAACATGTCGAAGATGTAATCGAATCGATGGAAGAACTTCTCCGCGGGGAATGTGTGGACGTACGACCTTTGCCACGGCACATTAACCACGTAGAGTGGGTATCCTGGATTTTCAGAGGTGATGAGGCAATTCTCTCTCCATGGCACATCATCAAGAATCCTTCTTAGATCGCCGTGTATGGCCTCTACCGATGCCTTAGGTAGGATTAGTTCACCGGGGATATGCCATTTTGCCACACTGGGGATAGGTCTTGAACCCGAGGCTACTGAGGCGGCTGGATCATAGAAGCAACATTGTTGCCTTTCCTCGATCTCTTCCCATGCTTCTTTGCTACCGAAAGTTCGTCTATAATACGTTCATCCTCCGGCAATTCAGGCACCGACTCATACTGCTGAGCCATCAATCCTCCGTCATCATAGGCGCCAGTATTGAGATACTGTTGAGTGTCATCGCCATCCTCATCTTCATCTACGGCGACATCATCAGCAACTAATGGAGCCTCTTCCTTACCCTGTCCGCTATCACCCAGCACGACAGGTGAAGCTAATTGAGTAAGTGGTGTGTTGATGTTCATACTTGCTGAGGCTGCATGGTCATGGGTGTGCCCCCGGCCGCCTCCAGATGAAGCAGACTCTTTGGCCACAACAGGACCCACCCCTTACAATTGCCAAGCCGCCACGGGGTCTCATTGTCATCCCACTCTAGTACCGGAGGAGCCAAATTCTCGTGGCCCGGTTTGACACTAGCCACGAAAACCTTGAAGGCATTAGGAGGGATCAGCCGGCTGTGGAACAATTGTTCCTTCGGCTTCATTATCGTCGCCTTCCCCACGTCCACCTTCTGGTCGGTGATGTAGTACAATATGGTGCATGGGATTACGTGGCCTGCAAACACATGTATGTGACGTGAGACATCCAAAAGGCAACGGAAACGGGAGATTATACATTTAATGAAGAGGGTCGGTGTGACAGGTACCATGAGGGTGTCGAGCTCAACCAATGATGAAGCACCGCCGAGCACGTTCGAGACCGAGGACGGGCTCCAATGAGTAGGTGCGGGAGCCGGTGCAGGAGCTGGTGCGGGAGCCGGTGCTGGAGCAGGTGCAGCTACAGGTGCAACACTAGTCAAGTTGCTCCTGAAGAAGTCGCAAGGGGAAAGTCCTCTGCATTTGTTTTGGATTTTCCCTATTCCAACTGACAACGGCCGAAACCAAGACACCAGACAAATCTGCAATCGCCTGTTTTGCGGCAGCTACCACTATTGTGACTGTCTTAGCTGATTTCTTCTCAACCGCAACCTCAACCTTCTTGTCGATGTTTTCTTCAGTTAACCTCCGTCTTTCCTTTCTCTCCTCCATGGTCTCATGGTAGTACTTCTTCCATGCGGTGCCATCTCCAACACCGTGCATGCATCCATACGACGACCGAGTGTCCACCGGGAGTCGTTTCAATAGCCTCAGACTACAAGTCGCTTTCGGCTGCAATCCTGTGCTGCTCTCTCTGCAAAAGGAACAAGGATCGTTTACAAATATGACTAAACGTGCAGTCGAATTTTTCAGAAACTAAAATTACCAGCAGTCTCATGAACTCCGTCGTGACCGGGTCCGTCTCGAAATCCTTCTTGACTGGGTCCCAATGGTATCGGGCCTTGAGGAAGTCACGCTCCTACGGGACTGTGAACTCCGCCAAGGGGTCTGGAATGCCCACACTTTCGCGTTTCACGTCCTCCTTGGCCCATATGGACCTCTTCCCGCCGTAACCACGGCTTCTGAGGTGGTGGCACCCCATGTCCCTTTGTTGAAGCCCCTTCATGTACTTAGACTTTTCTTTGGAAGCTTCGGCATCGCAAGCCACCTTGAATATTTCAAACTGCTCTTGCGTGATTATCGACTATCCTTTACAATCTCGGAGTAGGGTTTCTTTTTGTTGATGATCCGATGTTTCACCCTTGCTTTCCAGGCGGCCAACGCATCGCGCGTTTGTTTATCTTCTTCGTTGTCGTGTCTTTATCTGGACCAGTATATTGCTTTTCATCCCGGCCCGGAAACAAGAATACCTGGTGCAGCATCTTTAGGAGGGAGGGCCTCATATTTTATATCTTCTTTAGTTTCTCATCATTGATGGTGGCGGTTGTCCGTACAATGCAGCCTATTTGATTGCCGTAGCACGATCGCGCTTCCTCAGGCTCTTCTGGCTCCAAATTGTCGTCGTCCAGCTCCGTGACCACCACTCTAGTAGTGATGAGCTGGTTTAGATGTCGTTGCCTCCTTGGTTTCAGTTCTATACCGGCTCCGCCAGTGTCGGTGCCAGTCTCGGCGCCGGTCTCGATGTCAGTCTCAGTCTCCGATGTGATGGGTGGGCCCAGCAACAACAACCGTTGATCGTCGACAAGGCTCAAAAATTCGTTTGTCGCCAGGTAGACGTCGTCGTAATCACCAGAACCCTGTCCTTCATTGTTTCTAGCCTTGTTTCCTACGAATAAATCTAGTCAATTAATTCTAGACCTAATGAAATGAATAATGACATAAAAAGGCCTATGTTTTGCAAGAATGTTGATTCCTTCCCGGTGCGGCCAATCCTGGGCACTCGATATGTCCTAGTTTGTAGCACAAGTCATGCCAAAATTCATGGAAAATTTCTGCACGACCTTTGCTAACAAATGGACAAATTGAGCACCTGAAATTTGCCGGAACAAAAATGAATCAACATTACGGCAAAAAATAGGCCACTCGGCTTCATTCCCTGGAAACAACAAAAGGCCACTTGGGCACAATCGAACCACTTCAATGTTGCATCTCCTAGTGTTTGAGACTTCAAGAAAATGTACACAAATCTCATGCTCTCCCAAACTCAATTCAAAAACCAAATATAGGTTATATTTAGTGAACTACTGAACTAAATTTTACTCTAAACTAAACCTACTGCCCTAATTAACATCTAGTTAAACAAACTCAATTCAAAAACTAAACCCTACTAAACGAATTAACATCTACATTATCTACTACATAACATCTATTATTACCCTAACTAAAAAAATATCTACTATTAACCCTACTGCCCTAGTTAACTAGTACCACCACTACTACTAATTAACATCTACTACTACTGCTAATTAACATGGCAGGAAGAAAATGCAGAGAGAGATGAGGGGTGGGGGGCTTACAGAGAGGGGAAAGACGGTGGCGGGGAGGTGCTCGACGACGGAGGTAGGGGCAGCGAAGGCGGGCTCGGGCTCAGATGGCGGCGGTCCTGGGCAGGCTCGAGCGGCGGAGGTGAGGTCGAGGGCGGCTGCGGTGAGGTCGAGGGTGGCAACGGTGAGGTCAAAGGCGGCCTCGGGCGGGAGCGGTGAGGTTGAGGGCGGCCTCCGGCAGCAGCGGTGAGGTTGAGGGCGGCCTCCGGTGGCAGCGGTGAGGTTGAGGGTGTGCGCGATTGACGGCCACGACAGAGGAGTTGGGGGAACAGGGTGGCGAGGGGCGAAAGACTTAGCAAAAATTTGAGCCCGCGTGGTTGTTATGTCGGCCTAGCAGTAGCACTGGTCTAAAAATGCGCTATAACTATAGGAAGTTGTTTTTTTTCATTTCTTTTGTTTTCTCTTTACATTTTCTTTTTTCATTTTCTTTTTTCTACTTATTTCATTTTCATTTACTTTTCTATGTCTTTTCCACTTTATTTTATTTTTTTTCAGTAGCGCTCTACGCGGGAAACGCGCTGCTACAATGCACTTAGTGGTAGCGCGCTTTCTGTGGAATCGCGACTACTATTCCTAGCCTACCGCCAACACGGTGGGAATTATAGTGGTAGCGCGTTTTTCAGGAGGCGCGCTACTGCTATAAATATAGTTGTAGCGCTCTTTGTGGGAACGCGCTACTACCAACTAGCAGTAGCGCCCTTTTCTAACCAGCGCTACTGCTATAGCTCTGTGTATTAGCTTTTCCCGAGTAGTGATAGGTAGCATGAGTTATTATTGTTGACATCACCCTTGAGGTGAATACATTGGGAGGCGAAACTAGAAGCCCCTATGTGTCCAGTTGAAACGTTTGCTCATGTGTACGCAGTGAGTGTTAGCAATCATAGAAGACTATATGATGGTTGAGTATGTGGACTTTCCTAAAGGCTCCGATACGTGACTCTTCCTGAAAGGATGATGAATTGTAGTTGCAAAGTTGACTGAGAACATAGTTTGTTGGTTTCTAATAGAGTTTTTGCTTTATACTTCAATAGTGTGATGAATTGCCACTTATTCATGAGAAGTCTTTGATAAAAGTATTATGTTCAAGTTTGTTGTTGTTATAATAATGAACATGATGCTTCTATGTCTGTATTTTGTTTTTATCGACAGCTCTCTCTCTCTCTCTCTAAGCATGTGGACATGTTTTTCGATTTTGGTTTTCGCTTGAGGACAAGTGAGGTCTAAGCTTGGGGGAGTTGATACGTCCATTTTGCATCATATTTTCATATTGTTATTTATGATGTTTTTATACATAATAATGCTTTTTGGAGTAATTCTAATGCCTTTTCTCTCATAATTTGCAAGGTACACACAAAGAGGTAGAATTCCGGCAACTAGAAATCTGGACCTGGAAAAGCTACGTCGGGCTACCTATTCTGCACAACTCCAAACAAGCTGAAACTTCATGGAGAATGTTTATGGAATATATGATGAATATTGGAGCAAATAAGTACCAGAGGAGGCCCACCAGGTGGGCACAACCCACCTGGGCACGCAAGGGAGCCCAGGCGCGCCCTGGTGGTTTGTGCTCACCCAGGCCCACCTCCGATGCCCATCTTCTGGTATATAAGTCATTTTGACCTAGAAAAAAATAAGCAGAGGATTTTGGGACGGAGTGCTGCCATCTCAAGGCGGAACTTGGGAAGGAGAACTTTTGCCCGCCGGCGGAGCGATTTCGTTGGGGGAACTTCCCTCCTAGAGGGGGAAATCATCGTCATCATCTTCACCAATTACTCTCCCATCTTGGGGAGGGCAATCTCCATCAACATCTTAAAAAGCACCATCTCGTCTCAAACACTACTTCATCTCTTGTG
Organism: Triticum urartu; assembly: GCF_003073215.2. Lineage (NCBI taxonomy): Eukaryota > Viridiplantae > Streptophyta > Magnoliopsida > Poales > Poaceae > Triticum > Triticum urartu. The sequence goes on from NC_053025.1 coordinate 249,522,249, forward strand.
TTCAAACTTATTATCGGAACTATAGATTAGTGCTTGTGGGTGACTAGTAGTGTTGACTGCATCTTGTAGTTGATTATTATATAGTTCATTTGGTGGAAATTATATGTTCAGATCCAATATGATATTTAATACTCCTTTGATCTTGAGCATGATTATCATTTGTGAGTAGTTACTTTTGTTCTTGAGGTCATGGGAGAAATCATGTTGCAAGTAATCATGTGAACTTGTTATGTGTTCGATATTTTGATAGTATGTATGTTGTGATTCCCTTAGTGTTGTCATGTGAACGTCGACTACATGAAACTTCACTATATTTGGGCCTAAGGGAATGCATTGTGGAGTAGCTATTAGATGATGGGTTGCGAGAGTGAGAGAAGCTTAACCCTAGTTTATGCGCTATTCCGTAAGGGACCGATTGGATCCAAAAGTTTAATGCTATGGTTAGAATTTATTCTTAATACTTTTCTTGTAGTTGCGGATTCTTGCGGGTCGGTTAATCATAAGTAGGAGGTTTGTTCGAGTAAGAACAACACCTAAGCACCGGTCCACCCACATATCAAATTATCAAAGTAGCGAACATGAATCAAACCAACATGGTGAAAGTGACTAGATGAAAATCTCGTGTACCCTCAAGAATGCTTTTCTCATGATAAAAATCCGTTTTGGCATGTCCTTTGCCTCAAATGGATTGGGCTACCTTGCTGCACCTTTGCTACTATTATCGTTACTTGCTCGTTACAAATTATCTTGCAATCAAACTACTCTGTTACTTACAATTTCAGCACTTTCAGACATTACCTTGCTGAAAACCACTTGTCATTTCCTTCTGCTCCTCGTTGGGTTCAACACTCTTACTTATAGAAAAGATCTACAATTGACCCCCTTTATTTGTTGGTCATCACTCTACTATTTCGAAGCCACCTACAAAGATGTTGGTGGTTAAGAAAGCCCAATTCTTTTGCAGGACTATGTCTCTGGGTGTACTGAATGGTTAATGGATAGTGGATGCACTAGTCATATGACTATAGACAAGTCGTTGTTTGTCGACCCCAACTTACACTACAAAAAAATACACTTCCGTGAAGATACGTGTTTGTCACAGTAGGTTGTGTTTTCTGTCATGCATGTACATCCATGGAAAATTTATGACAGAATCAAGATAGTCATACATGTGCTGTCGTAGAAGTGTTTCATGACATTGCCAAAATTATCATCACGGAAGTGTCCACTTCCATGACGATAAATCGTGCATCACAGAAGTGCTTTGTTAAGGGTGACCGACACGTGGCATCCACCGTAATGGAACGCCATTAAGCTATCGGGTCCGATTTTGGATCCGATAACCCGTTAACAGCCACGACCAATGCCGATTTTCCACGTGTAAAGTTCTCATTGGCTGACGGATCCATGCGTCAGCTCCGCGTTGGCACAGGTGTCACTCATCCAACGGTCTTGATGGGCCTATGATATGTTGACACATGGACCGGCCCAAAAGTGGCCCACAAAGATTAAATGGGCCAGCCCAACCGAAGGCCCATAAGACTTAGCGGACCATAATGGGCCGGCCCAGCTAAAGGCCCACAAAATTTAGCGGACCATAATTGGCCGGCCCAACTAAAGGCACACACGATTTTGCAGACCATAATGGTCCGGCCCAGCTAAAGGGCCACAAGATTTTGCGGACCACAATGGGCCGACCTAGCTCAAGGCCCACTAGATTCTGCCGACCATAATGGGCCGGCCCAGCTAAAGGCCCAACATTCTTTGTCAAATCAGCCCGTCAATGGCCTGTCCTAAACTTGTCATCAACACAGCCCATGGTCACTTCTGGCCCGTTAACAGTCCGCCAAATAATTGGGCCGAATTACGGCCCGGTGTATTTCCGGCCTGTTGAAGATCCGGCTTCATTTGGGCCCATTTACAGGCCATCAAAACTTTTGGCCCATAAACGACCGTGAAGGATTTGGGTCATATTCGGCCATGTCTGACATTCGGCCTGTTAGAGGCCCACTATAGCTTTGGGCCTATTTTGGACTATTGTCATTTCGGCCTGTTAACGCCAGATGTAAACCATGGGCCATATGTGGCCCAACGTCATATCGGGCCCATTAACGGAACATATAAAAATGACGATAATCTAGCCCGACCGAAGTTCCGGCCTGTTAAAGGCCAGTGTATTAGGTCGGCGCATTTACGGCCCGTCCGAATTTTGGCCTGTTAAAGTCTAGTGGGTTATTTGGCACAATCAAGGCCCAATCTCACTTTCAGTCTATTAAAGTCCCATGTATTTTATGGGCTCGAGATATTTACACCTGTAAACGGCCTATTTTTACTGAGGGCCCAAATTATGTTTAGGCCTGTTAAAGGCCCACTATGGGCATAGGCCTACCAGAAAAATGTGAAAGCTTATGCTGATTTAGGCCCAGATATTTTTAGTGGGCTACATGCCAATTTCGGCCCGTAATCATTTTTATCCCAATTGGAATGGGCCCGACGAATGTTGGCATGTTGGGATCCTATGAAGGTTTCAGCCAAATACATTACTAAGATAAACCTACACTATACAAAAATAGCGTCGTAATTACTGCAGCCTGAGGCAGCATCATAAATGTTGTATCACAACAAAATAAATTCCAACCATACAACAAAAGCCCTGTTGGCATAAAGTTTATAGTCCTTCCAGATAAAAGCACCATCAGATGTATAGAAGCACAGATCATTTGACCTGAGTGCTAATGTTTCAGGCTGTAGAATCTGATGTAGCGGCACAATCTCCACCTTTTTCCGCCATTGCTCTTGAACAACGAAGCGAATGTCTGATAGTCTGGTTTCAAAACCATTCATATCTTGACAACATTTCTCAATCACTATTCTTGTTTCCGAAACAACGTCCATTAGGGATTGGACTTGTGTCTGGAGCACAAATATATCACTCTGTCTAGCAGGTAGATTTTGTTCAGTAGGCAATTTGGACGAGGTTACCATGACAACCAACCCAGAATTACACAGGAAGGTGCTTTTTGCACTGTTAGTGGAGAGATACTGACGCACTGCAGCAAGAGGTGACATTGTGCCTGTAGTAGCCTCGTCACCTTCAGGTGGTTGTGGCTGTTCAATCATTTGTTCCATAGCTTCCTGAAAGTTTGAACTTGTAGATTAGTGTACTAGATAAGTTACTAATGAGACAAAAACAAACAAAGTAGGTTAAATGTTTATACATAACTTATTTTGGTGAACTACTGTAATACATTAGCATGTATTGTAGTGCCAACTACATAGTAAAATCACTTTCGGAACATATGTCCATGTAGCATGCCTACTGTATTGTCTATTTCCTCACATTCGTTGACATCTAAGGATAAAGAGACATGGTTTAAAGTAGGATGAACATAGTATGGTATCATTCATATCATGGGCAAACAGATATAAAACAAACAGGATATTTTATCATTGTGTGCGCACGTGAACATAACAACTAGATTACAGATCAAGACCAAAAGAATATCCTTCATCTCTTTTAAATCATGTAAGGTGAAATGATACGTTAAGACATCTGTGAATAAAAGTGAACAGAGTAACTGACATTGGTTGCAAACCAAGTAGTTAAATGAACACATCACAGTACCAATCAGTTCAAGGCAGGAGGAGTAAGGACTTACAACAGCGGCTTGAACTGGTGTGCTCATGCCCTTCATCTTGCTAGTGTGGCAATCCTTGAAGATTTGCACTGCATTTGGTTCAGGTTCTTTTTGGTCTGCACGGGATTTCCTCTGTATTTGGTACAAGTCAATATAGATACGATAATATGGCACAAAAAAAAAGACGGAAGTAGGAGCTATTTACAAGAGCCTCGCAGTGTGTAATATAGCTACGAGATCCATTGGTCTGTTGGAATTTCACTTTAGAACGGTTGGTTTTGTTCTTCAAACAGTTAGCCTAGAAGAAGATACACTTGTAAGGCACATACATAAATACAAGTTCAATATGTGGTCTGATCAAATACATATAGCCTACCTGATACTTTGGATTAGAACAGTGTTTAACGAGGGTTGTCCATTCTTCATCTGTAATATATTCCACTGGAGATGTTTGGGCGATTTCATTGCTAGCCTTGCCTTCAAAGTGAGATTTTCTAAGGTGGTACCGATACTGTCGCAGAGCAGACTGAAAAACATGAGTGCATGCTTGTCTAGTTGCATCATCTTTCGGATCCAACTTGAACCTCATCCGTTGAAAAAAGAATGTGAGTCTTATTAGGAGGAAGCTAGAAAGTATGGGACAGAGCAAGACAATATTACTAATTGCGACGAATAACATTACTTACGGATAAATGGTCAAGGAAGGTGTTAAACTGGGTATTGTCTTTCTCATTCCTATACTGGATCCACGTTGGGAGGATACATACATGACACCTAACGGCAACGGCTGCCTCTGATACTAACTTGGCTGATTCTGTAGCATCACGTGGCCTTTTTAAACATGCCTCAAAATGGATCTCCATTATTCCTCCTTTAGATTTTGTTAATCTGTCAAGCATTATCCCCGATGTCTGTTTCCGCTTGCACCGTGGTGCTAGTTCAACAACGAATATGGAAAGTGTTAGTGTACATCAAACTGTGAGAGTACATATAAAGGAGCATGCAACTGCAACTTGACTCGGTCTGGTACCGTCTTGGTGTTGATGCTCATGAGGTTCATCTGATCTTGCCAAGTCCTGTTGTGTCAGCAGTCTTTCGGAAGTAGTGTTAGGTGTGAAGGCAGCTTGGGAACTGGCCAGTTCCGGAGCAAACGAATGAGTAACTGGTTGAGATGCTGGTACAGTTGAAGCGGATGCTGCAGCTGGTGGAGCAGGTGATACTGTGTTTGTAGATTTAGCCGGTGGACTTGGACCATTTACTGCACTATAAGTACCAGCAGAATCTTGATGGCAGAACCTCTTCCGTTTCACCCGACGAGTAACAGCACGCCCTACTATATTATTTTCCTTGCTCTTTTTTGACTTTGCCATGTCAATGTAACACCCCGAGACCGTCGCGCCAGGTGTCTTCCGGTGTTTCGTTGTTGTTGCCTTGTCATTTGCTTGCGTGTCGCATCTTGTCATGCCATCATGTGCATTCCATCATCATGTTTTCAAAACCTGCATTCGTCCGGGTTCCCCCAGTTCCGTCCGTTGTCCGTTTTGAGCCCAGCCACACTTGCACGCGCCCGCGGCATGTCCGAAATATTATTTTATAAGTGGCCGGAAAATGTTCTCGGAATGGGATGAGAGTTGGCGTGTGGTCTTGTTATAGTGTAGGTAGACCTCCTGCCAAGTTTCATCGCATTCGGAGTCCATTTGACGCCCCAACGGATAACTATAGCGGCAGTATAGCCGGTCTAACATCGGACGTTTTCGGTCTCCGGAAACAGATGCCGGGTCCTCTCTCTCTCTTCTCCCCTCGCAGTCTCGCCACAGCCCACCTAGTCCATCCTCCTTCCCCTCTTCGCTTGCGGAGTTGCCTGATGCGATCGCACGGTCCGAAACCTTCTCTGCTCAGTGCATCCACCCCCCCTCGCGCGCGCGTCCGAAAAGTTGTCCCGGACCCGACCCAGGCAGTCGCCACCGTTGTGTACGGATCATCCCCAAACGTCCACAAAACATCTCTGTTTTGTTTATTAGACTTCCTAACCTATTTTTTCTCGACTGCCCGATCTAAATTAGAGGGTCCAGATAACCCTACCCTGATCCCCTCGCTATATATATTATCCTAAACCCTAGTCCTAGCATGTCCCATCCTCCCTTCCCTCACGCCGCCGCCACTTTGTTTTCCTCGGGATCCCTCCCGATCCAGCCGATCAACTCCCTCGTTTTCAGCAAGGGCCAACCATCTCCTCCCCTCAGTCCACCAATCCAGCAACCTCCCGACCCACCAACTCATCGCCACCCTCAGCTGCCTCCGGATCAAGAGCAGGAGCTCTTCCCGAGTGAGAGTGCTCACTCCAATCGGCGACCGCGAGCCGCAGCTCGCCAGAGCAGCACCAGGCCAGTCACGCGCACCCTCTCCTTCATCTCACTCCTCTGCTCATCTCCCTCTCTCCCGGAGCTCTCAAATCCTCTCCTCTGCATCTTATCGAAGGAATCGAACGCAATCGTCGAATGCCATGGCCGCCCTCGCTTACTCACGTTGTTCCTAGACCTCATGCGCCCCTTCACCCGCATCCAGTGCCGCCATGGATTCGCACCAAGACCTCCTCGCCAGGCCGACCCAGTCCCCTTCTGCTCGCCTCGAGCGTCAAGCGCAGCTGCCTCCTCTACCGACTTGCTCCCCGCCGGATCCGGTGGCTCGTAGCACCACCGCCGCCGTCGTCCTGCTTCACGAGGACAAACCCCTGCCTCCTCGCTCGTTCCAGCGCACCTCCGCCCGCGGCAAGGCCCCTGACCTGCCTCTGCTTCTTTCGAATCAGGGAGGAGGACGCCCCTGCATCAGCTCGCTCAGTTTGCCGGCGCGTTGACAGCGTCGTCGCCTCGTCCGACCGCTGGAGTTCCGTCGCGTCAAGCCGTCGCCGCTTCGATCTCGCACCGCTGCGCCTTCGCCAATCCCGCCATCGCGCCCTGCTTCCTCTGGTTTGAGGAGACGAAGAAGACACAGGCTCGTCCCCACGAACGCCCCTCTTGTTGACCAAGTCATGCGAGAGGGCTGGATCGCCTGCGCGCGTGGGCCAGCCGAGCTGCTTTTCCTGCCGGCCCAGCCGCTTCCTCACCGACCTGGGCCGAAGCCCATGGTGAGCAACCAGCAGCTTCCCCGGCCCAGTTTTCCTCAGATCTGGCCCGTGTTGTTTTTTCCCTGAGAGGACGATTTTTCTAATTTCCAGAGACAACATTTTTGCAGAAAACCCCCTAGACTACATGCATATAATAACTCACAATTGGTGCATCGGATTAAAATGAATTATATATGAAAGTTGCTTAGAATTTTGTGTAGAGTAATAATATCCAACTTTCATCTATGTTTGAAATGTTTAAAATGTTGTTTTTTTAAATTTGCTCCTATGCCATGTTAAAATGCTTTAATTCATAACTAAATAACCGTAGCTCCAAACCTAACAAACTTTATATGTAAATGGGGTAGAATTTTGCCTAGTTTAACATGGTGGCACCAATTTGCATGTTTAACAACTATACAATTTGGTTTAGGGAAGAACAGTACCATAACCAAAATATGCTCATGAGGAGTTTCCGGATTTGTTGTTTGTTGTTCCCGGCCTCATTTAAAATTGACTAGATAGGTAGTTTTGCTTTGCTTCACCCTCTTGCCATGCTAACAACATTTAATCTTGTTGGGTACATAAACGAGATCGAACTAAGTAACTCGAATGTGGTGTTTCGTCAATATGCAACGGAGTTGCATATTGAGCTCCACTTAATTTGTAGGGTTGTTTGCGCACTTTGCCATGCCATGCTTCTTTAAACCGGACATGCATCATACTCGGTTGTGCATCTTGCCATGTTGTTGTGGTGGTTGTTTACTATGTTGTTTGCTTCTTTCCGGTGCTGTTTCTTCGGGTTGGTTCCGATAACGTCGTGTTGTGAGGACTCGTTCGACTACGTCCGTTTGTCTTCTTCATGGACTCGTTCTTCTTCCTTGCGGGATTTCAGGCAAGATGACCATACCCTCGAAATCACTTCTATCTATGCTTGCTAGTTGCTCGCTCTTTTGCTATGCCTATGCTGCGATACCAACCACGTGCTTATCATGCCTCCCATATTGTTAAACCAAGCCTCTAACCCACCTTGTCCTAGCAAACCATTGTTTGGCTATGTTACCGCTTTGCTCAGCCCCTCTTATAGCGCTGTTAGTTGCAGGTGAAGATTGAAGTTTGTTCCTTGTTGGAACATGGAGATATTGTTCCTTGTTGGAACTTGTTTACTTGTTGGGATATCACAATATCTCTTATTTAACTAATGCATCTATATACTTGGTAAAGGGTGGAAGGCTCGGCCTTATGCCTGGTGTTTCGTTCCACTCTTGCCGCCCTAGTTTCCGTCATATCGGTGTTATGTTCCCGGATTTTGCGTTCCTGACACGGTTGGGTTATAATGGGAACCCCTTGACAGTTCGCCTTGAATAAAACTCCTCCAGCAATTCCCAACATTGGTTTTACCATTCGCCACCTAGCCTTTTCTTTCCCTTGGGTTCTGCAGACTCAAGGGTCATCTTTATTTTAACCCCCCCCCCCCGGGCCAGTGCTCCTCTGAGTGTTGGTCCAAATTAGAGCCCTGTGCAGCGCCCCCTCGGGGAAACTCGAGGTTTGGTTTTAGTTGTATGGAGAGGTGATCTGAGTGTGCCCTGAGAACGAGATATGTGCAGCTCCTATCGGGATTTGTCGGCACATTCGGGCGGTGTTGCTAGACTTGTTTTACCATTGTCAAGGATGTCTTGTAACCTGGATGCCGAGCCTGATCGGATTGTCTTGGGAGAAGGAATATCCTTCGTTGACCGTGAGAGCTTGGGATGGGCTAAGTTGGGACACCCCTGTAGGGATTTGAACTTTTGAAAGCCGTGCCCGCGGTTATGGGCAGATGGGAATTTGTTAATGTCCGGTTGTAGAAAACCTGAAGTTGATCTTAATTAAAATACATCAACCGCGTGTGTAACCATGATGGTCTCTTTCCGGTGGAGTCCGAGAAGTGAACACGGTGTTGGAGTTATGTTTGACGTAGGTTGTTCTAGGATCACTTCTTGATCATAGTTGTTCGACCGTGCTTTTGCCTTCTCTTCTCGCTCTCATTTGCGTATGTTAGCCACCAAATATGCTAGTCGCTTGCTGCAGCTCCACCTCATACCTTTTACCTTACCCATAAGCTTAAATAGTCTTGATCGCGAGGGTGCGAGATTGCTGAGTCCCTGTGACTCACAGATACTTCCAAAACCAGCTTGCAGGTGCCGCTGAACCAAGCAGGTGACACAACCAAGCTCAAGGAGGAGCTCGATGAAGATCTTGTCCTTTGTGTTGTTTCGTTCTAGTTGATCAGTAGTGGAGCCCAGTTGGGGTCGATCGGGGATCTGTGTAGCTTTTGGGGTAGTCTTCTTTTATTTTGGTTCCGTAGTCGGACCTTGATTGTATCTGGATGATGTAATGCTTTATTCTTGTAATTGTGCGGAGTGGCGATTGTAAGCCAACTATGTATCTTTCTCCCTTATGTATTACATGGGTTATGTGAAGATTACCTCACTTGCGACATTGCTTTCAATGCGGTTATGCCTCTAAGTCGTGCTTCGACACGTGGGAGATATAGCCGCATCGAGGGCGTTACAAGTTGGTATCAGAGCCTTCCCCGATCTTAGGAGCCCCCTGCTTGATCGAATCACTGGCGTTATTGAGTCTAGAAATGTTTTGAGTCATTTAGGAATTATATATATCAGAGAGTTAGGAATTCTTTTTACTCCTCAGTCCCTTCGTCGCTCTGGTGAGGCATCCTGATGTAGAGTTTTGACTCTTCTCTTCTCAAATTTCACTAGAAAAATTTAGGATCACGCGGGTATCTTGGAATCGTTCCGATGGTTTTGTGACGAGAACATTGTTCTTGGTGCCTCCTGTCATTTAGGGATTGTGGCAGTGTCCCGGGGAGTTGAGCTCCGAGGTGTTGTCGTCACAATTTTATCGTTGCAGTTCTGGAATACCTGAGTTTAGTTTTGCCGACATCGAAAATCTTTTTTATGCAGTTGTTGGTGAGATAACCTCGACGCCACCCAGTAGTGGGGCGGGAGTTCGGGAGTACTGCGATAACTCGTATAACGGATGCTTTTTGAAGGTTGAGGTAGATGATTTCCGAAGGTTTCTTGGTTATGTGTTGAAGGATGGATACAGCTGGATGTAGGATTTGCTAGTTTTGGGTGAGATATTATGCTTCCCCTGTATCCCCAACACCTGATTGCATAACCAGAAAATTTCGAGAATTTATAAGTGGGAATTCAAGTAGCTCTTAGGATATCTTTCCGACAGATGTATGATATGAAATTGGGGTTCAACGTCTAGTGGTCCGCCTATCCACGATTGGTTTTACAGTGGTCTCGTTGTGTCTTAAGGAGTCCTTGGCTATGCCGACTCGGGGACGCTTCGTATGTCATGTGCACTACCTTGTACATGATGGTGCTGTACGATCGAGCCCGTGTAGGCCCCACCACGAAAACTTCGGACAAAATCTCTATCATATGTTTGTTCCGGCTTATTCTGCAAGCCAATCCTTTGTTTTGTTTTGAGTTGTGGTATTCGATTTGCTTCAATGTCAAGTGTTGATTCCATACCTTTTCTAAACGGTGTTCTCATATTCCTATGTGGATACTTATTCTTCTCGATCATCGAGTTTGTCTTTTCAATTTCTTTTTAACCGGTGTGCTCCTCTTCAAATGGATCCAATCTTGTCAACATTCACAAGATCAATTATCAGTTCTTCTCAATGGTGTTTGCTTCATCTGTCTTCAAGTTTCCTTTGTTTTCCCACCCTCCCTCCCTTTGTTTCTTCGAGGACCCAGATTTCTTCATCAGGTATCCATTTTATTCTTGTGAAGTCTCTTCATTCTTTTCTTTCAATGTTCGTATCCGGTGATTCTCATGAAGATTCTAACGAAGCTTCAAGCTCGTCACTATTCACTCATTTTCTTCTCCGGTGGATTTAATTCAAGCTTTGGTATTGAGCATACTCCTTTTCTTTTTGCCCAATGCCTACTTATGCTGGTGCACCTCTTAATCTTCCCCGCTTGCTATTCTTTTGTTCCGGAGTGCTAGAGATATCTCAGAAGATTCGTGTTTCCACTCTTAATCCGTTCAAGCTATTTTGAGGATGTTATCTCATTCAAGCCTTTTAATTAAACTGGTGCAATCTCTCCTTTTAGTCATTCAACGGTGTATCTTTTCAGTGGGCCCTAACCCACAGGTCTTTTCCCAGGATCTTACCTGACTCTTCTTATTTTCCCGGAGCTTTTCAAATTCATTTCAAAGATTGACGTAAGAATGATTTATCATCAGTCAAATGTCTTTCTCCAAGATCTTTCAAATTCTTTTCATCGTTGGCTCAACCTTCCCATTCTTCATTCCGGAGTGTCTAAATAATTCATGGTGGTGTTTCTCGTCGTCATTCTCGGATTTTGAAGACCAAAGAAGAGTTTCTTTTAAATCTTTCCCCATTCTCTGCCATCCTCCCATAATTGTTTCGGTTGTGAGTATTTCTTTTCACCCATCCAGAGTAATTTAGAGTATTTTTAGTTTGATTCTCCGAAGGCCATCATTTCAGGATTATTCATTCTAGCTTTCAGCTCTCATCCTCCTAATTTTACTAGTGCATCGATCAAATATCCTCTAATCAGTGCATGATCTCTTCGTTCTCTCATATATAAAGTCTCTCAAGCATGTTCATTCATTTGCTAATTCTTCCCGGTGTTTTCTTTATCTTCTCTTCATTCATTTTAATTCTTACGGTGGTTCGTTCAAGAGTTCTCTTCCTTGGTTATCATATCAATTCACTCATTCTTTCCAATCCTACCGGTGGTTCGTCGAAGACCTTCTCAAGTTATGCTATATCTCTCTTAATCCTTTCCAACTGGAATAAGTAGTATGCCAAATCTGTTGCTTGTCATCAATCTAAATTGGTGAAGGATGAGCATAACATAATTCTTATTCTTCATTCACCCAAATGATTAATTCCTTATTCCAGAGGTTCATCAAATTCTCTATTTCAATGGTTTCATTTTTTTCCGGAGTTCCAAGTTTTCTCGGTTTTATCATCGTGAAGCTTCATCTAATCATTGCAAGGCATCAATAATATTCTGGTCATCCTTCACTTCTTTGTGATCATTCTTTTACCGGAGTTCTTCACGGAGGCTCTACATGTTGGCTTATCAAGGACTTTAATCCCTTCTCGAAGTTTTCATCGAGTTTCTTTTCGGAGGAGTTCAAGCATTCTTCAGCTTGCTATCCGGAGTGCAATTCTTTCTTCCATATCATTGGAGGTGGTATTATGTCATTCTTGATAATTTGAGTTCATGTTCCATGTTTCACATGTTGTTAAGAAACATGTATTTTAAATCCACCAATCCTTTCGTTGGAATTATCTTGGGATATATTTCACCTAAAACCTTCCCTAAGGATTGTTGCTATTATGGTGCTTATAAATGACTCAAGTTCATTTATCCTCCCAGTGAAATAAGTTTCTCGTCTTCTTGTTCATATCAATCCAATCTTGTTTCATTAGTCGCAGAATTTCACCTCAAGAAGTTGAGATTTTCTCCATAAGGCCACGACAAGTTTATTCTTTTCGTTGTTGGTTTTCCAACAACTCCGTTCGACCCCTCTCCTAAGGTTGCCTTTCAAGCTCAATTGTTGTGGTAGAAGTGGCTTTTTCTTCTCAATTCTTTTATTCCAATGATCTATCTTCTATTATTTTCTTCCGGAGGCATTATGATGTTGATGTCTTCGTCCCATCAACTCATTTTGCCAAGTTCATATTCTTTTCCTTGCTTATCCCATCTAACCGGAGTGTCATGCCCTCTTTTCAAGTTCTTCCATTCTGTCAAGTTTTTCCTCCATTCTCAACCGGAGTGTTGTCCGAGATCTTTCTTACCCCTTGTCCCATTCTTTTAATAGTTTTGGAGGCAGTGTGTTGTGATTTCATCAAGTATCTTCTCATCTTATCAAGTTTTTATTCAATCCTCCTTCTTTTCATTCGGGGTGCTGCCCGAATCTGTTCTCCCTTGTTCCTCTTTTCTAGCGGTGTGTTTTCAATTTCGTTCATCTCCGTTGCATTTTTTTCTTCAATTTGTTTAACCTCTCAAGGTTCTTTGGTCTCACTCGTTTATCAAAGAAGCAACTTAGTTTTACCTCTTCTCTTTCTTTTCCTTTTCGCTCCGGTGCCATTCTTGATCTCGGGACGAGATCCTCTCGTAGTGGTGGAGTGTTGTAACACCCCGACACCGTTGCGCCAGGTGCCTTCCGTTGTTTCGTTGTTGTTGCCTTGTCATTTGCTTGCGTGTCGCATCTTGTCATGTCATCATGTGCATTGCATAATCATGTTTTCAAAACCTTCATAACTCCGGGTTCCCCCAGTTCCGTCTGTTGACCGTTCTGAGCCCAGCCACACTTGCACGCGCTCATGGCATGTCCGAAATATTATTTTATAAGTGTCCGTAAAATGTTCTCGAAATGGGATGAGAGTTGGTGTGTGGTCTTGTTATAGTGTAGGTAGACCGCCTGCCAAGTTTCATCGCATTTGGAGTCCGTTTGACGCCCCAACGAATAACTATAGCGGTAGTATAGCCGGTCTAACGTCAGACGTTTTTGGTCTCCGGAAACAAATGTCAGGCCCTCTCTCTCTCTCTTCTCCCCCTCGCAGTCTCGCCACAGCCCACCTAGTCCATCCTCCTTCCCCTCTTCGCTTCTGGAGTTGTCTGATGCGATCGCACGGTCCGAAACCTTCTCTGCTCAGTGCGTCCCAAAAGTTGTCCCGGACCCGACCCGGGCAGTCACCACCGTTGTGTCTGGATCATCCCCAAACGTCTACAAAACATCTCTGTTTTGTTTACTAGACTTCCTAACCTATTTTTTCTCGACCGCCCGATCTAAATTAGAGGGTCCAGATAACCCTACCCTAATCCCCTCGCTATATGTATTATCCTAAACCCTAGTCCTAGCCTGTCCCATCCTCCCTTCCCTCGCGCCGCTGCCACTTTGTTTTCCTCGGGATCCCTCCCGATCCAGCCGAGCCGACCAACTCCCTCATTTTCAGCAAGGGCCAACCATCTCCTCCCCTCAATCCACCAATCCAGCCACCTCTCGGCCCACCAACTCATCCCTACCCTCAGCCGCCTCCGGATCGAGAGCAGGAGCTCTTCCCGAGTGAGAGTGCTCACTCCAGCCGGCGACCGCGAGCCACAGCTCGCCGCAGCAGCACCAGGCCAGTCCCACGCCCCCTCTCCTTCATCTCACTCCTCTGCTCATCTCCATCATCCCGGAGCTCTCAAATCCTCTCATCTGCTTCTTATCATAGGAATCGAATGCAATCGTCGAACGCCATGGCCTCCCTCGCCTACTCACGTTGTTCCTGGACCTCTTGTGCCCCTTCACCCGCATCTAGTGCCGCCATGGATTCGCACCAAGACCTCCTCGCCAGGCCGACCCAGTCCCCTTCTGTTCGCCTCGAGCGTCAAGCGCAGCTGCCTCCTCTACCGACTTGCTCCCCGCCGGATCCAGTGGCTCATAGCACCACTGCCGCCGTCGTCCTGCTTCACGAGGATGAACCCCTGCCTCCTCGCTCGTTCCAGCGCGCCTCCGCCCACGCCAAGGCCCCTGCCCTGCCTCTGCTTGCTTGCTTGAGTCCATCTTGATGCCCAAATTGTTGATGCAAGAGTGCTATAAAAGGTTAGTTCCTGTTTCTTAGAAGAGTATGAGCATTTGTCATTTTGGCCATGATTATTGTGTGCTGCATATGGCTATGACCTCTACATGCGTTTTGGGCTATGCCATGCCATCTTTACAGGGATGTACGCCATGTATTTTTGTGATCAATGTGGTGACTAGCACAAGCATGCAAAGTAGCTCTCGTGATATTGCTGATTTCAGAGACTTAGAATTTCACTAAGTCTTTGCTCTGCTATTATTTTTATGCCATGTGTTCATGTTGCTATAGAGATATCCATGCTTATTTTGAGTATGATCAGTAAGGATCATTTTGACATGTGGTTATGCTCTATCCATCCATGTCACTGTTTGCATTTCTAGAGTGCCCTAGCATGACTCAATCTTGCTCTACTTTTGCTATAAAATGTTCCTGGCAGATTGTTTACGTGTTAATCAATTTTGCCAAGGTTGTTGTAGTTGATCCATGCATGCTATGAGATTGTTCTTGCCATGGTTAGCTTCTTTATCATGTCTTCTTGCTGGTAGTATGCTTAGTTTGTCATGAAATGCCTTGTGTTGAGTGCATCGAGCTCGCAAGCATGCCTTCATAACTCTATTTTTGCCATGTCCAGTTTTTCTGCTAAGTCTGAATCTATTAACGAAACTTGCTATGTTTACATGGGTGGCATCATATTTTCTGATCCTTTTTGGCTTATGGTCGGTAAGGGACTTTTGTTATATGCTTTGAGTAGATTCAGGCCATGTATTGTATTGCTATGATCTGATCACGTAGCATGTTGTTATCCTGCTCTAAACATTGCTTCCTGATGTTAATTCCTGGCATGTTATTTTCACTAAGTCTGAGGTGTTGTTATCTTTTGCACTTTTGCGATACTTGTTTGAACCTGATCTTGTGTGATTTAGCCGTAGCTCAGTGTTCATCTTTTGTCAAGCATTTTGAGTAGATCACTGCTATGTGCTTTGTTGCTATGTTGGAGTGCAGTAGCTTAGTTTCTCGTTGCATTCTAGTTGGCATCGTGCTGTTAATCGCAGAATTGTGCCATTATTGTTTCGCTTGCCATTTGCAAACCGTGCATCCGATTCCGGTGATCTTTATATCGATTTCGACTGAAATCATCTCATATTTCCAGCGACACTCTTGGATTGCCAAGCTGATGCCTGGTTCAATCTTTTCCTTCTGGAGCTCGCATATGCATTGCATATCACATCCCGCATATCATGCCATGTTTTGCATCATGTTGCTTGCGCATTGCACCGTGGTTGATTGAGGTTTCCTTTGATTGTGTTATTGCCTTGGGTAGAGCCGGGAGATGAGTTTGTGATCGAGGAACCTGTTGAGTACGTTTTCGAGGATCAAGCTTTCGCCAACTCTGAGAACTTGGCAGGCAAGATGATCATACCCTCGAAATCACTTCTATCTTTGCTTGCTAGTTGGTCGATCTATTGCTATGCTGTGATACCTACCACTTGCTTTATTATGCCTCCCATATTGCCATGTCAAACCTCTAACCCACCTTGTCCTAGCAAACTGTTGTTTGGCTATGTTATCGCTTTGCTCAACCCCTCTTATAGCGTTGCTAGTTGCAGGTGAAGATGGAGTTTGTTCCATCTTGGAACATGGTTTTATGTTGGGATATCACAATCTATATTATTTTATTTAATGCATCTATATAATTGGTAAAGGGTGGAAGGCTCGGCCTTATGCCTGGTGTTTTGTTCCACTCTTGCCGCCCTAGTTTTCGTCATACCGGTGATATGTTCCTTGATTTTGCGTTCCTTACGCGGTTGTGTGTTATGGGAACCCCTTGACAGTTCGCTTTGAATAAAACTCCTCCAGCAAGGCCCAACCTTGGTTTTACATTTGCCTAACAACCTATTACCCTTCCCTTGGGTCGGCCAACCCAAGGGTCATCTTTATTTTAACCCCCCCGGGCCAGTGCTCGTCTAAGTGTTGGTCCGAACCTGGCAGCTTGCAGTCCACCTCGGGGCAACTCGAGGGTTGGTTTGACTCGTAGCTTGACCTATCCGGTGTGCCCTGAGAACGAGATATGTGCAGCTCCTATCAGGATTTGTCGGCACATCCGGGCGGCTTTGTTGGTCTTGTTTTACCATTGTCGAAATGTCTTGTAACCGGGATTCCGAGTCTGATCGGGTCTTCCTGGGAGAAGGAATATCCTTCGTTGACCGTGAGATCTTGTGATGGGCTAAGTTGGGACACCCCTGCAGGGTTTTGAACTTTCGAAAGCCGTGCTCGTGGTTATGGGAAGATGGGAATTTGTTAATATCCGGTTGTAGCCGCAACCGGAATGCCGGCAAGTGAACCATGATGTGTGAAATCAATACTCCTAGAAACCGTGTTGCTTGGTAGTTAATGGACACTAATATCATTCTTAGCGTGTTGGTTATCGAAACACTATTCTAGGATTGATCGTGCTACCTTGTTCTTATTTCTGGTGCACTCTTCGATCTTTGAGTTAGGATTGAATCCCTTGCTCTTTTGATCATATCGTCTTGTCTGAAAAGCATGATTGTTCTCGAGCTTAGTAACATACCGGTGGTTCGTAATTTTCCAATTATCTTCTCGGAAGTATCACCAGGTTTCCCCCTGACCGTTATGTTGAGCTCACGATCAAGTTGGTTTTCTTATAAACCACCCTTCTCCAAGAACCTGTGTAGGATATCCCTGAGCTAGTTGGTTGAGCTAGAGAACAACTTGGAGAGTTCGAAGATGAAAGCTTGTCTCGCTTAGTTCATCTCCAAAGGGATATCCTTGTGTGTTGTGTGTGTGTTGAAGAAAGATGATATCTTCATCGATTGGTCCTCATGATCAGTTGTGGATCTATTGTCTTGGCAAAACTTTGACTTGAGAATGGGCTATCGTCAAGTCAAATCAGAACCAACGATGTTCGTAATGTTGTCTTACTCGTGGTTCATCCCTCGAGCATACACCATTACATCTTTTGTTCTGACCAATGCTATCACTGTGTTCACATGATGGTGGAAGTCCAGTGATATGGAAATTCCGATGAGTTGCTATTGAGCCCATCAACAGCATTTTGTCTCCCCCATGATTCATGTTGAACATCAACCTAGTGTTGAAAACTTGTGTAAGCATTTTCTTCATGCCCCGTTCATGAAGTATATGTTTGGATGAAAGAAGTGACTTCCTCTCATTCATGTGCATTCGATGCAAGTTGCCGCCATGAATTTGAGAGAGTTAGTTTTGCTTCCTCTGGAATCGTCCCAAGTCAGTCATGCATGTGCAAAGTATACTATGGTTTGGTAGATTAATTACCTCCACCCCATATGTAATCCCTAGCACCCCAAGCCACTGATTGATTTGTTCAAGGAGAAGAAGTTCCTTCTTAAGAGCAAGACTTATACAAGGACTTCGATATCCTCGATGATGGTTCCCCACCTGAACTCGGTAGTGTTTTGTTGTAGGACTTCTACATGATCATGCTTGTCTTGGACATCATGTTCACATATATGTAGCAGAATCAGCTCATGCTTTGGAGCTTGCTATCTTAGTTCATTCCTCAAGAATCTCGCAACGCCATCTCGTCGACTTGTGTTGCAAACTTTCTTTGCAGACATGCTGATTTTGAAGTACCCTATCACCAATCGGATCTGAATCTCAGGCATATATGATGGTTGGGACATTCCCAACATTTGCATTTTGTCCCCAGCTTGCATCTCAGTAGTTGTTGTTCAGGATCATCTTCAAAAGTGGACTTACCATGGGTCCCATCCATTTTCGATGGTAAGCTAAAAATCATCCATTGCGTTGTCTTCAACAAGGTAGTACACATCATCCATCCTAGTCGGAGTATGCCATTCTTTTGAACCCCTTCCATCGATCGATTGTGATTACCTCAGGCTGGTATAAAGAGTTTCAATGATATTTGTATCAAAAGTAATTCTTTTGCCACTTAAGGGAAATGCTCTACGAGTCACCTTTCCCTAAGGTGTCCCGTTATGGAATCATGGCAATTACCTCCTTGCTACTTTGAAACCATGCACCATCCTACTCCAGCGTGGAATTGTTGCCTACCAATTTGAACCCCTGTCATCTATTACCTCCCATCTCTCTCGATGTGTGTTTTGTGTCTCAGCCCAAGAGATGTTTCAACGTCTCACTCCATGAGTTGATCTTGAGTTCCTCGATCTTTGAGAAGATCGTTTCCTGTAGAGTTTGCTTCCGTCGTCATCGTGTTGGATGAAGATCTCGAAGACAGAGACGTCAAGAGCAATGTGATGCAATATATCGGTATCTTCGAGAAGGGCAGTTGGATCGAGAAAACTGTGATAGTTTTGTGACCCCTCTGTCTTCTTACTCCACTTCTTGAATCTCAAGACGAGATTCTGGTTTAGTGGGGGCGAGTTGTCACATCCCTAGTTCTGGTATGCTCTGAGCTAGCTAGTCACGTGTTGCATCATGTTTAAATCTTTTTGAATTTGAAATGGGGATTGATCAAACCCTAGCACCAGATCAAATCAAATAGGTTCAACATAAAATCATTTTCAATAAACCCAAAATGCCCTTTGAAAATGTTCATGATTTATGATAAAGGTGAAAACCTCTGCCAAAAATGATGAGCATACTTCTTGGACAATTATGGATTTTTGAGTTAAATCATATTGTATTTGAATTGGAGCATTTAATGTCTATAAATATTTTAAATGCTTCAATACTTCTGAAAACAATTGGGGGCTGTTGGAAATAATTCAAATAGTGCCCACAATTATTGTCAGGATTTTACAAAATGAGTTAGTATTTTTACTAATTCAAAAAAAATCAAAATAAATAGAAAACAGAAACAGAATTAGAACGAGAGAGAGAGAGAAGGACTCACTTGGGCCGTCTTACCTGGCAGCCCAACAAACCAGCCCAGCCCACTAGGGGCATCCTTGTCTTCAACCTCTGCCTACTGGCAGCGGCAAGGCCGAGCACGGTGCCACGACACGCCACGCCGGCAGCTGCCTGCCTGGCTCCTCCTCGTCGCGCCCAGACAGCGCCCCGACACCCCCTGACCCCCCCTCCCCCCCCCTCTCTCGCTCTAGACCCCCTCCCCCTCGTCTGCTCTCTCTTCCTCGCACGCACCCGAGCGGCCCGTCGACGTCGACGTGCACCACCGCGGCCACCGGCCTCCACACACCTCTCCGACGCACCAAGAAGCTCCGCAGGTGACCTCTACGCCATCTTCGCCAAGCCAAGCGAGAGGACGCGCCCTGCAGCGGCTCCCCCGACCTCTTCTTCAACCTCGGTCCGCCGGAGATCCCCTTCGCCGCACGCTCGCTCCGACGCTTCCCCGAGCCAAACGAGCCGCCCATCCGACTCCCTGCGAGCCCCTCCGTCATCTTCCCCTCTCCCCATGGTAGATTTCTCACTGCAACACCGATGACCGCGAGTCCCGTGTGCCGCCGCTGCACGAGCTCATCGCCGACGAGGCTCCGGTGACCAAATGGTCTCGTGCGTGCCTCCGTTGGGTTCATGAGCTCTCGTAGAACATGTAGGTGCAAACCGCTGGTCCTCCCGCGCGCCGTGTCGTCGATTCCGTCGACACCCGAGCACCGGCTGCCGCCCAGCTCGCCGCTGTCGCCGCTATAGACCACCTCGCGCCCTCTCACTGCCACCGCTGGATGCGCATGAGCCCCAACTCGCCGTAGGACCCAACCGCGTCGCAAGCGGTGCCCTGTAGCGCGAACCCGACGCGTCTCCGCCACGGTTTGTGTCACCGACGGCTAAACACCGGCGGGATGACGTGGCTACTTCATTAGCTACCTAAGCACACCACTAACCACCCTCAGGCCCACAGACAGCCGGGCCCCACTGCCTAACTAACCGGCTAACTAAGCAAGATTAGGATTAATCTAATTACAATGGGCCCACGTGTCATCTTTGACTATGCTGATGTGGGCGTTGACCCGACCCCACCTGTCTGTGACCTAGGCAGCACTGGGTCACTGACCAGTGGGCCCCACTAGTCAGGTTTGACCTGGACGGCTCCTGTTGACCTGCTGACGTCAGCATGACCCAATGCTGACGCAGTAATACATTTTCTAGATTTATTAATAATCAGTAAATTCTAGAAAATGTCCAAAACTTTGAAAAATCATAGAAATTAATCTATAACTCCAAATAAGATAAATTATATATGAAAAATGATCAGAAAAATCCAATCTTTCCATCTGTACTAGTTTCATGCATGTTAGAACACTTTAACCTTGCTGTTTAGGTGAAACAAGTTAATGCACTAATATGACTTCATAAAATGGGTTTGCATTTGAATCTTTGGTTGAAATGGACTCATTTCAATATGTTCTAGCTTGCATTATCCCAAAACACATTCATATTGCCATGTCATAGCATGCATCATATTGTTGCATATCGTCATGTGTTGATTGTGTTCTTTCTGAATTGCCGGTGTTTGTCACCCCTCAGTAGACGTTGATCCAGCGATGAATTCGATGACACCGATGAAGAACTATACTATCTTCAGAAGTGCCAGGCAAGCAAAACCCCCTTGTTCATTCTGATACAATCCCACTCTCTCGCTCCTGCTCTCTTTTACTGCATTAGGACAACAGCGATTCAACTGTTACATGCTGCGGTAGTTGAACCCCTTTCCTCTGCATGACCTGTCATTGCCACATAAATAGATGAAACCCACTAGCATGAGTAGGAGTTGTTTGAGCCCTGATGTGCCTACTCATTCATGCTTGTTTGTCATGCCTGCTACTGCTTAGAGTTGAGTCAGGTCCGATTCATCGGGGATGAATTGGAATGTGGTGAACATGTCCTACTGTGTGTGAGCTAAGTGTGTGAACACGATTTGGTAAAGGTAGCGGTGAGAGGCCATGTAGGAGTACATGGTGGGTTGTCTCATTGTAGCTGTCCTCAGGAACTGAGTTCTGTGTTTGTGATCCATGAACATTTACTACCACACATTGGGCTCCGGGCGCTCCAAGCTCTCTCGACTTATTAATCAACCTGATCTCTGTCCAGGAGTTGCAACTAGTTTCTGGTGTTTGTAGGTAGTGTTAGTAGTCTACCAAGTGGCACCCGGTACAGGTGGGCTTGGGACAAACTAGGCACAGAGGCACGGTGTACCAAGTGGCACCCGGATGGTGGGCTTGGGAACCCTGCTCACATCGTTTGGGGCCGTGAGAGACACCCCGGCCGGATCTCCTTGCGGATGGAACCCGGATAGGCGACAAACTTGGACTAGAGACTTGTTGGTTAGTCAGGTCGTGGCCGACTCCCTCGCCAGGCTTCCGCTTGAAGGTTGCCAAGATACACGATGTGTACATGGTGGTAAGTGGCGAGAGCGTGTGTGAAGAAGTACACCCCTGCAGGGTTATCATTATCTATTCGAATAGCCGGATTCCTCGGATATGGAAACTTGGACCCCTTGCATTGTTCATAGACAAGTGCAAGTGGATACTCTAAAATGCGCAAGATAAGTGTGAGTTCTATGGATGGCGTTCTCGCAGGGAGACTGGAGCGGATCCATAGTGGTGTATTGGTATGGTGAATATGTGGACTCGTGTGTGCCACCTCAAAATAGTTGCTTGCAGTCGTCGTTCAGGTTAGCCACTGAGTCAAAGCTGGCTTGCTGCAGTTAAACTCCACTACCCCCCATTGTTGATACCGATGCATATGTAGTCAGTTCTCATGTAAGTCTTGCTGGGTACATTTTACTCACGTTTGCCTATTTTATGTTTTGCAGAGAGACTTCGGTCTCACTAGTAGTTCCGCATGGACATCGACATTTAGCTCGTTGCCTCAGCTACGATCTTGTACCCTTGGGAGGATCTTGTAGATAGTCAGGCTTCTGAGCCTTCTTCATTTGTAGTTGTCTGTACTCAGACAAGTTAAGCTTCCGCATGTGCTTGTTGCTTGTATGCTCTGAATGTTGGGTCATGAGACCCATGCTTGTAATATCTCGCTCCTCGGAGCCTAATGAATACTACTTGAGTTGTAGAGTCATGTTGTGATGCCGTGTTGTATTTACACATATCGAGCATATTGTGTGTATGATTGAAATGCTTGGTATGTGTGGGATCCGACAATCTAGTTTTTTATCCTTGGTAGCCTCTCTTATGGGGAAATGTAGTCTAGTGCTTCCATGAGCCATAGTAGTCCGCTACAGCCCGGTTCACCGGAGTCCTGCTAGCCCAGCACTACTGCTCAGGACACTTGACTGGCCGGCATGTGTTTCACTTCGTTCCTGTGTCTGTCCCTTCGGGAAAATGTCACGCGGTGACATCTGGAGTCCTGCCTAGCCTGCTACAGCTCGGGTGCCCGGAGTCCAGTTAGCCCAGTGCTACAGCCCGGATTCACACGCTGCTGACCGACATGCTCGATGTGATTCAGGTATGCATGTCTCCATAAGTTGGTGCCGTTTTGGGTTCACGACTAGCCATGTCGGCCCGGGTTCTCTGTCATATGGATGCTAGCGACACTATCATATACGTGAGCCAAAAGGCGCAAACGGTCCCGGACCATGGTAAGGCGACACCCGTGGGTATACCGTGTGTGAGGCCGCAAAGTGATATGAGGTGTTACCGGCTAGATCGATGTGACTTGGAATCAGGGTCCTGAAATCAATGCGGTGACTAGCACAAGCATGCAAAGTAGCTCTTGTGATATTGCTGATTTCAGAGACTTGGAATTTCACTAAGTCTTTGCTCTGCTGTTATTTTTATGCCATGTGTTCATGTTGCTACAGAGAGATCCATGCTTATTTGGACTATGTTCAGTAAGGATCATCTTGACATATGGTTATGCTCTATCCATCCATGTCCCTGTTTACATTTATGGAGTGCCCTAGCATGATTCAATCTTGCTCTACTTTTTCTATAAAATGTTCCTGGCAGATTGTTTACATGTTAATCAATTTTGCCAAGGTTGTTGTAGTTGATCTATGCATGCTATGAGATTTTTCTTGCCATGGTTAGCTTCTTGATCATGTCTTCTTGCTGGTAGTATGCTTAGTTTGTCATGCAATGCCTTGTGTTGAGTGCATCGAGCTCGCAAGGATGCCTTCATAACTCTGTTTTTGCCATGTCGAGTTTTCTGCTAAGTCTGAATCTGTTAACGAAACTTGCTATGTTTAGATGGGTGCCATCATATCTTATGATCCTTTTTGGCTTATGGTTAGTAAGGGACTTTTGTTATATTCTTTGAGTTGATTCAGGCCATGCCTTGTATTGATATGATCTGATCCTGTAGCTTGTTGTTATCCTTCTCTAAACAATGCTTCCTGATGTTAATTTCTGACATGTTATTTTCATGAAGTCTGAGGTGCTGTTATCTTTTGCACTTTTGCCATGCTTGTTTGAACATGATATTGTGTGATTTAGCCATAGCTCAGTGTTCATCTTTTGTCAAGCATTTTGAGTAGATCACTGCTATGTGCTTTGTTGCTACGTTGGAGTGCAGTAGCTTAGTTTCTCGTTGCATTCTAGTTGGCATCGTGCTGTTAATCGCAGAATTGTGCCATTATTGTTTTGCTTGCCATTTGCAAACCGTGCATCCGATGCTGGTGATCTTTATATCGATTTTGACGAAAATCATCTAATCTTTCCAGAGGCACTCTTGGATTTCCAAGTTGATGCTTGGTTCAATCCTTTCCTTTCGGAGCTCGCATATGCATTGCATATCACATCCCGCATATCATGCCATGTTTTGCATCATGTTGCTTGCGCATTGCACCGTGGTTGCTTGAGGTTTCCGTTGCTTGTGTTCTTGCCTTGGGTAGAGCCGGGAGACGAGTTCGTGATCGAGGAACCTGTTGAGTACGTTTTCGAGGATCAAGCTTTCGTCAACTCTGAGAACTTGGCAGGCAAGATGATCATACCCTCGAAATCACTTCTATCTTTGCTTGCTAGTTGCTAGATCTATTGCTATGCCACGATACCTAACACTTGCTTTATTATGCCTCCCATATTGCCATGTCAAACCTCCAACCCACCTTGTCCTTGCAAACCGTTGTTTGGCTATGTTACCGCTTTGCTCAGCCCCTCTCATAGCGTTGCTAGTTGCAGGTGAAGATGGAGTTTGTTCCATGTTGGAACATGGTTATATGTTGGGATATCACAATATCTATTATTTTATTGAATGCATCTATATACTTGGTAAATGGTGGAAGGCTCGGCCTTATGCCTGGTGTGTTGTTCCACTCTTGCCACCCTAGTTTCCGTCATACCGGTGTTATGTTCCTTCATTTTGCGTTCCTTACACGGTTGGGTGTTATGGGAACCCCTTGACAGTTCACTTTGAATAAAACTCGTCCAGCAAGGCCCAATCTTGGTTTTAGATTTGCCTAACAACCTATTACCCTTCCCTTGGTTCGGCCAACCCAAGGGTCATCTTTATTTTAACCACCCCGGGCTAGTGCTTGTCTAAGTGTTGGTCCGAACCAGGGAGCCTGCAGTCCACCTCAGGGCTACTCGAGGGTTGGTTTTACTCGTAGCTTGAATTATCCGGTGTGCCCTGAGAACGAGATATGTGAAGCTCCTATCGGGATTTGTCGGCACATCCGGGCGGCTTTGCTGGTCTTGTTTTACCATTGTCGAAATGTCTTGTAACCGGGATTCCAAGTCTGATCGGGTCTTCCTGGGAGAAGGAATATCCTTCGTTGACCGTGAGAACTTGTGATGGGCTAAGTTGGGACACCCTGCAGGGTTTTTAACTTTCGAAAGCCGTGCCCGTGGTTATGGGCAGATGGGAATTTTTTAATATCTGGTTGTAGAGAACTTGACACTTAACTTAATTAAAATGCATCAACTACGTGTGTAGCCGTGATGGTCTCTTCTCGGCGGAGTCCGGGAAGTGAACACGGTTCTTGTGTTATGCTTGTACGTTAGTAGTTTTAGGATCACTTATTGATCACTTCTAGGTCACGACCATGCTTTGCTTCTCTTCTCGCACTCATTTGCGTAAGGTAGCCACCATATATGCTTAGTGCTTGCTGCAGCTCCACCTCACTACCTTTTCCCTACCCATAAGCTTAAATAGTCTTGATCGCGAGGGTGTGAGATTGCTGAGTCCCTGTGACTCACAGATTACTTCAAATAGTTTCAGGTGCCGATGATAACCATGCAGGTGACGCAACCGAGCTCAAGGAGGAGCTTGATGAAGATCTTGAGCGTAGTATTGTTTCGTTTCCAGTTGATCAGTAGCGGAGCCCAGTCGGGGCGATCGGGGATCTATGCATTAGGGGTTGTCTTTCTTTATATATTTATGTATTCTGGATGATGTAATGCTATATTCTGGATGATGTAATGCTATATTTATGTATTGTGTGAAGTGGCGATTGTAAGCCAACTCTGTATCTCTTTCTTATTCAGTACATGGGATGTGTAAAGATTACCCCTCTTGTGACATGCCTACAATGTGGTTATGCCTCTAAGTCGTGCTCCGACACGTGGGAGATATAGCCGCATCGTGGGTGTTACAACTAGCTATGGCAATACATCTAATCACTCTCCCTAGTACTGGGTGGTGCCAAACTACTCTCACCACAAAGAGTATAGAAGCGCTTTCGATGTCGGCGTCCTCTGGTATTCCGGAACTGAAACAATAAGCACTGTGATGAAAACACCTTGGAGTTCAACTCCCCGGGACACTACCACAACTCCTAAATGACAGGAGGCACCAAGAACAGAGTTCCCATCACTATGATATTGGATCGATTCCACAATACTCGTGTGATCCTAAAAAAATTGAGTGAAAAAGGAGAGTAATGGAAACAAAACACCTACGACACGATTCCTCACCAGAGCGACGAAGGGGATAAGGAGTAAAATAATTCCTACTCTCCGATATATAGGTACACTACTGGAATCAGGAACTTTGCCGTCAGCCACTTCTTTGTCGTCAGCTAGCTGATGGCCAAGAGGGTCTTTGCCATCAGCTTGAGGAAACCTGAAAGCAAAGAAGCAGCTGACGGCAAAGAAAGTGTTTGTCGTCAGCTCCATCTTTGCCGTCAGCTAGCTGACGTCATAGAACCTTTGTCGTCCGCTAGCGGGCGGCAAAGAGGCATGGTGAGCCGATAGGGGGGTAGCTAACACAATTTCTTTGTTGTCGGCTAGCTGACGGCAAAGAAAGTGGCAGTTCTAACGTCCGGTAGCTAGGCTCTTTGCTGTCAGCTAGCGGACGGCAAAGAGCCTAGCCCAATATGTATCAGAACACCCTTGCGCCCTGCCCCTCTCTCTCCCTCTCCCCTCATCCTAACCCTGCACCGCCGCCCCGCCCCGGCCGCCCCCGTCGCCGCCACCCCGCCCTGCCCCACGTCATCGCCCCGGCCGCCCTGCCCCGCCCCGGCTGCCCGCTTCCCTGGCTGCCCCGACAGGCCGCACCGGCTCCTCCTCGGCCGCCCCGCCCCGCCAGACCGCCCCGACGCATCGCCTTGCTGCTCCGCCGCGCTGAGTCGTCGCGCCGCTGCGCCGAGTTGCCACCCCACCGCGGCACCTCGCCGCCCCGGCCGCTCCAAGGTGAGATATTTTCATTTTTTTTTGTTTTTTATATTTAGTTTAATTAAGTTTAGTATAATTTAGTTTATTTTAGTTAGTTTACTTTAGGTTTAGTTTAGGTTAGGTTAAGTTTCTGGTTTAATTTATGTTTAATTTAGTTAGTTTAGTTTAGGTTTAGTTTAGGTTTAGTTATTTTAGTTTAGGTTCAGTTTAGTTTACTTTAGGTTAAGTTTCTGGTTTATTTTGAACATGTGAAATTTATTGTTATTTGTTAGTTCAAGCATTTATTCCCGCTTCGACATCGACGATGCCTATCCCGCATCCTCATCGTCGACTCGGCGAAGGAGGCCTACTTGATCAGAGGGGCCATGTCCGATACTGGGCTCCGCCGAGCTGGTACTAGGAGGTTCTACCTTTCGGGGGGTGCAGGTTGGTGAGGAGTCAACCCGTCGTTTACCCGAACCTTGTTTGGTGGCGGTCGCGTGGGCCAGTGACGGTGTCGAGGCTTTCGGACACCGCGGAGGTGGCATGTCACCATGTCAGCGAGGAGGACGAGCACGTCCATCGCTACATGGTTGTGTTGGAGGGCAGGTTGGACAATACCTGGCAGGTTCTTCAGGGATCTCATTGGAGCTATGATCCTGTGATGGTTACTTCTCTTTGGGTGTCCACCGCCTACGCCGATACCCGTCATTCGCTATGGTTCTTGCTGTATTAGCGATGCTATATGTATGATACTATTTAAGATGTATTAGTGATAATATTCGATGATGTACGGACGCAACAGATGATGTAGTTTTGCTTATTCAATGCATGATAATTTAGTTTACCCGAGGACGAGCGGGTTAGGGGATTCCTCGGTGTCGATGGTACACTAAATAGCAAGTATCGTCAGTGCGAGGTACATGTGGTCGTCGGTGTCGAATACTACATCCATGGCCCACAAGTGACATGGGGGTCCTGCATCCTGCAGCAACAGTTCTCGGCGATGATGGCGGTCAAACACCATTGTGAATTTGTCCCGCGGCCTCAGAGATGACGATTGAAAGCTAAGTGTTGAAACTTGAAATACCCAAACTGACTCAAGTCAGTATGGTTGTTTGAAATTTCAAAACTTGGCTTTAATCCTCATCATAGAGGCTGCCAAACAAATTTGCGAAGGTGTTCGACCGTCATTGGCCACCAGAACTATTGTTGCGGGACACCAGGCGCCGGCGTCACTTGTGGGACGTGGATCTAGTGTTCAACGCCGACCACCTCATGTACCTTGCACCGATGGTAGTTGCTATTTAGGGTTCTATCGACGCCAAGGAACCCCTAACCCACTCTTCCAGAGCAGGTTACCCGTTGAACGTCGGATCCGGAGCAGTGCATGGGAAAACGAACCCAATCTACACATACTCGGGTGGGATTAGGACCTATATTTACCTATTAGCATCTAGGTTGCATGGACGTAATAAAAGTGACAAACTCCTTTAACTGATGAATATATACATGCTGATTTATATATATATATATATATATATATATCTTATGTGTCCATTAGCTAGGCAAGATGACTGATCGTGCGTGGATGTACACCGGTCACACTAGTCAGAAAGACATGACCACTGAATGGTTAACAAAAACCAAGGGGTTTCTGAGAGCCGCATTTGCAAATGGCCAGAGGATAACATGGTGCCCCTGCGCCGGGTGCAACAATTGGCACAAGAGGACAGAGGATGAAATGGGAAAACACCTGCAGAAGTGGGGTTTTACGCCAGATTATACGGTGTGGACAATTCATGGCAAGTCTGCCCAACGTGCCAAAGCTGAGGTGCTTCTTCGTCGCACCGAAGAGCATTGTACCGGGATGCAAGACATGGTGCAAGACTTTGATGATGCTCGGGACTCGGACGATGAGATGGAGGAATCTACAAAAGCCTTCAATGAAATGTTGGAATCTTCAAAACGTCCTCTCCATGAGCACACCGAGCTTTGTCAGCTGGATGCGATCTCACAAATAATGGCTCTGGAGGCTCAATTCAACTTGGGCAGAGAATGCTATGGCGACAATATTTGGATGTTTTCTACCCAAAGGCCATGTACTACCTGCAAACATGTACCAGTCAGACAAAATTTTCCGTGCTCTTAAGATGCCCTATGAGAAGATACATGCCTGTGAGAAAGGATGTGTCTTACTTAGGCTTCAGTATGCGGACTTGAACTATTGTCCCATTTTCAAGTCATCCAGGTATGTTGTGGTAGACAACGGTATGGGTGAGAAGACGCAGGCCAAAATCCCCGTTAATGTTCTTCGGTATATGCCAATCGTACCAAGACATCAACATCTTTTGATAGTCAAAGAGACGGCAAGACCGATGATATGGCATAAAATGGGCAAAAGAACCCAACTAGATGCAGATGGGAAGCTGATGATGGTGCACACATCGGATGGTGAAGCATGGAAGAGCTTCGATGCATTACATGATGACAAAGCGGCAGATCCGAGGCATCCTTGAGTCAGCATCAGCATGGATGGGATCAGTGTGTTTGGTCTGACGGCAGCCCAATACAGTTGTTGGCCCGTATTTGTCTTTCCACTCAATCTCCCCCCCCCCCCCCGAACAGATTATGCAAAGAAAGAACATTTTCCTGATGTTGATAATTCCAGGGCCCAACTATCCGGGGAAGAATATGAATTTGTACATGCAGTCGCTGAAGGACGAATTGCAAGAAGCCTTGGATAATGGGTTCAAGACATACGATGCCTTTATCAAACGGAACTTCATAATGCGTGTCTGGTACATGTACTCAACGCATGACTTATCGGCGTATGCGCTATTCGTTGGCTGGTGTGTGCATGGAAGGTTCCCATGCCCCAAATTCAAGGGAGCTCTTGAGTTTCATTGGCTTCAGGTCGGTCGCAAGTTTTCTTGCTTCGACATGCATTGACAGTTCTTGGATCCTAGCCATAAGTTCAGGAAAGACAAGAAGAAATTCATCACAGGTAGAGTTGTCAAAAACTCTGCACCACCTGCGTTGACAGGCCAAGAGACACTAGAACAGTTAAACGCTCTCGGTCCAGATCCAGAGCATCCAGGATTTTTCAAGCGGTATAATTCGAAACACGCCTGGACTCACAAGACATGCTTGTGGGATCTGCCTTACTTCAATGACCTCCTTTTCCCACACAACATCAATGTGATGCACACTGAGAAGAATATCGCCGAGGCACTTTTTAGTACATTGTTCGGCATAGATGGGAAATCAAAGGATAATACTAAGGCTAGAGTCGATTTGGAGGCGCTATGTGATAGGCCATTACAAAACATGAAAGAACCGAAAGGAAAGCAGAACTGGACGAAGCCAAAGGCATGGTTCAATCTTGGAAGGCCAGCTATGAGGAAAATTATCTTGTGGGTGCAACAACAGTTGATGTTCCCCGATGGGTATGCAGTGAATCTAAAGAGGGGAGCCAGTCTTGATAAATTGAAGATATTTGGTCTCAAGAGTCATGATTGGCACATATGAATTGAGCGGGTAATACCGATGATGTTGCATGGCTTCATCCCGGAGGATGAATGGCTAGTACTGGCAGAGCTGAGCTAGTTCTTCTGTGTTCTCTGTGCGAAAGAACTATCGACTGGCCTGCTAGAAGAAATGGAAGAGTTGGCGCCGGAGTTGATCTGCCAGTTAGAGAAGATCTTTCCGCCGGGCTTCTTTAATCCAATGCAGAACTTGATTTCGCATCTCCCAACCGAGGCAAGATTGGGGGGCTGTGCAAAATTGTTGGTGCTATGCCACTGAGAGGATGCAGAATACGCTACGAGCGAAATGTAAAAATAAACGTAGAATTGAAGCATCGATGGCTGAGGCATTCATTATTGAGAAGGCGGCAAACTTCATGACAGCACACTACGAAGCCAAAAATTGCCATTTGCATAATCCAGAGCCTCGGTATAATGCTGACAAACCTAAAAAGGGTGGATCCAACCTCAGCCTATTCAAAGGGGATCTCACACCAGCCGGTGCTTTTAATTCTTGAACATTGGATTCCGAAGAATGGCATATCATTTTGTTTTATATCTTCACCAACCTAACAGAAGTGCAGCCGTACATCGAGTAAGTTCTCCGTACATTGTTCCGCAACTTCTAATTCCTTTGCACTACTCTGATTCCCAGATAAATTTGATACAGTCGATATGTCGCCATATTCTCGTATAGAGCAGTGATCCAAAAGCATTCCGTCGAAGAGTATGAGCTTCTGGCAAAGCATGGACGCGGCTATCCCGGTTTCATCTCTTGGTTCAAACAAACGGTAATTTCCATTAGACAATTTCATTTCTTTGTCTCATTTGTGGCTAATGCAATAATCCCTTTCGTATTAAACTTGTAGGCTAATTCAGAGCTTATGGACGCCGAACTGAGACAAGTTGCTAATGGTTTTGAATATAAGGTCCATTCATTTGACAAATACGACATCAACGGGTATCGCTTTCGTACCTATGGCAAAGAGCTATCTATGGCCGATCGAAAGTCTACAAGTTGTTGTGTCTCTGCTATCGGCGAAGGAGATACAGAGTATTATGGAAGAGTTGAAGAAATTTATGAACTTCAATTCTATGGTGCAAGCCCACCAAATGTCGTAGTCTTCAAATGTTATTGTTTCCAACCGAAGGAGACTAGAAGGACTGATGAACATATAGGGCTAGTGGAAATCAATCAAAGCACCCATTTGGATGTTTCCGATGTCTAAATTATGGCTCAACAGGCTGCCCAAGTTTTCTATCTACCGTGGGCCTGTCAAAGTGATCCTAATCTCAAAGGTTGGGATGTCGTTTATGAAGTGCCGCCACGTGTTAGACCATTCCCCCCAATGAAGATGATTATGCACCTCACATTAACCCAAACATATATGAAGGAGAATCTTCCAAGAAATGCGTCTTTCCAAAAAACGTTTCAAGAACCGCTCTACTTCACTCTAGAACATTGAAGTAGACAGCGACAGTGAACCCGACTTCACCCCTTAGCCGGAACAAGAAGATCCTGAACTAGAAGAGGTTACTGCTGCGGATGACCTGTCAATGCTTGACAGATTACGTAGAGGTGGCCTTCCACATGATGATGATGCATTTATTAATGATGATGATGAGCATGTCATTACTGATACTAACGATGATGATGCATTTATAAATCCCAAAGCATTTATTGAACCAGATTATGACTAGGTATTCAATTTTTATGTTGTACTTGATTTATACAGTTACTTGTATGATTGTATGATTTATATAGTTACTTGTATATTTTTCTTACTTTGTATGATTGTTTCTTATACATAGTGCCATGGTCTTGCTGTGCGTCCCCATCGGCCCTCGCCCGCTTTATGATTCAAATGTGGTAAATTCTCTTTCATAACTATTTGTTGCATTTCTCATTTATGACAATTATGGCCATCAAGTTGACATAGAGATATTTTAATCTAGGAGGTATGTGAACCGGAATTTGAAACCGACCCTCTTGTTGAGAAGTCAAATTTAGTTGAAAAAGAAAATGAGTATTTGAAGGAAAAAATTAAAAGAATTGAATAAGAGAAGATGACATTGGAGTTGTATGTTGCCGATGTCGTTGATGATCACAAGATGAAGATGAATGCAATGTGCTTGAAGATGGATGCAATGCGCCTAAAGCTTAAGAAGATTAGAAAATATGCCATTGATAATGAGGCTTGGTATCACTATGCCATTGGATCAATCTTTACCTTAGTTGCGATCTTCATCGCATTTGTTGTGATGAGGGTAAGTTTTCTCTAGTGTTTTTGTTTAAAAATGCATACTTAGCTTACTTTCCTCCTAATGGCATAACTACCTAAGTTAGACAAAAAATGAGCTATACTTAGCTTTCTTTCCTGAAAATGTCATGATAATCTTTGTTACCTCCAAAATGATATAGACTTACCTTACTTTCCTCGAAAATGACATAATAACCTTAGTAAGCTCCAAAATGACCTATTTACCTAGCTTAGCTCTAAAATGACCTACACTTAGCATTTTTACCTAGCTTAGCAATAAAATGGCATTTTTACCTACCTTAGTTAGAGGAAGAAGATAAAATAGAGGAGAGGAGAAAAAGAAAGAGAAGAAAAAATCTTCTTCTTCTTCCTTTTCTTCCTCTTCTTCTTCTTCTTCTACTTCTTCTTTTTCTAGATAGTATTCTTCTTCTAACTTGTTTTTTTAATTTGCACATTTTCTTTAGATGAGGAAGCTTGCGTTGATGGAGTCTACTCTTCTCATTTATCCTTCCTTCTTGTTTTGATTTTGTACGATGAACAATGTCAAACTTGCTACCTACATATGTATGTATGGATGAAACCATTGTATGCTTGTTGTTGTATATGTTGGATATGTACATGTGTTGGATGAAACCAGTTGCTATGTATATGTGTTGGATGATCATATCCATATGGCAGGAATATGATTGTCAAAAGTATTTTCATATGTGTGTATATATATATATGTGAAATTATGTCAAATTGAATTATTTCAAGAAAAAACAGGGGCTATCTACACTCTTCGTCGTCCGCTGACGCACGGCAAAGAGCTTTTCCATCAGCTAGCGGACGAGAAACATGCCATGTGTTAGCTACCTGTGCAACCTGGGGCTGTAGGCTGCCTATTTTGTTGCTTTGCCGTCACCAGCGGATGACAAAGAACGTTTAATATTTGTAGTCAGCCAGCTGACAGCAAAGCTACCAGATAGGCCAGCCCCCTAGGTGTTGCCACATGGCACGCTTGTCCGTCCATTGGCCGACGGCAATGATTCAATGTCATTTGTTGTCCGCTGGCTGACGACAAAGATACAAAGGTCTTTGTCGTTTGCCAGCCGGTGGCAATGCACGCCGGTAACCCCTTAACGGACCTAAGATGACACGTGTGCCGTCCAGGCTCTTTGCCGTCAGCTGGCGGATGGCAAAGACCTTTGTATCTTTGCCGTCCGCCAGCAGCCCACAAAGAAGCCTTTGTCATAGCCTGTTCAGCTAGACGTGTTGTTGTCAGCTCGTGACGGCAAAGGTCTTTGCCGTCTGCCATGTGTGCCTTTGACGTCCGCCATGGCTGACGGCAAAGTTCATGATTCCTGTAGTGGTAGACTCATAATAGTTTTTTTTCTAGCCTCAACAACGGCAGCGGTTCGATCAATCAAGGGGGCTCCTATGGTCGGTAAGGCTCTAATACCAACTTGTAGCGCCCAAGATGCGATTCTATCCCAATGACGTGATGAACTCATGATTGGGGCACAACCGCATGTTGAGCGCATAGCAAGGTGGATATCATTACAACATACCATGTACTAAATAGATGAGAATACAAGATAAAGGCTTACACTCACCACAAACTACAACATTAGTACAATAGTTCATAAATACATAGCAATCATCATCAGAAGAGCAGGATCCGACTACGAAAGAAATCAAACGAAAAGGAGAACGACATCCACCCTCCTAATCCTAGGCTCCCGATCCAGAACATATCCCTTGATCGAAGAAGAAGAAGAAGAAGAAGCAAGAAGAACTCCAAATAGATCAAGCATCCTCTTACATTAGATCATCGCATTACCTGTACCTGCAATTGTTGTTGTAGTAATCTGTGAGCCACGAGGACTCAGCAATCCCATAGCCATGGGTATCAAGACTAACAAAGCTTAATGGGTATGGAATGGATAAGTGGTGAGGTTGCAGCAGGCACTAAGCATTGTGTGGTGGCTAACTTACAAGTACAAGAATAAGAAGATGAACTACGCATGACGGATGCAAACTAGTAATGATCAATAAGTGATCCTGAACTACTTACGAGTCATACATAACCCCATTGTGTTCTCTTCCCGAACTTGCTCAAAAAGAGACAGTCACGGTTACACACGCGGTTGGTGTATTTTAATTTGGATATGGTGTCAAGTTCCCTACAACCGGATATTATAAATTTCCAATCTTCCACATAACCTCGGGCACGGCTCTCGAAAACATTAAACCCTGCATGGCTGTCCCAACTTAGTCCATCGCAAACTCTAACGATCCACGGAGGAAAATCCTCCATTCCGGAACAATCCCGGTTCACAAGACATTTCGACAATGGTAAAACAAAACCAGTAAGACCTCCTCATGTACCGACACCCTAATAGGAGTCGTGCGTATATCGTCTCAGGCCACAATCAGATGGGACAAGCTACGAGTAAAACCGATCCTCGAGTTTTATCGTGGTGGCCTTGTAGGCCGCCCGTTTTAGACCAACACTCATGAGGAGCACTGGCCCGGGTTGTTGATTAATTATCCTTGGGGTCCGGAAAGTCCCTATGAAAATTTTAGTTGTCATTAGGCAAATGGTAAAACCAAAGTTGGGCCTTGCTGGAAGAGTTTTATTCAAAGCAAACTGTCAAGGGGGGGCATAAACCTCGATCGTGTTAGTAACGCAAAATCAAGGAACATAACATCGGTATGATGGGAACTAAAGAGGCAAGAGTGGAACAAAACACCTAGCAAAAGGCCAAGCCTTCCACCCTTTGCCAAGTATATAGATGCATTAATTAAATAAGAGATATTGTGATATACCATGATATCCATGTCCCAACATGGAACAAACTGAAACTACACCTGCCACTAGCAACGCTATAAGAGGGGCTGAGCAAAGCGGTAACATAGCCAAACAACTGTTTGTTGGGATGGTGAAAAAGGTTAGAGGCTTATCATGGCAATTTGGGAGGCTTGATAAACAAGTGTTAGGTAGCACGACATAGTAATAGCATTGAGACAAGTAGCCAGCAAAGATAGTAGTGGTAACGGCCATCCTGCCTGAAATCCCGCTAGGAAGAATATTGAGTCCATGAAGTAGATGAACGGACGTAGTCGAACGAATCCTCACAATCGCAACATTACCAGAACTATCGAGAAGAAGCAACACTCGAAAGAAGCAATCAATAGGGTGAACCAACAAGACTAACATGGCATGATGCACAAGAAAATATGATGCATGTCCGGTTTAAATAGGCATGGCATGGCAAAGTTCAACAAACAATACTACCAATTAAGTGGAGCTCAATCTGCAACGAGTTGCATGTTGACGAACCCCCACATTCAACTATTTAGTTTACTCTCGTTAAGAACCCAACAAGTTTAAATGTTCTTAACATGGCAAGGGGTGAAGCATAAGTAAACTAGCTATTTAGGCAAGTTTAAATGAGGCCGTAAACAACAAACAACAATTCCGGAAAATCTCCATGTGCATATTTTCGATTTGGTCATGTTCTGCCTAAACCATATTTTAGAGTTGTTAAACCGCAAAAGTAAGTGTGCCATGTTAATCTATGCATTTTCCACCCCATTTACATATAAAGTTTATTTAATTCTGAGCTACGGTTATTAAGTTATGGAATAAATCATTTTAGCATTTCATTTATGCAAATTTAAACAAACAACAAGTTCAAACATTTTAAACATGGATGAAAGTTGCAAATTATGAAACTAGTTGAAATTCTAAGCATTTTACATATAAATTTAATTTAATCCGATGCACGGTTGTTTAGTTATTAAATGCATGAACTTGAGGGTGTAATCTGTAAAACAAGTTTTCTACAGATAATGGATAAATCCATCATGTGGAAAAAAACATGTATCCAGCCGAAATTTGGATCGAATTGGGCTGCTCACCATTAGGACGAGCCCAGGTCGGTGAAGGCATAAGGCTGAGCAGCGGCGCGGGGGAGCTGGGCCTTGGCTAGGCGATGCGGTGGCTCATGCGGCAGGGCGAGGCGCGTGCGCTACGAACGGGCGGTAACATGAGACGGCTCCAGCGTGGTCGTCGACCTCCCGCTCTAACCCATCAGGAAGAAGCAGGACGACGACAGCTGGGCGGAGCTATGGGCGTGGAACGGCAACGCGGTGGCGACATCTGGCTATGAAGGGCTGTGGCTTGAGGAGGAAGCGGATCCAGTTGGATCTGAAGCGGGGAAGGGCACAGACGGTGTTAAAGGCCGACAGTGGCTACTGCTCATTGGAGGGGATGCAGAGGAAGAAGGTGGACTTGGTGCGAGCTCCCGATGATTCCAAACGATGGAGGACGAGGAGGAGGAGGGCGCATGAATGGAGGGAGGGCACGGATCTGGCTGCGGTCGGGACTTTGGTGGTGGAAAATTCGACGCGGCGGCCATGGCGATTTTCCTGTGAACCAGAGTGAGAGAGAGAGGAAACGGAGTGAAAGAGAGAGGGATCCAAAGGGAATCGACATGGGAAGGAGGAGGCATCGGGGAGATGGTGCCTGGTCTTGTAGGTTGCTGGGGATGCACTGGACGGGCGGCGTCGGGTCTATTTGCAGACGAGCACCAACTCGGGGAGCTCCTTCTCGGGCCCGACCGCGGAGGGGGTGTGGAGCTGTGCTACTTCTTGAACTTGCGTTGGTTTTTCCCTTGAAGAGGAAAGGGTGATCCAGCAAAGTAGAGATAAGTATTTCCCACAGTTTGAGAATCAAGGTATCAATCTAGTAGGAGACAACGCACAAGTCACCGAATACCTGCACAAACCAACAAACAACTTGCACCCAACACGATAAAGGGGTTGTCAATCCCTTCACGGTTACTTGCAAAAGTGAGATCTGATAGAGATAGATAAAGGTAAAGTAAATATTTTGGTTTATAGATCGGAAAGTAAAAGATTGCAAAAAGAGTAAATCGCAAACAAAAATTATAGATCGGAAACTTATATGATGGAAAATAGAACTTGTATGATGGAAAATAGACCGGGGGGGGGGCATAGGTTTCACTAGAGGCTTCTCTCAAGATAGCAAATAATACGGTGTGTGAACAAATTACTACCGAGCAATTGATTGAAAAGCGCAAAGTTATGACGATATCTAAGGCAATGATCATGAATATAGGCATCACATTTGTGTCAAGTAGACCGAAATGATTCTGTATATACTACTATTAATCCACACATCGACCGCTATCCAGCACAGATATAGAGTATTAAGTTCATAAAGAACGGAGTAACGCATTAAGCAAGATGACATGATGTAGAGGAATTAACTCAAGCAATATGATGAAAACCCCATATTTTTATCCTCGATGGCAACAATACAATACGTGCCTTGCTGCCCCTACTGTCACTAGGAAAGGACACTGCAAGGTTGAACCAAAGCTAAGCACTTCTCCCATTGCAAGAAAAATCAATCTAGTTGACCAAACCGGACCGATAGTTCAAAGAGAATTACAAAGATATAAAATCATGCATAAAAGAATTCAGAGGAGATTCAAATAATGTTCATATATAAGATGATCATAAATCCACAATTCATCAGATCTCAGCAAACACGCTGCAAAAGAGTATTACATCGAATAGATCTCCAAGAACATGGTATTGAAAATCAAAGAGAGAGAGAGAGAAGAAGCCATCTAGCTACTAGCTATGGACCCATAGGTCTGAGGTAAACTACTCACGCTTCATCAGAAGGGCAAAAGAGTTAATGTAGAAGCCCTCCGTGATTGAATCCCCCTCCGGCAGGATGAAGGAAAAGGCCTCTAGATGGGATCTCACGGGTACAGAAGGTTGCGGCAGCGGAAAAGTCTTTTCGTGGATGCCCCTGTTGGTTTGGGGATATATGGGAATATATAGGCACGGAAATTAGGCCAGGGAGTGCATGAGGGGCCCACAAGAGTGGGGGCATGCCCTACCCCCCTAGGCGCGCCCTTCGTCCTTGTGGCCGCCTCGTGGCTCTTCTGAATTCATCTCCAAGTCTCCTGATTGTCTTCTGGTCCAAGAAAAATAATCACGAAGGTTTTATTCCGTTTGGACTCCGGTTGGTATTCCTTTTCTATAAACTCAAAAACAAGGAGAAAAAACAAGAAATGACATTGGGCTCTGGGTTAATAGGTTAGTCCCAAAAATAATGTAAAATAGCATATTAATGCATATGAAACATCCAAAACAGATAATATAATAGCATGGAACAATAAAAAATTATAGATACGTTGGAGACGTATCATGCTGCGGCCACGAGAGAGCAGAGAGGTGGGTGCTGGTTGGCTGGTGGCTGAAACCAAGGTGGATGCGGGATGGATCTTGAGGAATATGAGACAGGAGGAGTGGCGGCTGCTAGGAGGATCCCTAGAAATTAGGGATTTGTCCGATTACACTGCTTAAATAGTGACAAGGAGAGAGTGGTAGGGGCTAGGTTTGGTGCTATTAGGTCCCTATGATTAAATCAGACAGTCGAGAGTAAATATGCTAGGGATTCCAAATAAGAAACCAAAGATGTTTTAGGAGTGTTTGGGGATGATCTGGACCCATCGGTAACGACAGCCCAGTTCGGGTCCGGGGGGAGTTTCGGGCAGGTAGCAACTGGGTCTGTGGGCAGGCAGAGAGGTACAAAGGGTCGGAGAACAAAAGAAAGGCCAACGAAGAAAAAGCGGTCCTAAAGAAGGTGATGAGGGCAAAGGGAGAAACACCAACGACAAATGAATGAAGGTTTTCAAAACATGACGACAACGGTATCGGATTTCAGGTTCGGCACACCCTTTAGAGGTTCGAACTCTGGGTGCGTGCGAAGAACTCAACCTCCCCAGTCTGCCTACTCGCCAATCTCTCGGCCTAGCTTGACGAACCAGAAGGAAACAAGACACGACAGCTTACCCAGGTTCAGCCCACCTTGTGGTATAAACCCTACTCCTGCTTTGTGGTGGATTGGCCTCGAGGTGCTGGCGATGAACTATTATAGTGGGAGAACAACCTCGGGAGGAGGCTGTTCCTGAGCTGGCACGGAGAGGATGATCTCTAGGATTCAGATCCCCCTCTATGGTGGTGGCTAAGCCCTATATATAGCGGCCTTGGTCCTCTTCCCAAATGTAAGGCGGGAAGGGATCCCACAATGGCCAAATTCGAAGGGAGACAACTAGTACATGCTACCCTAACAAAAGTAGTCTTCCCCTACAAAAAGCCTCTAGTCATCACACCTTGGTGGGCTCGGCGATGACCTCCATCCTACCGTCCTGGCGGTCTTGGTCTTGTTACACCGGAATGGAAACATTTGGCTGATTCCTCGGGACTCCACGCCTGCCCTTGCCTCCTTAGCACTAAGGGGGAAACTGGTACACTGCGCCCACTGGCGCCCACCTGGCCTTGGTCTTCATGGCTCACGTTATCCGAACCTCGCAAGGTGAGGCTTGCATAGAAATCTCTGCTCCTCGGGAGCCAGCCTGAGGAGGCTGCTCCTCGTGGAGGTCTTGGCATCGTCTGCCTCACAAGGCTTGGCCCCTCGCAAGGGTCTTGGGTTGTTGATGCTGAAGTTGGGCTGTACCAGGCAATTGGTGGGCCACGCCGTGGGATGCAGGCATGCAAGTCTGGGTACCCCCGTTCCCAGAACACCGACAGTAGCCCCCAGGCCTAAGGCATGCTCAAACTTGGCTTCGAGGCGAAGCCAAGGGGCAAGTGCGGAGCGCCGCGGGCCCTAACCGCCTGCGGCCTTGATCGACGTGTGGTGATTGATGGTACGTGGGTGTCTCCGCTTCCCCATCAAACCTCAGCAACCATTCAACTTGACGAGACTCTGCTGCATCCAAAGAGAAAACCATCATTGTGTGGGATCATGGAGGCCGGCGGTTGGCCTCCCTCCGGCTATAAATGAGAGGAGGGGCAGAGCCCCCATCGCTCATCCCCATCTTCTTGTTATCTGCTCCTTCTTCGTCTCGCCATCTTGCCGAAGTCCTCATGGCGTCGACGAGGAAGTTCTCCACCGCTGAGAAGGGTAAGGCCCCGAAGGAGGGGACGGATTCGCCACCGCCCAAGGGGGCCGCGGGCGCCCTCGCAAGTATGTCGTGACCCCGATGGTGGTCCCTTAGGGGCACAGGCGCACTCCTCCAAGAGCGAGCGCTGCCTCCAGCGGCCGCAGCGGCGCTTGTTCTTGCAACGGGAGGCACCATGGTCGAGGCAGCTCCTGCGACGAGGGAAGGTGGGTCATGGTTGTCCGACCTCCCCGGTCGCACTTCCACTCAGCGGATGCGTTCCCGGAGTTTGTTGTGTGGTCGGAGAGGCCCGCGGGCACCTGTTTCCCGCTCCCGCGCTTCTTTGCGGGTGTGCTTTCGACAGCGGGGCTCGACGACCTCTGGCTGCAGGAGGATGGCTGCTGTAGCAGGGCCTCATGGGCTTGGGTCGAGGTCATCGCTGCTGACAACGTGTCCTTGACCCGCGGCTGGCAGGCGTTTGCCCGCGTGCGCGGCCTGAGCCAGAGGTGCACCCTCCACTTCAAGTACGACGGCCTCGCGACCCTCTATGTGAGGGTGTTCGGGGAAGACGGCCGCCGCATGGGGTATTGCCCCAAAGACGGCAGCAGCGATGATGGGCTTGGCCTTGACGATGGCCGCGGCAACGACGAGGGTGAGCTTGCCCTTGGCGACGGCCGCGGCAGCCCCTACGGTGGCGGCTCCTCCTCTGGTGAGAGCACCAGCAGTGGCGGCTATGATCAGCCACCCACCGACGGGCTTGAATCGAGGAAGGTGACGGGCCATCTCGCCGTCATGCTCCGGTGATGCGGGAGGAGGGCTCGGACTGAGCTCTAGGCGTTGTTGGAGCTTGCCCTCGGGAGCTGCTGCAGGCATGCGGCCTGCTTTTGTTTAACCTTTCCTTTCTCCTGCATTTCAAAAAAATAGAGTAGCCCACTGGGGGTGTAATGAACCATGGCACTTACGCCACATGATATCCATGTCCCGAGTAGGTGCGGTTAGGGTAACTTAGCTTGAAGCGTTTGCGGTAGTTTCCCACCTCGCGAGGGCACGCCCTTCCAACGACACCTGGCAAAGCCTCCTTCCTGACGACTCAGGAGCCGCCAACCACAGGAGACGTTGTACACCTACAGAGTGAGCCGCCAACCTCATGAGACATTGTAGACCTGCAGAGTGAGCCACCAACCACAAGAGACGTTGTAGAGCTGCAGAGTGAGCCGCCAACCACAAGATACATTGTAGAGCTGCAGAGTTGTTAGAAAACTTGATGGGGCACCTTGTTCTTCCTTGCGCGATCCCCCAGGTGTGGGTTAGTTGTGGCTCAGTGCACCACATCGCGCTGCCCGGGGGGCACGGACTTAAGAGGGTGAGCATGTCCACGAGCTAATCTGAGAGCGTCTCGCGAGGATTAAGAAGGCCGAAGCACTGGGGCAACAGGGTTCCGGCGAGGTGTGTTTGCGTGCATCGGGCGAATCCAAGCATGCACACCTGC
Source organism: Triticum urartu (assembly GCF_003073215.2). Classification (NCBI taxonomy): domain Eukaryota; kingdom Viridiplantae; phylum Streptophyta; class Magnoliopsida; order Poales; family Poaceae; genus Triticum; species Triticum urartu. Next base: position 249,564,352 of record NC_053025.1, read on the forward strand.
CTAGCCCCCGCGCACAGGACGCACGAGGAGGAGCGACGGGCAACTGCCGCTCTTCCTAGGTCAAGACTGAGAGGCGAGCGAAGCAAGAGGAGAAAAAACCAACTCAGGCGAATGGAAAAACCTGGAGACATGGGCGATCTTGAACGGGCCCTCCCACATGGGTGAGAGCTTGTGCAGCCCCTCCCTAGAGAGCACCTGCCTCAGGACGAGATCACCCACCTCGAGCGCCCTGGAGCGGACGCTGCGGCAGTGATACCGCTGCAGCGCCTACTGGTACCTCGCTGCTCGGAGCGAGGATTGGCGGCGGTGTTCCTCCGCCAGCACGACGTCCATCCCCCGTGAGGCATCCTAGCGTGCCTTGTCAAACGCCAAGACCCGCGTGGAGCAATGCCTGACCTCGTGTGGGAGAACCACTTCAGCTCTATAGAGGAGGAAGAATGGAGTTTCGCCTGTTAGCTTGGTCGCGGTGGTGCGGATGGACCATGGCACGGACTGGAGCTCATCCAGCCAGCCCCTGATGCAAGCATCGAGCTTCTTCTTGCAGGTTCTTGCCTTAAGGCCTCTCAGGACCTCCGTGTTGGCGCGCTCGGCTTGGTCGTTGCTCCTAGGGTGTGCCACTAAGGCGTACATATCTGCGTCCCAAGGTTAGCACAATATGTTTTGAAAAGTTTGCTAGTGAACTGCGAGTCGTTGTTGGTGATGATGTGGTTAGGGACCCCGAACCGGCTCACGAGGCCCTTGATGAACTTGATTGCCGAGCCGGCCGGGATGGTGCGGATGGCCACCACCTCCGCCCACTTGGTGAACTTATCGATGGCGACGTAGAGGTAGCGGTAGCCCCCAGGGGCTCGAGGGAATGGGCCCAAGATGTCCCGCCCCCAGACCGCGAACGGCGATGAGAGCGGGATGGTCTGGAGACCCTGAGCAGGCTGGTGGATCAGCTTGGCATGTAATTGGCAGGCTTCGCAGGATCTCACCAGCTCGGTAGCATCATTGAGCGTCGTTGGCCAGTAGAATCCACTACATAACGCCTTGCCCACGAGTGTGCGCAATGAAGAGTGATGCCCGCAGTCCCCACCGTGTATGTCAGCCAGCTAGTCGTGTCCTTGCTCCCTGGAGATGCACCGTAAAGAGACATTGTTTGGTCGCTTCCGATAGAGCTCACCATCCTGAATGCAGTAAGCAGTGGCCTGGCGAGCTACGCGCTCCGCGTCTTCCTCCTTCTCTAGCAGGGTCCCCTGAAGCAGGTATGCCTTGAACTCCTCGGTCCAGCACCCCTCCGCAGGCTCAAGTGCGAGGAGCAGACGTGCCCCCGAGGTTGGGCCGCAAGCGGGGGCTCCCGAGAGGGGTGCTAGGGGAGCTCCTCCTGAGGCAATGCTGGTTCCGCAGCAGGGGGGCTGCTGACGGCTTGAAGAGCCGCTCCTCGAAGACGCCAGGCTCCTGAGGAGGCACCGGGACGCCCTCTTTGCGATGTCGTCTACTTCCTTGTCCGTGTCGCGCGGCACATGCTGTAGTTCCAGGCCCAAGAATTGTTTCTCAATTTTACGTACCTCCGCTAGGTATGCCTCCATGTGTTCGTCTTTCGGCTCGTACACTTTGTTGGAGAAGTTGACAAGGAGCTAGGAGTCGCCCTTGATGGTAAGGCGCTTTACTCCCAAGGCTGCCATAGCCATAAGCCCGGCGATCAGGCCTTCATACTCCGCGATATTGTTGGAGACCTTCTCGCCCTACTGGAAGCATAGCTGCACGGCGTAGTAGAGCATGTCCTGGATGGGCGAGATGAGCATGTCTCCATCCCCCGTTCCCTGACACGCGAATGTGCCGTCGAACTACATGACCCAGCCATCTGGTGCCTTGCTTCCCGGTGAGAGGGATCGATCCTCATCTTCTCCAGGACTGGGGATGTCGGTCCACTTTGCCACAAAGTCGGTGAGTGCTACGCCCTTGATGACTCTGGTGGTGCTGAACTCCAACTGGAACGCCTGTAGTTCTATGTTCCATTTGGCGACTCCCCGTGAAGCATTGGGGCTCTGGAGAACCCTTTCCAGCGGGTAAGCTGAGACAACCTTGATGGGGTGGCCCTGGAAGTAATGGCGCAGCTTGCGGGAGGCGACGACAAGCGCGAGCGAGAGCTTTTGCAGCATGGGGTAACGTGCCCGCGCATCATGTAGCAGCGTGTTGACGAAGTACACCGGGTGCTCGACGAGCGTGAAAGTGTTGGTGGGGTCTTGTTCCTCCTGAGGCTGTTTAGCCTCGAGAGCCGGGTCGTTTGTTGGGCAGCTGGGGCCTCAGGAGCTCCTTCCTGAGGAGCTTGGACATTTTTTGGGGCAGCCAAGGCCTCAGGAGCACCATCCTGAAGCTGTTGTGTTTCAACCAGTGGCTGAGTGCTGCTCCGCGAGCCCTTGGCTGGGCGCTCCTCCTGGACCGCCACCAGCGATGTGCTGGCCGAGTGAGGCGTGGCGGCCAGGTAGAGCACCAAGGGCTCAAGGGGTCGTGGCGCTACCATCACCGGCGGGCGGGTGAGGTACTTCTTGAGGTCTTGGAACGCCGCGTCAGCCTCCGGGGTCCACTCGAATGGTCCTTTCCTTTTCATCATCTTGAAGAATGGGAAGGCACATTCTCCCAGCTTGGAGATGAAGTGCCCTAGTGAGGTCACACAGCCCGCCAGCTTCTGCATTTCCCTGAGGGTCTATGGTGGGCTCATCCTTTCTATTGCCTTAACCTTCTCCAGATTGTCCTCGATTCCCCTGTGCGACACCAGAAATCCCATCAGCTTACTAGAGGGGATGCTAAACACACATTTCTCCGGATTGACCCGCAGATCTACCTTGCACAAACTAGCAAATGTTTCTTCCAGGTCTTCAATAAGGGTCCTTGCCTCTCAAGACTTCACCACTATGTCGTCGACGTAGGCCTCGGCGTTCCTCCCGAGCTTCTGGCCCAAAGCGATGTGCATCAGCCGCTAGAAAGTCGCTTCGGTGTTACGCAGCCGAACGGCATGCAGGTCTAGCAATACACCCCACACGGGGTCAAGAAGGTTGTCTTCTCAATGTCCTGCACCGCCATCTTGATTTGGTGGTAGCCCGAGAAGGCGTCCAGAAAGCACATCACATCGCACTCTGAAGTGGAGTCGATGATCTGATCAAAGCGCGGAAGCGAGAAGGGGTCTTGAGGGCAAGCCTTGTCGAGGTTGGTGAAATCAACGCACATGCGCTCTTTCCCGCCTTTCTTGGGGACAATGACCAGGTTCGCCAGCCATTCTGGGTACCGCACCTCCCGAATGACACCAGCTTCTTGCAGTTTGCGTGGCTCCTGGACGATGAATGACTTCTTCTCCGTGGACTGCCATCGTGCCTTGTGCTTCACTGGGTATACATTGGGGAACACCTTCAGATCATGCTCGATTATCCCCCTCGGAATTCCAACCAGGTCCTTGGGCTCCCATGCGAACACATCCTTGTTCGTGCCCAAGAAACTGACCAACACCTTCTCTTGGTATGGAGGGAGGCCGGCACCTATGGTGAAGGTGTCTCCTGATGCCCTATCCTCATCGACCAGCACCTGCTTCATCTCGACGCAATCTTGAGAGAGCAACAACTTCTTCTTCACTGGCACAGCTCCCAGAGCCTCCGGGGCTCCTTCCTCATTCGGCCGCGCGGCCGCTGCGGCCCTGGAGGCGAACTTGAGGGCCAACAACGCTTGGCATCGCCAAGGTGAAATCCGAGAAAGTACTGCCTTCCTTTGCATCTGCATTGTCCATCACTATTCATCATGGTAGTACGATGTGTTGCCAGGATCCTCGGCACAGATGTTGGTAAGACCGTGATGAATATGGAAATGCTCAAGTTCTTGAGAGAACGCTCAGACACTAGGTTTTATCCTCGGTATCAATTGGAATGTGCCTTCCATTTGCCGAGTTGTCTTATGACTCTAGTTTCCTTTCCAAACTGAGCATGCCATTCTTTCGAATTCCTTCAAACGATCAATTGTGAATTGTCGTAGGCTGGTATAAAGAGTTTCGATGATCCTTGTATCAAAAGTAATTCTTTTTTCCACTTAAGGGAACAATTCTATGAGTCACCTCCCCCAAGGTGCTCGTTTTCTAATCATGGCAACTCAGTCCTCGCTACATTCAAACGCATCTACCATCTATTCAAGCGTGGAATAGTTGCCTACCAAATCGAACTTCATCATCTACTACTATCCATCCATCTTGATGTATGTTTTGTGTCCCAACTCAAGAGATGTTCTCACATCTCATTCCATGGGTTGATCTTGAGTGCTCAACCTTCGAGGAGATCATTTCCTGTAGAGTTTCTTTCTGTCGTCATCGTGTTGGATGAAGATCTCGAAAGCAAAGACGTCAAGATCAATATGAGGCAATTAATGAACATCTTCAAGAAGGGTAGTTGGATCGAGAATACTGTGATAACTTTGTGACCCCTCTTCTTGTTACCTCGCAGCTTGAATCTTGGGACGAGATTCTTGTTTAGTGGGGGTGAGTAGTCACAACCCTAGCTAGTCATTGCTTGACTTTGCATAATCATCCATGTAACATGTTTAAATTCAAATAAAGTTGAAATGGGGGCTGATCAAACCCTAGCACCATATCAAATCAAATAGGTTCAACCTATAATAATCTTCAATGAGCCAAAATGCCTTAAGAAAAGTTCATGATTTCTGGTTAGGGTGGAAACCTCTGCCAAAAATGATGAATATATGTTTAGGACATTTTTGGATTTTTGAATTAACTCACTACCTATTTTAATTGGATCTAATAAATGCTTTAAAATAAGTTATACCTCCAATACTTCTGGATTTATTTTTTGGGCATCTGAAATAACTCAGAGAGAGCCCATGAATATTTTCAGAAGTTATGAAAGTGCTTTGGCCTTTGAATCAAATCAAACAGATTGAAATAAATAGAAAATAGTAAATAAAATAGAAATCAGAGAGAGAGTACCTGTAACTTACCTGGCCCAGGAGAGAAGCCAGCCCACCAGGCCCATTTCCCAATCATCACTTACCTCCCGCCAGGAGGACCGCGCGCGTGGCCGCCGCCCACGGGCACGCGCCTCGCCAGCTCCTGCTTGCCGCCGAGGGCCTGGACACCTCCACGAGTGCCACGCCACCTCCCCGACCTACCTCTCACTTCTCCCTCGCTCTCTGCACCTCTCTCCCCCTATCTCCTCTGCTCCCCCCCATGGCTGAGCATGTCGTCGCCGCCGATTGCTGTTGCCACGGCCACCGGCCCTCACTCGCCCATCCAACGTGCTCGAGACCTCCGCCACGCCATCCCCATCTACTGCTACCTCTTGAGCACTACGTTGGTTTTCCCTTGAAGAGGAAAGGGTGATGCAGCAAAGTAGCGTAAGTATTTCCCTCAGTTTTTGAGAACCAAAGTATCAATCTAGTAGGAGACTACACGCAAGTCCCTCGTACCTACACAAACAAATAAGAACCTTACAACCAACGTGATAAAGGGGTTGTCAATCCCTTCATGGTCACTTATGAGAGTGAGATCTGATAGAGATAATGATAATAAGATAATTTTTTTTGGTATTTTTATGATATAGATAGAAAGTAAAGATTGAGAAATAAAATAGATGGGAAACTTATATGATAAAAGATAGACCCGGGGGCCATAGGTTTCACTAGTGGCTTCTCTCAAGATAGCATAAGTATTACAGTGGGTAAACAAATTACTGTCGAGCAATTGATAGAAAAGTGCATAATTATGAGAATATCTAGGCATGATAATGTATATAGGCATCACATCGACGACAAGTAGACCAAAACCATTCTGCATCTACTACTATTACTCCACACATCGACCGCTATCCAGCATGCATCTAGAGTATTAAGCTCATAAGAACAGAGTAATGCATTAGGCAAGATGACATGATGTAGAGGGATAAACACAAGCAATATGATATAAACCCCATATTTTTATCCTCGATGGCAACAATACAATACATGCCTTGCTGCCCCTGCTGTCACTGGGAAAGGACACCGCAAGATTGAACCCAAAGCTAAGCACTTCTCCCATTGCAAGAAAGATCAATCTAGTAGGCCAAACCAAACTGATAATTCGAAGAGACTTGCAAAGATAACCAATCATACATAAAAGATTTGAAAGACGAATCTAATATTGTTCATAGATTAACTTGATCATAAACCCACAATTTATCGGATCTCGGCAAACACACCGCAAAAAAGAGTTACATCAAATAGATCTCCAAGAAGATCGAGGAGAACATTGTATTGAGATCCAAAGAGAGAGAAGAAGCCATCTAGCTAATAACTATGGACCCAAAGGTCTGAGGTAAACTACTCACACATCATCGGAGGGGTGATGACCCACTAGTGTAGGCGATCTATCGTAGCCTTTTCGATAAGTAAGAGTGTCGAACCCAACGAGGAGCAGAAGGAAATGATAAGCAGTTTTCAGTAAGGTATTCTCTGCAAGCACTGAAATTATCGGTAACAGATAGTTTTGTGATAAGGTAATTTGTAACGAGTAGCACGTAATAAAAGTAAATAAGATGTAGCAAGATGGCCCAATCCTTTTTGTAGCAAAGGACAAGCCTAGACAAACTCTTATATGAAGGAAAGCGCTCCCGACGACACACGGGAATTATCTTCAAGCTAGTTTTCATCACGATCATATGATTCGCGTTCGGGACTCTCATAATTTGATATGTGGGTGGACCGGTGCTTGGGTACTGTCCTTACCTGGACAAGCATCCCACTTATAATTAACCCCCATTGCAAGCATCAGCAACTACAACAGAAGTATTAAGGTAAACCTAACCATAGCATGAAACATATGGATCCAAATCAGCCCCTTACAAAGCAACGCATAAACAAGGGTTTAAACTTCTGTCACTCTGGCAACCCATCATCTACTTATTACTTACCAATGCCTCCCTCTAGGACCAAACAATGGTGAAGTGTCATGTAGTCGACATTCACATGACACCACTAGAGGGATGACAACATACATCTCATCAAAATATCGAACGAATACCAAATTCACATGACTACTTATAGCAAGACTTCTCCCATGTCCTCAGGAACAAACGTAACTACTCACAAAGCATATTCATGTTCATAATCAGAGGGGTATTAATATGCATAATGGATCTGAACATATGATCTTCCACCAAGTAAACCAACTAGCATCAACTACAAGGAGTAATCAACACTACTAGCAACCCACAAGTATCAATCTGAGGTTTGGATACAAAGATTGGATACAGGAGATGAACTAGGGTTTGAGATGAGATGGTGCTGGTGAAGATGTTGATGGATATTGACCCCCTCCCAATGAGAGGATCGTTGGTGATGAAGATGGTGATGATTTCCCCCTCCCAGAGGGAAGTTTCCCCGGCAGAACAGCTCCGTCGGAGCCCTAGATTGGTTCCGCCAAGGTTCCGCCTCGTGGCGGCGGAGTTTCGTCCCGTGAGCTAGCTTATAATTTTTTCTCGGACGAAAGACCTCATATAGCAGAAGATGGGAATCAAAGGGCCACCAGGGGGCCCACGAGGCAGGGGCGCGCCCAGGGGGGTAGGGCACGCCCCCACCCTCATGGACGGTGGGTGGGCCCCCTCTAGTACTTCTTTCGCCCAATATTTTTTATATATTCTGAAACGTGCTCCCGTGATGTTTCAGGACTTCTGGAGATGTGCAGAATAGGTCTCTAATATTTGCTCCTTTTCTAGCCGAAAATACCAGCTGTCGGCATTCCCTCTCTTCATGTAAACCTTGTAAAATAAGAGAGAATAGGCATAATTATTGTGACATAATGTGTAATAACAGCCCGTAATGCAATAAATATCGATATAAAAGCATGATGCTAAATGGACGTATCAACTCCCCCAAGCTTAGACCTCGCTTGTCCTCAAGCGAAAACCGAAATCAGAAAATATGTCCACATGTTTGGAAATAGAGGTGTCGATAAAAATAAAATACGGACATGAGGGCATCATGATTATTCTTAGAGCAGCAACACATATATACATTGTCATATGATCTCTTATGCTAAAGTAACAATTCAATCACAATTTCAAGTACGAATCATAAACTTCATTGAGAACCAACAAACTCTAATCTCAGTCATTGAGGCAATTGCAATTTATCATAACATAGGAAAGAGTCAATATAAGCGCTTTTCAGCAAGTCGACATACTCAACTATCATTTAGTATTTCATAATTGCTAACAATCATGCGATATTTATGGTTATGAAGTTTTAATCAGACACAGAGAAAGACAGGGGCTTATAGTTTTGCCTCCCAATGTTTTACCTCAAGGGTAATGTCAACAATAATAGTTCATGAAAACTCGCATCCAATTAGCTATATTTATCATGATCTTTCCAACACATTGTGATTGCCAAAGGATAAAATGTAAAAAGGAAATGTGAATATCACCATGACTCTTTGCATGAAGTATAAGACAAGAATAAAAGATAGGCCTTTTGCAGAGGGAAGCAGAGGTTGTCATGCGCTTTTATGGTTGGATGCACGAAATCTTAATGCAAAAGAACGTCACTTTATATTGCCACTTGTGATATGGACCTTTATTATGTAGTCCGTCGCTTTTATTTCTTCCACATCACAAGATTGTATAAAGCTTATTTTCTCCACACTAATAAGTCATACATATTTAGAGAGCAATTTTTATTGCTTGCACCGATGACAACTTACTTGAAGGATCTTACTCAATCCATAGATAGGTATGGTGGACTCTCATGGCAAAAACGGGTTTAGTGATATTTGGAAGCACAAGTAGTATCTCTACTTGGTGCAAAGAAATTGGCTAGCAAGAGAGGGAAAGGCAAGCTCAATATGTTGGATGATCCATGACAATATAATTTATATCAGATGTAAGAAAACATAACCCATTACATTTTCTTCCTTGTCCAACATCAACTCTTTAGCATGTTATATTTTAATGAGTGCTCACAATTATAAAAGATGTCCAAGATAGTATATTTATATGTGAAAACCTCTCTTTCTTTATTACTTCCCATTAATTGCAACGATGACCAAAACTATGTTTGTCAACTCTCAACAACTTTTATTCATCATACTCTCTATATGTGAGCTCAATACTCTCCATAAGATCCATATGATCTCTTTATTTCTTTTTATTTCTTCTCTTTTATTCTATTCCCTCAAGATCATAGCAAAATAATCAAGCCCTTGACTCAACACTAATCTTTATTATATATAGCTCACGGGCTCGATTACATAAGAAAGATCATAAAGCAAAACTCGCAACTAGATCATACTAAAACTTTATTCTACTAGATCAAGATATTATCAAAAGGATCGAACTAAGAAAAACGGTAAAGATAGAAGTGATGATGATACAATACCGGGGCACTCCCCCAAGCTTGGCAGTTGCCAAGGGGAGTGCCCATACCCGATGCTCAGTTCTTCTTTGTTGGTGAATGTAACACCCTCGATGCGGCTATATCTCCCACGTGTCGAAGCACGACTTAGAGGCATAACTGCATTGAAAGCAATGTCGCAAGTGAGGTAATCTTCACACAACCCATGTAATACATAAGGGAAAGAGATACATAGTTGGCTTACAATCGCCACTTCACACAATACATGAATAAAGCATTACATCCACCACATAGAATCAAGGTCCGGCTACGGAACCAAAATGAAAGAAGACAACCCCAAAAGCTACACAGATCCCCGATCGACCCCAACTGGGCTCCACTACTGATCAACTAGAACGAAACAACACGAAGGAAAAGATCTTCATCGAGCTCCTCCTTGAGCTTGGTTGCGTCACTTGCTCGGTAACATTGGCACCTGCAAACGGGTTTTGGAAGTATCTGTGATTCACGGGGACTCAGCAATCTCACACCCTCGCGATCAAGACTATTTAAGCTTATGGGTAAGGTAAAAGTATGAGGTGGAGCTGCAGCAAGCGACTAGCATATATGGTGGCTAACATACGCAAATGAGAGCAAGAAGAGAAGGAAAAAGCACGTTCGAACAACTATGATCAAGAAGTGATCCTAGAACAACCTACGTCAAGCATAACTCCAACACCGTGTTCACTTCCCGGACTCCGCCGAGAAGAGACCATCATGGTAACACAGGCGGTTGATGTATTTTAATTAAGGTCAACTTCAGGTTTTCTACAACCGGACATTAACAAATTCCCATCTGCCCATAACCGCGGGCACGGCTTTCGAAATTAAAATTCCTGCAGGGGTGTCCCAACTTAGCCCATCACAAGCTCTCACGGTCAACGAAGGATATTCCTTCTCCCAAGATAATCCGATCAGGCTCGGCATCCAGGTTACAAGACATCCTCGACAATGGTAAAACAAGTCCAGCAAAGCCACCCGAATGTGCCGACAAATCCCGATAGGAGCTGCACATATCTCGTTCTCAGGGCACACCGGATTGTCCAAACTTCCAGTAGGCCAGCCCAGAGTTGCCCCTAGTGGCCACCGGTGGCTGACAGGTTGGACCAACACTCAGAGGAGCACTGGCCCGGGGGTTTAAATAAAGATGACCCTTGAGTCTGCAGAACCCAAGGGAAAGAAAAGGCTAGGTGGCAAATGGTAAAACCAAGGTTGGGCCTTGCTAGAGGAGTTTTATTCAAGGCGAACTGTCAAGGGGTTCCCATTATAACCCAACCACGTAAGGAACGCAAAACCCGGGAACATAACACCGATATGACGGAAACTAGGGCGGCAAGAGTGGAACAAAACACCAGGCATAAGGCCGAGCCTTCCACCCTTTACCATGTATATAGATGCATTAATTAGATAAAAGATATTGTGATATCCCAACAAGTAAACATGTTCCAACAAGAAACAACATCTCCATGTTCCAACCAGGAACAAACTTCAATCTTCACCTGCAACTAACAACGCTATAAGAGGGGCTGAGCAAAGCGGTAACATAGCCAAACAACGGTTTGCTAGGACAAGGTGGGTTAGAGGCTTGGCTCAACAATATGGGAGGCATGAAAAGCAAGTGGTAGGTATCGCAGCATAGGCATAGCAAAAGAGCGAGCAAATAGCAAGCAAAGATAGAAGTGATTTCGAGGGTATGGTCATCTTGCCTGAGATCCCGCAAGGAAGAATAACGAGTCCATGAAGAAGACAACCGGACGTAGTCGAACGGTTCCTCACAAATGCGACGTTGTCGGAACCAACCCAAAGAAGCAACACCGGAAAGAAGCACACAACATAGTAAACAAACCACACACGAACATGGTATGATATGCGGGATGCGGTATGATGAGGACATCAATACCATTGTTACACCCACAACCCCTACTGTTACACATACTGGACCAATTACTAGAGCTCGCGCACGCCAATTAAATTACCAGGTACTTTCGTTTCTTGGTAATGATTCTAATGTTCATGAGATTATGATGCTGCCTAAATTGGATACATTTGTTTTGCTTACAAATGAAGGTCCTAGCTTGGAGAAGGATGAACATTGGAGCAAGAACACGAATGGAGTTGATGGCATGCGCAAGGGGATCAAGAACGGAGTTACAAGTGATGATTTCAGGACTTTGAAGCCACCATCTCATCGAAACATCGGGACACCTTTGCCTCTATCACGGTATGCGATGCATATGCATGATTTGCAAAGGGGTGATTGAACCTGGCCTCAAATTGGAAATCCAAGAGTTCCACTATAAAGGTGATGTGATTTCAGTTGAAATCGATATAAAGATCACCGGAATCGGAAGCACGGTTTGGAAATGGCAAGCAAAACAAATATGGCACCGGTGTGCGATAAACAGCAAGTGGCCATATAAATGCATCAAGATAAATATGCTACAGAACTCAAACATGGCAAGAAAATACATGGCAGGCATCGACTCAAGAAGCTTGACAAAAGATGAACACTGAGCTACGGCTAGTTCATCCATTAAAAGGTTCAAACAAGCATGGCAAAAGTGCAAATGATAACAGGTTTCAGACTTAGTGAAATTAACACAAGTCTGGAATTTATCATCAGGAAGCACACTTTAGAGCATGAAAACTACATGCTACAGGAACATAACATGGCAAATCAAGGCATGGCATGAAGCTACTCAAAGAACTTAACAAAAGGCCCTTAGTGACCTTGAGCCAAAAGGGATCAGAGAATACAATTGCAAGCATGTGAACATAGCAAAAACATAAACAGATTCAGACTTAGTGAAAAACTGGAGCATGCAAAACAGTTAACGAGTAGGCATGTTTACAAGCTCGATGCACTCACCGCAAAGCATGGAATGACAAAATAAGCATACACCCATCAAGAAGACATGGCATAGAATCTAGACATGGCAAGAACAACAACATAGCATGCACGGATCAATAGCAACAACCTCGGCAAAATCGCTAAACATGTCAACGATCTGCCAGGATTCACTTTATAGCAACAGTAGAGCTCGATTGACTCAAGCTAGGGTGCTCCATAATTGGAAACAAAGACATGGATGGATAAAGCACCACAATATTAACAAAACATCCTGACTGATCATCCTCAAAAGAGACACGGATCACTAGGAAACAACATGAACATATGGCATAACAACAAAAACAGAACAAGGACTTAGTGAAATTCTAAGTCCCTGAAATCAGCATTACCGATTAAGCTACTTTGCATGCTTGTGCTAGTAACCACATAGATCACAAAAATACATGGCAAGCACCTCTGTAAAGATGACATGGCATATAACAAAACACATGTAGAGCTCAGGGTCATAGCATGCACACATTAATCATGGCAAAATGACAAAATGCCATTTGCTGAAACAGATCGGACAAATTCCTCATATAGCCCTCTTCCAACAGCATTTCGGGCATAAAGATGAGCTCAAATGAAAATGATGCAATGAGATGAAATGATGTACTCGTCGAGACGAACATTTTGATATGCTACACGCACGAATCGGAGCTACGGATGCAGAGTTATGACATGATGAAGGAGGCATAAAAATATAGCAGAACTGGGACTTAGACGGAAAAAAATAGACCTCGGTGAACAGGGTCAACGGGCGGTTGGGCCAAATCACGGTGAGGCCCGCCGGCGCTGGAGGGGTGTTGGCCTCGGACGGAGATGGGCCGCGGAGAGGCCCACGGTAGGCGCGAGCGCGGTCAACGCAGCCCGCATCGTTGTCCTCCTTGATCCCTCCTGGATCGAGGGAGCCAGCGACGGTGGTGCCCGGTGACGATGGCGAGGCGGCGGAGCCAAGGCGAGGCGGGGCGGGGACTGGCCGGATCCAGGCGAATCAGGGGCTGCCGGATCCATTCCCGGCGGCAGTGGAGGCGCTGGTCGCCGGCGAGGTCAGGGGCCGGAGCGGGTGGCGCGTGGCACGCGGGATGAGACGGGCGGTGGCGGAGCTTAGTGCGGAACAGCGGCGGGGCGCGGTTGCCGGTGGAATGGCGTGGCGGCGCGGCGAGCAGATCCGTCGATGGAGAAGGGCGGCGGCCTCGGGACCAGGCGGCGGTGACCGTGCTCCGACGGGGCGGACGGCGAGCGGCGCGAGGGCGTGCTGCGGTGGTGCGGAGCAACTCCGGCGACCGGAAGCGAAGAAGACGGCGGGGCGGACGGCGCGGCTCGGTCGGGAGGGCGGCGCGGCGGATCCGGGCCGGGCGGGCCGGATCTGGGCGTCTCGGGCTCGGCGACGCGGGGACGGCGGCGGCGACAGGTGGAAGCCCCTCATTGGGCGCGGGTGGATACTTGTCGGCTCCGGATTGGGCGAAGGCGGCGGCGGACATGTCCGGGCAGGGGGAAATTTGTCCGGCGGCACGGAGAGGAGAGATCTAGGGTTTGTACCGCGGAATTTTTGGGGGAGGTCACATATTTATAGGTAGAGGGAGCTAGGAGAGTCCAAATGAGGTGCGGTTTTCGGCCACGTGATCGTGATCGAACGACCAAAATGATGGAGGGGGTTTAGGTGGGTTTTGGGCCACTTTGGAGGGGTGTTGGGCTGCAACACACACAAGGCCTTTTCGGTCCCTCGGTTAACCGTTGGAGTATCAAACGAAGTCCAAATGGCACGAAACTTGACAGGCGGTCTACCGGTAGTAAACCAAGGCCGCATGAAAAGTCTCGGTCCAATCCGAAAACGTTTAACACCCGCACACGGAAAGAGGTAGAAAGGGACACCGAATGACATAGGAGCACCGGATTACAAAACGGACAACGGGGAAAATGCTCGGATGCATGAGACGAACAAGTATGCAAATGAAATGCACATGATGACATGATATGACATGCATGACACGCAAGCAATGAAAAGGCAACAACAGCGAATAACTGGAAGACACCTGACACATCGGTCTCGGGGTGTTACAGTGAAGAAGGTGTTGGGGATGATGGGTAGTCGCACATCGAGCGTAAGAGATCCTCCAATTTGCAGATAATGCCCTTGAGTGCAATGATATGCTCCTTCAACAAAATATTTTCACTTGTGAGATACTTGTTTTGAATGCGAGCTAATTCAATCATCTTGAAAGCTTCAATCTCCGTTGGGGTAAGGAGATTGTGGTGACATTGAAGGATGTCTTCTTCTGCTACTGCCGGAACTTGATCCCCCATGGCCTTCTTGATCCATCATCCTTGTTGATCTCTCCTGGTTCTTCTCTCTTCAGCTCTATCTTCATTAGCGAAGCATCGTTGCCCTCATTGTTGGAGGAGGAGGGAGACGGCATGATGCTTGGCCTTGACAACCCTGGCAGAAAATAGCTCGAAACAAGAACATGAGATTTTTGCGTGATACGGTGGTCAAAACCTTCGGGAGATTATATAATGATTTTTTACCGACCAAAAGAAGTATCGTGCAAGAAAACGGAGTCCGGAGAGCACACGAGGTGCTCACGAGGGAGGGGCGCGCCCAGGGGGTAGGGCACGCCCTCCACCCTCGTGGAAGCCTCGTGTCCTTCCCGGTCTGCTTCTTATTTTCCTATTTCCTTAAATATTCCAAAACGGAGAAAAATTGCCATTACAACTGTTTTGGAGTCGGTTTACTTACCGTACCACGTAGCTATTCTTTTTCGGAGTCTGAAACGTTCTGGAGAGTGTCCCTTATGTATTCCTCCAGGGTTACGGTTTAAATAATATTAGTTTCAACATTTATGGGATTACCTGAGATATAATGTTTGATTCTTAGGCTGTTCACCACCTTCGGGTTTGTGCCTTCGAAGTTGTTGATTTTTATGGCACCGGAATGGTAGACCTCCTCGACAACGTAAGGACCTTACCATTTAGAGAGAAGTTTGCCTGCAAAAAATCTTAAACGAGAGTTGTATAACAATACATAATCACCTACATTGAACTCACGTTTTTGTATCCTTTTATCATGCCATCTTTTAACTTTTTCTTTAAACAGCTTGGCATTTTCATAAGCCTGGGTTCTCCATTCATCAAGTGAGCTAATGTCAAATAACCTCTTCTCACCGGCAAGTTTGAAGTCATAGTTGAGCTCTTTAATGGCCCAATATGCCTTATGTTCTAATTTGAGAGGTAAGTGACATGCTTTTCCATAAACCATTTTATATGGAGACATACCCATAGGATTTTTATATGCAGTTCTATAAGCCCATAATACATCATCAAGTTTCTTGGACCAATTCTTTCTAGATCTATTAACAGTCTTTTGCAAAATTAATTTAAGCTCTCTATTGCTAAGTTCTACTTGACCACTAGACTGTGGATGATATGGGGATGCAATTCTATGATTAATATCATACTTAGCAAGCATTTTACGAAAAGCACCATGAATGAAATGTGAACCACCATCAGTCATTAAATATCTAGGGACTCCAAACCTCGGAAAAATAACTTCTTTAAGCATCTTAATAGAGGTGTTATGATCAGCACTACTAGTTGGAATAGCTTCTACCCCACTTAGTAACGTAATCAACAGCAACTAAAATATGTGTATACCCATTAGAGGAAGGAAACGGTCCCATATAATCAAAGCCCCAAACATCAAATGGTTCAATAACAAGTGAATAATTCATAGACATTTCTTGACGTCTACTAATATTACCAATTCTTTGACATTCATCACAAGACAAGACAAACTTATGGGCATCCTTGAAGATAGTAGGCCAATAAAAACCGGATTGCAATACCTTGTGTGCAGTTCTATCTCCAGCGTGGTGTCCTCCATAAGCTTCAAAGTGGCACTTGCGTAGGATCTGTTCATGTTCATGCTCAGGTACACAACATCTAATGACACCATCTACTCCTTCTTTATAAAGGTGTGGGTCATCCCAGAAGTAATGTCTTAAATCATAGAAAAACTTTTTCTTTTGCTGGTATGTGAAACTAGGTGGTATATGTTTAGCAACAATGTAATTAGCATAATCAACATACCATGGAGCAGTACGAGAAGCATTTATGACAGCTAATTGTTCATCAGGAAAGCTATCATCAATAAGTAGTGGGTCATCAAGAACATTCTCTAACCTAGACAAGTTGTTTGCAAAGGGATTCTCAGCTCCCTTTCTATCAATAATATGCTAATCAAATTCTTGTAGCAGGAGAACCCATCTAATAAGGCTAGGTTTAGCATCTTTCTTTTCCATAAGATATTTAATAGCAGCATGATCAGTGTGAATAGTTACTTTAGAATCAACAATATAAGGTCTGAACTTATCACAAGCAAATACAACTGCTAAGAATTCTTTTTCAGTAGTAGCATAATTTCTCTAGGAATTGTCTAGAGTTTTACTAGCATATTGAATAACATATAATTTTTTATCAACTCTGTGTCCTAGAACAGCCCCTACAGCATAATCACTAGCATCACACATAATTTCAAAGGGTAAATTCCAATTAGGTGGCTGAACAATAGGTGCAGAAATCAAAGCTTTCTTAAGTATTTCAAATGCTTCTACACAATCATCATCAAAGACAAAAGGAATATCTTTTTGTAATAGGTTAGTGAGAGGCCGAGAAATTTTCGAGAAGTCCTTAATGAACCTCCTATAAAAACTGGCATGACCAAGGAAACTTCTTATACCTTTGATGTCCTTGGGACACGGCATTTTTCAATAGCATCAACTTTAGCTTTATCAACTTCAATACCTCTTTCAGAAATTTTATGCCCCAAGACAATACCTTCATTAACCATAAAGTGGCACTTCTCCCAATTCAAGACAAGGTTAGTTTCTTCACATCTCTGCAAAACTCGATCAAGGTTGCTCAAGAAATCATAAAAAGAGGATCCATAAACAGAGAAATCATCCATGGAAACTTCACAAATCTTTTCACAAAATTTAGAGAATATAGCCATCATGCATCTTTGAAAGGTAGCAGGTGCATTACATAAACCAAAAGGCATACGTCTATAAGCAAAGGTACCGGAAGGGCAAGTAAAAGTAGTCTTTTCTTGATCATCAGCTGACACAAGTATTTGAGAGAAACCAGAGTAACCATCTAGAAAGCAAAAATGTGTATCTTTGGATAATCTTTCTAGCATTTGATCAATGAAAGGCAAAGGGTAATGATCTTTTTTAGTAGCTTTATTTAATTTGCGGAAATCAATCACCATCCTATAACCTGTAATAATTCTTTGCGGAATCAATTCATCTTTATCATTAGGAACGACAGTAATACCTCCTTTCTTAGGGACACAATGGACAGGACTTACCCACTGACTATTAGCAAAGGGATAAATTATACCTGCTTCTAGGAGCTTTAATATTTCCTTTCTTACCACTTCTTCAATCTTAGGATTTAGCCGTCATTGGTGATCAATAACTAGTTTGGCGTCTTTCTCCAAATTTATTTTGTGTTGACATAGAGTGGGACTAATGCCCTTAAGATCATCAAGAGTATATCCAATAGTAGCACGGTGCTTCTTCAGAGTTTTCAATAATCTCTCTTCTTCATGCTCTGAAAGGTTAGCACTAATAATAACAGGATATATCTTCTTTTCATCAACATAAGCATATTTAAGAGTATCAGGAAATGGTTTAAGCTCAAACACGGGATCACCCTTGGGTGGAGGAGGATCCCCTAGAATTTCAACAGGCAAGTTCTGTTTCAGAATAAGTCCCTGTTTAAAGAACACTTCATCTATTTCCCTTCTTTCATTCATAAACATAATGTTTTCATGGTCTAGCAAATATTGTTCTAAAGGATCAGTAGGAGGCACGGCAATAGAAGCAAGAACAATAATTTCATCTTTGCTAGGCAATTCTTTATCATGGGGTTGTCTACAAAATTTAGCAAAATTATCCCCTAAACCAACAGAAACAATATCCTTATTGCAGTCTATCTTAGCATTAACAGTATTCAAGAAGGGTCTACCAAATATAATGGGACAAAAGCTATCTTGGGGGGAACCAAGAACAAGAAAATCAGCATGATATTTAACCTTCCCACACAAGACTTCAACATCTCTAACAATCCCAATCGGTGAAATAGTATCACTATTGGCAAGTTTAATGGTAACATCGATATCTTCTATCTCAGCAGGTGCAATATCATGCATAATTTCTTCGTATAAGGAATGAGGTATTGCACTTGCACTAGCACCCATATCACATAATCCATGATAACAATGACCTCTTATTTTAACAGAAATAACATGCATGCCTACAACAGGCCTATGTTTATTTTTAGCATCAGGTCTAGCAATTCTAGAAGCTTCATTGCAGAAGTAAATAACATGCCCATCAATATTATTGGCCAAGAGATCTTTAACCATAGCAATACTAGGTTCAACTTTAATTTGCTCAGGGGGTTTAGGTGTCTTAATATTACTTTTGTTAACCACAGTTGAAGCTTTAGCATGATCCTTTATTCTAACAGGGAAAGGTGGTTTCTCAATATAAGCAGCAGGAACAACAGTATCATCATAAGTGATAGTCTTTTCTTCAACTTTAATAGGTGCAACTAATTTTACTTCAATGGGAGGATTATAATTAAACCACTTCTCCTTAGGGAGATCAACATGAGTAGCAAAGGATTCACAGAAAGAAGCTACTATCTCAGAGTCAAGTCCATATTTAGTGCTAAATTCACGAAAAGCATCGGTATCCATAAAAGATTTAACACAATCAAACTTAGGTGTTATACCTGACTCCTTACCTTTGTCGAGGTCCCAATCTTCAGAGTTGCGTTTCATTCTTTCCAATAAATCCCATTTGAATTCAATAGTCTTCATCATAAAAGATCCAGTACAAGAAGTATCGAGCATGGAGCGATTACTGAGAGAAAGCCGAGCATAAAATTTTTGAATAATCATTTCTCTTGAGAGCTCATGATTGGGGCATGAATATAACATTGACTTAAGCCTCCCCCAAGCTTGAGCGATGCTTTCTCCTTCGCGAGGCCAAAAATTATATATATATATATATATGTATATATAATTGCGATCATGATGAACAAGATGCATAGGATAAAACTTCTAATGAAATTCCAATTTCAATCATTTGTAGTCCCATGATCCCATATCATCACATAGCCTATACCATGTCAAAGCCTATCCCTTCAAATACAAAGGGAAGACCTTCTTCTTTATAACATCATTGGGCATACCTGCAAGCTTAAATAATCCACAAACTTCATCCACATAGATTAGGTGCAAATCGGGATGTAATGTTCCATCTCCTGCAAAGGGATTAGCTAGAAGTTTCTCTATCATACCCGAAGGAATTTCAAAGTAAACATTTCCAGTAGGTTCAGTAGGCTGATGAGAAACTCTTTGCTCTACTAGTCGGGGTGAAGATACCCCGAACAAGCCCCTCAAAGGATTATGTTCCATAGTAACAAGTGACAGTAAATTTCAGCACACTATATAAATTTTTCCTTACCAAATTCCACCTACCAAAGGCGCTTCACTCCCTGGCAATGGCGCCAGAAAAGATTCTTGATGACCCACAAGTGTAGGGGATCTATCGCAGCATTTTTGATAAGTAAGAGTGTTGAACCCAACGAGGAGCAGAAGGAAATGATAAGCAGTTTTCAGTAAGGTATTCTCTGCAAGCACTAAAATTATCGGTAACAGATAGTTTTGTGATAAGGTAATTTGTAACGAGTAGCAAGTAATTAAAGTAAATAAGGTGCAGCAAGATGTCCCAATCCTTTTTCTAGCAAAGGACAAGCCTGGACAAACTCTTATATGAAGGAAAGCGCTCCCGAGGACACATGGGAATTATCGTCAAGCTAGTTTTCATCACGATCATATGATTCGCGTTCGGTACTTTGATAATTTGATATGTGGGTGGACCAGTGCTTGGGTACTGTCCTTACTTGGACAATCATCCCACTTATGATTAACCCCCATTGCAAGCATCCGCAACTACAACAGAAGTATTAAGGTAAACCTAACCATAGCATGAAACATATGGATCCAAATCAGCCCCTTATGAAGCAACGCATAAACTAGGGTTTAAGCTTCTGTCACTCTGGCAACCCCATCATCTACTTATTACTTCCCAATGCCTCCCTCTAGTCCCAAACAATGGTGAAGTATCATGTAGTCGATGTTCACATGACACCACTAGAGGGATGACAACATACATCTCATCGAAATATCAAACGAATACCGAATTCGCATGACTACTTATAGCAAGACTTCTCCCATGTCCTCAGGAACAAACGTAACTACTCACAAAGCATATTAATGTTCATAATCAGAGGGGTATTAATATGCATAATGGATTTGAACATATGATCTTCCACCAAGTAAACCAACTAGCATCAACTACAAGGACTAATCAACACTACTAGCAACCCACAGGTACCAATCTGAGGTTTGGATACAAAGATTGGATACAAGAGATGAACTAGGGTTTGAGATGACATGGTGTTGGTGAAGATGTTGATGGAGATTGACCCCCTCCTGATGAGAGGATCGTTGGTGATGACGATGGTGATGATGTCCCCCTCCCGGAGGGAAGTTTCCCCGGCAGAACAGCTCCACCGGAGCCCTAGATTGGTTCCACCAAGGTTCCGCCTCGTGGCGGCAGAGTTTCATCTCGTGAGCTAGCTTATGATTTTTTTTCTCCGACAAAAGACCTCATATAGCAGAAGATGGGCATGAAAGGGCCACCAGGGGGCCAACGAGGCAGGGGGGCGCGCCCCCACCCTCTTGGACGGTGGGTGGCCCCCCTCTAGTACTTCTTTCGCCCAATATTTTTTATATATTCTGAGACATGCTCCCATGAAGTTTCAGGACTTTTGGAGATGTGCAGAATAGGTCTCTAATATTTGCTCCTTTTCCAGCCCAGAATTCCAGCTGCCGGCATTCCCCCTCTTCATGTAAACCTTGTAAAATAAGAGAGAATAGGCATAAGTATTGTGACATAATGTGTAATAACATCCCATAATGCAATAAATATAGATATAAAAGCATGATCAAAAGGGACGTATCAAGGGGCCATGGAGTTGATGTAGAGGCCCTCCGTGATCGATTCCCCCTCCGGCGGAGCTTCGGAAAAGGCCCCAAGATGGGATCTCTTGGGTACAGAAGGTTGCGGCGGTGGAAATAGGGTTTTGTGGTGCTCCTGGATGTTTTCGGGGTATATGGATATATATAGGAGGAAGAAGTAGGTCGGTGGAGCCACGAGGGGCCCATGAGGGTGGGGGCGCGCCTAGGGGGGCAGGCGTGCCTCCGTGCCTTGTGGCCTCCTTGTTGGTTGCTTGACGTCCACTCCAAGTTCCCTGGATCACGTTTGTTCCAAAAATAACTCTCCCGAAGGTTTTATTCCGTTTGATATTCCTTTTCTGTGAAACACTGAAATAGGCAAAAAAAAAGCAATTTGCACTAGGCCTTGGGTTAGTAGGTTAGTCCCAAAAATAATATAAAAGTGTATAAATAAGCCCATTAACATCCAAAATAGATAATATAATAGAATGGAACAATAAAAAATTATAGATATGTTGGAGACGTATCAAGCATCCCCAAGCTTAATTCCTGCTTGTCCACCAGTAGGTAAATGATAAAAACATAATTTTTGATGTGGAATGCTACCTAGCATAATTCTCAATGTAATTTTCTTTATTGTGGCATGAATGTTCAGATCCGAAAGATTCAAGACAAAAGTTTAATATTGGCATAAAAATAATAGTACATCAAGCATACTAACAAACCAATTATGTCTTCTCAAAATAACATGGCCAAAGAAAGTTATCCCTACAAAATCATATAGTCTGGCTTTGCTCTATCTTCACCACACAAAATATTTAAATCATGCACAACCCCGATGACAAGCCAAGCAATTGTTTCATGCTTTTGTTGTTCTCAAACTTTTTCAATCTTCACGCAATATATGAGCGTGAGCCATGGACATAGCACTATATGTGGAATAGAATGGTGGTTGTGGAGAAAACAAAAAGGGAGAAGATAGTCTCACATCAACTAGGTGTATCAACGGGCTATGGAGATGCCCATCAATAGATATCAATGTGAGTGAGTAGGGATTGCCATGCAACGGATGCACTATAGCTATAAGTGTATGAAAGATCAACAAAAGAAACTAAGTGGGTGTGCATCCAACTTGCTTGCTCACGAAGACCTAGGGAATTTTGAGGAAGCCCATCATTGGAATATACAAGCCAAGTTCTATAATGTAAAATTCCCACTAGTATATGAAAGTGATAACATATGAGAATCATCCTGACCTGTGGGAGAATCATAGTCTCCATCATCTTTTCCTCACTTGGGACAATGCTCTAATAATGATGATCATCACACTTTATTTACTTACAACTCAAGAATTACAACTCAATTCTTAGAAAAAATATGACTCTATGTGAATGCCTCCGGCGGTGTACCGGGATATGCACTATAAGTGGAATAGAATGGTGGTTGTGGAGAAGACAAAAAGGGGGAAGATAGTCTCACATCAACTAGGCGTATCAACGGGCTATGGAGATGCCCATTAATAGATATCAATGCGAGTGGTTCACAACTTTCCCCAAGAATCTCGTGAGCGCTAAAGTTTCTGTTTTTTACGGCAAGATCGCAAAGACTTTCCCCAAGTCTTCGCAAAGGTTCTACTTGACACAAACACTAATTAAAAGCATAAAACCACAATTAAACAGAGGCTAGATTTATTATTTATTACTAAATAGAATCAAAAATCAAGTAACAAAAATAAAATTGGGTTGCCTCCCAACAAGCGCTATCGTTTAACGCCCCTAGCTAGGCATAAAAGCAAGAATAGATCTAGGTATTGCCATCTTTGGTATTAGGAAATAAAAGAGAAAAATTATTATCTATAGAATTTATCCTTATATTATGAGAAAGTACGTGGCCGTTAATGGTAGAAGAAATATTAAGCACGCTATGGAAATTTGCATCTAAACTAGACTTCATTTCTTTGATAATTTCATTTTGATAAAAGCACAAAAGAGAGGCGGATTGAACCTTCTCACTCATGGGATGCCCAAATATAGTTTTCATCTTTTCATAGGTATCTATGGGATCCCCCTCAAGAAAACCTTCTTCAAAAATAGAGTCTAAAACTTGCTTTAATGAAGAGGGTAAGCCAACATAAAAGCTTTTCAGGTATATTTCGATATGATATTGGGCTACATAGCTGGCTCAGATTCTTAATAACCTATCCCAACCATATTTTAAAGACTCATCAAGAAAATAACGAAAAATTCTGGGATCATCTTCATCAAAATTATTCTAACCCTCATTGATAACCCCTGTAGGTCTTTCCATGGCATCATTATTTATGAGCTTAGAAAGAACAGAGGGACTATCCAAAGCACTGGAGCTAGGGAGAGAACCCTTAGCTCTTTTTGATTCGGCCATGGCAAAAGAAAAGCAAAAGGAAAATAGGCGAATAAAACGGCAAGGGTGAAGTGGGGGAGAGGAAAAAGATAGGAAAATGGCAAATAATGTAATGCGAGGGATAAGAGTTTGTGATGGGTACTTGGTATGCTTGACTTGTGGTAGACCTCCCCGGCAACGGTGCCAGAAATCCTTCTTGCTACCTCTTGAGCACTGCGTTGGTTTTCCCTTGAAGAGGAAAGGGTGATGCAGCAAAGTAGCATAAGTATTTCCCTCAGTTTTTGAGAACCAAGGTATCAATCCAGTAGGAGACCACACGCAAGTCCCTCGTACCTACACAAACAAATAAGAACCTCGCAACCAACACGATAAAGGGGTTGCCGGGGTAGCTGATCAACGGACACCTATGGGACCGGCGGACCGGGTCCCTTTTGGTTTGGCGGGGGGCGGAGGTCGCGCAAAGAGCAGATCGAGGCAGAGCATGCGGGCGATTTACCCAGGTTCGGGCCGCACGGATGCGTAAAACCCTACTCCTGCTTTGTGGATTATATTGCTTTCTAGCTCGGGAGCATGGAGTGCTACAGTACTCTCCGGCCGCTAACGAGACCTTGCGTGTGTGTCTGAAGAATGCCCCCCCCCCGTTGCACTCGGGCCTCCTTTTATATGCTCAAGGGGTTACCGACATAGAGCAACGGGGGTCAAGGGCAAAAATGGAAAGGTGCCGTAGTAGGGGCAGCTAGGTGCTGTAACAGGCACAGCTACCTGCTACAGTGCTATCGTACCTAACCCTGGCGGCAGGGGACAAGGGCATTAAATGCCCGTCTGTGTCGCCTAAACAGTACCGAAAGAGGCTTGCTAGGGACGCCCCCGTTAGCCACGGTGGTTATCTTGTCAGCGCCTGCCTGCCACTGCGCACCCCTCGCTGCGCGGCCTCCCGCCACGTGCGCTTGGGAGGGGCCCCAGGGCGACACGTGGGCGGGAGTGCTGGAGCGTGGGCACGAAGTGGGGGCTTCCCGCGGCAAGCTCCTTGCCGCGGTCGTCGTCTTGTCGTGTCCGGGAGCTTGTCGCTCACCGGGCCTTGCCGGGGCGCATGGGGCGCTGCGGCAAGTTTTCCTGGTACGCCTTGGTTGGCCTTCCCGGCAAGCACCTCTTGCCGGGGCCTTGGGACGCTTCTGATAGCCTTCCCGGCAAGCTCCTCTTGCCGGGGTCTTGTCTTCTTCCCGGCAAGCTCCTCTTACCGGGGCCTTGGTTTGAGTACTTTGCTCTTGAATGGTCTTCAAGGTAGCCGCGGAGGGTCTTGGCGGTCACCCGGCAAGCCTTGCCGCGGGAGTGCTACGACTGCCCGTGCACAAGTTCGGGGTACTGGGGTACCCCTACTCTAGTACACCGACAGGAGCCCCCGGGCCTGGGCCAGACACGGTGCCGAGCGCTGTTGGGCCAGGCCCAAAACAGTGCACGGGCACGCGCGGCCTAGGTCACGCCGCATCTCCCTCCGCATCCGCCGCGCCCTCCCCGAACGGCACGCGTTGAATGCGGCATCGTGGGGGAGGTCGTGGGGGTTCCTTTCCTCGAAATGCGGAACGTCCGCCCTCCTCCCCCTTTAAAAGCAGGGGAAACAGGGGCAGTTGGCCCATTCGCCCGTTGCCGTTCCCAATCTCAGAAATCTCCGTCGCTCCCTCGCTTCCCCAAAGCTGAGAGAGAGAGAGCAGCGCTCCGCCCCCCCCCCCATCGCCATTAGCACCGCCAACGCCGTCGACCTCCTCCACTGCTTCCGCCATGGCTCCAAAAGCCGACAAGGGGAAGACCGTGAAGACGACCGAGGCGCAGCGGCTCGCGGCGCTGCGGAAGAAGCGGTCCGTTTCCCCCCCAAGGCTCGGCGCGAAGGAGCTGAGGGAGGACTATTCTTTGTTCTGGTCGGCGGAGACGCGCGCGCATCCGCGCACAAGGGTCCTCCCCGCCGCCGCTCGGGAGAAGGCTCTGAACGGGTATCCCTTCTTCGCATTATTCTTCTATTGCGGGCTCTGCCCGCCTTTCTCTGATTTCTTCTGCGACATCATGAACACCTATGGATTCCACCTTCTCGACTTCACCCCCAACGCCGTCCTGACGATGGAAGTTTTCGCACATCTCTGCGAAAACTTTGTCGGAGTCCTCCCCAACGTAGCCCTCTTCTGCCACTTCTTCATCCCCCGAGTAGAGAGAGGAGAGTCTCTGTCCGGCGGGATTGCCTGGGTCTCAAGGGCCGGCAAGAAGGAGACCTATCTGGAGGGAGAGCTCCGCGGCAAGTGGGAGGAGTGGAGAGCGGATTGGTGTTGGATTGTCGAAGAGAATCCGCAGCCATTCACCACCCAGCGCCAAACCCCAGTAGCACGCGGCAGCGATTGGAGCGACCTGGCCCCGGAGGACGACAGGCTGAGAATTGCTGCCACTAGGGTCCTGCGCCTCAGGCTTGCCGGGCTTACTGTTGGCGCTGTTGGCGCGGACTTCCTTCGCCGCTGCATCGCCCCCCTGCAGGAACGGGGGAGGCCCACTTGGGAGTTCAAGAATGCGGCAGACATTATGAGGCTGCGGCCGGGCCTCAATT
This sequence comes from Triticum urartu, assembly GCF_003073215.2. Taxonomy (NCBI): domain Eukaryota; kingdom Viridiplantae; phylum Streptophyta; class Magnoliopsida; order Poales; family Poaceae; genus Triticum; species Triticum urartu. The sequence continues at coordinate 249,590,698 of NC_053025.1, forward strand.
ACAACTTCACAGTTCTGGAGCTCCACGCGATGCTGCAGGAGCTGTTCAAATATGACCCTCAGCATCCCGAGGTGTTCAGGTTGCCGGGGGGAGTCGTGCCTTTGTGCAACAATTCCTCGCTCGATCGCATCCGTGCAATGATGCCGGAGTGTGACTCGCATGGAATTGTGCCAACTTGGCAGGAGCCTGCCGACGAGGTCATGCAGCAGTTCTTCAACGACTTGGTGGAAGTGGCAGTCCGTTCCGACGAGAAGGACGGGCTTACCCGAGACACCACCGACGCGGAGATGGCGCGCATCGCCACCAGGCTGGAGGAGGCGGCGGCAGCCGCAGCCGCGGGCGAGTTTGGGTTCACCACCGCGGAGGCAGACGCAGCAGAAGTGGCAAGCTGTGGCGAGCGAGGGGAGCCTGCCGGCGAGAAGGGGCTTGCCGGGCAAGACGCCGAGTCGAGCGAGCCCGCCAAGGGCACGAGCGGCTCGTTGCAGATCGGCTCTTCTTCCTCCTCGTCTTCAGGCGGCCCACCAGAAGCAGAGCCTCCGTCTCCACCAAGAAGGCGTCTCCGCAAGGCCTGTGACAGGGCGGAGCAGCAAGCGGACCAACAGTCGCCACGCCGCGTGACACGCTCGACCGCGGCAAACACCATTGCCGCGGGAGCGCCTCACGCTACGACGGCAACTGGAGCAGAGTCTAGCCGGGCCACCGCTTCAGTCCCTACCGCTACTCGCGCCGCGCCAACAGCCGGAGCGGGGTCGTCTCGGACCACTGCCGCTGCTCCTGCCAAGCGGCCAAGGGAAGCTTCTCCTCCGCCTCCTCGCACCAGGCGCGGGCCAGGCTTTGACTTCTCCGCGCTAAGCTCCGACGAGGGGGATGAAGAAGAGTAAGCTTCTCTTGCTGCCCTTGCATTTCTTCAGTTCTTGCTGTTGGTCTTGTTCCTCACTTGCTTTTCTCTGAATCTGTTCCTCTTTAGGACCCTGGCCCAGAGAGCGGCAAAGAGATCTAAGGCCCCGGCGATCATCATCGAGGATGAGCCCACTGCGACTGCAGGTGGCGCGTCCGAGACAACCTTGCCGGAGCCAGGGACTTTCCTCCAGGGCAGCCCCCAGCGTAAGTGTGTGAATTACTTTCCGCGGCGAGGCGTGTGTGGGTACTCGTCTTTGCTGATATCCGTTTGTCGACTTGTGCAGGAGCCGAGCAGCCCCACCAGGAGCCAAGGGAGAATTCCCCGACAAGGGAGAACTCTCCGGCAAGGGAAGGCCCCTCGGTGAGGGAGAAGTCTCCGGCAAGGGAGGGTTCTCCGGCGAGGGACAGCGTCAGCGGCCCCTCGACGACGGAGACCACGACCGCAGAGCCTGGTGCAGGTACTTCCCTTGCTTCAAAACTTCCCTCGGATCCTTATCCCCCTAATTTTTTTGAGTTTCTGCTGGATTCTGTTTGACTCTTCTCCCCTTTTCCGACCGTCAGATCCATCTGCTGCGGAGCAGATGGAGAGAGAGGTTGCCGCCGACGAAGCTGCCGGTGGTGGCGACGCCGCCGGCGCAGAGGCCGCCAAGGCAGACGCCCCGGCAACCGGCGAGGGGTCCGGCGATCGCACTGACGGCCCTGAGGCCGCAGGAGCGCCAGGCGCTACCCCGGCCGCCGACCCGTCCGCCGCCGCCGCAGTGCCGGGCTCCGAAGAGCCCCAGCCAGGCACCTACCTGAAGGCCGGCGAAGGCGTCTTCATCAACCTCCCCTGGGCGTCAAGCTCCAGGGCGCCGGTCGAAGGGGAGATCTTCGACGGAGAAGTGCTCGCCTCCTCAGGGTTGAAGCTAGTCGACGCGCCAAGCAGCAGCAGCGACGAGCCCGAAGAAGAGCGGCTGCTGCGCAGGTTGATGTCGCTCTACCGCGTGCGACAAGCCAAGCTGGAGTCTCGCGAGGCGCTTGTCGCGAAGGCGGGAGCAGACATTGAGAAGCGCGCAGAAGAGATCAGGGGCTTTCATCGGGAAGCCGTCCGATCCCTGGCGGAGGAGCGGGAGCAGCTCGCTGAAGCGCGGAAGGCCTTTCTCCTTGAGAAGGCCGAAGCCGAAGAGCTGCAGCGACTGGCCACCGTGAAGCTAGCCGCGGAGGAGGGCGAGCAGGCGCAGCGGAAGGTCAACCTCGATGCCCACGAGGAGGAGCTTGCCACGCGCGAGGAGGAGCTTGGCGGAGCCCTCAAGCAGGCGGAGGACGCTGCCGCCGCCGCCGAGGCCGCCAAGGAGGAGTTGAAGGCGAAGGTGGCGCGTCTGGAGGCCGATCTCTCCGAGAAAGGCAAGGAGCTCAGTGTCGCCAAGGCCTCCAACGTAGATCTTGAGTTGAAGCTAACCACTTTGACCAAGACTCTGGACAGCGCCAAGCAGCGGGAGGCGGCCTTGAAGGAGGAAATCAAGGCCGACAAGGCGCTGCTGGAGAGCGCCGCCACCACCCAGAACGCCTTCAGGGAGACTGTGACGCACTGGACGGAGAGTCTGGTGAACATCGCCGCAGATATCGACAGGGAGCTGGCGCAGCTGGGGGTGGAAGGCTTCGGGTACTCCTCCGACGAGAACCTCCAACCTAGCGCCAAGCTCACTCTGTTCTTCAAGGGCGTGGCGACGGCCCTCCAGCGACTCCGAGACAGGATCCCGAAGCAGCTGGCCGACGAGTCGCGCGAGATCTGTGCGGGAGCCCATCAAAAGGTGTTGATGAAGGTGGCCTTTCGCAATCCAGGCCTCCGTCTCACCAACGTCGTCAGACCCTTGCCGCCTGATATCGATCAGGAGGAGCTCAAGGCCCTTGTCGCACCCATTGTGGACAAGGTGGGCGGGATCAAGAGGGTTGAGGGCGACCGCGTTGACTAGGCCGCCTGCTCCCTTCTTTCCTTGTCGCTGCTAGCTATGTCATAGAAAACATCTGTTAGAGCTGCGACAAGCTATTCTGTAATATAACCTTCTTATGGGTAGTGATTGCTAGGTTATTCCCCTTTACTTGGTTCCTTTCCTTGTATGCTTTTACCCTACGCTTTTAGGGAACTTGCCGGTGCAGGCACCTGAGCCGCGAGCGCTGAGTGCGGAACGTCAGCGGCCCGCTGGCGGTGCCGCTACCGGCAAGAAACCTTGTCGCAACTAGCTGCAGCTAACTTAAGTTGCTGAGCGGGCTCGAAGCAAAGTAAGGGCGCGGCTAGTTAAGCAACTAGCCGCAGCTCACTTACGCTGTTGAGCAGGCTCGAAACAATGCAAGGGCGCGGCTAGTTAAGCAACCAGCCGCAGCTCACCTAATGTTGTTGAGCGAGCTCGAAACAACGCAAGTGCGCAGCTAGCTACGAGTCGGCTCCTCTGCGCACAGGTTTTCCATACAAAGTGAGGCCGTTCAGGGGAGATAACTTAAAAATTGAAAATCTGGTTGCTCAAACTTTGGCAACTTATCTTTTCTGTTGTTTGCTTCCCGGCAAGGCGGAACTCTCGAACGACGACGCCTGGCCCATACCATCATCTTCTCCTCCCCCCCGGCAAACTTGTGCGCGAGGGAGCCTTCCTTTCCTTGTGAAGAAGAAAGAAGAGAAAATACAGATATGGAGCCTTATGGCTCGTTGTTGCTTATCGGGGAGTAAATGTTTACTTGATTGTCATGCATTTTTGCCGACAGCTTTTGTCCGCCTTCCCGGTGAATACGCTTCAATTTCACACCGTTGAGTCTTCTTCTGTACAGTGTCTTGTCGACAAACTGATACATACTTGACTGCCGGGTTACTCTTTCCGCTTCTTCTTGCTCTTCGGGAAGTTCTCCTGTCTGAAGGAGGCGGACAATTTGCTGTGCCCATGCTGGAGCTTGTGGCTCGACAACAGGGACTAAAAGCAATTCTGCGGCTGCGGGAACGCCCGCTTCTACGGCAGGAACCTGTGGGTCTGCCGGAGCGCGGCGTTCCCCGGCAAGCTCGCCGGAGCAAAACTTGTCAGGAGACCGTGGGCAATAATTGCAACGTTACTCCCTTTACTTGATTCCTCCCTTTGTATGTTTTTGCCCTACGCTTTTAGGGAACTCGCCGGTGCAGGCACCTGAGCCGCGAGCGCTGAGTGCGGAACGTCAGCAGCCCGCTGGCGGTGCCGCTACCGGCAAGAAACCTTGTCGCAACTAGCTGCAGCTCACTTAAGTTGCTGAGCGGACTCGAAGCAAAGTAAGGGCGCGGCTAGTTAAGCAACTAGCCGCAGCTCACTTACGTTGTTGAGCAGGCTCGAAACAATGCAAGGGCGCGGCTAGTTAAGCAACCAGCCGCAGCTCACCTAATGTTGTTGAGCGAGCTCGAAACAACGCAAGGGCGCAGCTAGCTACGAGTTGGCTCCTCCGCGCACAGGTTTCCCATACAAAGGGTGGTCATTCAAGGGAGATAACTCAAAAGTTTTAAAAGATTCAATTGCTCAAACTTTGGCAACTTATCTTCGGCCGTCGGCGCGGACGGAGCAGTTGCCTCCGAAACTTTCTTCTTCGGTGGCATGTTGGTGAAGATGATGGAGATCTAGCTCGCGAAAACGCCGGATCTGGTTCGCACAACTTCGACGCCCCCTACCTGGCGCGCCAGAGATGCCAGGGTAGCTGATCCACGGACACCGATGGAACCGGCGGACCGGGTCCCTTTTGGTTTGGCGGGGGGCGGAGGTCGCGCAAAGAGCAGATCGAGGCGGAGCACGCGGGCGATTTACCCAGGTTCGGGCCGCACGGATGCGTAAAACCCTACTCCTGCTTTGTGGATTGTATTGCTTTCTAGCTCGGGAGCGTGGAGTGCTACAGTACTCTCCGGCCGCTAACGAGACCTTGCGTGTGTGTCTGAAGAATGCCCCCCCCCCGTTGCACTCGGGCCTCCTTTTATATGCTCAAGGGGTTACCGACATAGAGCAACGGGGGTCAAGGGAAAAAATGGAAAGGTGCCGTAGTAGGGGCAACTAGGTGCTGTAACAGGCACAGCTACCTGCTACAGTGCTATCGTACCTAACCCTGACGGCAGGGGACAAGGGCATTAAATGCCCGTCTGTGTCGCCTAAACAGTACCGAAAGAGGCCTGCTAGGGACGCCACCGTTAGCCACGGTGGTTATCTTGTCAGCGCCTGCCTGCCACTGCGCACCCCTCGCTGCGCGGCCTCCCGCCACGTGCGCTTGGGAGGGGCCCCAGGGCGACACGTGGGCGGGAGTGCTGGAGCGTGGGCACGAAGTGGGGGCTTCCCGTGGCAAGCTCCTTGCCGCGGTCGTCGTCTTGTCGTGTCCAGGAGCTTGTCGCTCACCGGGCCTTGCCGGGGCGCATGGGGCGCCGCGGCAAGTTTTCCTGGTACGCCTTGGTTGGCCTTCCCGGCAAGCGCCTCTTGCCGGGGCCTTGGGACGCTTCTGCTAGCCTTCCCGGCAAGCTCCTCTTGCCGGGGTCTTGTCTTCTTCCCGGCAAGCTCCTCTTGCCGGGGCCTTGGTTTGAGTACTTTGCTCTTGAATGGTCTTCAAGGTAGCCGCGGAGGGTCTTGGCGGTCACCCGGCAAGCCTTGCCGCGGGAGTGCTACGACTGCCCGTGCACAAGTTCGGGGTACTGGGGTACCCCTACTCTAGTACACCGACAGGGGTTGTCAATCCTTTCACGGTCACTTATGAGAGTGAGATCTGATAGAGATAATAATAATAAGATAAATATTTTTGGTATTTTTATGATATAGATAGAAAGTAAAGATTGCAAAATAAAATAGATGGGAAACTTATATGATAAAAGATAGACCCGGGAGCCATAGGTTTCACTAGTGGCTTCTCTCAAGATAGCATAAGTATTACGGTGGGTAAACAAATTACTGTCAAGCAATTGATAGAAAAGTGCATAATTATGAGAATATCTAGGCATGATCATGTATTTATGCATCACATCCGCAACAAGTAGACCGAAACGATTCTGCATCTACTACTATTACTCCACACATCGACCGCTATCCAGCATGCATCTAGAGTATTAAGTTCATAAGAACAGAGTAATGCATTAGGCAAGATGACATCATGTAGAGGGATAAACTCAAGCAATATGATATAAACCCCATCTTTTTATCCTCGATGGCAACAATACAATACAATACAATATGTGCCTTGCTGCCCCTGCTATCACTGGGAAAGGACACTGCAAGATTTCACCCAAAGCTAAGCACTTCTCCCATTGCAAGAAAGATCAATCTAGTAGGCTAAACCAAACTGCTAATTCGAAGAGACTTGCAAAGATAACCAATCATACATAAAATATTTCAGAGAAGAATCAAATATTGTTCATAGATAAACTTGATCATAAACCCACAATTCATCGGATGTCGACAAACACACGGCAAAAAAGAGTTAAATCAAATAGATCTCCAAGAAGATCGAGGAGAATATTATATTGAGATCCAAAGAGAGAGAAGAAGCCATCTAGCTAATAACTATGGACCCAAAGGTCTGAGGTAAACTACTCACACATCATTGGAGGGGCCATGGAGTTGATGTTGAGGCCCTCCGTGATCGATTCCCCCTCCGGCGGAGCTCCGAAAATGGCCCCAAGATGGGATCTCTTTGGAACAGAAGGTTGCGGCGGTGGAAATAGGGTTTCGTGGTGCTCCTGGATGTTTTCAGGGTATATGGATATATATAGGAGGAAGAAGTAGGTCGGTGGAGACACAAAGGGCCCACGAGGGTGGGGGCGTGCCCAGGGGGCAGGCGTGCCTCCCTGCCTCGTGGACTCCTCGTTGGTTGCTTGATGTCCACTCCAAGTTCCCTGGATCACGTTTGTTAAAAAAATAACTCTCCCGAAGGTTTTATTCCGTTTTGATTCCATTTGATATTCGTTTTCTGCGAAACACTAAAATAGGCAAAAAAAACAGCAATTTGCACTGGGCCTTGGGTTAGTAGGTTAGTCCCAAAAATAACATAAAAGTGTATAAATAAGCCCATTAATATCCAAAACAGATAATATAATAGCATGGAACAATAAAAATTATAGATACGTTGGAGACGTATCATCTACCACACCGAGCCATGTGAGCTGGGAAGCACCGCAACACCCTCGGCGTCGTCGTCTTCTACCTGGGGCCACCAAGATCGTCGGCGCCGATTCCGCCTCCCGGGTCGTCCCCGGCCCCGCCGTCTACACCTTTCACCTCGCTGTGAGCTCCTCTCCTTTTTACCCCCTGTCCCCTTTCTCTAGGTCGTCCCATAGCCGCTGCTCACCGAGATCCCGCATCGCCGTCCGCCATGGCCGATGGGCGCGCTGCTACCGAGCTCCTCTAGATGCCTCGCGCTACCCAGTGTGCCCATGGAGTGCTCAAGAACCCAGCACAACCCTCTCTTCACTCGCTAGCCGCCCGCAACACAGCACCCGCGCATCTCCGAACTCTGGCCGTTGCCTAGCTCGCTGCTGCCGTAACCACAGACCACCGCAGCTCAGCCTACCTACTCCATCAGATGCGCGCGAGCTTCAGCTTGCTGTAGGGACCAACCGTGTCGCAAACCGCCGCCTGTACCGCGAGCCCGAGCAACTCCGGGGAGCCTCCGTCGCGAGATATGGTTGTCGGCGCTTAATCCGGCGACGCTGACATGGCAGGGTTAATTAGGCACTAATGACCCGCTTAGTATACCCCATGTGGATGACAGTGGGACCCGCATGTTTAACTCAGCAGGCTAATTTTCTGGTTAAGATTAGTTTATACCCCAGTGGGACCCACACATCAGAGATGACCGTGTTGACTTGGCAGTTGACCGGACCCACCTGTCCGTGACACCAAACGACACTGGGTCACTGACCAATGCACCCCACTGGTCAGGTTTGACCTGGATAGCTCCCGTTGACCTGATGACGTCACAATGACATAGTGATGATGTAATAATCATTTTCCTAGATTATTTCTAATTCTAAATGATTTGGAAATTCCAGGAAATGTTTAAAACTTCTAAAAATCATTGTAAATAAATGTAGCTCAGAATGAAATAAGTTATATATGAAAAATTATCAGAAAAATCCAATCTATCCATCTGTACCTTTTTCATGCATGTTAGAACAACTTACGGCTGCTGTTTAGGACAAATCATATAAAGGGCATTTAAACCTTCACATATGGAGTTTGAATTTGAAACTAGGTTTCAAACCAACTTCATTTAACTTGTTGCTAGTTGCATTAGCTAAATCAACTGCATATTGTCATGTCACATTCATGCATCATATTGTTGCCTTGCATTGATTGTGTTCTCTCTTTTTTGCCGATATTTGTCCCCTCTCAGTAGACGTGGTTTCGACGATGTGATCGATGACACCGATGAAGAGCTATACTATCTTCGGAAGTGCCAGGCAAGCAGGACCCCTTTCCTCTACATGACCTGTCATTGCCACGGTAAATAGATGAAACCCACTAGCATGAGTAGGAGTTGTTTGAGCACTAATGTGCCTACTCATTCATGCTTTTTTGTCATGCCTGCTATTGCTTAGAGTTGTGTCAGGTCTGATTCATTGATGTTGAATTGGAAAGTTGTGAACATGTCCTACTGTTGAGAGCTAAGTGTGTGAACATGATTTGGTAAAGGTAGCGGTGAGAGGCCATGTAGGAGTACATGGTGGGTTGTCTCATTGAAACCGTCCTCGGGAACTGAGTTATATGTCTGTGATCCAAGACACTTGCTACCACACATTGGGTTCCGGTAACTCGACCCCTCTCCACATATTAATCGCCTCGATCTCTGTCCAGGAGTTGCAACTAGTTTCTGGTGTTTGTAGGTTGTGTTAGTAGTCTACCAAGTGGCACCCGGTACAGGTGGGCTTGGGACAGACTAGGCAATGTGGTCGGGTATACCAAGTGTCGCCCGTTTGGTGGGCTTGGGAACCCTGTACACATCGTTTTAGGGCCGTGAGCGACACCCCGGTCGGATCTCCTTGCGGATGGAAACCGAATAGGCGATAAACCTAGACTAGAGACTTGTATGGTTAGTCAGGTCGTGGCTGACTCCCTGCTAGGCTTCCGCTTGAAGCTTGCCGAGATACACCACATGTACATGGTGGTAACTGGCGAGAGCGTGTGTGAAGAAGTACAGCCCTGCAGGGTTAACATGATCTATTCGAATAGCAGCATCCGCCGTAATGGATTACTGGGTTGCTTATACAGTTCATAGACAAGTGAAAGTGGATACTCTAAAATGCACAAGATAAGCGTGAGTGCTATGGATGGCCTTCTCATGGGGAGACGGGAGTGGATCCATAGTGGTGTATTGGTATGGTGAATATATGGACTCATGTGTGCCGCCTCAAAAGAGTTACCAGTAGACGTAGTTCAGGATAGCCACTGAGTTAAAGCTGGCTTGCTGCAGTTAAACTCCACCACCCCCTTTGTCCTGATGCATGTGTAGCTAGTTCTGATGTAAGTCTTGCTGGGTACATTTGTATTCACGTTTTCTTAATTTATGTTTTTGAAGAGAGACTTCAGTCTCACTAGTAGTTCCGCGTGGACTTCGACGTTTAGCTTGTTACCTCAGCTATGATCTTGAACCCTTGGGAGGGTCATGTAGATAATCAGGCTCTAAATCCTTCTTCCTTTTCAGATGTATGTACCCAAACATGCTTATGTTTTCGTTGCTTGTATGCTCTGTATGTTGGGTCATGTGACCCATGATTGTAATTCATACTATCTATGACTCTTCAGAGCCTTATGAATAGATACTTCGAGTCATAGAGTTTTGTTGTGATGACATGTTGTATTTGCACATATCGAGCATATTGTGTGTATGATTTTGAAATGATTGGTATGTGTGGGATCTGACAATCTAGTTATTTATTCTTGGTAGCCTCTCTTATGGGGAAATGTCTCCTAGTGCTTCCACTGAGCCATGGTAGCTTGCTACTGCTCCAGAACACTTAGGCTAGCCGGCATGTGTCCTTCTTCGTTCCTGTGTCTGTCCCTTCGGGGAAATGTCACGCGTTGTTCCTTTAAGTCCTTGTAGCTTGCTACGACTTGCGTTCATACGTTGATGACTGGCACGTTCATTGCTGGGTCATGTATGTCTGTCCCTGTAAGCTAGTGCCACTTCGGATTCATGACTAGTCATGTCGGCCCGGGTTCTTTGTCATATGGATGCTAGCGACACTATCATATATGTGATCTAGAAGGCGCAAATGGTCCCGGGCTAGGTAAGGTGGCACCCATGGTAATACCGTGCGTGAGGCCGCAAAGTGATATGATGTGTTACATGCTAGATCGGTGTGACTTAGGATCAGCGTCCTGACATCTTTAGTATCAGAGTCTGACTGCCTATAGGATTACCAAGCCAAACTGGTCAAAGTTGAGTCTAGAAATGCTTTAGTTATATAAGGGAATTGATTGTGGAAGGGAACGTAAGGCTCTTTTTACTCCTTTACCTTATGCCCTTCTGATCCGAGTCATATTATCTTTCCTACGGGGTTAAGAACTAGGATTTCTCTTCTTTCTATCAGGATCACGTGTTACTAATCTATAGACTCATAGGATTGATGGATTCAAGTGTCAGTTCAGTTCCTACTACCTCCGTGTGTTCAAAGTTGGCCTCTAAACCTTGGTATTGTGATGTTGAATGGTTATGCCACCATTTTGCAGGATGTCCTAAATATTTTCGAGAAATTATAGCCGCTATGATGTCCGAGTCATCCCAGGTTTCTAAATAGTCTGATGCATTTGTAAATCCCTTCTTCCTGTTCCCGATGTTCCTTTGGGCTAGGTTAACCACACTAATTAGTGTGTTGAGGTACTCCATTGCCTTGACATATATGTTGAAGCTATTATTATGACCCTAGGTGTCTTAGGGAATCACCCAGTAATCTAGCTTTGATTTGTATTCCCAGTGTGACGATTCTGGCCATCATTCTCGAAAGCATCTCGTGATGCCATTTAGTTAGTAGGCATTCTATTCCTGGGTTTTTGAACCCGAGTTTCACTATACCTATTCATGTTGATAGTGTTTGCTAGTTCCTTTAGGATATTAGTAACCTTTTAAATAGTTCTCAAGGTCTGTGGTATCCCATTATTCCAATACCATGAACCAGCCAAGGCGGACGTTCTCTGAACGGAAGGGTCACAACAAGAGTTCTCTCAATGTGTTCTCCATTCTACATTGTGACTCTGCCAATTCTACCTTTCTGCATGGGTTATCCATAAGAAATATTGAGCTTTTCTCGACATACTAATCTATGCATCCACAACTCAGAAAGATATATGTTCCTTTGAGTTGTCCCTCTTTAGTTGTTATCTAACCTTCTTCTGTCAATTGTTGGTCAAGAGTAGTTTTTTTACAGAAAGACTGTAAGGGAACCCCCTACAGTATAATTGGTACAACAAACCAAAATTGCAAGTACCATGCCTTGAACCTGCGTGGGTGGGAAGGCATCAGCCCCTTGCCACCACTAGGCTATGCCTTAGTCTGCTGGTCAAGAGTAGTTGTGCATTCATGTTATCGATGCCAATTATTCTTATGGTTTGTCAAGCCATCCTATTCAGAATGACTAGGAGAAACAAACTCCAGTACCTCATCCATATCCAAGATTGGGTTGAAGTAGTTGTATTCCGCAGATCAAAATGCCAATCCAACTTTTGTTCTGTTCTACCTTGGAGTATTACCATCCTTATGTCAGGATTGTCATGAGAATAGCACCACCTCTTATGAATTCTTGATGTAGTGATACCTCTTGCCATCATTGTTCATTCCTCAGTCCCCATGTTGTTGTAACCGGAATGCCGACAAGTGAATTGTAATGTGTGAAATCAATACTCCTAGCAACTCCGTTGCTTGGTAATTAAATGGACAATAACCTCATTCTTAGCGTCTTGATTATTGAATCATCACCCTAAGGTTGATCATGCTACCTAGTCCTTATTTCCGGTGCACTCTTCGATCAATGAGTTAGGATTGTGTCAATCCTTTCTTATTTGATCATATCGTCTTTCCCTAAAGAGCAAGATTGATCTCGAGCTTAGTAACATATCAGTGGTTCATGATTTTCCGAATATCTTCTCGGAAGTATTTCCAGGTTGTCCCCTAGCCGTTATGTTGAGCTCGTGATCAAGTTGGTTCTCTTGTAAGCACCCCTTCTCCAAGAATTCTGTGTTGGATACCTTGAACTAGTTGGTTGAGCTAAACAACAACTCGGAGAGTTGGAAGATGGAAGCTTGTCCGACTTAGTTCATCGCTAAGGGATATCTTTGTGTGTGTTTGGTGAAGAAAGATGATATCTTCATCGATTGATCCTCATGATTAGTTGTTGGATCTATTGTCTTACCCAAATCTTTGATTTGAGTGTGGGCTATCCTCAAATCAAATTAGAACCAATGATGTTCGTAATGTTGTCTTACTCGTGGTCGATCCCTCGAGCAGACACCATTATATATTTTGGTCTGACTAATGCTATCACCTTGTTCACTTAATTGTGGAATTCCATCTATATGGAAGCCTGGATGACTTGTTGTTGAGTCCATCGGCAATCTTTTTTATCTTCACCATGATTCATGATGAACGTTAAAGCTAGCGTTGGAAACTTCGTAAGTGTTGCCTTCGTGTTCCGTTCATGAGGTATATGTCTGGATGAAATAAGTGACTTCCTCCGAGTTCATGTGCCTCTGATGTGAGTTGCTACCATGAGATCGAGGAAGTTAGTTTTTTCTTCCTATGGAATCATCCCAAGTCAGTCATGCACGTGCGAAGTATACTATAGCTTGAGAGATTAGCTACCTCCACCCCACATGTATTTCCTAGCACACCAAGCCACTGATTGATTTGTTCAAAGAAAAGAGGTTCAAGTGCTAATCCTGACGGGCCCAGACGGACATGCACAAGACTTTGTTATCTTCAATGATGGTTGCCAACCAGAACTCGGTAGTGTTTTATTGTAAGACTACTATGTGGTCATGCATGTCTGGGACAGCATGCTCACATGCGTGTAGCAGAACCAGCTCCTATTTTGGAGCTTGCTATCGTAGTTCATATCCCAAGAATCCCGCAACGTCATCTCGTCAGTTTGCGTTGCAACCTTTCCTTTTCAGACATGTCGTCTAAAATATCCTATTACCAACCAGATCTAAATCTCGGGCAGATATGATGGTTGGGACATTCCCAAGAATTATAATATTGGTATTTTGAACCGTTAAGTGGATGTCATGGCCAACACACTTATCCGAGAGATCTCTTATTGTAGTATCTTGAGTCAGCAATTTGGCCATTCTTCCATGAGGAGTTGGTATGACTTAGTCCATAAGTTGTTCCTTATGGGTTCTTTGAGCTCCCGAAGTCACACCTTTACTTGATCTTCCAGATACCGAGTGGTATTGGGTTAAGCAGGTACATCAAGGAGAACATTAGAAGAGGAGTGCTAAATATCTCTCGGTCGATCATCCACATTTCATTTCCTTGGCATCGCTAAGGTGAAATCCAAGAAAGTGTTGCCTTCCTTTGCATCTGCATCGTCCATCACTATTCATCATGGTAGTACGATGTGTTGCCAGGATCCTCGGCACGGATGTTGGTAAGACCCTGATGAATATGGAAATGCTCAAGTTCTTGAGAGCACGCTCAGACACTAGGTTATATCCTCGGTATCAATTGGAATGTGCCTTCCATTTGCCGAGTTGTCTTATAACTCTAGTTTCCTTTCCAAACTGAGTATGCCATTCTTTTGAATTCCTTCAAACGATCAATTGTGAATTGCCTTAGGCTGGTATAAAGAGTTTCAATGATCCTTGTATCAAAAGTAATTCTGTTTGCCACTTAAGGGAACAATTCTATGAGTCACCTCCCCCAAGGTGCTCGTTATCGAATCATGGCAGTCCTCGCTACGTTGAAATGCATCCACCATCTATTTAAGCGTGGAATAGTTGCCTACCAAATCAAACTTCATCATTTGTTACTATCCATCCATCTTGATGTATGTTTTGTGTCCCAACTCAAGAGATGCTCCCACATCTCATTCCATGAGTTGATCTTGAGTGCTCAACCTTCGAGGAGATCATTTCCTATAGAGTTTCTTTTTGTCGTCATCATGTTGGATGAAGATCTCGAAAGCAAAGACGTCAAGATCAATATGAGGCAATGAATCAACATCTTTAAGAAGGGCAGTTGGATCAAGAAGACTGTGATAGCTTTGTGACCCCTCTTCTTGTTACCTCACATCTTGAATCTCGGGACGAGATTCTTGTTTAGTGGGGGTGAGTTGTCACAACCCTAGCTAGTCCTTGCTTGACTTTGCATAATCATCCATGCAACATGTTTAAATTCAAATAAAGTTGAAATGGGGACTGATCAAACCCTAGCATCAGATCAAATCAAATATGTTCAACCTAAAATAATCTTCAATGAGCTAAAATGCCTTAAGAAAAGTTCATGATTTCTGGGTGGAAACCTCTGCCAAAAATGATGAATATATTTCAAGGACATTTTTGGATTTTTGAATTAACTCACTACCTATTTGAATTGGAGCTAATAAATGCTATAAATAAGTTATAGCTCCAATACTTCTGGATTTATTTTTTGGGCATCTAAAATAACTCAAAGAGAGCACGTGAATATTTCCAAAAATTATGAAAGTGGTTTGGCCTTTGAATCAAATCAAACAGATTGAAATAAATAGAAAACAGTAAATAAAATAGAAATCAGAGAGAGTACATGTAACTTACCTGGGCCAGGAGAGAAGCCAGCCCACCAGGCCCATGTGCCAATCATCACTTACCTCCCGCCAAGAGGACAGCGCGCGTGGCCGCCGCCCGTGGGCACACGCCTCGCTAGCTCCTGCTTGCCGCCGAGGGACTGGACGCCTCCACGAGTGCCACGCCACCTTCCCGACCTCCCTCTCACTTCTCCCTCCCTCTCTAGACCTCTTTCCACCTCGCTCCTCTGCTTCCCCCCCCCCATGGCCAAGCATGCCGTCGCCGCTGCTCGCTGTTCCGACGGCCACCAGCCCTCCCTCGCCCATCCAACGTGCACGAGAGCTCTGCCATACCGTCCCTGTCCACGTGAGCTAGGAAGCACCGCAACGCCCTCGACATCGTCGTATTCTACCTCGGGCCACCGATATCGCCGGCGCCGATTCGCACCACAAGGGTCGTCCCTAGCCCCGCCGTCTACACCTTTCACCTCGCCGTGAGCTCCTCTCCTTTTTACCCCCTATCCCCTTTCTCTAGGCCATCCCGTAGCCGCTGCTAACCGAGCTCGCGCACCGCCGTCCGCCATGGCCGATGGGCGCGCTGCTGCCGAGCTCCTCTAGACGCCCCTCGCAGCCCAGCGTGCCCCTGGAGTGCTCAAGAACCCAGCACAACCCTCTCTTTGCCCACTAGTCGCCTGCAACGCAGCGCCCGCACATCTCCGAACTCCGATCACTGCCTAGCTCGCCGTTGCCATCACCACAGACCACCGCAGCTCCGCTTGCCTGCTCCATCAGATGTGCGCGAGTATCAGCTCGCCGTAGGGACCAACTGTGTTGCAAACCGCCGCCTGTAGCGCGAGCCCAAGCAACTCCAGCGAGCCTCCACCGCGAGATATGGTCGCAGGCGCTTAATTCGGTGACGCTGACGTGGCAGGGTTAATTAGGCACTAATGACCCGCTTAGTATACCCCGTGTGGATGATAGTGGGACCCGCATGTTTAACTCAGCGGGCTAGTTTTCTGGTTAAGATTAGTTTATAACCCAGAGGGACCCACACGTCAGAGTTGACCGTGCTGACTTGGTAATTGACCGGACCCACCTGTCTGTGACACCAAACGACACTGGGTCACTGACCAATGGACCCCACTGGTCAGGTTTGACCTGGACAGCTCCCGCTGACCTGATGACGTCACAATGACGTAGTGATGATGCAGTAATCATTTTCCTGGATTATTTCTAATTCTAAATGATTTGGAAATTCAAGAAAATGTTTAAAACTTCTAAAAATCATAGGAAATAAACCGTAGCTCAGAATGAAATAAGTTATATATGAAAAATTATCAGAAAAATCCAATCTATCCATATGTACTTTTTTCATGCATGCTAGAACAACTTATGGCTGCTGTTTAGGAAAAATCATATAAAGGGCATTTAAACCTTCACATAGGGAGTTTGAATTTGAAACTAGGGTTCAAACCAACTTCATTTAGCTTGTTGCTAGTTGCATTAGCTCAATCAACAGCATATTTTCATGTCACATTCATGCATCATATTGTTGCATTGAATTGATTGTGTTCTCTCTTGTTTGCTGGTATTTGTCCCCTCTCAGTAGACGTGGTTTCGACGATGTGATCGATGACACCAGTGAAGAGCTATACTATCTTCAGAAGTGCCAGGCAAGTAGAATACCCTTGTTCATTCTGATACAATCCCACTCTCTCACTCCTGCTCTCTTTTACTGCATTATGACAACAGCGATTTAACTATTACATGCTGCGATAGTTGAACCCCATTCCTCTGGATGACCTGTCATTGCCACAGTAAATAGATGAAATCCACTAGCATGAGTAGGAGTTGTTTGAGCCCTAATGCGCCTACTCATTCATGCTTGTTTGTCATGCCTGCTATTGCTTACAGTTGTGTGGGTCTGATTCATCGATGTTGAATTGGAAAGTTGTGAACATGTCCTACTGTTGAGAGCTAAGTGTGTGAACATGATTTGGTAAAGGTAGCGGTGAGAGGCCATGTAGGAGTACAATGGTGGGTTGTCTCATTGAAACCGTCCTCGGGAACTGAGTTATATGTCTGTGATCCAAGACACTTGCTACCACACATTGGGTTCCGGTAACTCGACCCTCTCCACATATTAATCGCCTCGATCTCTGTCCAGGAGTTGCAACTAGTTTCTGGTGTTTGTAGGTTGTGTTAGTAGTCTACCAAGTGGCACCCGGTACAGGTGGGCTTGGGACAGACTAGGCAATGTGGTCGGGTATACCAAGTGTCGCCCGTTTGGTGGGCTTGGGAACCCTGTACACATCGTTTTAGGGCCGTGAGCGACACCCCAGTCGGATCTCCTTGCGGATGGAAACCGAATAGGCGATAAACCTAGACTAGAGACTTGTATGGTTAGTCAGGTCGTGGCTGACTCCCTGCTAGGCTTCCGCTTGAAGCTTGCCGAGATACACCACATGTACATGGTGGTAACTGGCGAGAGCGTGTGTGAAGAAGTACAGCCCTGCAGGGTTAACATGATCTATTCGAATAGCCACGTCCGCGGTAAAGGACTACTAGGTTGCTTATATAGTTCATAGACAAGTGAAAGTGGATACTCTAAAATGCGCAAGATAAGCCTGAGTGCTATGGATGGCCTTCTCGTGGGGAGACGGAGCGGATCCATAGTGGTGTAGTGATATGGTGTATATGTGGACTCGTGTGCGCCACCTCAAAATAGTTACCAGCAGTCATAGTTCAGGATAGCCACTGAGTCAAAGCTGGCTTGTTGCAGTTAAACTCCATCACCCCCTTTGTCCTGATGCATGTGTATCTAGTTCTGATGTAAGTCTTGCTGGGTACATTTGTACTCACGTTTTCTTAATTTATGTTTTTGTAGAGAGTCTTCAGTCTCACTAGTAGTTCCGCGTGGACTTCGATGTTTAGCTTGTTACATCAGCTACGATCTTGAACCCTTGGGAGGGTCATGTAGATAATCAGGCTCTAAAGCCTTCTTCCTTTTCAGATGTTTGTACCCAGACATGCTTATGTTTTCATTTCATGTATGCTCTGTATGTTGGGTCATGTGACCCATGATTGTAATTCATACTATGTATGACTCTTCGGAGCCTTGTGAATAGATACTTTGAGTGGTAGAGTTTTGTTGTGATGCCATGTTGTATTTGCACATATCGAGCATATTGTGTGTACGATTTTGAAATGCTTGGTATGTGTGGGATCCGACAATATAGTTGTTTATTCTTGGTAGCCTCTCTTATGGGAAATGCCTCCTAGTGCTTCCACTGAGCCATGGTATCTTGCTACTGCTCCAGAACACTTAGGCTGGCCGGCATGTGTCCTTCTTTGTTCCTGTGTCTGTCCCTTCGGGGAAATGTCATGCATGGTTCCTTTAAGTCCTTGTAGCTTGCTACGACTTGGGTTCATACGTTGATGACCGATACGTTCGTTGTTGGGTCATGTATGCATGTCCCTGTAAGTTAGTGCCACTTCGGATTCACCACTAGTCATGTCAGCACGGGTTCTTTGTCATATGGATGCTAACGACACTATCATATACGTGAGCCAAAAGGCACGAACAGTCCTAGACAAGGTAAGGTGTTACTCGTGGGAATACCGTGCGTGAGGCCACAAAGTGGTATGATGTGTTACATGCTAGATCATTGTGACTTAGGATCGGGGTCTTGACAATAGTAGTTGTCGCGGGTGCCGAAGGTGGCGGGGAGGCGGATCTGCCCCAGGGGGCAGGAGGAGCTGTCGATGACCCCTGAGAAAGGCTTGGTGGGGCGAAGCCGGCCATGGGGCACGTGAAGCAAGCCGAAAGCTTCCACAGAGAGCACATTGAGGCCGGCTCCTCCATCGATGATGGTCTTGGTGACCGTTACATTGCAGATGGTGGGGGTGCAGAGCATCGGGAGCGCACCGGCTCTTGTGGTGGTCGTGGGGTGGTCCCTCAAGTTGAAGGTGAGGTCGGCCTTAGGCGCCGCCCAGCCCGGAGGAGCTCCCTGTTGTACATGAGCGGCGCCCACCTGGCGGAAGAACTACTTGATGTGGCGACCCGAGGGCGGCCCCTGCGAATCTCCAAGGAGGGCTGTGAAGGCGTGGGGCGCCGGCGCCGCGAAGCGTGCGATGAAGAGGCCGTGCAGCTCCTCCCAGGAGGCTATAGAAGAGCCTGGCAAGCTGAGCAGCCAAGCGCGCGGCGCGCCTACAAGGGCCATGGGAAGCCAGTTGGCCATGACCTTGTCGTCGCCGCCAGCTGCCAACACAGCTTCCTCGTATGCTTGGAGAAAACCTGTCGGGTCCGCCGCTCCGTCGTATCAGGGCGGCAGCTACGGCCTGAACTTGGGTGGCCACTGCACCCGCGTAGGGCGGGGGTGAAAGCTCGGAGGCCCTCGGCTCCTACATGAGCACGCGTCGGTCCGTCCGGTGGAGCAGCGTCCGTGATGGGAGCCGAAGAGCGGGATACAGCGGGTGGAGAGGCAGATCTTCGACGCACCCCTACCTGGCGCACCAAATGTCAGATTTTGGGTTCCGCGGACCCTTGAGAGGTTCGAACTCTGGGGTGCATGCGAAGAACTCAACCTCCCTAGTCTACCTACTCGCCAATCTCTCGGCCTAGCTCGGCGAACAAGAAGGGAATGAGAAACGACAGTTTACCCAGGTTCGGGCCACCTTGCGGTGTAAAACCCTACTCCTGCTTTATGGTGGATTGGCCTCGAGGGGCTGGCGATGAACTAGTAAAGTGGGAGAACAACCTTGGGAGGAGGCGTGTTCTTGAGCTAGCGGGGAGAGGATGAACTCTAGGATTCGGATCTTTATAGCGGCCTTAGTCCTCTTCCCAAATGTAAGGCGGGAAGGGATCCCACAACAGCCAAATTCGAAGGGAGACAACTAGTACATGCTACCCTGACAAAAGTAGTCTTCGCCTACAAAAAGCCTCTGGTCATGACGCCTTGGTGGGCTCGGCGAAGACCTCCGTCCAGTCATCCTGGCAGTCTTGGACTCGTTGCACCGGAATGGAAACCTTTGGCTAATTCCTCGAGACTCCGCGCCTGCACTTGCCTCCTTAGCACCAAAGAGGAAACTGGTACACTGCGCCGGCTAGCGCCCACCTGGCCTTGGTCGTCATGCCTCACGTCATCCGAACCTCGCGAGGTGAGGCTTGCATAGAAATCTCCGCTCCTCATGAGCCAGCCTGAGGACGCCGCTCCTCGTGGAGGTCTTGGCGTCGTCCACCTCGTGAGGCTTGGCCCCTCAAGAGGGTCTTGGGTTGTTGATGCTAAAGCTAGGTCATACCAAGCCATTGGTGAGCCATGTCGTGGGCCGCAGGCAGGCAAGTCTGGGTACCCCCGTTCCCAGAACGCCGACAAATGGAGTGCCGATGCAATGTGAATGATGCGATGATGAATGCAACAAACAAATAAAACACACAGCGACAATGAAAAATATGGAAGGCGTCTGGAGCGTCGGCCTCGGGATGTCACATTATGATAGTAACCTTTATTATGTAGTCCGTCGCTTTTATTACTTTGCCATCACAACTTTGTACGAGTCTTATTTTCCCTTACAATAAAAGATCAATAATATTTAGGAGCAATTTTTATTGCTTTATGCATCGATGACAACTTACTTGAAGGGTCTTATTCAATCCATAGGTAGGTATGGTGGACACTCATGGCAAGAAACTGGGTTTAAGGGTTTTTGGATGCACAAGTAGTATCTCTACTTAGTACGAATTTTTGGCTAGCAAAAGATCCTAAGCAAACACCACATGTTGGAGAATCCATAACAATATAACTTCTAAGCAAATATACACAACCATAACTCATTATGTTGTCTTCCTTGTCTTACTTCAACTAATTTGCTCAAGTTTGAAAATAATTAATGGGTATTCACAATCATAGAAGATGTCCAAGATAATATATTTGTATGTGAAAGTTCTCTTCCTTCTACTAATCATTCATGAATTGCTTGTATGACCAATATTATGATTGTCCAGCTTCAAAAGATTTCATTTTCTAAACCCAACGTGAAGCAACTACTAGGCATGATATGAACATATAATTTCAAATTCATGATATTCAATCAACAATTTACTCATAGGATATAAGTGAAATGCAAGGGTAAATGACAAACTACTCCAAAAAGATATAAGTGAAGATCAAGCGAGTAGTTAAGTAAATGGGTAGCCATGTGTCGGTGGGAACGACACCTATGGGATCACAAGAATCCCTACTGTGGTTAGCGGGGCGCGGGGTCGTGGGAAGAGCGGATCTAACAGGTAGCACACGGTTCGTTTATCCAGGTTCGGGCCGCGAGGATGCATAAAACCCTACTCCTGCTTTGGAGTATTGTATATCTGTGTTCTTGAGCTAGCTATGGGGCGTGAGGAGCTCCAAAAAGTCGAATCCTTCTCCTGGTCGCCTCGGGCCTCCTTTTATAGAAAAAAGGGGTTGCCACAGTGGCACACAGGAGGTGGAAAGGGTACAGTGATGCGAGGTTATCCCTCGCATTACATGACAAGACGCATTTAATGCATCTTGCTTAGGTGTCCTTGCTTTATCGGGGACGGGGGAGAGATCTGTCTCGTCCGTCGCCGCTCCTTCTTGTGTCGACACGCGCCCTGGCCAGCGATGCCTGAGATGCCATGTAGGTAGGCAGGCAGCTAAGGTGGCGCAGTGGTGGGTCTTCACGAAAATCTGCATGCCGCCACGCAGGTGCCTGCCCAGTTGGTTGGGTCGGCAGCTGCATGCATGCAGTGGTGGAGGTTTAGTCAGCATGGGCCTGATGGTGGCCACGCGGGTGTCCTCGGGAAGGGCCTTGCCGGGGCCCCGGCAAGGGTCTTGCCGAGGCGCCTGCTGTCATCCCCGGCAAGGCGCTTGCCGGGGGCCTTGTGGTCTTCCTCGGCTGGGATCCCGCCAAGGGTTGTCGTCTCCTTAGTGCGTATCTGATCTTGAATGTCTTTACAAAGATCTGCATGCCACCACAGGGATGTCTCGCGAATCCTTGCTCTTTGGGGGCAGTGGACTCAAGGGTGATTTGCTCCGTAGGCGCGGGACGAGTCGCCGCGGCAAGGGTCTTGCCGGGGCTGCTAGAACTGTCTCCCGGCAAGGATCTTGCTGGGGGAGTCTGCTTCGTCCCCTTTGCTCTTCGTGGTCTTGGCCTTGGCGTCATAGTTCTCTTGAGCTTCGGTCTTACTGTCACGCCCTCGATGCGGCTATATCTCCCACGTGTCGAAGCATGACTTAGAGGCATAACCGCATTGAAAGCAATGTCGCAAGTGAGGTAATCTTCACACAACCCATGTAATACATAAGGGAAAGAGATACATAGTTGGCTTACAATCGCCACTTCACACAAATACATGAATAAAGCATTACATCATCCAGATACAATCAAGGTCCGACTACGGAACCAAAATAAAAGAAGACTACCCCAAAAGCTACACAGATCCCTGATCATCCCGACTGGGCTCCACTACTGATCAACTAGAACGAAACAACACAAAGGACAAGATCTCCATCAAGCTCCTCCTGAGCTTGGTTGGGTCATCTTCACGGTCTCATCGGCACCTGCATGCTGGTTTTGGAAGTATCTGTGAGTCACGGGGACTCAGCAATCTTACACCCTCGCGATCAAGACTATTTAAGCTTATGGGAAGGGTAAAAAGTATGATGTGGAGCTGCAGCAAGCGACTAGCATATATGGTGTATAACCTATTCGCAAAAGAGAGTGAGAAGAGAAGGCAAAAGCACGGTCGAACAACTATGATCAAGAAGTGATCCTAGAACAACCTACGTCAAGCATAACTCCAACACCGTGTTCACTTCCCGGACCCCGCCGAGAAGAGACCATCACGGTTACGCACGCGGTTGATGTATTTTAATTAAGGTCAACTTCAGGTTTTCTACAACCGGACATTAACAAATTCCCATCTGCCCATAACCGCGGGCATGGCTTTCGAAAGTTCAAATCCCTGCAGGGGTGTCCCAACTTAGCCCATCACAAGCTCTCACGGTCAACGAAGGATATTCCTTCTAGCGGGAAGACCCGATCAGACTCAGAATCCTGGTTACAAGACATTTCGACAATGGTAAAACAAGACCAGCAAAGCCACCCGAATGTGCCGACAAATCCTGATAGGAGCTGCACATATCTCTTTCTCAGGGCACACCGGATTGTCCAAGGTTCCGGTAGGCCAGCCCAGAGTTGCCCTTGGTGGCCACCGGCAGCTGAGAGGTTGGACCAACACTCAGAGGAGCACTGGCCCGGGGGTTTAATAAATATGACCCTTGGGCAGGCCTACCCAAGGGAAAGAAAAGGCTAGGTGGCGAATTGTAAAACCAATGTTGGGCCTTGCTGGAAGAGTTTTATTCAAGGCGAACTGTCAAGGGGTTCCCATTATAACCCAACCGCGTAAGGAACGCAAAATCCGGGAACAGAACACCGATATGACGGAAACTAGGGCGGCAAGAGTGGAACAAAATACCAGGCATAAGGCCGAGCCTTCCACCCTTTACCAAGTATATAGATGCATTAATTAAATAAGAGATATTGTGATATCCCAACAAAATATCCATGTTCCAAACATGGAACCAGCTCCAATCTTCACCTGCAACTAACAACGCTATAAGAGGGGCTGAGCAAAGCGGTAACATAGCCAAACAACGGTTTGCTAAGACAAGGTGGGTTAGAGGCTTGGTTCAACAATATAGGAGGCATGATAAGCAAGTGGTAGGTATCGCAGCATAGGCATAGCAAAAGAGCAAGCAACTAGCAAGCAAAGATAGAAGTGATTTCGAGGGTATGGTCATCTTGCCTGAGATCCCGCAAGGAAGAAGAACGAGTCCATGAAGAAGACAAATGGACGTAGTCGAACGAATCCTCACAAACGCAACGTTATCATAACTAACCCGAAGAAGCAACACCGGAAAGAAGAAAACTACATAGTAAACAACCACCACGTAAACATGGCATGATGCACAATCAAGTATGATGCATGTCCGGTTTAATGAAGCATGGCATGGCAAAGTGCACAACCAATTCTACAAATTAAGTGGAGATCAATATGCAACGAGTTGCATATTGACGAAACATCACAACAATTTATTTAGTTCGATCTCGTTTATGTACCCAACAATATTAAATGTTGTTAAACATGGCAAGAGGGTGAAGCAAAGTAAAACTACCTATCTAGTCAAGTTTAAATGAGGCCGGAAACAACGAACAACACTTTCGGAAAATCCTCATATGCATTTATTAGGTTTGGTACTGTTCTGCCCTAAACACAATCTTAGAGTTATTAAACATGCAAAACAAGTACACCATGATAATC
The DNA here is from genome assembly GCF_003073215.2 of Triticum urartu. Taxonomy (NCBI): domain Eukaryota; kingdom Viridiplantae; phylum Streptophyta; class Magnoliopsida; order Poales; family Poaceae; genus Triticum; species Triticum urartu. The sequence continues at coordinate 249,614,652 of NC_053025.1, forward strand.
TATGCATTTTTCTACCCCATTTACATATAAAGTTTATTAAATTTGGAGCTACGGTTATTTAGTTATGAAATAAAGCATTTTAACATGGCATAGGAGCAAATTTAACCAAACAACATTTTAAACAAGTCAAACATTCATGAAAGTTGCAAATTATTAATCTACACAAAATTCTAAGCATTTTTCATATTTAGATCATTTTAAACCGATGCATGGTTATTTAGTTATTTAATGCATGAAGCTGAGGGTTTTTTTGGAAAACTACAGTTTTCTGGATACTGTTGAATTCACAGAGACTGGAAAAAACATTCACGGGCCGCATCTATAAACTGGGCTGCACAGAAGAGGAATAAGGCGCTCAACACCTCGGGCCTTAAGGCCTTGGAGAGGCCGCAGCCCACGTGAGCAGGGGAGGCCACTCGGTCCATGTGGAGGCAGAGGACGAGGGGAGCGGTCAACGCGGACGTGGGCGAGCGGGACTTGGCGCTGTCCTCGCTTGGGGAGGCCGAGCGCTGACTCGCTACTCCTCCTGCAGTGAGACGAAGCAGAGGCGCGGGGCTTGGTGAAACGGGGGCAGCGGCGATGGATGGAGCTTCAACGGGCAGGCGAGGTGGAGGCCGCCGAGAGTGGAGCAGAACGGCATGACGTGGGACTTGGCAAGGCGGCGACCTGTGGGATTGACCGGCGTCTACACTCGCGACAACAGGGCGACGCAGGCGCGGCAACAGGGAGGCCGGCGAGACTTGCCGCAGCAGGACAGGCGGGAGGAGGAACTTGGCGCGTCAGGGCTTCACAGGAGGGCGGAGGAGGACCGGACTCGTGGCCAGGATGCAGTATCCGATGAAGAACAACGGCGAACGGCAACGACCGAGGACGGTGGCGCGACACTCCACTTCTCCTGTGCTCGTGAACAGAGAGAGAGAGAGAGATATGGCAAAGAGCAGGCAGATGAATAAAAGAGAGAGGGGGAGGAAGGAGAGTGGGACGGCCTGGTCGCCGGCAGCTCGAACCGGTGGCCGGATGGCGGGGCACGGATGCCCGAGGAGCTCCTAGACAGGGGCTCGGGCGGCTGCAGGCGCGAGAGAGCGGGAGGCTCGCAGTTGAAGAGCTTGGGCAGGGGAAGGCATCCATGGGGATCGGGAGGAGCTCGGGCGCAGAGAGAGCGTCGGGCTCCAGATCGATGCGAGGAAGGGGCGGCCTTGGGGGTGGTTGCAGGAGGGGGGTGGTTGGCTGGTTGGATCGATGGAGGGATTGGGTGGATCGGGATGGATCCCGAGGAAGGAGAGGAGTGGATGACTGGCGGCGGCGCGATGGGACAACGGGCTAGATTTTAGGGTTGCTGCCTAGGGGATTGGTCTATATATATAGCACTGGATTTTGGTTAGGGGCTATTTCGTGCCTCCGATCGAAATCGGACGGTCGGAAAAAATAGGCTAGGGAGTCCAATAAATAAAACGAAGATGTTTCGTAGATGTTTGGGGATGATCTGGACACAACGGTGGCGACAGTCCAGGTCGGGTTCGGGACAACTTTCGGACGCACGCGAGGGGGGCTGCGGGCTGACGAGAGAGGTTAGGTTGGACCTGGCGGTAGGTAGTGAGCTGTGTATACGGTCTCGAGCTGAGATAAGAGAAGAGAGGGAGGCCCGGCGACTGTTTTCGGAGACCGAAAACGTCCAACGTTTGACCGACTATAATGTCGCTATAGTTATCCGTTGGGGCATCAAACGGACTCCAAATGCGATGAAACTTGACAGGCGGTCTACCTACACTATAATAAGACCGCACGCCAACTCTCAACCCATTCCGAGAACATTTTCCCGGCCACTTATAAAATAATATTTCGGACATGCCGCGAGCGCGTGCAAGTGTATCTGGGCTCAGAACGGACAACGGAGAGAACGAGGAGGCCGGGACGGATGCAAGTTTCGAAAACATGATGATGCAATGCACATGATGGCATGACCAGATGCGACACGCAAGCAAATGACAAGGCAACAACAGCAAATAACTGGAAGACACCTGGTGCAACGGTCTCGGGGCGTCACACTTACCCTGGCTCACCTCCCTTGCCTTGCTTGGTGTGGTGGTGCCCGTGGCTCAGAATGCCCGTGCACAGTTATAGGGGTACAAAAAGTGTACCCCTCTTTTTGTACACCGACAGGAGCCCCCGGGCCTGGGCCACACATAAGCGCAACGCGTTGTTGGGCTAGGCCCAAAAACGGTGCGCGGGCAGGCGGGGCGGTTTTTACCGCGGTAAGATTCTTCGCGCGCTGCGCTTCCCACGACTCCCGCGCGTGGCGCGGCGTGGGGAGGTGCGTGTGATGTGGGCAGCATGCGTGGGGTTGGTTCCCGCAGGCATGCGTCACATCGTAGTAAAGGGGTGGTTCGCGCCTTCCCCATAAACGGAGGGAGGTGTGGAGGCGCGGCCCATTTACTGAATGGGGCTGAGGCGTGGTCTTCAAGGCGTCCACTCCCCACGATCACTGGGTGGGGAGTGGTCATCTCACCCGTCCCCTCGGTTCTGCACGTCCGCCACGTGTCTCCCATGCGCCTGGGGTGGCAAACGGTTGAGGCGGGAAACCGGGCCGTCGCTGGTTGGGGCGGCGGGTCGGCCCTGGCTCCTTGCGCCTTTCGTATCTTGATTGGCCGAGCGGGGCGGCCGAGCCCCAACCCCGATCCTTTATAAATACCGGGAGGGGGGATGGCGTCCCGCATTCTTTCATATTCTTCTTCCTTCAGCTTCTGCTCCTTCCTTCCATCCGTCATGGAGACAGGGAATCCCGGTCCTTCAACAGTGGCGGCGAGGGTCGCCGCTCGACAACGCATCCCTCCTTCCCCTGCGCCTGTGGTGGCAGAGCCAGCCGTGAGGGGAAGGGGGAGGGGGCGAGGCCGGGGAGCTCAGGGAAGAGGAGGACGGGGCGGCGCACCGGCCTCGCCTCCGCCAGCAGCTCCTCCTCCAATGGAGGGCCATGTTGGGGATGACCCTTGTGAGTTCTTCGTCAGGATGCACCGGCCGCCGCGCCGTCGCCTTCGTCTCCCGACTCCATTTGCGCGGGAGATGGAGCTGGATCCGCCGGAATCGTTGCGGCTGCATATGAGGGGCTGCGGGATCAGCAGCACGTGGGTCCGCGTCAACTTCCCCGCCCCTCACGTGATGTATCTTCGTCGGGGATGGAAGACGTTTGCTCATATCCACCACTTGACGGAGGGGCTCACTCTCCATTTTAAGCTGATGGAGGGTGGCCTTCTCTTCGCCAAGGTCTTCGGGTGCTTTGGGACCCGTGCAAGGTGCTGCGTGGAGAGCTCTTCTGATAGTGAAGACTCCTCCTCGGGCGGGAGTGACGAGGAGGACAGCGGCAGCGACGACGAGGGTAGTAGGCGGTAGGCTCACGGGTCCGATTAGGTGTCGGGTGCCGCACGCCCCCATCATCCGTGTCACCGGCTCCCTGAACTTCTCGGGGTCGTCTCCTTGGGCGGCTGGCGTTGGGAGGTTGCGGAAGAGGAAGAGGGCGGGCGTCAAGGCCGTCAAGTCGGAGTACGCGGGCACCGACGCCTTCGACGTGTGCTGACGTCCTGCCGCCTCGTCTTCGAGCTCTGCTTCTGGCGCCGCCATCACCATCCAGCCTTTGGACGGCCACCAAGATGTTCTCTTGGTGTGTTCTGCCACCCGTAGCTCGCCTAGGCGCTCCTTTTGTCCCTTTCGCCTCCTTGACCTGCCTCTTGAGGAGAGGGACAAGAAAGGGATTACGGGCACCTTATCTCTTTTTAGTTTGTACGCCTTCGGGCCTTTGTTGAATTTAAAACTTGTAATCCCATCATTCATGTTTTTCATTCCCTATGGACTGTACCTGAGTGGAATGTTTTTTTAATGAAAAAGGGATGCTTGCCGGGTCATTTGTTTGCGGGTGGAACCCACGACAAGGAGTGAATCCTTGATATCTTCAAGATAAACATTTCCTTGCCCGGCAACAGGCCTTGCCGTCTCCCCACTTCGCTCGACCTTCCTCACGCCTTCGGCGGAGGCAGGGATGAGGCGGGTTCAGGCTCCTTGTTTCATCCTTTCACTGCCGCGACTACGACCAAACTTGGCCCCAGGAACGAGCCCTAGGGCCTAGAGTTATGGGAGCACGGTAGCTTAGGGGAAAACAAGGTTTCACATACCTCAGTCCATAATGGAATGCCTGATAAGGGATGAAGAACTTATCTGAAGCTGCAGTCCCCGGCAACCCTGGTTCGATGTGGGTGAATCTTTGCTCTTGCAGCCCCCGGCAATACTGGCTTGTCGGGGGCTAGATGTTGGTCTGTTCCTCTTTTTTTTCTCCAAGTGGTTCGGCACGGATATCTATGTGTCCTGTGAACCAAAGAAGACAAAAGAAAGACAAAGAGACGCACACTCGACGTCTAAGCTAGGGGTTAGTCGCCGCTAAGCACTATCAACCCTAACCAAGGACGAGACTCGACCTAGCATGCGTGCTATAACTTAGGGTGCTAGCGCTTCATTTACTTATGCTCAGGGTCTGCGCCTGGCTTTGTACAAAGGGTTACATGCGTCATCGGCAAGGCTCGTACAAAAGGTGGCTAGCCGGGGGGCTCGGCAAGCCACGCCTCGCGGGTAAAATTTGCGAAGATGCTCAATGTTCCAGGAGTTACTCACCGGAACGGCATCTTCGGTCTCCAGGCGGACTGTGCCGGGCCTGGTGACTCGTATTACCCGATAAGGGCCTTCCCACTTTGGCGTCAACTTGTTGGAATTCTTGGCCGATTGAACGCGCCGAAGAACAAGGTCGCCTTCCTCAAAGCTTCGGGCATGAACCTTGCGGCTATGGTAGCGGCGCAAGGCTTGCTGGTAGCGTGCTGCTCTCACAGCCGCCCAAAGACGATCTTCCTCAAGGAGCGTTGCGTCATCTTACCGCAATTGCTCTTGCTCAAGCTCGTCATAAGCAAGTACTCGAGGTGACCCGTATATGAGTTCCATGGGGAGAACTGCTTCTGCCCCATATACCAGGGCAAAGGGTGTCTGGCCGGTGGCTTGATTTGGTGTCGTTCTGATTGACCAAAGAACCGTCGGCAATTCATCAATCCAGCGCCTTCCACTCTTGCGCAGTCTGTCAAAGGTCTTTGTCCTCAGGCCTCGCAGTACTTCAGCATTTGCCCTCTCAGCTTGACCATTGCTTCGTGGGTGAGCAACGGAAGCGAAACAGACCTTGCTGCCGAGGTCTTGAATATATTGCATGAAGGTGTGGCTTGTGAACTGTGCGCCGTTGTCGGTGATAACCCTATTGGGTACACCAAAATGGCACACCAGTCCTTTGAAGAACTTGACGGCTGACTGTGCTGTGACCTTCCTCACTGCTTCCACTTCTGGCCACTTTGTGAACTTGTCGATTGCAATGTACAAGTACTCAAAGCCCCCGACAGCGCGGGGGAAAGGGCCCAGTATGTCGAGCCCCCAGACCGAGAAAGGCCAGGAGAGAGGAATGGTTTGAAGGGCTTGAGCTGGCTGATGAAGCTTCTTTGAATGGAACTGACACGCTTCACACCTGGTGACTAGTGTCGTCGCATCCTGGAGGGCGGTGGGACAGAAGAAACCTTGCCGAAACGCTTTGCCGGCAAGTGCCCTTGACCCGATGTGGGATCCACATATGCCTCCATGTATCTACGCCAACAGCCCCAGTCCTTCCTCTCGAGGGATACACTTCAATTTCACGCCGTTCGGCCTCTTTCTGTACAGGACGTCATCGACGAACTAGTACATAGTAGAGCGACGGGCTACTTTTTCCGCTTCTTCCTGCTCCTCAGGAAGTTCCCCTGTTTGGAGGAATCGGATGGTATGTTGTGATCACACTGGAGCTTGGGGCTCGACGGCGAGGACTAAAGGAATTTCCTCCGCTATAGGAGCGGCTGTCTCGACGGCAAGAGCTTGATGTTTAGTCGGAGCTAGCCATCCTGTGGCGGGCTCAGTGTCTCTGGCAACATCCTTTCCGGCGGCTTCGGGGAGCTCGGCGGGAAAGTACTTGCCGGGCCCTGATTTTCTCCTCTTGTTCTACTTTATTGATGGATCAACGGATGCCTGAGTTAGCCGAAGCACAAAGGTACCTGGTTCCATAGGTAGCTTGAGGGCAGCGCGTTTTGACAGGTAATCAGCGATATCATTCTCCGCTCGGGGAATGTATTCTGCCTGTATACCGTCAAAACGCTCTTCCAGCTTTCTCACTTCATCGACTTAGGCCTTCATCAACGGGCTCTGGTAATCCTTGTTGACTTGCTTGACGACAAGTTGCGAGTCGCCTCTGACGACGAGTTTCTTGATTCCAAGGTCCGCCGTGATCCTAAGACCGGCAAGCAGCCCTTCGTACTCAGCCGTATTGTTTGTTGACACCTCCCTGGGGAAGTGCATCTGGATCATGTACTTGAGGTGCTCTCCGGTGGGCGCGACAAGCAGTACGCCAGCCCCGGCGCCCTGTAAGGAGAAAGCTCCATCAAAGTACATGATCCAGTCACAACTTGCCTCCTTGCCGGGGAGAGCAGTCTCTTGGGTTTCTTCGTCAGGCGTCGCGGTCCATTCTGCAACGAACTCCGCCAGGACTCGGCTTTGAATCGTCGAGGTACTCTCAAACTTGAGGCCAAAGCTGGATAGTTCAAGTGCCCACTCTACGATGCTTCCCGTTGCGTCTGGATTGTGTAATATCCGTTGCAGAGGGAGGCGAGTGACGACAGTGATTTCATGCGCCTGGAAGTAGTGACGCAGCTTCCTCGAGGCCATAAGAAGGCCGAAGAGCAGTTTCTGCACACCGGAGTACCTCGATCTAGCCCCCTACAGGAGGGAACTAACAAAGTAGACCGGGTGCTGCATCATTTTCTTCTTCGGCGGCACTTCAATTGGCTGCGTCGTCTCGGCATCAGTGGCATCGGGCTCCGTCGCTGCTATTACCTTATCATCAATTTCTCTCTGCGCCACTAGTGCGGTGCTGACCACCTGGTTCGTTGCCGCCAGGTACAGCAACAACGATTCCTGTGGCCTAGGCGCAACTAGTATTGGCGCGGAGGAGAGGTACCTCTTCAAATCTTGCAATGCTGCTTCGGCTTCTGGTGTCCACTCCATCGGGCCCGCCTTTTTCAAAATCTTGAAAAAGGGAAGGGCGAGCTCGGCGGACTTGGAAATGAACCTGCTCATGGCGGCAACACAACCAGCAAGCCGACGCACATCCTTGACTCGCTTGGGTGCTTCAATCTGCTCTATAACTTTGATCTTGTTCGGATTGGCCTCTATCCCACGCTGTGACACAAAGAACCCGAGAAGCTTGCCAGACGGGACGCCGAAGACGCACTTCTCAGGGTTCAGCTTGAGATTGATCTTGCGTAGGTTTGCAAATGTTTCTTGTAAATTTGATATGAGGGTTGCCCTGTTCTTGGTTTTGACCACTATATCATCCATATAAGCTTCCATATTTCTATGGAGCTGGGGTTCAAAACCAATCTGGACCGCCCTAGCAAACGTTGAACCAGCACTCTTCAACCCGAAAGGCATCCGTATAAAGCAATACGTACCACATCGGGTGATGAATGCCATTTTATCTTCATCTTCCCTTGTCATGAAGATCTAGTGGTAGCTGGAGTAGGCATCGAGGAATGACAACAGATCACACCCAGCTGTGGAGTCAACAATCTGGTCGATGCGCGGCAACGGGAAGGGGTCTTTGGGACAAGCCTTATTAATATCTGTGTAATCAATACACAGCCTCTACTTCCCATTTGCCTTGCGCACTACCACCGGATTGGCCAACCACGTTGGATGGAGCACTCCTCTTACCAAACCCGCTGCTTCCAGTTTCCGGATCTCCTCTGTGATGAACTCTTGTCATTCCAAAGCTTGCTTTCTGACCTTCTGCGTGACGGGCCGCGCATGAGGACAGACAGCAAGGTGGTGCTCAATCACCTCCCTTGGAACGCCGGGGATGTCGGATGCTTGCCATGCAAACACATCGACATTTTCCCGCAGGAAGGTGACGAGCGCGTCTTCCTATTTGTCGTCAAGGGTGGAGCTTATGGTAAAAGATCCTCCCGTGCCGTCCTCCTTGACAGAAACCTTCTTGGTTCCCGGCGGTGTGGCCCTGGACTTCTTGTTTCTGTCGGCGGAGCTCTCTGGCACGTCCTCGATGGGAGCGCTACACTCTGAAGAGGTGCGCTTGCCGGAGTGGGTGCCTGAGGTCTCACCAGTCTTCTTCTTTTGCCTTCCCGGGGCTCCAGCGGCAGGAGCAAGCACCTTAGCAGCGGGGGCTGCTGCAACTGCTTGTTGGTAGAGTTGGTCAGCGCAAATTAGCGCATCGTTCTTGTCTGATGGGACGGTGATGATCGTCATAGGCCCCGGCATCTTCAGGGTGTTGTAGGCATAATGTGACGCCGCCATGAACTTGGCCAGTGCTGGGCGGCCAAGGATCCCGTTGTAAGGCAAGGGGATCTTGGCAACGTCGAACACAATCCTTTCTGTCCTGTAGTTTAGATCACTCCCAAAAGTCACGGGCAACGTGACCTTTCCCTTTGGTTGACTTATTCCCGGGTTGACCCCCTGAAACGTGCCCGTCTCTTTGAGGTCTTCATCAGGAATCTGCAATTTCTCGATCACGGCAGGCGAGATTAAGTTCAGACCGGCCCCGCCATCGACTAGCATCTTTGTCACCTTGAGGTTGCGTATTGTTGGTGAAACCAACAATGGCAAGCACCCAACTGCAGTAGTGCGATCAGGGTGATCCTCAGTGTCAAAAATGATAGGTGTGCTGGACCACTTCAGCGGCCTTTGGGCATCAAACGACGGTTCCGCCGCTGTAATCTCAGCGCCCACTGTTTAAGCTGGCGGTGAGAGGTATGCAGCGAGGCGCCGCCATCGACGCACATGGCCTCTGTAGCTTTCTGAAATTCTTGGTCACCAGACTCATCGTCCTCTTCATGATCATCGTCTTCTAGCTTTTTGTCACAGCCCCGGGCGGGCCTCTCCTGCAGTTTATCTTTGCCGCGACGGCCCGCCTGGCCGCCACGCTTCTTGCCGGACCCCTCAGCACCGTCCTGGCCTTTCTCCTTGTCCTGCCTATCATATTCAGCGCTCTGCTTCTCAGCAAGGAGCTCAATCTGTCGGCAGTTCTGGAGATCATGGCCTTTGGTGCGATGGATCTTGCAGTATTGCTTGTCGGAGTTTCCTGGCTTCTCGGCAGCTGCCAAGGCCCGGCAGGCGACACATCCGGCAATTTCCTTGCCGGGGTCATCTGCCTTGGTTTTCTTGGCGGAGCCGGCGTCGTCAGATCCCTCGAGAGCAAGCACAGCTTTACCTTTGTGCTTCCTGTTGCGGCGCCGGCCTTTCTTCGCCAGGGCGGCAGTATCCTCATCTGAGGAGTCGGTTTCCATGCCGGCATCTTTGCTGGGGTACTTCCTTCCCTCTTCAGCTCGGGCACATCTGTCAGCAAGAACATAGAGTTCTGCCACATCTTTCACCTTGTTCATTGCCAGTTCTTCGTGCATCTTGCGGTTACGCATGTTCTGATGGAACACGCTGATGATGGCGGCAGGGTGAACATCAGGGATATTGTATTGTACCCGACTGAACCTCTGTATATACTTGCGTAGACTCTCACCTCCCTTCTAGGGAATGACATGCAGGTCGCTTGCTTGGCCATGGGCTTGGTGACCTCCAGTAAAGGCGCCTACAAACTCATGGCACAAATCCGACCAGGAGGAAATAGAGTCTACCGGCAAGTGCATCAACCACGACATGGCGTTGGGTTTAAGAGCCAATGGAAAGTAATTCGCAAGCACCTTATCCTCGCGGGCTCCGGCGGCTTGCATCGCGATGGTGTAGATGCTGAGGAACTCATACGGGTGAGTCTTGCCATTGTACTTTTCGCCAATGTCAGGTTTGAAGGTGCGGTGAGTGGGCCACTGGAACTGCCGCAGCTCACGGGTAAAAGCCGGATAGCCTACCTCGTAAGGTATGCCTCGAGGGCTCTCCGGGGCCGGGTGGTTCATAGCAGGCCCTGCTCGCCTGTCTGACTGGTGGCGCGCTCCGTGCCGGCGCTCGATAGTGGTTCGAGCATCTTCATGGGCTCTTTTCCGAAGAACTTGGCGCTGGTCACAGTGGGTCTGCGGGTCAGACGATGCTATGGAGATGGCGTCGCCCATGACGTCGCGATGAGCCGGCGTCCGCGGTACCGGATGGGGGAGAGGTGAATGCACCGTGGTCGCGGCGCCGCCGGCTTTTCCGCCACTGGTCCACGGGACTCCATCGGAGCGTCGACCCAGGGGCCCCACCGGACTTGGTTCGTCTTTGTTGGCCACCGCAACAAGGCTTCGGATAGTGGCTCTCCATTCATCGAGTTTCCCCGTAGTGGGAGGAAATTCGAGGAGCAACTACGCGCGTGCCAGGGCCTCTGCTGGCATCGGTGGCGGTGAAACCTGCACGGATCACGATGCGCTTCGACTTCTGACCATGTCAGAAGGAGCTTTATCACGACCCCGTGGTCGCATGCCGTTTTCACCAGCGCCTCGGTGAGTGGGCAGGTCTTCTACGTCCCGGGAGTGGCACTCGGGGCTCTTCCCGCGGCGACGCACGGGATCTTCGGCATGATTACGTCGTTCGTCGCGCACTGCCTGGGAGGAGCGCGCTGTTGGCGCCGGCGTGGGAGTCTTGGAGGTCCTTGCGTCGCCTTCGGGCAGGGCGGCGATGACCTTGGAAGGCCCCGCTCCACCCGCGAAGGGCCTGGCTCCGCCTTTGGATTTGGCGACATGTGGCCCGTTACCAGGCGCACAAACATCGCAGCCTCCCAAACTCCGGCTGCTGGGATGGTGTTGGTGTTCGCGAGCAGCGCCCCGGGTCCTTTCTGCGACCGGTCCGCGGCTCGCCCGCGTCGGGACGGGCTGTCCGGCTTCCGACTGGCCAACCGCCACCGTCGTCTTCTTCTTGGGCGCCATGATGATGAAGAAGCACCGAACTAACTGCTAAAGCCGATTCTCACAACTGCGCCCCCCTACCTGGCGCGCCAAAGATGTCAGTGGGAACGACATCTATGGGATCACAAGAATCCCTACTGTGGTTAGCGGGGCGCAGGGTCGTGAGAAGAGCGGATCTAACATGTAGCACACGGTTCGTTTATCCAGGTTCGGGCCGCGAGGATGCGTAAAACCCTACTCCTGCTTTGGTGGATTGTATATCTGTGTTCTTGAGCTAGCTATGGGGAGTGAGGAGCTCCAAAAAGCCGAATCCTTCTCTTGGTCGCCTTGGGCCTCCTTTTATAGAAAAAGGGGTTGCCACAGTGGCACACAGGAGGTGGAAAGGGTACAGTGATGCGAGGTTATCCCTCGCATTACATGACAAGGCGCATTTAATGCGTCTTGCTTAGGTGTCCTTGCTTTATCGGGGACGGGGGAGAGATATGTCTCGTCCGTCGCCGCTCCTTCTTGTGTCGACACGCGCCCTGGCCAGCGATGCTTGAGATGCCACGTAGGTAGGCAGGCAGCTGAGGTGGTGCAGTGGTGGGTCTTCACGAAGATCTGCATGCCGCCACGCAGGTGCCTGCCCAGCTGGTTGGGTCGGCAGCTGCATGCATGCGGTGGTGGAGGTTTAGTCGGCGTGGGCCTGATAGTGGCCCCACGGGTGTCCTCGGGAAGGGCCTTTCCAGGGCCCCGGCAAGGGTCTTGCCGAGGCGCCTGCTGTCATCCCCGGCAAGGCGCTTGCCGGGGGCCTTGTGGTCTTCCTCGGCTGGGATCCCGCCAAGGGTTGTCGTCTCCTTAGTGCGTATCTGATCTTGAATGTCTTTACAAAGATCTGCATGCCACCACGGGGATGTCTCCCGAATCCTTGCTCTTTGGGGGCAGTGGACTCCAGGGTGATTTGCTCCGTAGGCGCGGGACGAGTCACCGCGGCAAGGGTCTTGCCGGGGCTGCTAGAACTGTCTCCCGGCAAGTATCTTGCCGGGGGAGTCCGCTTCGTCCCCTTTGCTCTTCGTGGTCTTGGCCTTGGCGTCGTAGTTCTCTTGAGCTTCGGTCTTACCCTGGCTCACCTCCCTTGCCTTGCTTGGTGTGGTGGTGCCCGTGGCTCAGACTGCCCGTGCATAGTTATAGGGGTACAAAAAGTTTACCCCTCTTTTTGTACACCGACACCATGTGTGACGCCCCGAGACCGATGTGCCAGGTGTCGTGCAGTTATTCGCTGTTGTTGCCTTGTCATTGCTTGCGTGTCATGCATTGCATATCATGTCATCATGTGCATTTCATTTGCATACATGTTCGTCTCATGCATCCGAGCATTTTCCCCGTTGTCCGTTTTGCATTCCGGCGTTCCGTTTCAGCCCGTGTAGCTCTTTTTCCAGTCTGTGCATTTTTTTTCTTTCCAATGCATGCATAATTACAGGAGGATGCAATTATTTTAATTTGCTCACAAGTAAATAACCGTGCATCGGATTAAAACAAACTTAATATGAAACTTTCTTAGAATTTCATCTAGTTTAATAATATCCAACTTTCATCCATGTTTAACATGTTCAAAATGTTGTTTGTTTTAATTTGCCCCTATGCCATGCTAAAATGACTTAATTCATAACTAAATAACCGTAACTCAGAATTTAATAATCTTTATATGTAAATGGGGTCGAATTTTGCCTAGTTTAACATGGTGGAATCATCTTGCATGTTTAATAACTATAAAATATGGTTTAGGGCAGAACAGGACCAAACCTAATATATGCACATGGGGATTTAACGGAATTGTTGTTCGTTGTTTCCGGCCTCATTTAAACTTGACTAGATAGGTAGTTTTACTTTGCTTCACCCTCTTGCCATCTTTGACAACATTTAATGTTGTTGGGTACATAAACGATATCGAACTAAATAACTTGAATGTGGTGTTTCGTCAATATGCATATTGAGCTCCACTTAATTTGTAGGATTGTTTATGCACTTTGCCATGCCATGCCCTCTTTAAACCGGACATGCATCATACTTATTTGCGCATCATGCCATGTCTATGTGGTGGTTGTTTACTATGTTGTGTGCTTCTTTCCGGTGTTTGCTTCTTCGGGTTGGTTTCGGTAACGTCGCGTTGTGAGGACCCATTCGTCTACGTCTGTTTGTCTTCTTCATGGACTCGTTCTTCTTCCTTGCGGGATTTCAGGCAAGATGATCATACCCTCGAAATCACTTCTATCTTTGCTTTGCTAGATGCTCGCTCTTTTGCTATGCCATGCTACGATGCCTACCACTTGCTTATCATGCCTCTCATATTGTTAAGCCAAGCCTCTAACCCACCTTGTCCTAGCAAACCGTTGTTTGGCTATGTTACCGTTTTGCTCAGCCCCTCTTATAGCGTTGTTAGTTGCAGGTGAAGATTGAAGTTTGTTCCTTGTTGGAACATGGAGATGTTGTTCCTTGTTGGAACATGTTTACTTGTTGGGATATCACGATATATCTTATTTAATTAATGCATCTATATACTTGGTAAAGGATGGAAGGCTCGGCCTTATGCCTGGTGTTTTGTTCCACTCTTGCCGCCCTAGTTTCCGTCATATCGGTGTTATGTTCTCGGATTTTGCGTTCCTTACGCGGTTGGGTTATAATGGGAACCCCTTGATAGTTCGCCTTGAGTAAAGCTCTTCCAGCAATGCCCAACATTGGTTTTACCATTTGCCACCTAGCCTTTTCTTTTCCCTTGGGAGTCGCGCTCCTGAGGGTCATCATTATTTTACCCCCCGGGCCAGTGCTCCTCTGAGTGTTGGTCCAACCTGTCAGCTGCCGGTGACCACCAGGGGCAACTCTGGGCTGGCCTACCCGTACCTAGGACAATCTGAGTGTGCCCTGACAAAGAGATATGTGCAGCTCCTATCGGGATTTGTCGGCACATTCGGACGGTGTTGCTGGTTTAGTTTTACCCTGTCGAAATGTCTTGTAGAACCGGGATACTGAGTCTGATCGGAATGTCTCGGGAGGAGGTCTATTCCTTCGTTGACCGTGAGAGCTTGTGATGGGCTAAGTTGGGACACCCCTGCAGGGATTTGAACTTTCGAAAGCCGTGCCCGCGGTTATGGGCAGATGGGAATTTGTTAACGTCCGGCTGTAGAAAACCTAAACTTGACCTTAATTAAAATGAATCAACAGCGTGTGTTACCGTGATGGTCTCTTTCCGGCGGAGTCCGGGAAGCGAACACGGTGTTGGAGTTATGTTTGACGTAGGTTGTTCTAGGATCACTTCTTGATAATAGTTTATCGATCATGCTTTGCCTTCTCTTCTCGCTCTCTTTTGCGTATGTTAGCCACCATATATGCTAGTCGCTTGCTGCAGCTCCACCTCATACCTTTTACCTTACCCATAAGCTTAAATAGTCTTGATCGCGAGGGTGCGAGATTGCTGAGTCCCTATGGCTCATAGATACTTCCAAAACCAGCTTGCAGGTGCCGATGAGACCATGCAGATGACGCAACCAAGCTCAGGAGGAGCTCGATGAAGATCTTGTCCTTTGCGTTGCTTCGTTCTAGTTGATTAGTAGTGGAGCCCAGTTGGGGTCGATCGGGGACTTTGTCACATTTGGGGGTTCTTCTTTTATTTTGGCTCCGTAGTCGGGCCCTGTTTGTATTTGGTTGATGTAATGCTTTATTCATGTAATATGTGTCAAGTGGCGATCGTAAGCCAACTATGTATCTCTGTCCCTTATGTATTACATGGGTTGTTTGCGAAGATTACCTCACTTGCGACATTGCTTTCAATGCGGTTATGCCTCTAAGTCATGCTTCGACACGTGGGAGATATAGCCACATCGAGGGCGTTACACCATGGTAAAGGCTATACTTGACACTTCTATTGAAATGAAAGATGCAAAACATTATTCTATATAATAGTAAGCAAATCCTAACAAAATAAAATGACACTCCAAGCAAAACACATATAATGTGACGAATGAAAATATAGCTCCAAGTGAGGTTACCTATAATGTTGGAGACGAAAGAGGGGATGCCTTGCGAGGCATCCCCAAGATTAGTTGCTTGGATATTCCTTGAATATTACCTTGGGGTGCCTTGGGCATCCCCAAGATTATGGTCTTGTCACTCCTTATTCTCCTCATATCGATATCTCACCCAAAACATGAAAACTTCAATCACACAAAACTTAACGGAACATCGTGAGATGGGTTAGTATGATAAAGAGCAAACCATTCACTTTGGTACTGTCAAAGACAAGATTCATAATTGTTCTCACACAATGCCTACTGTACATTATTCTTTCCACAAGTTATATTGAGCAATATAAGCCATAGAAACTAGAAAACAAGCAAACTATGCCTTGAAAATAGAATCTGTCAAAAAAAACAGTCTATAATGATCTGAACAATGACCATACTTATGTTACTCCAAAACTTCTAAAAAATTAGGACAACGTAGGCAATTTGTATATCAATCATCTGTAAAAAAAATTCAGAATTTTATCATGTTCCGGTGAATTTAAACAATTCTGTTATTGCAAGCAAATGTTTCTATTTTTGCACAGAATCAAGTCAACTATCATCCACACTATCCCAAAGGATTTACTTGGCACTTTATTGAAACAAAAGCTATAAAACATGATTACTACAGTAGCTTAATCATGTAAACACACAAAACCATTAGGGGTAAATGTTGGGTTGTCTCCCAACAAGCACTTTTCTTTAATGTCTTTTTAGCTAGGCAAGATGATTTCAATGATGCTCACATAGAAGTAAAGAATCGAAACATAACGGCAGCGTCATGAAGCATATGACTAGAACATTTAAGTCTAACCCGCTTCCTATGCATAGGTATTTTGTGAGCAAACAATTTATGGGAGCACGAATCAACTAGCATAGGAAGGCAAAACAAGCATAACTTCAAAACTTTCAACACATAGAGAGGAAACTTGATATTATTGCAATACCTACAAGCATATGTTCCTCTCTCATAGTAATTTTCATTAGCATCATGAATGAATTGAACAATATAACTTTCACATAAAGCACTCTTTTCATGATCCATATGCATAGAAATTTTATTACTCTCCACATAAGCAAAATTATTCTCATAAATTGTAGTGGGAGCAAATTCAACAAAATAACTATCGTGTGAATGAAAATTAAAATCATGATGACAAGTTTCATGGTTATCATTACTCTTTATAGCATGCATATGATCACAATAATCATAATAGATAGCAACTTTTTTATCATAGTCAATTGAAACCTCTTCCAAAGTTGTGGATTCATCATCAAATAAAGTCATGACCTCTCAAAATCCACTTTCATCATTATAATCATCATAAATAGGATGCATGCAATCATTATAACAAATTTCACATCAAATCTTGGGGGACTAAAAATATCTTCTTCATCAAACATAGAATCCCCAAGCTTATGGCTTTGCATATCATTAGCATCATGGGTATTCAAAGAATTCATGCTAAGAACATTGCAATCATGCTCATCATTGAAAGATTATATGCCAAACATTTCACTGAATTCCTCTTCTATCAATTGAGCATAATTTTCCTTTCCATCATTTTTAAGAAAGACACGATAAAGACGAATAATATGAGGCCACCTCAATTCCATTTTTTGTAGTTTCTTTTATAAACCAAACTAGTGATAAAACAAGAAACTAAAAGATTCAATAGCAAGATCTAAATATATAACTTCAAGCACTCACCTCCCCGGCAACGGCGCCAGAAAAGAGATTGATGTCTATGACACAACTTGTTCTTGTAGACTCGTGTTGGGCCTCCAAGCGCAGAGTTTTGTAGGACAGTAGAAAATTTCCCTCAAGTGGATGACCTAATGTTTATCAGTCCATGGGAGGTGTAGGATGAAGATGGTTTCTCTCAAACAACCCTGCAACCAAATAACAAAGAGTCCCTTGTGTCCGTAACACACCAAATACAATGGTAAATTGTGTAGGTGCACTAGTTCGGCGAAGAGATGGTGACACAAGTGTAGTACATACCATTTAATAAAAACATGTATCTAGTTTGTGACTTAGAGTCGTCTGTATCAGTGTCAAAGCTTGCATCGACGTAACCGTTTACGACGAGCTCTTTGTCACCTCCATATATGACAAACATATCCTTAGTCCTTTTCAGGTATTTCAGGATATTCTTGACCGCTCTCCAGTGATCCACTCCTAGATTACTTTGGTACCTCCCTGCTAAACTGATAGCAAGGCACACATCAGGTCTGGTACACAGCATTGCATACATGATAGAGCCTATGGCTGAAGCATAGGGAAGACCTTTCATTTTCTCTCTATCTTCTGCAGTGGTTGGGCATTGAGTCTGACTCAACTTCACACCTTGTAACACAGGCAAGAACCCTTTCTTTGTCTGATCCTTTTTGAACTTCTTCAAAACTTTATCAAGGTATGTGCTCTGTGAAAGTCCAATTAAGCGTCTTGATCTATCTCTATAGATCTTGATGCCCAATATATAAGCAGCTTCACCGAGGTCTTTCTTTGAAAATTATTATTCAAGTATCCTTTTATGCTATTCAAAAATTCAGTATCATTTCCGAACAATAATATGTCATCTACATATAATATCAGAAATGCTACGGAGCTCCCACTCACTTTCTTGTAAATACAGGCTTCTCCAAAAGTCTGTATAAAACCATATGCTTTGATCACACTATCAAAGCGTATATTCCAACTCCGAGAGGCTTGCACCAGTCCATAAATGGATCGCTGGAGCTTGCACACTTTGTTAGCACCTTTTCGATCGACAAAACCTTCTGGTTGCATCATATACAACTCTTCTTTAAGATATCCATTAAGGAATGCAGTTTTGACATCCATTTGCCAAATTTCATAATCATAAAATGCGGCAAATTGCTAACATGATTCGGACGGACTTAAGCATCGCTACGGGTGAGAAGGTCTCATCATAGTCAACTCCTTGAACTTATCAAAAACCTTTTGCAACAAGTCGAGATTTGTAGATAGTAATATTACCGTCAGCATTAGTCTTCTTCTTGAAGATCCATTTATTCTCTATGGCCTGCTGATCATCGGGTAAGTCAACCAAAGTCCATACTTTGTTCTCATACATGGATCCCATCTCAGATTTCATGGCCTCAAGCCATTTTGCCGAATCTGGGCTCATCATCACTTCCTCATAGTTCGTAGGTTCGTCATGGTCAAGTAACATGACTTCCGGAACAGGATTACCGTACCACTCCGGTGCGGATCTTACTCTGGTTGACCTACGAGGTTGGGTAGTAACTTGATCAGAAGTTTCATGATCATCATCATTAGCTTCCTCACTTACTGGTGTAGGAATTACTGGAACTGATTTCAGTGATGAACTACTTTCCAACAAGGGAGAAGGTACAATTACCTCATCAAGTTCTACTTTCCTCCCACTCACTTCTTTCGAGAGAAACTCCTTCTCTAGAAGGGATCCATTCTTAGCAACGAATATCTTGCCTTCGGATCTGTGATAGAAGGTGTACCCAACAGTCTCCTTTGGGTATCCTATGAAGACACATTTCTCCGGTTTGGGTTCGAGCTTATCATGTCGAAGCTTTTTCACATAAGCATCGCAGCCCCAAACTTTAAGAAATGACAACTTGGGTTTCTTGCCAAACCACAGTTCATAAGGTGTCATCTCGACGGATTTAGATGGTTACCTATTTAACGTGAATGCAGCCATTTCTAAAGCATAACTCCAAAACAATAGCGGTAAATCAGTGAGAGACATCATAGATTGCACCATATCTAATAAAGTGCGATTACGACGTTCGGACACACCATTATGTTCTCTGGTGTTCCAGGTGGCGTGAGTTGCGAAACTATTCCGCATTGTTTCAAATGAAGTCCAAACTCATAACTCAAATATTCACCTCCACGATTAGATTGTAGAAACTTGATTTTCTTGTTACGATGGTTTTCCACTTCATTCTGAAATTCTTTGAACTTTTCAAATGTTTCAGACTTATGTTTCATTAAGTAGATATACCCATATCTGCTCAAATCATCTGTGAAGGTGAGAAAATAACGATATCCCCCGCGAGCTTCAATGTTCATTGGACCACATACATCAGTATGTATGATTTCCAAAAACTCTGTTGCTCGCTCCAATGCTCCAGAGAACGGAGTTTTAGTCATCTTGCCCATGAGGTATGGTTCGCAAGTACCAAGTGATTCATAATCAAGTGATTCCAAAAGTCCATCAGAATGGAGTTTCTTCATGTGCTTTACACCAATATGACCTAAACGGTAGTGCCACAAATAAGTTGCACCATCATTATCAACTATGCATCTTTTGGCTTCAATACTATGAACATGTGTATCACTACTATCAAGATTTAGTAAAAATATACCACTCATCAAGGGTGCATGACCGTAAAATATATTACTCATATAAATAGAACAACCATATTCTCTGATTTAAATGAATAACTGTCTCACATCAAACAAGATCCAGATATAATGTTCATGCTCAACGCTAGCACCAAATAACAATTATTTAGGTCTAAAACTAATCCCGAAGGTAGATGTAGAGGTAGCATGCCGACGGCGATCACATCGACTTTGGAACCATTTCCTACGCGCATCGTCACCTCGTCCTTAGCCAATCTATGCTTAATCCGTAGCCCCTGTTTCAAGTTGCAAATGTTAGCAACTGAACCAGTATCAAATACCCAGGCACTACTGCAAGCATTAGTAAGGTACACATCAATAACATGTATATCAAATATACCTTTCACTTTGCCATCCTTCTTATCCGCCAAATACTTGGGGCAGTTCCGCTTCCAGTGACCAGTTCCTTTGCAGTAAAAGCACTCAGTCTCAGGCTTAGGTCCAGACTTGGGTTTCTTCACTTGAGCAGCAACTAGCTTGATGTTCTTCTTGAAGTTCCCCTTCTTCCCTTTACCCTTTTTCTTGAAACTGGTGGTCTTGTTGACCATCAACACTTGATGCTCCTTCTTGATATCTACCTCCACAGCCTTTAGCATTGCGAAGAGCTCAGGAATCGTCTTATCCATCCCTTGCATGTTATAGTTCATCATGAAGCTCTTGTAGCTTGGTGGCAGTGATTGAAGAACTCTATCAATGACACTATCATCTGGAAGATTAACTCCTAGATGAGTCAAGTGGTTGTGGTACCCAGACATTCTAAGTATATGTTCATTGATAGAACTATTCTCCTCCATCTTGCAGCTGTAGAACTTATTGGAGACTTCATATCTCTCAATCCAGGCATTTGCTTGAAATATTAACTTCAACTCCTGGAACATCTCATATGCTCCATGACATTCAAAACGTCGTTGAAGTCCCCGTTATAAGCCATAAAGCATGGCACACTGAACTATCGAGTAGTCATTAGCTTTGCTCCGCCAAGTGTTCACAACTTCTGGCGTTGCTCCTACAACGGGTTTGTCACCTAGTGGTTCTTCCAGGATGTAATTCTTCTATGCAGCAATGAGGATAATCCTCAAGTTACGGACCCAGTCCGTGTAGTTGCTACCATCATCTTTCAACTTAGCTTTCTCTAGGAACGCATTAAAATTCAACGGAACAACAGCACGGGCCATCAATCTACAACAACATAGACATGCAAAATACTATCAGGTACCAAGTTCATGATAAATTAAAGTTCAATTAATCAAATTACTTAAGATCTCCCACTTAGATAGACATCTCTCTTATCATCTGATCACGTGATCCATATCAACTAAACCATGTCCGATAATCACGTGAGATGGAGTAGTTTTCAATGGTGAACATCACTATGTTGATCATATCTACTATATGATTCACGCTCGACCTTTCGGTCTCAGTGTTCCGAGGCCATATCTGCACATGCTAGGCTCGTTAAGTTTAACCTGAGTATTCCACGTGTGCAAAACTGGCTTGCACCCGTTGTATGTGAACGTAGAGCTTATCACACCCGATCATCACGTGGTGTCTTGGCACGACGAACTATAGCAACGGTGCATACTCAGGGAGAACACTTATACCTTGAAATTTAGTGAGAGATCATCTTATAATGCTACCGTCGAACTAAGCAAAATAAGATGCATAAAGGATAAACATCACATGCAATCAATATAAGTGATATGATATGGCCATCATCATCTTGTGCCTTTGATCTCCATCTCCAAAGCACCGTCATGATCACCATCGTCACCGGCTTGACACCTTGATCTCCATCGAAGCATCGTTGTCGTCTCGCCAACTATTGCTTCTACGACTATCACTACCACTTAGTGATAAAGTAAAGCAATTACATGGCGAATGCATTTCATACAATAAAGCGACAACCATATGGCTCCTGCCAGTTGCCGATAACTGTGTTACAAAACATGATCATCTCATACAATAAAATTTAGCATCATGTCTTGACCATATCACATCACAACATGCCCTGCAAAAAAAAGTTAGACGTCCTCTACTTTCTTGTTGCAAGTTTTACGTGGCTGCTATGGGCTGAGCAAGAACCGTTCTTACCTACGCATCAAAACACCATAATACGGTATAGTGATTGCTTTTTGATCTTCAGAAAGAACCCTGTACATTGAATCTGATTCAACTAAAGTTGGAGAAACTGACACCCACCAGCCGCCTGTGTGCGAAGCACGTCGGTAGAACCAGTCTCGCGTAAGCGTACGCATAATGTCGGTCTGGGCCGCTTCATCCAACAATACCGCCGAATCAAGAATCAACTAGTGACAGCAAGCAATATGTATATACCCACGCCCACAACTCCTTTGTGTTCTACTCGTGCATATAACATCTACGCATAAACCTGGCTCCGATGCGACTGTTGGGGAATGCAGTAATTCCAAAAAAATCGTACGCACACGCAAGATCATGGTGATGCATAGCAACGCGAGGGAAGAGTGTTGTCCACGTACCCTCATAGACCGTAAGCGGAGGTGTTATGACAACGCGGTTGATGTAGTCGTACCTCTTCACGATTGACCGATCCTAGGGTACGGCACCTCCACGATCTGCACATGTTTGGCTTGGTGACGTCCCACTAACTCATGATCCAGTAGAGTGTCGAGGGAGAGCTTCGTTAGCACGACGGCATGATGACGGTGATGATGATGCTACCGGAACAGGGCTTCGCCTAAGCACCGGTACGATATGACCAAGGTGGATTATGGGGGAGGGGGGCACCGCACACGGCTGGAAACAATCAACTTGTGTGTTCTAGGGTGCCCCCTGCCCCCGTATATAAAGGAGCAAGGGGGAGGCCGGCCGGCCTAGAGGCGCGCCAAGGAGAAGGGGAGTCCTCCTAGTAGGAGTAGGACTCCCCTTTTATAATCCAACTAGGAAGGAGGAAGGGGAAAGGAAGGAGAGGAGAGAGGGAGGAAAGAGGGGGCGCCCCCCCCCCCTCCTTGTCCAATTCAGACTCCCAAGGGGGGCGCGAGGCTAGCCCTAGGCCCTCTCCTCTCTCTCCCACATGGCCCTTGTTGGCCCATTAGTTCCCTGGGGGTTTCCGATAACCCCCGGCACTCCTATAACTATCCGGTGACCCCCGGAACTCATCCGGTGTCCAAATATAGTCGTCCAATATATCAATATTTATGTCTCGACCATTTCGAGACTCGTCGTCATGTCTGTGATCACATCCGGGACTCCGAACTATCTTCGGTACATCAAAACACATAAACTCATAATACCGATCATCACCGAATGTTAAGCGTGCGGACCCTACGGGTTCGAGAACTATGTAGACATGACCGAGACACATCCTCGGTCAATAACCAATAGCGGAACCTGGATGCTCATATTGGCTCCTACATATTCTATAAAGATCTTTATCGGTCAAACCACATAATAACATAAGTTGTTCCCTTTGTCATCGGTATGTTACTTGCCCGAGATTCGATCGTCGGTATCTCAATACCTAGTTCAATCTCGTTACCGGCAAGTCTCTTTACTTGTTCCGTAATGCTACATCCCGTAACTAACTCATTAGCTACATTGCTTGCAAGGCTTATAGTGATGTACATTACCGAGAGGGCCCAGACATACCTCTCCGACAATCGGAGTGACAAATCCTAATCTCGGTCTATGCCAACTCAACGAACACCATCGGAGACACCTGTAGAGCACCTTTATAATCACCTAGTTATGTTGTGACGTTTGGTAGCACACAAAGTGTTCCTCCGGTATTCGGGAGTTGCATGATCTCATAGTCATAGGAACATGTATAAGTTATGGAGAAAGCAATAGCAACAAACTAAATGATCATCGTGCTAAGCTAACAGATGGGTCAAGTCAATGACATCATTCTCTAATGATGTGATCCCGTTAATCAAATGACAACTCATGTCTATGGTTAGGAAACATAACCATCATTGATTCAACGAGCTAGTCAAGTAGAGGCAAACTAGTGACACTCTGTTTGTCTATGTATTCACACATGTACTAAGTTTCCGGTTAATACAATTATAGCATGAATAATAAACGTTTATCATGATATAAGGAAATATAAATAACAACTTTATTATTGCCTCTAGGGCATATTTCCTTTAGATTCCACTGCCACAACGGGCTCCGGTGACCACAGCAGGCTGCCGAGCCTTCACTCCCGAGATGCGCACCGTTGTTTGGCCAGGCAAGTTCAAGCCGGATCTGCCTCCGCGCTACGATGGCACCCCCAACCCTGCAGAGTTCCTGCAGCTCTATGAGCTGAGCATCGAGGCATCCAACGGCGACGAAGAAGTCATGGCGAACTGGTTTCCCATGGCTCTCAAGGATGGCACTCGCTCGTGGCTCCTGAACCTGCCTGCGGGATTGATCTCCTCCTCTGGCGAGATGCGCGAGCGTTTTGTCGCCAACTTACAGGGTACTCGCGACCGCCCGCCAGCCGCAGGCGCCCTGCGGCACATCAAGAAGCAACTGGGGGAAACCCTGCAAAAGTACATCCAGCGCTTCAACAGCGTCCGCCTCAAGATCCTCAAGGTGATGGACAAGGACATCATCTCCGCGTTCTCCGATGGCGTTGATACGTCTCCAACATATCTATAATTTTTGATTGCTCCATGCTATTATATTATCTGTTTTCGATGTTAATGGGCTTTATTTTACACTTTTATATCATTTTTGGGACTAACCTATTAACCGGAGGCCCAACCCAAATTGTTTTTTTTCCTATTTCAGTGTTTCACAGAAAAGGAATATCAAACGAAGTCCAAACGGAATGAAACCTTCGGGAATGTGATTTTCTCAACGAACGTGATCCACGAGACTTGGAGTGGGCGTCAAGAAACAATCGAGGAGGCCATGAAGGCGCGCCTACCCCCTCGGCGCGCCCTCCACCCTCGTGGGCCCCTCCTTGCTCCACCGACCTAATTCTTCCTCCTATATATATCCACATACCCCCCCCCAAACATCCAGGAGCACCACGAAAACCTAATTCCACCGCCGCAACCTTCTATACCCGAGAGATCCCATCTCGGGGCCTTTTCCGGAGCTCCGCTGGAGGGGGCATTGATCACGGAGGGCCTCTACATCAACTCCACGGCCTCTCCGGTGATGTGTGAGTAGTTTACTTCAGACCTTCGGGTCCATAGTTATTAGCTAGATGGCTTCTTCTCTCTCTTTGGATCTCAATACAAAGTTCTCCTCGATTCTCTTGGAGATCTATTCGATGTAATCTTCTTTTGCGGTGTGTTTATCGAGATCCGATGAATTGTGGGTTTATGATCCAGTTTATCTATGAACAATATTTGAATCTCCTCTGAATTCTTTTATGTGTGATAGGTTTATCTTTGCAAGTCTCTTCGAATTATCAGTTTGGTTTGGCCTACTAGACTAATCTTTCTTGCAATAGGAGAAGTGCTTAGCTTTGGGTTCAATCTTGCGGTGCTCGAACCCAGTGACAGAAAGGGAAATGACATGTATTGTATTGTTGCCATCGAGGATAAAAAGATGTGGTTTATATCATATTGCATGAGTTTATCCCCCTACATCATGTCATCTTACTTAAAGCATTACTTTGTTCTTATGAACTTAATACTCTAGATGCATGCTGGATAGCGGTCGATGTGTGGAGTAATAGTAGTAGATGCAAAATCGTTTCGGTCTACTTGTCACGGATGTGATGCCTATATACATGATCGTACCTAGATATTCTCATAACTATGCTCAATTCTATCAATTGCTCGACAGTAATTTGTTTACCCACCGTAATACTTATGCTCTTGAGAGAAGCCACTAGTGAAACCTATGGCCCCCAGGTCTATCTTCCATCATATTAATCTTCCAACACTTATTTATTTCTATTTCCATTTATTTTACTTTGCATCTTTATTTCTCTTTATCATAAAAATACCAAAAATATTATCTTATCATATCTATCAGATCTCACTCTCGTAAGTGACCATGAAGGGATTGACAACCCCTCTATCGCGTTGGTTGCGAGGTTCTTATTTGTTTGTGTAGGTGTGTGGGACTCGAGTGTGATCTCCTACTGGATTGATACCTTGGTTCTCAAAAACTGAGCGAAATACTTATGCTACTTTACTGCATCACCCTTTCCTCTTCAAGGGAAAACCAACGCAGTGCTCAAGAGGTAGCCAGAAGGATTTCTGGCGCCGTTGCCGGGGAGATTCGCGCCAAGTCAAGTCAAGATTTGACTCCCGACACGAGCCATTTCTGGCACCGTTGTCGAAGTCTACGCACAAGTCAAGACATACCAAGTACCCATCACAAACTCTTATCCCTCGCATTACATTATTTGCCCTTTGCCTCTCGTTTTCCTCTCCCCCACTTCACCTTTGCTGTTTTATTCGCCCTCTTTTCCGTTCACCCTTTTTCCGCTTGCTTCGTCGTTATAGCTAGTCCTTTATCTACTCCTTTGTCTCCCGAGAATGAAGTTCTTAATTTTAAACAAAGGGAGGGAGAAAATCTAAAAGATTCTTGGTATAGAATTTGCAATGCGCAAAATAGATCTACTAGAAAGCAATCTACTTATGTTCTTCTTCCCAATTTTTATGTAGGCATCACTCCTTGGAATAGATATATTCTTGATACCATTACCGGAGGAAATTTCTTGGGTATCCATATTTTTGATTCTTATAATGTTATGATAGATTTGTTTGGCCCACCACCTCTTTTGGTTAACGGAACTATTTTAACTTTGGAACACGTAATGCAACGGCTTGAAATTATTGAAAATAAAGTTTCCACCATAGAGTTAATTGAAAATTTAGATAGAAAGATCCATAACCAAATTACCCAATACGGAACTAAGGTAGGAGTTGCTCTTAAAAAAATTAAAGAAAAGTGACCTATGGTCAATGAAAAGATAGATCAATATTCCACTAGAATCGATAAACTTGAGGGAATTATCACCAACTTGGGGTCCGCTTTTTCTTTCGTTAAAAATACTCCTAATCCTCCTACCAAAATTTCCAAGCTTGTTTATGTTCCTAAGAATAAGGGTGAATCCTCTAGTAAGGAAACTGCGGACTTAAAATCAATAAGTATTCATCCCAATCTTTTTGCTATCATTAAGGAACCATTTGCTACAAATGTTTTTCTTTATTTTGTGCCTAGGAGTTTGATAATTAATAAAAAGAAAGAAACTCCTAGGGGTTATAGGTGTCTTATTGAAGAATTGCCCACCAAAGATGGCAATGCATAGATCTATATTCGCTTTTATGCCTAGCTAGGGGCGTTAAACGATAGCGCTTGTTGGGAGGCAACCCAATTTTATTTTTATTCCTTGCTTTTTGCTCCTGTTTAGTAATAAATAATTTATCTAGCCTCTGTTTTGGTTGTGTTTTTGTGTTTAATTAGTGTTTGTGCCAAGTAGAACCGTTGGGAAGACTTGGGGAAAGTCTTTTTGATCTTGCTGTAAAAAACAGAAACTTTAGCGCTCACAAGAATTGCTGCCCTTTTTATTTGGAAAGTTCTATTCAGTTAATTATTTTTGAAGATGATTAATAGATAAATTCCTCACGTCCAGCAATTTATTTTAGAATTTTTGGGGTTCCAGAAGTTTGCGTTAGCTACAAATTACTACAGACTGTTCTGTTTTTGACAGATTCTGTTTTTCGTGTGTTGTTTGCTTATTTTGATGAATCTATGGCTAGTAAAAGAGCTTATAAACCATAGAGAAGTTGGAATACAGTAGGTTTAACAACAATATAAATAAATAATGAGTTCATTATAGTACCTTGACGTGGTGTTTTGTTTTCTTTCGCTAACGGAGCTCACGAGATTTTCTATTTTGAGTTTTGTGTTGTGAAGTTTTCAAGTTTTGGGTAAAGATTTGATGGATTATGGAACAAGGAGTGTCAAGAGCCTAAGCTTGGGGATGCCCATGGCACCCCAAGGTAATCCAAGGACACCAAAAAGCCTAAGCTTGGGGATGCCCCGGAAGGCATCCCCTCTTTCGTCATCGTCTATCGGTAACTTTACTTGGAGCTATATTTTTATTTACCACATGATATGTGTTTTGCTTGGAGCGTCTTGTATGATTTGAGTCTTTGCTTTTTAGTTTACCATAATCATCCTTGATGTACACAGCTTTTGAGACAGACTCACATGATTTGAAATTTATTAGAATACTCTATGTGCTTCACTTATACCTTTTGAGCTATATAATTTTTGCTCTAGTGCTTCAGTTATATCTTTTAGAGCACGACGGTGGTTTTATTTTATAGAAATAATTGTTATCTCATGCTTCACTTATATTATTTTGAGAGTCCTTTAGAACAACATGTAAATTTTCTTTTAGGAATAATATAAAAACTTTCATAGAAGTGCGTTGAATGCTATGAGAAGTTTGATACTTGATAATTGTTTTGAGATATGGAGATGGTGATATTAGAGTCATGCTAGTTGAGTAGTTGTGAATTTGAGAAATACTTGTGTTAAAGTTTGTGATTCCCGTAGCATGCACGTATGGTGAACCGTTATGTGATGAAGTCGGAGCATGATTTATTTATTGATTGTCTTCCTTATGAGTGGCGGTCGGGGACGAGCAATGGTCTTTTCCTACCAATCTATCCCCCTAGGAGCATGCGTGTAATACTTTGTTTCCATAACTATTAGATTTTTGCAATAAGTATGTGAGTTCTTTATGACTAATGTTGAGTCCATGGATTATACGCACTCTCACCCTTCCACCATTGCTAGCCTCTCTAGTATCGTGCAACTTTTGTCGGTACCATAAAACCACCATATACCTTCCTCAAAACAGCCACCATACCTACCTATTATGGCATTTCCATTGCCATTCCGAGATATATTGCCATGCAACTTTCTACCATTCCGTTATTATGACACGCTTTATCATTGTCATATTACCTTGCATGATCATGTAGTTGACATCATATTTGTGGCAAAGCCACCGTTCATAATTCTTCATACATGTCACTCATGCATCATTGCACATCCCGGTATACCGCCAGAGGCATTCACATAGAGTCATATTTTGTTCTAAGTATTGAGTTGTAATTCTTGAGTTGTAAGTAAATAAAGTGTGATGATCATCATTATTAGAGCATTGTCCCAAGTGAGTAAAGGATGATGGAGACTATGATTCCCCCACAAGTCGGGATGAGACTCCATGCGAAAAATAGAAAAAAGAGAAGAAAAAATAGGCCAAAAGAAAAAAAGAAAGAAGGCCCAAATAAAAAAATGAGAGAAAAAGAGAGAAGGGACAATGCTACTATCCTTTTTCCACACTTGTGCTTCAAAGTAGCACCATGATCTTCATGATAGAGAGTCTCCTATGATATCACTTTCATATACTAGTGGGAATTTTTCATTATAGAACTTGGCTTGCATATTCCAATGATGGGCTTCCTCAAAATGCCCTAGGTCTTCATGAGCAAGCGAGTTGGATGCACACCCACTTAGTTTGTTTTGTTGAGCTTTCATATACTTATAGCTCTAGTGCATTCGTTGCATGGCAATCCCTACTCACTCAAATTGATATCTATTGATGGGCATCTCCATAGCCCGTTGATACGCCTAGTTGATGTGAGACTATCTTCTTCTTTTTTGTCTTCTCCACAACCACCATTCTATTCCATATATAGTGCTATATCCATGGCTCACGCTCATATATTGCATGAAGATTGAAAAGGTTTGAGAACATCAAAAGTACAAAACAATTGCTTGGCTTGTCATCGGGGTTGTGCATGATTTAAATATTTTGTGTGGTGAAGATAGAGCATAGCCAGATTATATGATTTTGTAGGGATAACTTTCTTTGGCCATGTTATTTTGAGAAGACATGATTGCTTAGTTAGTATACTTGAAGTATTATTAATTCTATGTCAATATTAAACTTTTATCTTGAATCTTTCGGATCTGAACATTCATGCCACAATAAAGAAAAATTACATTGAGCAATATGTTAGAAAGCATTCCACATCAAAAATTCTTCTTTTATCATTTACCTACTCGAGGACAAGCAGGAATTAAGCTTGGGGATGCTTGATACGTCTCCAACGTATCTATAATTTTTGATTGCTCCATGCTATTATATTATCTATTTTGGATGTTAATGGGCTTTATTTTATACTTTTATATCATTTTTGGGACTAACCTATTAAGCGGAGGCCCGGCCCAAATTGCTGTTTTTTGCCTATTTCAGTGTTTCACAGAAAAGGAATATCAAACGAAGTCCAAACGAATGAAACCTTCGGGAATGTGATTTTCTCAACAAACGTGATCCAGGAGACTTGGAGTGGGCGTCAAGAAACAATCGAGGAGGCCACGAGGCAAGGGGCACGCCTACCCCCCTGTGCGCGCCCTCCACCCTCGTGGGCCCCTCCTTGCTCCACCGACCTAATTCTTCCTCCTATATATATCCACATACCCCCCCAAACATCCAAGAGCACCACGAAAACCTAATTCCACTGCCGCAACCTTCTGTACCCGAGAGATCTCATCTCGGGGCCTTTTCCGAAGTTCCGCCGGAGGGGGCATTGATCACGGAGGGTCTCTACATCAACTCCATGGCCTCTCCGGTGATGTGTGAGTAGTTTACTTCAGACCTTTGGGTCCATAGTTATTAGCTAGATGGCTTATTCTCTCTCTTTGGATCTCAATACAAAGTTCTCCTCGATTCTCTTGGAGCTCTATTCGATGAAATCTTCTTTTGCGGTGTGTTTGTCGAGATTCGATGAATTGTGGGTTTATGATCCAGTTTATCTATGAACAATATTTGAATCTCCTCTGAATTCTTTTATGTATGATTCGTTTATATTTGCATGTCTCTTTGAATTAGCAGTTTGGTTTGGCCTACTAGACTGATCTTTCTTGCAATAGGAGAAGTGCTTAGCTTTGGGTTCAATCTTGCGGTGCTCGATCCCAGTGACAGAAAGGGAAACGACATGTATTATATTGTTGCCATCGAGGATAAAAAGATGGGGTTTATATCATATTGCATGAGTTTATCCCTCTACATCATGTCATCTTACTTAAAGCATTACTCTGTTCTTATGAACTTAATACTCTAGATGCATGATGGATAGCGGTCGATGTGTGGAGTAATAGTAGTAGATGCAGAATCATTTCGGTCTACTTGTCACGGACGTGATGCCTATATACATGATCATACCTAGATATTCTCATAACTATGCTCAATTCTATCAATTGCTCGACAGTAATTCATTTACCCACCATAATACTTATGCTCTTGAGAGAAGCCACTAGTGAAACCTATGGCCCCCTGGTCTATCTTCCATCATATTAATCTTCCAACACTTAGTTGTTTCTATTTCCGTTTGTTTTACTGTGCATATTTATTTCTCTTTATCATAAAAATACCAAAAATATTGTCTTATCATATCTATCAGATCTCACTCTCGTAAGTGACCGTGAAGGGATTGACAACCCCTTTATCGCGTTGGTTGCGAGGTTCTTATTTGTTTGTGTAGGTGCGTGGGACTCGAGTTGATCTCCTACTGGATTGATACCTTGGTTCTCAAAAACTGAGCGAAATACTTACGCTACTTTACTGCATCACCCTTTCCTCTTCAAGGGAAAACCAACGTAGTGCTCAAGAGGTAGCAGGCGTCCGCGACATCAAGATGAAGGAGGAGCTCGCCATCCATGAAGAGCTATGCTAGGCCCTGGAGATATTCAACATGGCGACCAAGTGTGCAAGAGATGAGGAGGGCCGCTTCTCCCTCCTCGAGCTCCCTGCGACTGACCCTGAAGAGTAGAAGGCCAAGGCCAAGGACGTGAAGCGCAAGGGAGTAGCCGTGCTCACGGCGGAGCCAAACTCGAAGCGTGGTCAGGACCACCCTGAGTCGTCTAAGGGCAGTCGTCCATTCTACGCCTTCCACAACGTACACAGCCACAACACTAACGACTGCTAGGAGCTCAGAGCCATTCGAGATGGATGCTTCAGTCGGCGCCCCGGGCGCAACGATCGGGGCTATGACCGAGGAGGAGGATGAAGTGGGGGACGTTGGGACGACCGCGGCCCCCGTCAGAAGTGGCACGACCGACCTCGCGAGGACCACTGGCGGGACCAACCTCGTGAGGGCGCCTGGAAAGACCAGTCTCATGAGAACCGTCCTCAGGGCAATGCTGGCCTCCCTCTGCTGCCACCACCACCAAGGAGGAACGACGACCACCATCAAGACGAGGGGGCTGGGGGCTTCCAGGAGCCGCGCGCTATCGCCTGCATCCTGGGCGGTACACAGGCCCCAGCCTCCCAGCGCATCTTCAAGCAGTTTGCTCGTGAGGTGAACGCGGCCCTGCCCAGGCTCAAGGCCACACGCCCGCTCAGGTGGTCCAAGTGCGCCATCACCTTCAGCTCGACGGACCAGCTCAAGTGCGCGGCAACCATCGGCGTCCTCCCGATGCTTTGTTCACCCATCATCAGCAACGTCCAAGTCACCAAGACCCACATCAACGGTGGCGCAGGGCTCAATGTCATGTCCGTTGAGACATTCGACAGCCTCCAAGTGCCATACGATCAGCTACAGCCTACCAAGCCTTTCTCAGGAGTGACCGACGGCTCCACCACCCCGATAGGGCAGGTCCGCCTCCATGTCACCTTCGGCCAGCGTAAGAACTACCGCACCAAGCTCATCGACTTCGACGTCACCCACATCTGTCTGCCGTACAATGCCATTCTTGGGTATCCATCATTGGCCAAGTTTATGGCGGTGACCCACCACGGCTACAACGTCCTCAAGGTATCGGGGAGTGGAGGCATCATCACAGTCCCCTGCGAAGAAAGAGATGCGGTGTGCTCCCTTGAGCGCGCCTTCCAAGCCGCCGCGATCGAAGACCCCGACAACGAAGGCATCATGTACCCTCCTAAGGCCATCCCTAAAAAGAAGAAGAAGCTACTCCTCCCGGGGCCTCAGGAGAGTAGCGTCTCCAGCGGCACCACTTCAGGACCTGTGCCCATAGCTGGGGTGCCTCCCTCCCTCGCATAGGAAGGCGCACCCGACGCCCTCCTCGGGCAAGGCTCGGGGTCTCTTTTCTGGAGAGCCTCAGACCTAGCCAACATCACGAGGGAGGCGCTCGGGCACCATATGGAGGCGTGCTTCACCGCACATTTCCCTTAGGAGGGTGTTGGGAGAGGACCGCCCGGTGCTAAGGAGTTCATCATCAAGACAACCCAGGAGCTTCAAGAGGCAAGGGCCATACCACTACTAGAAAAAAGGTTGTTAGTGTCGCACCAGTTTTTGCTATTAATGGCGCACTATAGGTGCGCCACTATTAACACGCCACTAGTAACAAATAGTAATGGCGCACCTGTGGTGCGCCATTAGTATCCCATATAATAGTGGCGCACCACATAGTGCGCCATTGCTATATACAACAGTGCGCCATTACTATGCCTCCTAGGGGCCATATTTACCTTCATGTATGCCCCCAAGTGCGCCATTACTATGCCCCATAATGCGCCACTGGTATTTAGCCTTGGTGCGCCATTAATGCTCAATATGGTGCGCCACTACTGGGGGCCATATTTGCCTTCACCTATGCCCCAAGTGCGCCATTACTATGCCCGATAATGCGCCACTGGTATTTATCTTGGTGCGCCACTAATTCTCAATATGGTGTGCCACTACTATGAATATTAGGAATTATTATTTTTTGCTTTTCTGGTATTTGCACAGGTTACAAAATACGTGACAACACAGAATATAAACATCACACAATAGAATTCATCATATTAGTCTCCAAATTCGAAATAGCGAACAAAGTTCAAACATTAGCCAAGTTTAGGTCTCGAGACATTAGCAAAGTTCATCATATTAGCCGAGTTTGTCGTCACATTACAAAATCGATATCGATCATCTAAACTACCATCACATAGAAGAGAGCTGCGGTCACGATGAGCATCATCGCGATGAAACTGGTCTTCATCCGGTTCCTCCTTCGCTCCCTCCTCTCTCCCGCTAGATAGCGCGCGTATCTAGCTTCCGCCTCCGCCCTAGTGGTGTACCCTTTGTAACTGTTGCCGCTGAAACAGCGAACCTGTCTCTGACACTCCTCCCAGTCGTCGTAGACTCCGGAAACCTTACCCTTGTACACGACATATGATGGCATCTCTATGCACTAGACAAACAAAACGTTAGTAGCAATTCACATATAATAAATAAGCAATATATAAGTATGCAACAAAAGGATCGGAAGAGAAAAGCAACACATTAGTAGCACGATTCATGGTCCTACTAATAAATAGCATCGATTACATATAAGTTGAATGATTGTCCAAACTAAAGAGACATACAAGTTCATTAAAGTTTAATTACAACATGAGCTAATCGATATTTCAGAACTACATAGCATCAATACTTTCGACTCGACTCAGGGACCAGAGCATGGATGAAGCCGCTGTCTTTCGTGATGGTCATGAAATCGTGATCGTTGTCAACCTGCATTTGTAGCATTGTTTCTATTTCACTGGACAGTTGATATTTGAGGCAGAACTGCCCCAAGGTACGAAGGACATCTTGATAGATGATTTCCGCAAACTCCAACTGGATGCGAAAGAATTCTTGTCTGGTGTCCTCATCCTGGATTGCCGACAAGCGTGCGGCCCAATCTTTGAGATTATTTGGTAGCAGAAGGTGATTATGGTCCTGTACGATCGCCCGCATGTGATGGAGGGCGTAGTAGGCATCCTTCTGATTGCCAGGAGGCTGCTTGATGCAGGGGAATGTCGTTACGTGGGTGAACGCGTGCTTGTTGTACCTACAAATTGGCCTCCTAAAGGTGCCTCCAGATTTGGCGTAGCTGGGGAGAGCATCATCAAGAACTTTCTTCATATTTGTGTAGTCTTTCTTCGACTGACAGTCCGAGTCGAAATACGTGGCCATGGAATATTTCAGGCTTAAGAGGATGAGTGTGCAATGTGTGTCACTGCACAAAACACGGGATGTTAGAAAAAAAGAACGATCGAAATCTAAGAAATCATATGTTACGGGGCGGTGAGGGGATGACTTACTCAGAAAAGTAAGGCACGAGGAAGTTATCCTTATCTGGGTTCGCCAGAATGACGCCTTCGAGGTATGAACTCGCGACTTGCCGGTCCCCAGCGCTGCCCAAGATCTTGGCACGCATGTAGAAGGGGTCGACTATCACGATGTCCGGGGTCTTGTCTCTAATGATCCGCATCTCCATACTGAGCGAAAATAGCCGAATGAAGGTGTAGTGCAGTGGATGAATGTTAAACATAGTGAATATGTCATCAAACCGCAGGATGATCATACGCCCGATGGTGCTATCGACAAAGCCCTTGCCCTCTAGCACCTTGGCCACGAAAATGGGGTATGCCACATCATTCTCGGAGAGACGCCACTTCTCCATAGAAAGAACGTTGTCATGCAGACTCCGCATAGAACTGGTTGCAGCATTGAGCAGATTAGTCGGTAGCATCGGCCTACCCGCCACATGCACCCTCCTCGAGATATCCTTAGGTACTGGTGGCCCGTCCTGAGCACGGATCGTACTCGGTGCCGGCTGGCTCGCACCCTTGTTATTTTTTCTTTTCCGTCCCTTCTGCTTCTTCTGCTGTAATGGGATCGAATTCTGCTCAGAGACCACCTTCTTGAGTGCGTTGGGGCTGATAATATTTCGCACCTCGGCTATTTGAGTCTCGGCGAAGGCGGCAGCTGGAGGCGTCTCCTGAGAACTGAACGCCAGACAACGCCTGTTGCAATTGGGTTTCTCCCCGGTACCAGCTAGATCACGATCGTCTTTTGCAGGGTTGGGTTCTTGAGAAGGAGGCCCCAAGAATTCGTCATTGTACCCATGTTTGTTGAAGTACTTATCGATGTTGGTTAATGTACCATTGTCGTCGTCCGGATCCTGTGCCATATGCATGTCCGGATCAGCTGACGGCGGTAGCGTTGCGGCGGTCTTGTCATGGCTTGGCACCGGCACGACCAGCGGTGTTGTCTGTGGGGTGGTGTCCCCCGCCCCCAAACGAATCTGGCTCTTCGGCCAAAGCATGGACCAGCCTAAGCAGGTGCTGATGGTTATCACATCATCTTCGTCGTCCCCAGGGGGTCGATACGGAGGTAACAATTCGTAGCAGCCCTGCAGCACTCGAACCAGTTGAACCCTATACATGGTGGGTGGCATCAGATTACCGTGGAACACGGGGTTGCCCGGTTCAACGATTCTGGCCTTGGCGACATCGATCAACTCACCATCCACGAAGTGCAGTAGAGTGCATGGAACGTTGGCGGCACCCTGCGAAAACATGTAGGGCGTCAGGGATGCCCACTCAAAGGCAAGGAGATGAAGTCATCGATCGACCGAGGCTTAGTTACCGTGATGGGGTCGATCTCGGCTAATGTCGAGGCACCGCCAACGGCGGGCGTGAAAGTGACGGAGGGGCCGCTTGTTGTCGAGGTGTCGGCTAGCGTATTCTTCCCACACCCGGGTGCATTAAGCTCCAATGCCGGCGCCGACGCCCGAGACACCAATGCAGCCTCCGCCGTAGACACCAATGGCGCCGACGCGTTGTGCGAGTTGCTGCCCATGAAGCTGGGAATCGGGGGCGGCCCCTGTTGGCCGCCCGCAATCCACCCCCGCAGCCCCTCAAGCAAGGTAGGCATAATGGCGGTGATCGTCGCTCCCACTTGGTCTCGCATTTGCTCTTCGACTATCTCTGGAATCCGCGCCACTTGTGCCTTGAGTTCTTGAACCTCGCGCTCCTGGCTTTCCGAGCTGGTCTTTCTCTCCTTTCGCCCAGCAATATAGTATTCCGGCCATTTCGTGGACAAGCCTTTGCCGGCCACACGACCAGCTGACGACGACTTACTGAACTTATCCTTGTGTTTCATTACGTTCAATGCCCTATTTAAAGTGGTGTCCCAAGGGCCTGACGGGGAGCTCTGAGACGACCCCGCGCTACTAATTTCAGTTTCCTGCGGAAGGAACGTGAATCATTTAGAAATTTGTCTTCATTAATTAGAATGCAACCATATGGAGCTAATTACGCAGGGGTGTATTCCTTACCAGAACAAGCTCAAGCGCCTTGGTCTTCGGATCCGTGGTAAGCTCCTTTGTTACCGGGTCCACCTTGTACCGGGCCCTAACATAGTTCATGGTCTTCTTATCACGGTATTTATCGAAGCGGGGCGGTAGGCCTTGCTCAGCACACTCCACGTCCTCCTTGTCCCATATAGGTTCCGCCACTCTATAACCGTCGGGACCGAGTTTGTGGACCCCTAAGTTCAAGTCCCGCATATCTTTCCCCCACTGACTTGATTCCGCGGATGCGTTGCTCTCGCACTTGATCTTGAACTCTAGGTAGTCAGCTTTGTTGATCGAAGGATATGTCTCCTTG
Source organism: Triticum urartu (assembly GCF_003073215.2). Classification (NCBI taxonomy): domain Eukaryota; kingdom Viridiplantae; phylum Streptophyta; class Magnoliopsida; order Poales; family Poaceae; genus Triticum; species Triticum urartu. The sequence goes on from NC_053025.1 coordinate 249,651,432, forward strand.
ATCTTCTCATAACTATCACCACTTAGAATCCTTCTCTTCACTGCGGCTCTCCAAGTAGCCAGGGCCGTGCTCATCTTCATGAGGGCGGCACTATTCACTTTATTCCCTGAGAGGCGTGTGTTTGCGAAGTCACGGGGAACTTGTCTCGTTCGTGCAGCTTTGTGAAGAGGAGGTTGCGCAAATTCCCTCGTCATGATGCCTTAGGTTCTCGGTGTTGATCGAGACGGTGCTCCGGAGAATGCACCCAAGTTGTCCCGCGTACCCACTGACTAATTCTTTGGGCATTGTTGGTTGCCCACTGGAGGACACTTGAGTAAATTCCTCCTTGACGGTGCCGAGCATGTTCGGGCGCTGGTCCTTCCGTTGCCTCTTCGATTGGCTTCCATCTGTGCGTTCGCTGCCATCATCAGTGGTGGCATCCCCGGCGGCACCATCAGTGGTGTCATCCCCGACGGCAAGGGGTTGTGTAGTCGGGATCGGTGTCTTCCGTGGCGTCCTCATAGCGGTGAGGTTCTTCCTCCATCTCCCGGGACAGCTCCCAGAATTGCTTGCCCGAACCGCCGGCCTCATCGTTGTCGGCCATGTTCGCTCTAAATAGGAAAAAAAAGGCTACTAGAGTTATTGGATGAGATTAGGGTAGTATCTATTCTTCTATCCTATACATTTTCACATTACAGGTTATAAACACCCCTTTACCCAAAAGATTGTTCCAAGTGCACTATTGATATCCTACTAAGTGCACTATTGCAGGTCATATATTTTCTATCCTACTAAGTTCACTATTGCTAAACCTGACTCAACTTAAAGTAGCATTCATGATGAAAGGAAACATGAAACCATGCTTTCAGCAAAACTCTCAAAAGAAATCAAAGACTGACCAATACCAAGTATCATTTACTTTAGTTGTATATTAATACTCTGCTAATCAACATTGAAGGAGTTTGGACATTTGTGTATAAAAAACATTACTTCATTCATATAGCATGATGATTCTTTTACCCCTTGAACTGCAGCATAGACCATGTATTTAATCACTTTGCCACATACACAACGGACAAAGTACCCCAGGCAGTACTAGATACTAGCAAATGTAAGGGCAAAAATCAAATCATTTGGTCTACAAACTGCACATTAGCAGTCCAAGGCGCAAACAAACCAAAAAAGGTGAATAGACTTAACAAAGCAGCAAAAGGAGCAGGAACAGAAGGCCATCAACAGTAGGTTGCAGATGACATTACACTACAGCTGACCAGCCTATCCAGATATCATTTTAAACACCACACCACAGGAGCTCCCCTGGGTCAAGTGGCTAGGTTACTACAATTTTTAGCAACTGTCAAAGTTTACAGGTGATTACACATAACAGACAAAGCTGTGATCATTTACTCCTATTTGACTACAGACAAGCACCAAACTGCCATCATCAGAAAAATACATGGTGTTGTAGTAATAACAAATAGACCATATGCGCAGATATAAGCAATGCTGAACAATGCTCCCAGGTAAAATCCATTCATGCTGATTAATTTTTGTTTCGGTTGAGAATCGGGCACCTTCTAGGTCAAGAAAATTGGGCATGAACTTTGCTAATTTTCTTGACCTAGGAGTGCCCCATTCTCAACCGAAACGGAAATTAATCAACATTTCAGGAGAAGGAGTAACTATTTGTCCCTGTAAACTACAGAGCAGGTAGCAGCGGCAACAACAAAGCAGCGACAGCTCAAGCAGCAGGCCAGGAACACAGTAACAGTCCATACTTGCATGTATGTAGAACATATTCAGAGTCGCCTCTACAGCAATGTAGAGACACAGTCACTGCTGGGCAGTAGCAGTAAAGGACATGCTTTTTTCAGAGGGTTAGTCACATCATTGACAATAGTAACTAACAATTCAGTAGATCCCACATGACAGTAACTAACCATGCACTTATAATCACCTTCAAAACAGTAGATCCCACATGACACAAGACATAAGCAACAAATACTAAAATTTGGGATATATACAGAAGTCGTGATGCACAATTTCATCTATACTGTAACCTGGTTACCTATTGGTGGTAACTAGCACTAAATAATGCGGAGTAGGTAATTTAAGGTCTTAGGGACACATGCAAATTCTCTCTACTACTACATAACAGAGACAGGAGTTCTCACCAATGCATCAATGAATATGTGTTTAGAACTATTTCTACATTCCATAACATTTTACTCCTAATTAACTATTGCAGAGGGAAGGAGTTAAGAAATCAACAACCTAAGAATCAAAATTTATGGAGCATCTAAATGACAACATCCAACTTGCTTCAGATAGGTAATAGTTTGTTCACATGTCAAGTTTTACTCTCATAATCTCAACAATGAAGGTAGTAAATATATTCAAATTCACATACATTCAAAACAAGCCAACATCATAATATTGTTTCACATTTTGGATCTGAAGTAACATTACAGTGCAGAACAAAGTGGACACTATAACATCCAGAGCACCAAAGAATGCAGACCAAAGCAGATACAATATATGATCGCCGTGTACAAAAATATCGCACTATGCTGTTTAGACCAAACATTTGTAGCTGCAGCAGAACATGTTTTGTACTACATGCAACTGGTGATGGTCTCAAGAAGAAGCAGTCCAAAGGTAAGAAATTTACCTTGAATACCCGCCGAGAGGAGCCCGAGGTCACCGTTGGCGATGAGGCCGACGACTCGCCGGTGAAGCCCCCTCCTGGACTGCTCCTCCGAGGGGAAGCAAGAAGGGTTGGAGATGGCCGCTGCTCCCTTGCCGACTGTGCCCTAGCGGTCTCTGATCTGAGCTGGAGGAGAGCACCGGAGAGATGAGTCGGGAGAGGAGGCGATGGCGGCGGAAGAGGTGGAGAAGGAAGAGGGGAGAGGAGGCAGAGCTCACCGGGGGAAGGTGGTCGCCGCGATGGTGGGCAACAAACGGCGATGAACGGGGGAAGGTGGTTGCCGTGGTGGTGGGCAACAAACGGGGGAAGGTGATCGCCGTGGTGGTGGGTGACGAACGGCGACGAACGAGGGAAGGTGTTCACCGCGGAGGAGCACGGGGGAAGGTGGTCGCCGCGGTGGTGGGCGACAAACGGCGACAGAGGCGATCGGGCGCGTGGATCTGGCGAGGGAGGGAGAGAGGGGAGCAAGTGGGGGTGGATGGGGTTATTTTAGTGGGGGAGGGTTAGCAATGGCGCACCTTTTAGGGGTGCACCATTAAAGTTGGTATACCAATGGCGCACCATTTAGGGGTGCGCCGTAAACACCGTGATAGCAATGGTGCACCTTCTCCTGGTGTGCCATTACTAACTTTTTTTGGATTTTTAGTTGCATCTAATAATTTTTTAGAAAATGACCATAAATTTTAAAATGTTACGATATAAGTAGTTATTACTAATTTTCAAATACTTGCGTTGCAAAACACTTGTGAATTGGTAAAACATTTATGAATATGAAAAAATATCATCAAATTTGAAAAAATGTTCATGAATTCAAAAAGTGCCCATGAAATTTAAAAGTATTCATGAGTTTAAAAAATATTAACAAATCCAATACTTTTGTGAGTTAGAAAAATGTTTGCAAATTTAAGCAGGAAAAGGAACACAGAAAAATAAAATACCAGAATAAACATAAATAAAAATTGGTATATTAATGGCGCACCTTCTAGGGTTGCGCCATAAACACCGTGATAGCAATGGCGCACCTTCTCCTGGTGCGCCATTACTAAATTTTTTTTATTTTACCAGAATAAATATAAATAAAACAATTAAAATACCAGAAGAAAACACAAAGAAGCCCAAGGTGCCTGTAAATGATGATTTGCAACAAAACAAGAGGGAGAAGAACAAAAACTCCAAATCCAAGAAGAAGGTGGTCGATACTTCAACTTGGTGATGGAGAAGTTACAAAAGGAAGGTAAGTATAGACAACATTAATCCCCACTGTTTTGAACAAAAGAGGTTACTAGATAGAGGACTAGAACAGAAGAAATGCCATTTCCATATGTCGAAATACAATCGAGAAATGAAGACTACAATTTAAACCATTGTGCAAAGATTTAGAATTAGATGACATGGTTGAAATCAAGTGATACATGTAATAATTTAGTTGCATGTAATAATTGAGCTTGCCACTGACACACACACGCGCGCGCGCGCGGCCGACACGTCGTGATTCAATCTTAGCTATCTTTTCACAATCTTCTTGCCCTTCTTTTTCGCAAATGGAGTTCTTCTCTTGAATGGACGTCCTTTAGGTAGGGTGGTCCTTCTTCTTCTTGTGGTGTATGGTACTTCATCATCATCGTCATCTTCCATCTTCGGGTCGCCGTACTTGTCAAAGTCTTGCTCATTGGAGACTCCATCCATTCCAATGATGTTCCTTTTGCCTCTCCTCACAACAACACGACTCGGCTTTGATGGGTCGGTAATGAAGAAGCATTGGTCCACTTGGGAAGCCAGTACCCATGGCTCATTTTTCACGGTGACTTTTGTGTCCGCGGTCTTGGATTTGGATTCGGGTATAACCATGGTGGTGAAATACCGGTCTTCTTTTAGGACGCTCTTGGCCCATCTAACACAGAACATCAGGACCTTCTCTCCAGCGTAGCTCAGCTCCCAGATCTCCTCGATCCTTTCGTAGTATCTGTCCTCGTCGTTACCGGTATAGGATTCCATCGTTACCCCGGAGTTCTGATAATCGCTCTTCATGTCCTTTTCCTCGATATAGAATGTGTAGCCGTTGATATCGTACGCCTCATAGGTCATCAGGTTGTGCTCGGCGCCCTGTGACAAGGCGAATATGATTTTTTCTTCCACGAAAGAATCCTCATGTAAAGGGTACGACAGAAGCTTGTCCTTGAACCAACGCGTGAAACATGAGTTGTGCTCTTTGATTATATCTCTGTCCTTCCTCTGTTGGCCTCGGTCATTGTACGTCTTCTCAATAAAGGTTTTGTGCTCTACCATCCAAGGATCGGCCACGTCTATGTGTTGTAGCGCGACTAGGTTTGCTCTTTCAAAGTCGGCGAGTCGACCCTTGAAGTCGACATGCATTTCGCGGCGACCCTCGCGGTGACCCCATCCAGCGAGCCTGCCGAGGTGCCTGTTGACGGGCAGACCAACGGGGTTCTCGATGCCTAGATAATTCGTGCAGAAGGAGATGCGCTCTTCGGTCAGAAAGCCCTTGGCTATGCTTCCATCTGGACATGCCCTGTTGCGAACGTATCCTTTGATGACACCATTCATCCTTTCGAACGGCATCATGCTGTGCAAGAACATCGGCCCGAGTTGGATGATATCCTCCACGATATGGACCAGCAGATGCACCATAACATCGTAGAATGCGGGCGGGAAGTACATCTCAAGCTCACATAGTATCACCATGATCTCTTCCTGTAGCCTTCTGAGTTGCCTCACGCCAACCAACTTCTGAGAGATGACGTCGAAAAAGTTGCATAGGCCAAATAGCGTTTTACGGACGTGTGCGTCCATGATCCCACAGATTGCAACTGGAAGTATCTGCGTCATCAGCACGTGACAGTCGTGAGACTTGATCCCGCTGAACTCCTACTTCGCTGAGTCTAGGTATCTGCTTATCTTCCACGTGTAACTGTAAGGAAGTTTTACTCCTACAAGTCAGGTGAAAAACTGCTCGATCTCCTCCTAACTTAGAGTGAAGCACGCGGGAGGGCAGTCATATTCGATCTTCTTGGCCTTTTTGCCTTTGTGACGACTTTCCGTGTCCTTCACCTCATCATCATCATCATCATCATTAGGGTGGCTTGCGTGAAGCTCCTCCCTGATGCCCATTGATTGCAAGTCTGCCCTTGCTTTCGGCCCATCTTTGGTCCTCTCTAGCATGTTGAGCAGGGTACCAAGTAGACTCTCGCACACGTTCTTCGTGATATGCATGACATCATGGCTGTGAGGCACACGGAGGATCTTCCAGTACGGCAAGTCCCAGAAAGCAGACCTCGTTTTCCATACCTTCAGCAGCGGCTCTGGCGCCTTTCGCTTCTTTCCTGGCGGTGGGCACTCTTTTCAATTTTTCAACAGCTCATCTATTTCCTCGCCGCTCCTCGTACGCGGGCGTCTTCAGGGTTCGGTTTCACCATCGAACAGATCCTTGCGTTTTCTCCATGAGTCATCGTCGCGAAGCCACCTTCGATGTCCCATGAACACGGTTTTCGAAGACCCGGGATCTCTATCTAGCTGGCGATACATTGTGTCATCCATGCATCTGACGCATGCACAAAATCCGTGGACCACCTGCCCCGCGACATATCCTTAACCGAGATAGTCGTGCACCGCCGTGAGCAGTGCAGCTCTCATAGGGAAATATTCTTTCTCTATGGCATCCCATGTATTGGCTGGCATTTTCCACAGCGTGTCTAGCTCCTCTTTCAGCAGCCCCGGATACAGATTGATTGCGTTCCCTGGTTGTTTCGGCCCTTCAATTAGCATACTCATGTGAATGTACTTCCTCTTCATGCACATCCAGGGGAAAGGTTTTACATCCACACAAACACAGGCCAGGTGCTATGTGTGCTTCTCTGGCTGCCAAACGGATTGACTCCATCGGTGCTCGTGCCCAGCATGATGTTCCTTGGATCGTCCCCAAATTCTGGCTGTTCGAAGTTCAACGCTTGCCACTGGCTCGCATCCTTAGGGTGACTCAACATCTTGTCTTTTTTATTTATCTCCGGATCATTTTTGTCATCTTCTTGCTTCTTCTCCTCCCTATCCGCATGCCAATGCAGGAGCTTTGCTAGCTTAGGGTCCGCGAACTACCGTTGCAGACGAGGAGTGATCGGAAAGTACCACACCACTTTTCGAGGAGCTTTCTTCCTCTTCTTGTATCGAGTGACGCCGCACACCGGACATATGGTAGACTCCATGTGCTCGTACCGATAAATGATGCAATCGTTCATGCACACATGGTATTTCACGTGCGGTAAATCTAGAGGACACATGATTTTCTTTGCCTCCTCGAAACTGGTCGGGCACTTGTTCCCCTTGGGAAGACGTTCGTGCCAGAATGACATGTGCTCGTCGAAGCATGAGTCGGTCATTTTGTGTTTTACCTTCATCTCCAGAGCCATGAGCATTACTTTTAGGCGGGTATCCTCGGGCCTGCATCCTTCATACAATGGAGTAACCGCGTCTATCTCCAGTTGATCCAGCTTGGCTTTCTCTCGGGCGGCAGCTCTTGCGTTACCCGTCTGCTTGAGAAGCAGCTCTTGAATATGAGGGTCCTGCACCCAGCCCATCAATGGTCCATCGTCGTCCGCTCCGGCATCTTCATCTTCATGATCATGCCCTTTGTCTTGATCTTCCTCATCATCATGTCCGGCATCTTCTACATGATGACTGTGTCCTGCATCTACTTCATGATCATGTCCTAGAGATTCTTCGTCTTCTCGCCTGCCCTCGCCGCTATTGTCTTGTTGCCCTTCCTTATTTCTTGCCCGGCCCCCATGGATGACTTCATAATCATCTTCATCACCTTTCCACCGATAGCCATCCATGAAACCACGCACGAGCAGGTGGTCTCGCACCTGTTTGGAATCCGGGTCCATAAGGCTCTTCAGCTTGCATCTTCGACATGGACATCTTACCTTCGTCTCGTTCTTTTGAAGCATCTCGGCCTTCGCGGAGCTCAAAAACTTATTCACGATGCCTTCGGTCATCGTGCGGACCATGGTCGCCTGCGGGGTAGAGCAAAACGATATTTTAGAACCCAAAAAAATTTGGCATGACTTTGCCTAAAAATAGGACCAAAAAGAATGCATAATGCCAAATTCTCGCCGAAACGGAAATGAATCAACATTCTGGCAAAATATTGTCAACTATCGCATTTCAAATACTGGTACCTGCAAACACAAACATATGCAACACCACAAACATACGTAGATCTAGGCCATAAAAAGTGTGTACATTGTTGGAGGGAGAAAAAAGTAGATCTAGAACATAAAGAAAGCTTTCCCCTTACTTACCTATCAAAAAAAGGAAATTTAACCACTTAATTTGGGTGAATCTATGGTGCAAATGAGGTGAGGAGGAGGAGGCAACCGAGACCAAGCTTGGTAGAGGTGGAGAGAATGAAGTGGGGAAAGTGAGTGTGGTAGGTGGCTGCCAAAAATATCTAGCTGCTCTCAGGTTACCAATGGCGCACCTCCTAAGAATGCGCCATTAGTAACCAGGGTTACTAATGGCGCACCTGGTGTGTGGTGTGCCATTGCTAGTTTTGAAAAAATAAATAAAAAAACAATTGTTAGTGGTGGCGCACCGAGGATGTGGTGCACCATTACTAGTTAAAACTAGTAATGGCGCACTATCCACTGGTGCGCCATTGCTAGTTTTGAAAAAAAACAATTGTTAGTAGTGGCGCACCGTGGGTGTGGTGCGCCATTACTAGTTAAAACTAGTAATGGCTGAGGGAGTGGATTAGGGGGTCTCCGGACAGCCGGACTATACCCTTTGGCCGGACTGTTGGACTATGAAGATACAAGATTGAAGACTTCGCCTTGTGTCCGGATGGGACTCTCCTTGGCGTGGAAGGCAAGCTTGGCAATACGGATATGTAGATCTTCTTCCTTGTAACCGACTCTGTGTAACCCTAGCCCCCTCCGGTGTCTATATAAACCGGAGGGTTTAGTCCGTAGGACAACAATCATACCATAGGCTAGCTTCTAGGGTTTAGCCTCTATGATCTTGTGGTAGGTCAACTCTTGTAATACTCATATCATCAAGATCAATCAAGCAGGAAGTAGGGTATTACCTCCATCGAGAGGGCCCGAACCTGGGTAAACATCGTGCCCCCCGCCTCCTGTTACCATCCGCCTTAGACGCACAGTTCGGGACCCCCTACCCAAGATCCGCCGGTTTTGACACCCACAGTGGCGCACTATCCCCTGGTGTGCCACTAGTAAGTCTGGGGAGGGGTGTGGGGCTAGGACAAAACTAGTAATAGCGCACCACATACCAGGCGCGCCATTAGTAGTATGGCCATTAATGGCGCACCTATATCTGGTGTGCCACTGCTATATAGCAGTGGCGCACCACATACATGGTGCGCCATTAATGTCCATATTAGCTATAGCCATTTTTCTAGTAGTGTACGCGGCGACCGCCACCCACCACCTAGCGTAGCCCCCCATCCTGGCAAGGACGGCGGGCTGCGCGTCTGCATCGACATTCCAGGGCTCAACAGGGCCGCATCTCAGGAGCGCTTCTAGCCTTCGCGCGTTGATCCGTGCGAGGGTCCACCTCACAGCTACGTTCGCATGCCATTTGGCTTGCCAAACGCGGACTTCACCTGCTAGTGCCACCTGCGAAGCATTCTGGTAGCTCAGGAGGCCAGGCATCATGCTGTCCTAGCGGATATGGCGATGGTCTTCAAGGAACCACCCGAGCCCCCGGAGCCTCCTGAGGCTCAGGGTTCTGGCAGCACGTGAGGAGCGACTCTTCGGCACGCATCATTGGCTACTCCAACACCACTCCGGCAACATTATCAGGTGACTCTTTTCAGTTCATTCAGTTGGGGGCACCCCTCGGGCTGCATCATCCCCAAGTCGTACGGGTCTGCCCCTGCGGCGTGTATCCTTTTACACCTCTAGCTTACCCTGCTGGGGGCGCCCCTCGGGCTGCATCATCCCCAGGCCGCTCGGGTCCGTCCCAGTGGCATGCATCGTTCTTGCATCTATCTGAGCTAACATGCGCTTTGCTTAAGTCGTTCTATGACTATCACCTGATTATCTAATGCCCCGCCCGCGACCGCCCTCGTTATCACGGGAGCCGCGCGCCGGTTGTCTTTCTTTAGGATCCCTCGCACGAGTAGGCTAGGCACGGCGTATGTGCTTGGGTCCCTCCCTGCAGCGTCGATAAACCCAATGACTGAGCTCTGTTTGGCGGGTCGGCCCCGTTCACGTCACCTCCTGGGGTCGTTGGTGTCTGGCCTCCTCATGCGACCGCCTGATGAAATTCGTCCGACGCAGGTTGCCTAACCATTTTGCAGGACCGCTGAAGCCATCAAGAATTAAGACCAGGCGCAACCCTCCTTGAGGTGGGGCCTCGTGAGTCCCGCGTTGGCTCACGGGTGCCCAGACACACCTTGTCTAGCCCTGCCATGCAAGCGACGTGTCAGGGCGGGGTTGTACACGCCTCGGGGGCTCCACTCAAAGGGAGCCCTCACCCACGCACCAGTGGAAGCACCATGCTCCATGCTGGCAGTCGACACGGTCGAGGAGCGGCTATGCCCGTGCAAGTGCGGAAGCATTATACTCCGTGCTGGTGATAAACAACTGAGGACGGCCCCATGGCCGTACCAACCTCAGGGAGCCACCCGGCTCAGTGTCTAGCCTCACCGCAATGCTTTCCCCTCGGGAGAGTCGTGTGAGGGGGCTAGGCATGGGGGCTACGCTCAGGTGCTACCTAGCGTATGCCGCCCTACCAGGTCCCTTGGACCCGGTCTTCGCGCTCCACTCCCGAGCAGGACCTCGGCGAGGACAGGTATGAAGGTTGTTTGAGCATCAAGGGGGACTCCTGAGCATCGTGACTCAGGAGCCTAACTGGCCACGTAGCCCCTCACTCCTTGGTCCATCATGGTGATCCAGATGGCCCAATGGCGGCTGAGGTATGCGCGGGGTCAGGCCCTGCCGACGTAGAACACCAAGGCATACCTCAGCGGATGTTTGAGCGTCAAGGGGGACTCCTAATCATCGCGACTCAGGAGCCTAAATGACCATGTAGCCCTCACTCCTTGGTCCGTCCTAGTGATCCGAACGGCCCAATGGCGGCTGAGGTATGCGCGGGGTCGGGCCTTGCCGACGTAGAACATCAAGGCCTACCTCAGCGGCTCCTTCCCGCAGGATGTTCGCGCGTTAAGGGTGACTCCTGAGCATCGCAACTCAGGAGCCTAGCTGGCCACATAGCCCCTCACTCCTTGGTCCGTCTTGGTGATCCGGACGGCCCAATGGTGGCTGAGGTATGCATGGGGTCGGGCCCTGCCGACGTAGAACATCAAGCAAACGGGAAGGAAACCGCGGAACCTAAATAAATTATTACACAGCATATTATCCCCAAAATGTCAGAGTTTTAACGCCTCCATGAGGCATGTCCCATGTCGCAGGAAATCTCACAAGAAAGTAAAACAAGAAGGAGCACCGTTCTTCACTAGCAAGCCTTCTCTTCAGCCTTGGGCACCGTCATCAGGGAGCGCCTTCCTGCCAGCAGCGTCACCGTTGGCCCTGTCGTCGGCCTCAGTCACAGGGTCGGCGGGGCCATCGGTTGGAGGCGTAGACTCGATGGCGAGGAACTTCTTCAACAAAGCCTCCACCTGGCCCTCCACGGCTGCGGCAGCAGCTCCGCAGCGCCCCTCCTCCACGGGCTCGAGCAGCTCGCTGAGGTCGGCGTCGGGGTCACAAAGATGCAGGTGGCTGAAGACGTGCGTTAGAGCCGAAGAAGAAAGCGTGCGGGCTTACCCCTCCATCATGGGGACAATCTTGACGAGGCGGCGATGACACCCTCGAGCGCCACGACAAGATAAGGAAGCAGCTGGGTGGGGCCTTCATCTTCCGTTGCCAGTAGCTTCTCCAAGCCCTTCTCGTAGAGCGCCTTCAGCGCCTCGCGGGATCTCTCCTCAAGGGACTTGAAGTTCGCGTGATCCTTGGCCAGAACCTTTGCCTTGGCCTCCAGTTGGGCCTTCTCCGCTGCCATCTTCTTCTCTAGCTCCTCCAGGCGATTGCGCTCCATGGCCTGCGCCCTCGCCGATTGCTCCAGCTCGGTGTCACGACTGACGATGGCGTCTTCTCGGGCCTTCATCTTCTCCTCCTCCGCCTTGCGACCGCGAGCCTCGGCCGCGCGCTCATTACGCATGGTCTCCAGCTCGGCCTCCATCGACCGGCAGCGCTTCTTGGCAGCCTCGGCGTCCTTCAGCGCCACCTCACGGGCGGCCATGACTCGTTCAGCTGCCTGCTTGTCCTCCTCGGCGGCTGCCACAGTCTGGCTCAGCGCCGCCCTGACAGACGCGTCGGACTGCAACCAACCAGAGATCAGTTCAAGGCGCCCCGCCACCATTCGGCGGTCAACGCCTTGGAGGTCGCCTTGAAGCCGCGCCAGCGTGGAAAGGGCCTCCCCATGGCGTCGGGCGGAGCGGAAGGATCGCGGGCCAGCGATTCAACCAAAGGAGGAGGCTGCGCCGTCGCCAAGACCTGCGAGCTAGAGACGACAGGAAGTGGAGCTGGGGGCTCCTGAACCTTGGCCGTGTCAACGAGCGAGCTGGGGATAGGCGCCTCCGGAGCCGGCTTGGCCGAAGAGATCGCCTTCTCCTGAGGCTTGTCCACTGGGCCTCACGAGGACGACCGAGCGGGAGAAGTGTGGGTGCCTCCACCGCCTTTCTGTGCCAGAGGGGGTGCAGCCAGGCCAGGCTGCTAGGCACACGAGGATGTGCTCGCCCCCTCCCTCTTCTTCCTCGCTGACAGCGTCGGCCTGGTAATGCAAGGGAGGAATATCAGGAAGCAGCAACAGAAGCAAGAGCAAGAACAAAGTCAGGGCGAGATGCTTACTAGTCCACGGCGGCGTAGTCCCGTGACCTCTTCAGGAGCATGGAGCCCAAGGGCCCCACGGTCTGGGGCGCCGATGCGCGGGCCCTAGGAGCGGACGAGGAAGCAGCAGCCGGCCCAGCGGCAGCACCGAACGGCGCCAGGGCAGGAGCGTCACCCTGGGTGACCAGTGCCGACCTGCTCTTCGTCGGAATCACCGTCGGCGACTTCTTCGAGGGGGTGACCTTGGACCTTGTGGTGACCCCAGGAGGGGGCAGGACCTCCCTCACCGGACGGTCGCCGATGTCGTCATCATCAGGCAGGGCGCGGAGGAGATCGTCCTTGCGCGGAGGGGAGGTCTCCCCGGTCCCCTCCGGGGTCGCCTCCGAGTCCGGCTCCTCCTCCCCGTCAGAGCTGCTGGAGGACACCACCACCGGAGTCGTCGCTACCGGGGCATCAGAAGGCGCCAGCGGCACGAGCCCGCGCCCATCGAAGACGGGCATGGCGGCGGCAACCTTTGCTCCGTCGGGGCGGCGGTATAGAGGAACAAAGGAGTCAAGAGGGTACCCCTGGTCGTCCTCGACCAGGGAGCGGAGAGCCGTGCCCAGTTCCTCATCCGACAAGGTCTCCGAGCGCAGGCGGAGGTCGTCACCCCCATCCTCGAGCTTCCACAAGGGGCGTGGGTGCGACTAGAGCGGAGCCACGCGCTGTGACAGGAACTCCTTGACAATCATGGCCTCCGTCAGCTTCGCCGCATTTGGGTTGTCAGGCTTCAGATCGGCGGTCATCTTCTGCAGCACATGCTCCGCCCGGGGGTCGGTGAGCCTCGCGTGGAACCACCCGTTGTGGGACACGGGCATCCCCATCGGCAGCACGAGCCCGGGGTGGGAGCACTTGGCTTCCATCAGGACCCACTTGCTCTTGAAGCCCTCATCCTTCTTCCCGGCCTTCGAGATCGTGTTGGTCTTGTTGGCCGCAACGAAGTTGGCGCACCCCGTGTAACGCCCCGAGACCGATGTGCCAGGTGTCCTGCAGTTATTCGTTGTTGTTGCCTTGTCATTGCTTGCGTGTCATGCATCTCATATCATGTCATCATGTGCATTTCATTTGCATACATGTTCGTCTCATGCATCCGAGCATTTTCCCCGTTATTCGTTTTGCAATCCGGTGCTCCTATGTCACCCGGTGCCCCTTTCTACCTCTTTTCGTGTGCGGGTGTTAAACGTTTTCGGATTGGACCGAGACTTGCCATGCGACCTTGGTTTACTACCCGTAGACCGCCTGTCAAGTTTCCTGCCATTCGGACTTCGTTTGATACTCTAACGGTTAACCGAGGGACCGAAAAGGCCTCGTGTGTGTTGCAGCCCAACATCCTTCCAATTTGGCCCAAAACCCACCTAAACCTCCTCCATCATCTCGGTCGTTCGATCACGATCGCGTGGCCGAAAACTGCATCTCATTTGGACTCTCCTAGCTCCCTCTACCTATATAAACACCTCCCCCTCCGAAATTTCGCGATCCAACCCTAGCTTCTTCCTCCTCCCGCCGACGGACACGTCCACCCTCTTGCCCGGACATGTCCGCCTCGTCCCATGCCCAATCGCGCGCTGCCACCTGTCCACCGCGGCCCTTCTCTCTCCTCCCCGCCGCCGCGGCCCGCCAGGCCCATCGCGGGCCCGTAGGGCCCAACCGCCGCCGCCCCGCGCCTGTCATCCCCGCCGCCATGCCCGAGGCGCCGCCTCCGCGCCGGGGCGCCACGCCGTTGTGCGCCTCCCACCGCCGACCGGCCCGCCACCTCATCGCCGGGCGCCGCCCCGCCGCGCCAGCCTCCGCCTCCAACGCCGCCGTCCGCCATCGCCGCCGGTGAGCCTCTCCAGCAAGGTCGGCCGCCCTCGTTCCCGGCACCACCGGAGCCAACCGCGCCACCTCCCGACGAGCGCCGCACCGCCCCGCTCCTCTCCGGCGCCCCCAAGCTCCTCCGGCCGCCTCGTCTCTCTCCGGCGACTTCGATCCGGCGAACTGCTACAGTGCCTGCTACAGTACCGCGAGATCCAGATCTGGATCCAGTTCATCCTGGTTGACTTTTTCCCTCCGAACCCTAATCTTTTTGCATATTTCATCGCATCGTAACTCATCATCCGTGGCTCCGTTCTAAGCGTGCATCATAACAAAATGTTCAACTCGACAAGTACATCATTTCATCTCATTGCATAATTTTGATTTGAGCTCATATTGATGCCCGAAATGCTGTTGGAAGAGGGCTCTGTGATGAATTTGGCAGATCTGTTTCAGCAAATAGGTTTTTGTCATTCTTGCCATGATTAGTGTGTGCATGCTATGATCCTGAGCTCTACATGTGTTTTGTTATATGCCATTCCATCTTTACAGAGGTGCTTGCCATGTATTTTTTTGATATTTGTGGTGACTAGCACAAGCTTGCAAAGTAGCGTAATCGGTAATGCTGATTTCAGGGACTTAGTTTTTCACAGTCCTTGTTCTGTTTTTGTCGTTATGCCATATGTTCATGTTGTTTCCTAGTGATCCTTGCATCTTTTGAGGATGATCATTAAGGATGTTTTGTTAATATTGTGGTGCTCTATCCATCCATGTCTTTGTTTGCATTTATGGAGCAACCTAGCTTGAGTCAATCGAGCTCTACTTTTGCTATAAAATGATCCTGGCAGATTGTTGACATGTTTAGCGATTTTGCCGAGGGTGTTGCTATTGATCCGTGCATGCTATGTTGTTGTTCTTGACATGTCTAGCTTCTATGCCATGTCTTCTTGATGGGTGTATACTTAGTTTGTCATGCCATGCTCTTTAGTGAGTGCATCGAGTTCGTAAACATGCCTACTCGTTAACTGTCTTGCCATGCTCCAGTTTTTCACTAAGTCTGAATCTGTTTATGTTTTTGCCATGTTCACATGCTTGCAATTGTATTTTCTGATCCCTTTTGGCTCAAGGTCACTAAGGGACTTTCATTAAGTGCTTTGAGTAACTTCATGTCATGCCTTGCCTTGCCATGATAAGTTCCTGTAGCTTGTAGTTTTCATGCTCTAAAGTGTGCTTCCTGATGATAAATTCCAGACTTGTGTTAATTTCACAAAGTCTGAAACCTGTTATCGTTTGCACTTTTTCCATGCTTGTTTGAACCTGTTATTGGTTGAATTAGCCGTAGCTCAGTGTTCATCTTTTGTCAAGCATCATGAGTGGATCCCTGCCATGTATTTTGTTGTCATGTTTGAGTGTTTTAGCTTATTTATCTTGATGCATTTAGTTGGTCACTTGCTGATTATCGCAGACCAGTGCCATATTTGTCTTGCTTGCCATTTCCAAACCGTGCATCCGATTCCGGTGATCTTTATATCGTTTTCAACCGAATTCACCTCGCCTTTCCAGTGGCACTCTTGGATTTCCAAGTTGAGGCCAGGTTCAATCATTCTTTTCCAAATCATGCATATGCATCACATGCCGCATCCCGCATATCATATCATGTTCATGTGTTGGTTGTTTACTATGTTGTGTGCTTCTTTCCAGTGTTTCTTCTTAGGGTTGGTTCCGGTAACGTCGCTCTTGTGCGGACCCATTCGTCTACGTCCGTTTGTCTTCTTCATGGACTTGTTCTTCTTCCTTGCGGGATTTCAGACAAGATGAGCATACCCTCGAAATCACTTCTATCTTTTCTTGCTAGTTGCTCGCTCTTTTGCTATGCCTATGCTGCGATACCTACCACTTGCTTATCATGCCTCCCATATTGTTGAACCAAGCCTCTAACCCACCTTGTCCTAGCAAACCGTTGTTTGGCTATGTTACCCCTTTGCTCAGCCCCTCTTATAGCGTTGTTAGTTGCAGGTGAAGATTGGAGCTTGTTCCATGTTTGGAACATGGATATTTTGTTGGGATATCACAATATCTCTTATTTAATTAATGCATCTATATACTTGGTAAAGGGTGGAAGGCTCGGCCTTATGCCTGGTGTTTTGTTCCACTCTTGCCGCCCTAGTTTCCGTCATATTGGTGTTATGTTCCCGGATTTTGCGTTCCTTGCGCGGTTGGGTTATAATGGGAACCCCTTAACAGTTCGCCTTGAATAAAACTCCTCCAGCAATGCCCAACATTGGTTTTACCATTCGCCACCTAGCCTTTTCTTTTCCCTTGGGAGTCGCGCTCTTGAGGGTCATCATTATTTTACCCCCCCCCCCGGGCCAGTGCTCCTTTGAGTGTTGGTCCAAACTAGAGGCCTGTGCAGCGCCCCCTCAGGGAAACTCGAGGTTTGGTTTTAGTTGTATGGAGAGCTCATCTGAGTGTGCCCTGAGAACGAGATATGTGCAGCTCCTATCGGGATTTGTCGGCACATTCGGGCGGTGTTGCTAGACTTGTTTTACCATTGTCGAAATGTCTTGCAACCTGGATGCCGAGCCTGATCGGAATGTCTTGGGAGAAGGAATATCCTTCGTTGACCGTGAGAGCTTGTGATGGGCTAAGTTGGGACACCCCTACAGGGATTTCAACTTTCGAAAGCCATGCCCGCGGTTATGGGCAGATGGGAATTTGTTAATGTTCGGTTGTAGAAAACCTGAAGTTGACCTTAATTAAAATACATCAACCGCGTGTGTTACCGTGATGGTCTCTTCTCGGCAGGGTCTGGGAAGTGGACACGGTGTTGGAGTAATGCTTGACGTAGGTTGTTCTAGGATCACTTCTTGATTATAGATTCTCGACCGTGCTTTGCCTTCTCTTCTCGCTCTCATTTGTGTATGTTTAGCCACCATATATGCTAGTCGCTTGCTGCAGCTCCACTTCATACCTTTTACCTTACCCATAAGCTTAAATAGTCTTGATCGCGAGGGTGTGAGATTGCTGAGTCCCCGTGACTCACAGATACTTCCAAAACCAGTTTGCAGGTGCCGATGTTACCGAGCAGGTGAAGCAACTAAGCTAAAGGAGGAGCTCGATGAAGATCTTGTCCTTTATGTTGTTCCGTTTCCAGTTGATCGGTAGTGGAGCCCAGTCGGGACGATCGGAGATCTGTGTAGCATTTGGGGTAGTCTTCTTTCATTTTGGTTCCGTAGTCGGACCTTGATTGTATCTGGATGATGTAATGCTTTATTCATGTAATTGTGTGAAGTGGCGGGTGTAAGCCAACTATGTATCTTTTCCCTTATTGTATTACATGGGTTGTGTGAAGATTACCTCACTTGCGACATTGCTTTCAATGCGGTTATTCCTCTAAGCCGTGCTTCGACATGTGGGAGATATAGCCGCATCGAGGGTGTTACAAGTTGGTATCAGAGCCTTCCCCGACCTTAGGAGCCCCCTGCTTGATCGAATCGTTGGCGTTATTGAGTCTAGAAATGTTTTGAGTCATTTAGGAATTATATATATCGGAGAGTTAGGACTTCTTTTTACTCCCCAGTCCCTTCATCGCTCTGGTAAGGCATCCTGACATAGAGTTTTGACTCTTCTCTTCTTAAATTTCACTAAAAGAATTTAGGATCACGCGGGTATCTTGGAATCGTTCCGATGGTTTTGTGACGAGAACATTGTTCTTGGTGCCTCCTGTCATTTAGGGGTTGTGGCAGTGTCCTGGGGAGTTGAGCTCCGAGGTGTTGTTATCACAATTTTATTGTTGCAGTTCTGGAATACCTGAGTTTAGTTTCGCCGACATCGAAAATCTCTTTTATGCAGTTGTTGGTGAGATAAACTTGACGCCACCCAGTACTGGGGCGGGAGTTCGGGAGTATTGCCATAACTCGTATAATGGATGCTTTTCGAAGGTTGAGGTAGATGATTTCCGAAGGTTTCTTGGTTATGTGTTAAAGGATGGATACAGCTGGATGTAGGAATTGCTAGTTTTGGGTGAGATATTATGCTTCCCCTGTATCCCCAACACCTGATTGCATAACTGGGAAAATTTCGGGAGTTTATAAGTGGGAATTCAAGTAGCTCTTAGGATATCTTTCCGACAGATGTATGATATGAAATTGGGGTTCGACGTCTAGTGGTCCGCCTATTCACGGTTGGTTTTACAGTGGTCTCGTTGTGTCTTAAAGAGTCCTTGGCTATGCCGACTCGGGGACACTTCGTATGTCATGTGCACTGCCTTGTACATGATGGTGCTATACGATCGAGCCCGTGTAGGCCCCACCACGAAAACTTCAGACGAAATCTCTATCATATGTTTGTTCCGGCTTATTCCGCAAGCCAATCCTTTGTTTTTGTTTTTGAGTTGTGGTATTCGAGTTGCTTCAAAGTCAAATGTTGATTCCATACATGTTCCTAAGCGGTGTTCTCATACTCCTATGTGAATACCAATCCTTCATGATAATCGAGATTGTCATGCCAATTTCTTTTCAACCGGTGTGTTTCTCTTCAAGTGGATCCAATCTTGTCAACATCCACAAGATCAATTATCAGTTCTTCTCAACGGTGTTTGCTTCATCCATTCCATGTTTCCTTTATTTTCCCACCCTCCCTCCCTTGTTTTCTTCGAGGACTCATATATCTCAATCAAGTATCATTTTATTTATGTGAAGTCTCTTCCTTCTTTCCTTTCAATGTCCTTACCCGGTGATTCTCATGAAGATCCTAATGGAACCTCAAGTTCGTCATTCCTCATTCTTTTTCTTCTCCGGTGGAACCAATTCAAGCTTGGTTGATCATATCCTTTCCTCATTTCAATGCTTTCTCATGCCGGTGCACCTCTTAATCATCTACTTCTCGCTATTCAATTGTTCCGGAGTGTTGAAGGTATCCCGAAGATTCGTGCTTACACTCTGCTTCCGTTCAACCTATTTCGAGATTGTTATCTCATTCAAGCCATTTAATTCAACCGGTGCATTCTCTCTTTTAAATCGTTCAACAGTGTTTCTTTTGAGTGGGCCCTAACCCACAGGTCTATTCCCAGGATCTTACCTGACTCTTCTTATTTTCCCGGAGCTATCCTCAAATTTCTTTTCGAAGTTTGATGTAAGAATGAGTTATCATCAGTCAAATGCTTTTATCCAAGATCTTTCAAATTCTTTTCATCGTTGGCTCAACTTTTCCATTCTTCATTCCGGTGTGCCTCAATAATTCTTGGTGGTGTTTCTCGTTGTCATTCTCATCATTCGAAGACCGAAGAAGATTTTTCTGTCAATCTTGTTCTTTTCTCTTCAAGATTCATGGTTCTAGTTCGAGGCCATCCTCTCATAATTGTTTTGATTGTGAGAATTATTTTCACCTATCCGGAGCAATTCAAGATTCTTTTCAGTTTGTTTCTCCGGAGCCCGTCATCTCAAAATTTATTCATTCTTAGCTTTCAGCTCTCGTTCTCTAAATCTTACCGGTGTTTTCTTTATCTTCTCTTCATTCATTTTTAATTATTACGGTGGTTCATTCAAGAGTTCTCATCATTCGTTATCATATCAATTTATTCGTTGTTTTCAATCCTACCGGTGGTTCATTGAAGACCTTTCCAAGTTAACTCTATATCTATCTTAATTCCTTCTACGAGAATAAGTAGTATGCCAAAGTCATTGATTGTCATCAATTTAATTGGTGAAGGATGAGCATAACATAATTCTTATTCTTGATTCACCCAAGTGATTAATTTCCTATTCCGGAGGCTCGTCAAATTCCTGATTTCAACTGTTTCATCTTCTCTTTTTCCCGGAGTTCCAACCTTTTTCAATTACATCTCCACGGAGATTCATTTAAGTCATTGTAAGGCTTCAACCTTATTCTTTTCATCCTCCATTTTGTTTGATCATTCTTTTTACCGGAGTTTTCACGAAGGCTCAAAATGGTGGTTCTTCAAGGATTTAATTCCTTCTCGAAGTGTTCATCAACATTCTTTTCTAAGGAGCTCAAGTTTTTCTTCATCTTCTAAATCCGGAGTGCAATTCTTTCTACCGTACCATTGGAGGTGGTATTATGTCATTCTTGATGATTTCCCTTCGTGCTTCGTGAGTCACAAGTTATCAAGAATGAGATATTTTAATCCATCAATCTCTTCTTTGGAGTTATCTTGGGTTATATTTCACCTAAAACCTTCCCTAAGGATCGTTGCTATT
The DNA here is from genome assembly GCF_003073215.2 of Triticum urartu. Taxonomy (NCBI): domain Eukaryota; kingdom Viridiplantae; phylum Streptophyta; class Magnoliopsida; order Poales; family Poaceae; genus Triticum; species Triticum urartu. The sequence continues at coordinate 249,672,032 of NC_053025.1, forward strand.
TATGGTGCTCATATATGATCCAAGTTCTTCATCTACCCTCCCGGTAAAATAAGTTTTCTCGTCTCCTCGTTCATATCAATCCAATTTTTTTCCCGTGAGTGGCAGAATTTCACCTTATAGTTTTGAGTTGTTCTCCATAAGCCCACTATCAAGCTTATCCTTTTTCGTTGTTGTTTTTCCAACAACTCCATTCGACCCTTCTCCTAAAGATGCCTTCTCAAACTCTTTTGTGCCAGAAGTTGGCATTTTCTTCTCCATTCTTTTTATTTCAATTATCTATCTTCTATTTCTTTCTCCCGGAGACATTGTGTTGCTGCTCTCTTCAAACCTTCTTCTTGTTCTTGTCATGCTTATCCTTTTAACCGGCGTGTTGTGCCCCTTTGCTCAAGCTCTTTCATTTTATCAAGTCTTTCATCTCTTTTCAACCGGAGTGCTGTCCGAATTCGTTCTTCCTTGTTTCTCTTTTCTAACGGAGTGTTACTTTTCAAGTTATGTCACCTCCGTTGTATTCTTTTCTCGAAATGGCTTAACCTTTTCAAGGTTCTTTGGTTTCACTTGTTTGTCAAAGGAGCAACTTAGCTTAACCTCTTCTCTTTCTTTTCCATTGTCCCTCTGGTGCCATTCTAGATCTCGGGACGAGATCCTCTCGTAGTGGTGGAGTGTTGTAACGCCCCGAGACCGATGTGCCATGTATCCTGCAGTTATTCGCTGTTGTTGCCTTGTCATTGCTTGCGTGTCATGCATCTCATATCATGTCATCATGTGCATTTCATTTGCATACATGTTCGTCTCATGCATCCGAGCATTTTCCCCGTTGTCCGTTTTGCAATCCGGCGCTCCTATGTCACTCGGTGCCCCTTTCTACCTCTTTTCGTGTGCGGGTGTTAAACGTTTTCGGATTGGACCAAGACTTGCCATGCGACCTTGGTTTACTACCGGTAGACCGCCTGTCAAGTTTCATGCCATTTGGACTTCGTTTGATACTCCAACGGTTAACCGAGGGACCGAAAAGGCCTCGTGTGTGTTGTAGCCCAACATCCTTCCAATTTGGCCCAAAACCCACCTAAACCTCATCCATCATCTCGGTCGTTCGATCACGATTGCGTGGCCAAAAACCGCACCTCATTTGGACTCTCCTACCTCCCTCTACCTATATAAACACCTCCCCCTCCGAAATTTCGCGGTCCAACCCTAGCTTCTTCCTCCTCCCACCGACGGACACGTCCACCCTCTCGCCGAACATGTCTGCCTCGTCCCGCGCCCAATCGCGCGCTGCCACTTGTCCACCGCCACCCTTCTCTCTCCTCCCCGCCGCCGTGGCCCACCAGGCCCATCGTGGGCCCGCGGGGCCCAACCGCCGCCGCCCCGCGCGTGTTATCCCCGCCGCCATGACCGAGGCGCCGCCTCCACGCCGGGGCGCCACGCCGCCGTGCGCCTCCCACCGGCAACCGGCCCGCCACCTCCTCGTCGGGCGCCGCCCCGCCGCACCGGCCTCCGCCTCCAACGCCGCCGTCCGCCATCGCCGCCGGCGAGCCTCTCCAGCAAGGCCGGTCGCCCTCGTTCCCGGCGCCGCCTCCCGACGAGCGTCGCGCTGCCCCGCTCCTCTCCGGCGCCCCCAAGCTCCTCCGGCCGCCTCGTCTCTCTCCGGCGACTTCGATCCGGCGAACCGCTACAGTGCCTGCTACAGTACCGCGAGATCCAGATCTGGATCCAGTTCATCCCGTTTGACTTTTTCCCTCCGAACCCTAATATTTTTGCATATTTCATCGCATCGTAAATCATCATCCGTGGCTCCATTCTGAGCGTGTAGCATATCAAAATGTTTGCCTCGACGAGTACATCATTTCATCTCATTGCATCATGTTCATTTGAGCTCATCTTGATGCCCGAAATGATGTTGGAAGAGGGCTGTGTGATGAATTTGGCAGATCTGTTTCAGCAAATAGTTTTATGTCATTTTTGCCATGATTAGTGTGTGCATGCTATGATCCTGAGCTCTACATGTGTTTTGTTATATGTCATGCCATCTTTACAGAGGTGCTTGCCATGTATTTTTGTGATATTTGTGGTGACTAGCACAAGCTTGCAAAGTAGCGTAATCGGTAATGCTGATTTCAGGGACATAGTTTTTCACAAAGTCCTTGTTCTGTTTTTGTCGTTATGCCATATGTTCATGTTGTTTCCTAGTGATCCGTGCATCTTTTGAGGATGATCAGTAAGGATGTTTTGTTAATATTGTGGTGCTCTATCCATCCATGTCTTTGTTTGCATTTATGGAGTAACCTAGCTTGAGTCAATCGAGCTCTACTTTTGCTATAAAATGATCCTGGCAGATTGTTGACATGTTTAGCGATTTTGCCGAGGGTGTTGCTATTGATCCGTGCATGCTATGTTGTTGTTCTTGACATGTCTAGCTTCTATGCCATGTCTTCTTGATGGGTGTATACTTAGTTTGTCATGCCATGCTCTTTAGTGAGTGCATCGAGTTCGTAAACATGCCTACTCGTTAACTGTCTTGCCATGCTCCAGTTTTTCACTAAGTCTGAATCTGTTTATGTTTTTGCCATGTTCACATGCTTGCAATTGTATTTTCTGATCCCTTTTGGCTCAAGGTCACTAAGGTACTTTCATTAAGTGCTTTGAGTAACTTCATGTCATGCCTTGCCTTGCCATGATAAGTTCCTGTAGCTTGTAGTTTTCATGCTCTAAAGTGTGCTTCCTGATGATAAATTCCAGACTTGTGTTAATTTCACAAAGTCTGAAACCTGTTATCGTTTGCACTTTTTCCATGCTTGTTTGAACCTGTTATTGGTTGAATTAGCCGTAGCTCAGTGTTCATCTTTTGTCAAGCATCATGAGTGGATCCCTGCCATGTATTTTGTTGTCATGTTTGAGTGTTTTAGCTTATTTATCTTGATGCATTTAGTTGGTCACTTGCTGATTATCGCAGACCAGTGCCATATTTGTTTTGCTTGCCATTTCCAAACCGTGCATCCGATTCTGGTGATCTTTATATCGTTTTCACCCGAATTCACCTCGCCTTTCCAGTGGCACTCTTGGATTTCCATGTTGAGGCCAGGTTCAATCATTCTTTTCCAAATCATGCATATGCATCACATACCGCATCCCGCATATCATATCATGTTCATGTGTTGGTTGTTTACTATGTTGTGTGCTTCTTTCCGGTCTTGCTTCTTAGGGTTGGTTCCGGTAACGTCGCGTTTGTGAGGACCCGTTCGTCTACGTCCGTTTGTATTCTTCATGGACTCGTTCTTCTTCCTTGCGGGATTTCAGGCAAGATGACCATACCCTCGAAATCACTTCTATCTTTGCTTGCTAGTTGCTCGCTCTTTTGCTATGCCTATGCTGCGATACCTACCACTTGCTTATCATGCCTCCCATATTGTTGAACCAAGACTCTAACCCACCTTGTCCTAGCAAACCGTTGTTTGGCTATTGTAACACCCTGGTCGTTAAGCTATAGTAATCACGCACTAATGGAGCCAGGTCATCATGATTATTTTAATAAACCTCACTTTGATCCAAACCAATTTCACATTCAAATTAAAATAAAGTCAAATTGTTGTTTCTTCAAATGGTAAAATAAAAATGTTTGGTGGTTTGCAAATATTCTTTAACTAATTATCAGGGAGAACCCAACATTAATAAAATGTTTAATTGCCCTAAAACAATTAAAACAGGGACCAAGTCTTTACTGAAATGCCTTTTCAAAATTGTAGAAATTCTAAACTATTTTAATTAAAACTCCAAGATTTTTGTGGCAGTACTAAATAATGCCTAGTATTTGTTCTGACAAATTGTTTCATTTTACAAAAGCCTGTTAGTGGATAAACTAATAGAAGCAGTAACTAAAATAAAACAGAAAAGTTAAAAAAATAAAGAGAGAAACAAGCCCACCCCCACATGCTAGGCCTAACGGCCCAACTGGCCGCTGCACTGGCCGGCCCACCAGGCCCAGCCGGGCTTCCTTATCCCCCCACTACCCCGTGACCTAGAGCAACCTCCCCCCACTCACCCACCCGCACGAACCCCACTCCCCTTGCTGCTCACCTTTCCCCTCACTGGTTTGGATCGGGGAGGAGCCCGATCTTGCACCCGGGCCACTGCTCCCCCCTAGAGGCCGCCACTGGCACCGAGCACCGCCACCCCGGCCTCCTCCGCGCCTCTCCTCTCCCTCGCGCGACCCCACCTAGAGCCGCAGCCTCGCCTCGACGCCGCCCCGCGCCCGAAGCTTCCTCGCCGGAGCCCCTCCTCGCTGGACTGCTTCCTCCACGTCGCCGTCGTCGTCCCCAACATCCTCCTCGCCACCCGCTGCCCCGAACCCTGCGGCCTCGACTGTTACTTCGGGAGGTGATCACGGGCATATACTATATACTTTGCATTGTTACATTACCTGTGGTACTGTTCGGAGTTGGGGGCTGAAGGGGCAGGTGGCTCCATCCCGGTAGAGGTGGGCCTGGGTTCCCGACGGCCCTCGACTGTTACTTTGTGGCGGAGCGACAGGGCAGGTTGAGACCACCTAGGAGAGAGGTGGGCCTGGCCCTGGTCGGCGTTCACGGATACTTAACACGTTTAACGAGATCTTGGTATTTGATCTGAGTCTGGCCACTGGCCTATATGCACTAACCATCTACGCGGGGACATTTATGGGCACTCGACATCGTGGTATCAGCCGAAGCCTTCGTGACGTCAGTGACTGAGCGGCGCGCGCCGGATTGGACTGGAACGCCTGCTAGGCTAGGTCTGCTTCCGGCCGCCCTCGCAACATGCAGGTGTGCAATGGGCGATGGGCCCAGACCCCCGCGCCATAGGATTTAGACCGGCGTGCTGACCTCTCTGTTGTGCCTAGGTAGGGCTGCGACGTGTTGATCTTCCGAGGCCGGGCATGACCCAGGAAAGTGTGTCCGGCCAAATGGGATCGAGCGTGTTGGGTTATGTGGTGCACCCCTGCAGGGAAGTTAATCTATTCGAATAGCCGTGATCTTCGGTAACATGATGACTTGGAGTTGTACCTTGACCTTATGACAACTAGAACCGGATACTTAATAAAACACACCCTTCCAAGTGCCAGATACAACCGGTGGTCGCTCTCTCACAGGGCGACGAGGGGAGGATCATCGGTTAGGATTATGCTATGCGATGATACTTGGTGAACTTACCATCTACTCTCTTCTCCTGCTGCAAGATGGAGGTTACCAGAAGCGTAGTCTTCGAAAGGACTAGCTATCCCCCTCTTATTCCGGCATTCTACAGTTCGGTCCACATATGATACCCTTATTCCATTTGATACCAATCCATACATATGTAGTGTAGCTCCTTGCTTGCGAGTACTTTGGATGAGTACTCACGGTTGCTTTTCTTCCCCTTTTCCCCTTTCGTATATCCGATTGCTGCAACCAGACGATGGAGCCCAGGAGCCAGATGCCACTGTGTAGGATCTAGAAGTAGATGTGTCTAGAGGGGGGTGATTAGACACTTAATGCTAAAGCTGCAATTTTTAAGCTTTTTCGGTTTAAATGGAGTTTAGGCACAATTTCAACATACACAATACATATCAAGCAAGCATGCAAAGAGTATATGAGCAGTGGAATGTAAAGCATGCAACTTGCAAGTATGTAAAGGGAAGGGTTTGGAGAATTCAAACGCAATTGGAGACACGGATGTTTTTCCCGTGGTTCGGATAGGTGGTGCTATCCTCAATCCACGTTGATGGAGACTTCAACCCACAAAGGGTAACGGTTGCGCGAGTCCACAAAGGGCTCCACCCACAAAGGGTAACGGTTGCACGAGTCCACACAGGGCTCCACCCACAAAGGGTCCACGAAGAAGCAACCACCCACAAAGGGTCCATGAAGAAGCAACCTTGTCTATCCCACCATGGCCATCGCCCACACAGGACTTGCCTCACTAGCGGTAGATCTTCACGAAGTAGGCGATCTCCTTGCCCTTACAAACTCCTTGGTTCAACTCCACAATCTTGTCGGAGGCTCCCAAGTGACACCTAGCCAATCTAGGAGACACCACTCTCCAAGAAGTAACAAATGGTGTGTAGGTAATGAACTCCTTGCTCTTGTGCTTCAAATGATAGTCTCCCCAACACTCAACTCTTCTCTCATAGGATTTGGATTTGGTGGAAAGAATATTTGAGTGGAAAGCAACTTGGGAAGGCTAGAGATCAAGATTCATATGGTAGGAATGGAATATCTTGGTCTCAACACATGAGTAGGTGGTTCTCTCTCAGAACATATGAGTAGGAATTGTGTATGTGTTCTGATGGCTCTCTCCACGAGTGAAGAGGAGGTGGAGGGGTATATATAGCCTCCACACAAAATCCAACCGTTACACACAGTTTTCCAATCTCGGTGGGACCGAATCAACAAACTCGGTCGGACCGAAAATGTAAACCTAGTGACCGTTAGAGATTTTCGGTGGGACTGACATGCAACTCGGTAGGACCGATGTGCTAGGGTTAGGGTCAATCCAAAACTCGGTTTGACCGATTACTCAAACTCGGTGGGACCGATTTGGGTAATAAGTGAAACTGAGATTTGGCCAAGCAAACTCGGTGGGACCGATTGCATATCTCGGTGGGACCGAGAATATTGCAATGGGTAACAGAGAGTTTGCAAGCCCATCTCGGTGAGACCGAGATCCCATCGGTGAGACCAAACTGATTAGGGTTTGGCAGTGGCTTATGACAAGTGAAACTCGGTGGCGCCGGATAGGAAGAATCGGTAGGACCGAGTTTGACTTAGGGTTTAGGTCATATGTGGAAGTGGGAAAGTAGTAAAGGATTTTGGAGCATATCATTAAGCACATGAAGCAAGAGGCTCATTAAGCAACACCTCATCCCTCCTTGATAGTATTGGCTTTTCCTATGGACTCAATGTGATCTTGGATCACTAAAATGTAAAATGAAGAGTCTTGAGCTTTAAGCTTTAGCCAATCCTTTGTCCTTAGCATCTTGAAGGAGTTCCCACAACCTTTAGTCCATGCCACTCCATTGTTGAACTTATCTGAAACATGCTAGATAGAAATGTTAGTCCAACAAGAGATATGTTGTCATCAATTATCAAAACCACCTAGGGAGCACTTGTGCTTTCAATCTCCCCCTTTTTGGTAATTGATGGCAACATACATCAAAGCTTTAGATAAAGATATAAAGAACAGCAAGTAAAGCTTTGGAAGGACATGTAACAAGCATAGGCTCCCCCTACATGTATGCACTCATGTAAATATGAAATATAGAGACATGTGAGAGCATAACCATGACAGAGTAGGCAATGTGTTACATGCATCTTGGCCATATGCATCAGAACAAAAGATTATCAAGGAAAATACCTTCATGCTCATGAGTCCTTCTTGCAAACAGTATGTACATAAGCAAGAACTCCTCATACTCATGATTTTGATGCATATACTTACCTTGTGGTCTTGAGTTGGCTTAGGATGGAATGAACCTGCACAAACAAGGTTAGATAACACAGGTACATCCACTAGCCAAAGCAAACAAAAGAAACCACAAGAATACCAAGACTGGGATGACATGTAGAGAGTGAGTACAAGGTACCACATTGAATTCAACATGTCCCCAAGAATAAAGATATGCAATGAATTTGACTGATTTCTTTCCCTTAGGTGTCTTGCTCCCCCTGAATCTTACATGGGATATTGGGAGAAGATAGGGAACAGAAAATCAGAGCTGAAAGATACAAATGGATAGAACTTAATGCAAATACATGTCTTTCCCCAAAAAAGACATGTGACATCTCTCCTCTTGAACATCAAGCATCTGGGATCCTTGAGTATTTTCCCTCCCTGGAAATCTCTCTCTCCCCCTTAACAACATCTGGGATCCTTGAGACTTTCTCTCCCCCTTGAGCTTTGATGTGATCTCTTTCTCCCCCTTTGACATCAATTTCCAAGAAGGTTTTTCCTGGAATCCGTCGAATAGGTTTGGTCCTTGAGATTCAGCACAAAGCATAGGATAAAGTTGTGATGCTTGTAGAGGACAAGATTCATTGGGTGGAGCTGGATCAGAAGAAATATAGAACAAGTGGCAAACTGTTTTTCTGATTGCAAAGTTGGTGGCACCGAGTGGCACATTTCGTTGGTACCGAAAAGATTCGGTTGGACCAAAAATTGCAAGTCGGTGAAACCGAGTTTACACAGAGAAAAACACTTGTCACCTCAGCTCACTAGACATGTAGGATCTCACAAAGATTTGCAATGAATTTCCTGAAGGATTTGCAAGGAATTAAGTGCAGAAAATGCAGAACGAAAACAAAGAGAAAAGAGAATAAACTGAAGAATCTAGATGAAGTTTTTTTTTGTTTTTGAAAAAGGAGAGAGAAAATAAACATGCATGAGACAAATGCAATAACACAAAGAAAGAACACAAGAGAGCTTCATCTAGAGTTGGGCGGTGACATAGTCACCTATGTTAGAGTATATTGACTTAGGAGTCAAGTGAGAACACTTGACATAGGTCATACTCATCGTTTAAGCTCAAAATGGGGTTACCATTTTTCGTTTAAGCATCTTGATGTATTCACATCTTGTTGAGTTGCTTTGACTCATGTCTTGGAGTAAAGCTTCTCTAAGATGGAATAACATACCTTGGGTGGTGGTGTGGTTCTTGCTCATGTAGTTGAACTTGTGTGGGTGATCAAGGTTGATGTAGCTCATCAAGAGTTGGGAGCACCACTTGGAGTTTGAGTTCATCTACCTACATGGGTTAGTTCTTGCAAGGAAGAGCACTTGTGTATCCAAAAATGACAATCATGAAGCTTAACATAGAATTTGTCAAAGGATATGTTTGAATGGTTTTGTGCTTCCTTGTCTTCAACCACTATTGTGTAGAGTCTTGGTGATGTAGAGATTGCTCAAGATGTGAGTGAGTCACAATCTCATGGAATTAGATTCAACCAAGCACCTACATGGGTTAGACAACATGCAAGGTGCAAATATATCCAAGACATAAGATAGTTATCATAAGAGATATATCATGGATTTGTCATAAGCTCATGTCTTGCATGTATCCAATGGAGTTTCTACTCCAAGTTAGAAGCATCAATGATGTTCAATTCTCCTCTCAACCTGCAAAACACTTTCTCATCAAGTGGTTTAGTGAATATATCCGCTAATTGCTTATCGGTGCGAACATGCTTAAGATTGATGTCACCCTTAGCAACATGATCTCGAATGAAATGATGACGAACTTCAATATGCTTAGTTCGAGAATGTTGTACAGGATTATGACCAATTTTGATAGCACTTTCATTGTCACAAAGCAGTGGAACATGTTTCACATAAATCCCATAATCTTTAAGAGTTTGGGTCATCCAAAGTAATTGAGCACAACATGAACCAGCGGCAATGTATTCCGCTTCGGCGGTGGATAAGGATACCGAGTTTTGTTTCTTGGAAGACCAAGACACAAGAGATCTACCAAGAAATTGACAAGTACCCGAAGTGGACTTTCTATCAACCTTGTCTCCGGCATAATCCGAGTCGGAATAGCCAACAAGATCAAAAGAAGACCTCTTAGGATACCAAATGCCAAAATTTGGTGTATGGATTAAATATCTCACTATCCTTTTCACAGCCTTAAGATGACAATCTTTAGGAGCAGCTTGATATCGTGCACATATGCACACACTTAGCATAATATCGGGACGTGAAGCACATAGGTATAACAATGAACCAATCATAGAGCGATAAACCTTTTGATCAACCGGTTCACCATCTTTGGTCAAATCATTATGTCCACTAGTAGGCATGGGTGTATACATACCTTTGCATTCTTGCATATTGAACTTCTTGAATAAGTCCTTGGTGTACTTTGTTTGAGAGACAAAGTGTACCTTCCTTAGTTTGCTTGATTTGCAAACCGAGAAAGAATTTGAGTTCACTCATCATAGACATCTCAAACTTCTCTGACATTAGCTTTCCAAACTTTTCACTGAAGAGAGGGTTAGTTGAGCCAAATATGATATCATCAACATAAATTTGGCATACAAATAGTTCTCCATTAACCCTTTTAGTAAAAAGAGTAGAATCAATTTTACCAATTTCAAAACCACTTGTAGTAAGGAACTTGGTCAAGCATTTATACCATGCTCTAGGAGCTTGTTTAAGACCACAAAGAGCTTTGTGAAGTTTGTAAACATGATTTGGTTTCTTAGGATTGATAAAGCCGGGAGGTTGTTTGACATAAACTTCATCCTCTATTTCACCATTTAGAAAAGCACTTTTAATGTCCATTTGGTACAAGGTGATATTATGGTGATTAGCATAGGCAAGTAAGATGCGAATGGACTCAAGTCTAGCAACGGGAGCATATGTCTCACCATAGTCCATACCTTCGACTTGTGTGTACCCTTGGGCGACGAGACGTGCTTTGTTGCGAACCACTTGTCCATCTTCATCTTGATTGTTGTGAAACACCCATTTGGTACCAATGATATTGTGGTTGTTGTCGGGCTTCTCAACCAATGTCCAAACTTGGTTTCTCTCAAAATTATGTAGCTCTTCATGCATAGCGTTTATCCAATCCGGATCTTCCAATGCTTCTTCAACCTTCATAGGTTCAATGCTAGAGATGAATGAATAGTTTTCACAAAAGTTAGCTAAACGAGTTTTTGAGTGAGTGATTCTCCCGGTTTGTATATCATTGAGGATTTGATCGACGGGATGATCTTTGGCAATTCTTGCTCGAACTCGTGAGAGATTTTGCTTGGGTCTTCGTTGAACGTCTTCTTCATCTTGTTCTTCTTCTTGGCCTTCTTCATTGTTGACGTCGTCGTTCTCTTGTCATGGTGGAGAAGGAGGTTGTTGATGTTCGTCTTGATGTATTTCCTCGTTTTCTTCATCTTGGTGTGTCCCACTTGTGGATGCTTCCGTGTCGATTCTTGGTTCACCTTGTCGTGAAGTAGAAGCTTCCACTTGGACGGATGAAGTACTCTCCTTCACCTCCGTTGGACGAATTTTGCCAGTGGACAAGTCTTGAATTGCTTCTGAAGGGTCTTTGTCTCCTACATCAATTGGCAATTGCTCTACTTGCGAGCCATTAGATTCATCAAACTTCACATCTACCGTCTCTTCAACCTTTCGGGTGAAATTGTTGTAGACACGGTAAGTGTGAGAGTTTGAGCCATAACCAAGTAGAAAACCTTCATGAGATTTAGGAGCAAACTTTGAACGACGATGCTTATCAAGAATGTAGCACTTTGAGCCGAATACTCGAAAGTATCCAACTTGGGGTTTGTTACCAGTGAGAAGCGCGTATGCCGTCTTGCCGAGTAGCTTGTGAAGATATAAGCGATTTGTTGCGTGACAAGCTGTCTCAACCGCTTCTTCCCAAAAGTGCTTTGGCGTCTTGTATTCATCAAGCATCGTTCTTGCCATTTCGATCAGCGTCCGGTTCTTCCTCTCAACAAATCCATTTTGTTGAGGTGTGTACGTAGCCGAGAACTCGTGTGAAATCCCTTCTTTGTCAAGAAAGGTGTCCACATTTGCGTTCTTGAACTCCGTTCCGTTGTCACTCCGAATCTTCTTGATCTTCACATCAAACTGATTTTGGGCCTTCCTAGCGAAGTTTCTGAAGATCTTCTGGACCTGCGACTTGTCATTAAGAAAGAACACCCACGTAAATCTTGAAAAATCATCAACTATAACTAGACCAAAAGAATTTCCACCGAGACTCTTGTAGGCGTTGGGACCAAAAAGATCCATGTGAAGTAGCTCGAGTGGCCTCCTTGTGGTCATGATGTTCTTCACGGGATATCTTCCTCCAACCTGTTTACCTGCTTGACAAGCACTGCAAAGTCTATCCTTATCAAATATGACATCGTTAACTCCAAGGATATGATTTCCTTTAATAAGCTTGTCAAGGTTTCTCATGCCAACGTGACCTAGTCGTCTATGCCACAACCAACCTTTTGAGGATTTAGCAACAAAGCAAGTTTTAGGTTGTGCCTTTTTAGAGAAATCGACAATGTAAAGATCACCTCTACGCATACCTGTAAAGACCATTTTATGATTGTCTCGACGAAATACTTGGCAATCTACCTCAGTAAATAGGACATTCAAACCGAAATCAGCAAGTCTAGATACTTAAAGTAAGTTGTAGCCAAGAGATTCAACGAGCATGACATTTTGAATGGAACTATCATGTGAGATGGCCACCTTACCAAGGCCAACCACTTTACCCTTTGAATTATCACCAAAGGTGACATATTTTCGAGGGCCGTCATTTTCAGCAAGCTCACGAAACATCTCTTCATCTCCGGTCATATGATCAGTACATCCACTATCGAGAACCCATTCCTTTCCTCCTGATTCATATCCCAGAAGATTTGCCATAAGACCAAAATGTCTCATTGCATCATCAAGATCGAAGTCACTATCATCATCATCATCATCATAGTATCCATGTTCATCATGATCTTGTGACTCATCATTTCCTAGAGAGGGTAATTCATTAGATAAATGATCATCAAGGTGGTCACTTTTATGAATTCTTATAGCTTCGAATATGATATCATTAATGATTCCAACATCTCCTTTAGCATGCTTAAGATTGGTAAGTTCAAAAAGACAATTACCAAAACTAGGATCACTAGAGTTCATCTTACTCAAGGCAGTAGATTTATGGAGAATTTCATCCAAAGTTTTCAAGGAATGATCGGGAAATCGTTCCTCAAGAAATTTCCATATAGTATAGGCACAATTTAGAGTAGGCAAACTAGCACTCAAATTTTTGGGCAATCCTCTAATTATGAGCTCAATAGTTCTAAGATTGTGAATCATGTCAATATCTTCATCTAGGGTAGGATGCAAAGGATTAATATGAGGTGCACAAGGGCTATCAATATACTTGTTCAAATGATATTGATTGAAGATTACAAGCATCTCATTTTTCCACTCATGAAAATACTCTCCATCAAGAATGGCACTCTATGTCTAAGACTCCCTAATGTAGACACATCCATCTTCCTCCAATGGTGATTAAACCAAGGCAATGGAGACCAAAGCTTTGATACCACTTGTAGGATCTAGAAGTAGATGTGTCTAGAGGGGGGTGATTAGACACTTAATGCTAAATTTGCAATTTTTAAGCTTTTTTGGTTTAAATGGAGTTTAGGCACAATTTCAACATACACAATACATATCAAGCAAGCATGCAAAGAGTATATGAGCAGCGGAATGTAAAGCATGCAACTTGCAAGAATGTAAAGGGAAGGGTTTGGAGAATTCAAACGCAATTGGAGACACGGATGTTTTTCCCGTGGTTCGGATAGGTGGTGCTATCCTACATCCACGTTGATGGAGACTTCAACCCACAAAGGGTAACGGTTGCGCGAGTCCACAAAGGGCTCCACCCACAAAGGGTAACGGTTGCGCGAGTCCACACAGGGCTCCACCCACAAAGGGTCCACGAAGAAGCAACCACCCACAAAGGGTCCACGAAGAAGCAACCTTGTCTATCCCACCATGGCCATCGCCCACACAGGACGAAGGACTTGCCTCACTAGCGGTAGATCTTCACGAAGTAGGCGATCTCCTTGCCCTTACAAACTCCTTGGTTCAACTCCACAATCTTGTCGGAGGCTCCCAAGTGACACCTAGCCAATCTAGGAGACACCACTCTCCAAGAAGTAACAAATGGTGTGTAGGTAATGAACTCCTTGCTCTTGTGCTTCAAATGATAGTCTCCCCAACACTCAACTCTCTCTCATAGGATTTGGATTTGGTGGAAAGAAGATTTGAGTGGAAAGCAACTTGGGAAGGCTAGAGATCAAGATTCATATGGTAGGAATGGAATATCTTGGTCTCAACACATGAGTAGGTGGTTCTCTCTCAGAACATATGAGTAGGATTGTGTATGTGTTCTGATGGCTCTCTCCATGAGTGAAGAGGAGGTGGAGGGGTATATATAGCCTCCACACAAAATCCAATCATTACACACAGTTTTCCAATCTCGGTGGGACCGAATCAACAAACTCGGTTGGACCGAAAATGTAAACCTAGTGACCGTTAGAGATTTTCGGTGGGACTGACATGCAACTCGGTAGGACCGATGTGCTAGGGTTAGGGTAAATCCAAAACTCGGTTTGACCGATTACTCAAACTCGGTGGGACCGACTTGGGTAATAAGTGAAACTGAGATTTGGCCAAGCAAACTCGGTGGGACCGATTGCATATCTCGGTGGGACCGAGAATATTGCAATGGGTAACAGAGAGTTTGCAAGCCCATCTCGTTGAGACCGAGATCCCATCGGTGAGACCGAACTGATTAGGGTTTGGCAGTGGCTTATGACAAGTGAAACTCGGTGGCGCCGGATAGGAAGAATCGGTAGGACCGAGTTTGACTTAGGGTTTAGGTCATATGTGGAAGTGGGAAAGTAGCTGAGGATTTTGGAGCATATCATTAAGCACATGAAGCAAGAGGCTCATTAGGCAACACCTCATCCCTCCTTGATAGTATTGGCTTTTCCTATGGACTCAATGTGATCTTGGATCACTAAAATGTAAAATGAAGAGTCTTGAGCTTTAAGCTTTAGCCAGTCCTTTATCCTTAGCATCTTGGAGGAGTTCCCACAACCTTTAGTCCATGCCACTCCATTGTTGAACTTATCTGAAACATGCTAGATAGAAATGTTAGTCCAACAAGAGATATGTTGTCATCAATTATCAAAACCACCTAGGGAGCACTTGTGCTTTCACACTGTCGATGACGACTACTACTACTTGGGAGGTGCCTATTACTACGTGCAGCCCGCTGACGGCGACCAGGAGTAGTTTAGGAGGATCCCAGGCATCAGGCTTGCGCCTCTTTCGATCTGTATCCCAGTTTGTGCTAGCCTTCTTAAGGCAAACTTGTTTAACTTATGTTTGTACTCAGATATAGTTGCTTCCACTGACTCGTCTATGATCGAGCTCTTGTATTCGAGCCCTCGAGGCCCCTGGCTTGTAATATGATGCTTGTATGACTTATTTTATTTGTAGAGTTGTGTTGTGATATCTTCCCGTGAGTCCCTGATCTTGATCGTACACGTTTGCGTGTATGATTAGTGTACGATTAAATCGGGGGCGTCACAGCTATGTTACTGCTTTGCTCAGCCCCTCTTATAGCGTTGTTAGTTGCAGGTGAAGATTGGAGCTTGTTCCATATTTGGAACATGGATATTGTAACGCCCCAGTTATAACTTTCCCAATTTGTAATCCAACTCTTGCCGTTTCCGACATTAAGTTATATTTATTTCTCGGGTTCGGGTCTTTGTCTCCATGTGTTGTTTTCGTTTTCATGCATCTCATATCATGTCATCATGTGCATTACATTTGCATACGTGTTCATCTCATGCATTCGAGCATTTTCCACGTTGTCCGTTTTGCATTCCGGCGCTTCTTTCTCCTCCGGTGGTCATTTCTAGCTTTCTTTCGTGTGTGGGGATTAAACATTTCCGGATTGGACCGAGACTTGCCAAGCGGCCTTGGTTTACTACCGGTAGACCGCCTGTCAAGTTTCGTATCAATTGGACTTCGTTTGATACTCCAACGGTTAACCGAGGGACCTAAAAGGCCTCGTGTGTGTTGCAGCCCAACACCCCTCCAATTTGGCCCAAAACCCACCAAACTCTGCTCCATCACCTAGAGCGTTCGATCACGATCGCGTGGCCGAAAACCGCACCTCATTTGGACCCTCCTAGCTCCACTTATGCCTATAAATAGACCCCCCGTTTTTCGGATCCCATCCCCCCCACGAAACCCTAAAAATCCCTCGCACCGGCCGGACATTGTCCGACCCGGCCGGACGCGTCCGCCGCCGCCGCCTCAGCCCACTCGCGCGCCGACACGTGGCAGGCGCCACCGCCGCCGCCGCCGGCCCGCCCGAGCCCGCGGGAGGCCCCCGCGGCCCGGGTCTTCGCGCGCCGCCGCCCGGCTCTTTCTCCTCGCCGCGCCGCCGTCCCTTCCGGCTCCGGTGGCCGGAGCTGCCACCGCGCTGCCGCGGGCCGCCTCTCCGCCGCCGCACGCCACCTCCCCGCCGCCCGGCCGGCCGCCCCGGCGCCTCCACGCCGCCTCGGATCCGGCCGCCCCGTCGTCCTCTACTCCGGCCACCACGGCCATGAACTCCGGCGACCTCGACTCCGACGTGAACAGTAACTCCGGCCGGATCTGGATCTAGATCTGAGCAATTCCGGTTGACTTTTTCTCCTCCAAACCCTAATTTTCGAGCAAACTTTGACCTGCCGTATCTCCGCATCCTTAGCTCCGTTTTGGGCATATAGTATATCAAAATGTTCGTCTCGACGAGTACATCATTTCATTCCATTGCATCATTTGCATTTGAGTTCATCTTGATGCCCGAAATGCTGTTAGAAGGAGGCTTCGTGAGTTAATTGTCAGATCTGCTAGTTCATCTTAGACTTTTGTCATTTTTGCCATGATTGTTGTGTGCATGATATGCCTGTGAGTCCTTCATATGTTTTGTTAAGCATTTTGTCTTCTTTCCAGAGGTGCAACCCATGCATTTTTGTGATGTGTGTGGTGACTTGTGCAAGCTTGCAAAGTGAGGCACCCGGTAAATCTGTTTTCAGGGACTTAGTAGTTTTCACTAAGTCTGGAATTATTTAGTTCATGATGCCATATGTTCAGCTTGTTTCCTAGCGATCCGTGCCTCTTTTGAGGATGATCAGTAAAGGAGTTTTGTTAATCATGTTATGCTCTATCCATCCATGTATTTTTTTGCAATTATGGAGCAACCTAGATTGAGTCAATCGAGCTCTACTTTTGCTTCGTGGCGAATCTGGGCAGATCGTCAACTAGTTTGCGATTTTGCCGATGTTATTGTAGTTGATCCGTGCATGCTATGCCATTGTTATTGCCATGTCTAGCTAGAATTTTGTGCCTTCTTAATGGATGTATGCTTTCCTTGCCATGACTTGCACCGTGGTGAGTGCATCGAGCTCCTTTACATGCCTTCGTGAGTTATGTTTCAGCATGTCTCAGTTTTCACTAAGTCTGAAAACTGATTGTGTTTTAGCTATGTTCGTGTGCCCGTTAGTATATTTTGTGAACCCTTTTGGCCCCAGGTCACTTTGGGTCTTTTGTTAATCTTGTTGAGTAGCTTCATGCCATGTTCTTACTTGTCTTAATAAGGTCATGCATCATGTTGTTTTGCCGCTCCGAAGAGGGCTTCACGATCTGAAATTTCAGACAAGTGTTAATTTCACCAAGTCTGAAATCTGTTTTGCTTTTGCGTTTTTGACATGCTTGTTTGAACCTCATAATGGATGAATTGGCCGTGGCTCAGTGCTAGACTTTTGTTAAGCATCTTGTGTGAATCCCTGCCATGTATTTTGTTGTCATGTTTGGTGGCTGTAGCATGTTCATCTCATTGTATTTAGATGCCTACTTGCTGTAAATCGCAGACCGGTGTCATTTTTGACTCGCTTGCCATTTCCAAACCGTAACTCCGATTCCGGCGTTCTTTATATCGTTTTCAAGCGATTTCATCTCATATTTCCAGTGGAACCCTTGGAATTCCAAGTTGAGGCCAGGTTCATGCATTTCCTGTCATATCTTGCATTTTGCATCCCGCATCGCATCCCGCATAGCATATCATCATTTCATCATATTGCTTGGTCTTGCACGTGGTTGATTGTATCCTTGTTGCTTGTTTGTCTTGTTGGGTAGAGCTGGGAGACGAGTTCGCTATCGAGGAGCCCGTTGATTTTGCTTTTGAGGATCCAGTCAACTCTGACAACTGTGCAGGCAAGATGATCATACCCTCGAAATCACTACTATCTTTGCTATGCTAGTTTGCTCGCTCTTGCTATGCCAATGCTACGATGCCTACCTTTTGCTTGTCAGCCTCCCAAATTGCCATGTCAAACCTCTAACCCACCATTGTCCTAGCAAACCGTTGATTGGCTATGTTACCGCTTTGCTCAGCCCCTCTTATAGCGTTGCTAGTTGCGGGTGAAGATTGGAGCCGTTCCTTGTTGGAACATTTACTTACTTGTTGGGATATCATTAGCTATCTTAATGCATCTATATACTTGGTAAAGGGTGGAAGGCTCGGCCTCTCGCCTAGTGTTTTGTTCCACTCTTGCCGCCCTAGTTTCCGTCATATCGGTGTTATGTTCCCGGATTTTGAGTTCCTTACGCGGTTGGGTTATAATGGGAACCCCTTGATAGTTCGCCTTGATTAAAGATTTTCCAGCAATGCCCAACCTTGGTCTTACCATTTGCCACCTAGCCCCTTTTTCCCTCGGGTTTCCGGAGCCCGCGGGTGATCTTGTTTAAACCCCCCCCCCGGGCCAGTGCTCCTCTGAGTGTTGGTCCAAACTAGAGTCCTGTGCAGCGCCCCCTCGGGGAAACTCGAGGTTTGGTTTTAGTTGTATGGAGCGCTCATCTGAGTGTGCCCTAAGAAAGAGATATGTGCAGCTCCTATCGGGATTTGTCGGCACATTCGGGCGGTGTTGCTGGTCTTGTTTTAACCTGTCGAAGTGTCTTGAGTTACCGAGATACCGAGAGTGATCGGAACGTCTAGGGAGGAGGTCTATTCCTTCGTTGACCGTGAGAGCTTGTCATGGGCTAAGTTGGGACTCCCCTGCAGGGATTGAACTTTCGAAAGCCGTGCCCGCGGTTATGGGCATATGGGAATTTGTTAATGTCCGGTTGTAGATAACTTGAACTAAACTTAAATAAAATGTATCAACCGTGTGTGTTACCGTGATGGCCCCTTCTCGGCGGAGTCCGGGAAGTGGACACGGTGTTGGAGTAATGTTTGCGCAGGTTGCTCTCTAGTTTCTCGCTCGCGCTTTGCCTCCTCTTCTCGCTCTCTTTTGCGAATAAGATAGCCACCATATATGCTAGTCGCTTGCTGCAGCTCCACATATACTTGCCTTACCCTTCCTATAAGCTTAAATAGTTTTGATCGTGAGGGTGCGAGATTGCTGAGTCCCTGTGGCTCACAGATACTATAACTCCAGATGCAGGTCCAGGTGACGAGTACGAGCTCAAGTGGGAGTTCGACGAAGACTCTCAGCGATACTATGTTTCCTTTCCCGATGATCAGTAGTGGAGCCCAGTTGTGGGTGAACGGGACCGTTGTCGCATGTTGGGTTCTCTTTTATTTTGGTGCCGTAGTCGAGCCATGAGTGTTTGGATGATGTAATGTTATTTATGTACTTGATTGACGTGGCGAGTGTAAGCCAACTATGTTCTCCCCTTTATTATTCATATTACATGGGATGTTATGAAGATTGCCTAACTTGTGACATATGCCTTCAATGCGATTATGTCTCTAAGTCGTGTCTCGACACGTGGGAGCTATAGTCGCATCGAGGGTGTAACAAGTTGGTAATCAGAGCCTTCCCCGACCTTAGGAGCCGCATTGCTTGATCGTTTTTAGCGGCCGAGTTGTGTCTAGAAAAATGTTTTGAGTCTTTTAGGAATTATATATCGGAGAGATTAGGAATTCTTTTTACTTCCCAGTCTCCTCATCGCTCTGGTAAGGCATCCTGACGTAGAGTTTTGACTCTTCTCTTCTCAAATTTCACAAAAAAAATTTAGTATCACGCGAGTATCTTGGAATCGTTCCGATGGCTTATGATGAGAACATTGTCTTGGTGCCTCCTGTCAGGGGTTTAGTGGAAGTGTCCCGGGGAGTTGAGCTCTGAGGTGTTGTCATCATAATTTTATCATTGCAATTCTAGAATACTTGAGATATGTTCGCCGACATCGAAAATCTCTTTTATGCAGTTCGTTGGTGAGATAACCTCGACGCCACCCAGTACTGGGGCGGGAGTTCGGGAGTATCGCCATAACTTGTATAACGGATGCTTTTCGAAGGTTGAGGTAGATGGTTTCCGAAGGTTTCTTGGTTATGTGTTGAAGGATGGATACAGCTGGATGTAGGAATTACTAGTTTGGGTGAGATATTATGCTTCCCCTGTATCCCCAACACCTGATTGCATAACCGGAAAGTTTCGGGAGTTTCATAGGTGGGAATTCTCATAGCTCTAGTTCTTCTTCCACGGATATTGGTTTGAGATTGGGATTTCTTACCGATTATTCGTTCTCGAGCCGTATCTTGTTGTTTTACTTCTTCTACCTAATTCTATGTGGCTTCGCAATTTAGGGATATGTGACCACTTCAAGAGGAATGCATTCGTTCATTTTGTTCGGATGTGAAGACTTTATGTTGCAATTTTCATTCCGTTGGTTTCAGCTTCATTTATCTGTCTATGTGCTAACGGTGGTCAACCTCTTCAGGATGGCTCCTGCTAAGAGCACCAGTCAGAACCAGAATCAAGATCCTCCACCACCTCCACCTCCTCCGGAGGCATGGCAAGCTGTGATGGCCGCAACCAATGCAAACACACAGCTGATCATGCAAATTCTCCAAGAGCGCAATCAAGGCAGTCAAGGGAATCAAGGCAGCAATCATAGTCACTTTGCTACACTCAACCAGTTCCTTGCTAATGGGCCAAAGACTTTCAGCAATTGTGTTGAGGCAACCGATGCTGACGATTGGCTTGTGGATCTGTGTAAGCATTTCGAGTGCAGTAACGTCAGGCCTGAGGACTTTGTCAAGTTCGCTTCCTTCCAACTCAAAGATCAAGCTGCAGAATGGTTCCAGCAGTACAAGGGCTCCAGAGGTGGACGTGTTATCACTTGGGATGATTTCCGTCGAGATTTCCGAGCTCATCATATTCCGCAGAGTGTGGTTCAAAGCAAGCGTGAGGAATTCCGCAATCTGAAGCAAGGCTCTTTGTCTGTCTATGACTACAACAAGTTGTTTCAGAAGCTCGCCCGCTTTGCCAAGCAAGACATGCCAGATGAGAAGAGCATGATATACCAGTTCAGGGGTGGTCTCAGAGAAGATATTCAGCTCGCTCTTGTCCTTTTTGAGCCCTTGAGATACGATGAGTTCTACAACATGGCACTGAAGCAAGAGGCTGCTCAGTTGAGGTGTGATGCTTCCAAGAAGCGAGTCAGAGATGTTACTCATTCTTCCTCTACTCAAGTGGCCAAGCAGCAGAAGTTTTGGCTTCCTCCTCCTCCGTTCCGTCAGCCGTATCAGCATAAGAGCAAAGGTGGCAGTGGTTCTTCCCACCCACCCAACCCTGGCTTTCAGAACAAGACTTCGTCTCAAGCTCCTAGATCGAGTGCTCCGTATCACCGTCCGCTTTCAGAGGTCACGTGCAACAAGTGCCAACAGAAGGGTCACTATGCCAACAAGTGTCTCAACCAGAGGCGTCTTCCTCCTCCTCCTGTCAGATCGACAAGTACAGCTGTGGTCAAGCATAACCCCAAGCATGCCAAGGTCAATTTGATGAATGCAGCTCAGGCAGAGGACTCGTCAGATGTGATCATGGGTAACCTTCCTGTTAATGATATTCCTGCAAAAGTTTTTTTTGACACGGGTGCATCGCATTGCTTCATTTCCAAACCTTTTGCATCAAAGTATGAGTGTGATTATCATTATCTGCAAAGTTCCTTGCAAATTGTGTCACCGGGCAAGCAGATGACAGCTAACACCTGCATCCCTGAGGTTACTATCACTTTGGGTGACTACAAGTTCCTTTCTTCCCCAATTATTCTTGATAACTGGGATATTGATCTTATTCTCGGAATGGATTGGCTTTCTAAGCACAAGGCACACCTTGATTGTGCTGCCAGACAGATTCAATTGACTCATTCGTCTGAGGATGTAATTGTCTTTGTCGCTCGGGATAATACTATCCGTCTGTTTTCTCTCAATGAGAAGGGTGAATTGGATGCCATCTCTCAAATTCCAGTCGTTTGCGAATATCAAGACGTCTTTCCAGAAGAGCTCCCAGGAATGCCTCCACACCGGCCAGTTGAATTCGTTATTGATCTTGAGCCCGGTACGGAACCTGTGTGCAAACGTCCTTACAAGCTCGGACCTGAAGAGTTGAAGGAGCTGAAGAAGCAACTCGATGAGCAAGAAAGAATGGGTCTCATCCGGCCTAGTTCTTCTCCGTGGGGTTGTGGTGTTCTTTTTGTGAAGAAGAAGGATGGAACGGACCGACTTTGTGTTGATTACCGTCCAGTGAACAAGAAGACCATCAAGAACAAATACCCACTTCCAAACATCAATGAGCTGTTCGAACAACTCAAAGGTGCCCAAGTATTCTCCAAGCTTGATCTTCGTATGGGTTATCACCAGATTCGCATTCGTGAAGAAGATATTCCCAAGACAGCATTCAGAACAAGCTTTGGTTCAAATGAATAAACTGTCATGTCTTTTGGCCTCGCCAACGCTCCTCCGACGTTCTCTCGCATGATGAACTTCATCTTCAACGCCTACACCAATGACTTCGTTTTGGTCTATCTCGACGACATTCTGGTTTTCTCGAAGAATAAGGAAGATCATGCCAAACACTTGCGTTTGGTTCTCGATAAGCTCAGGGAACATAAGTTCTACGCCAAGTTCTCCAAGTGTGAATTTTGGCTCGATGAGGTTCTTTATCTTGGCCATATCATCTCTGCCAAGGGCATTGCCGTGAATCCTGAGAAGGTGTCTGCAATTGTGAATTGGGAACCTCCTCAGAACATGAAGCAACTCCGTAGTTTTCTCGGTCTCGCAAGCTATTGCCGAAGATTCGTTGAAAACTTTTCTAAGATCGCGAAGCCTCTCTCAAATCTTCTTCAGAAGCACGTCAAGTACGTTTGGTCTCCGGAGTGTGATATTGCTTTCAACACTTCGAAAGAGAAGTTGATCACTGCTCCAGTTCTGACTCCACCTGATGAATCCAAGCCGTACGAGGTCTTTTGTGATGCCTCTCTCCAAGGTCTTGGCGCAGTATTGATGCAAGAGAAGAAAGTGGTTGCTTATACATCTCGCCAGTTGAAGCCTAATGAGAAGAACTACCCCACTCATGATCTCGAGTTGGCGGCAGTTGTGCATGCTCTGTTGACTTGGAGACATCTTCTATTGGGAAGAAAAGTGGATATTTTCATTGATCACAAGAGTCTCAAGTACATCTTCACTCAGCCTAATCTCAACCTCAGGCAAACTCGATGGGTCGAAATGATTCAAGAGTATAATCCGAGTATCGAGTATACTCCAGGCAAGGCTAATGTGACTGCTGACGCTTTGAGCAGGAAAGCTTACTGCAACAGTCTGATTCTCAAGCCTTATCAACCCGAGCTTTGTGAAGCCTTCCGCGAACTTAATCTGCAAGTTGTTCCTCAAGGATTCCTCGCCAACCTTCAAGTCTCTCCTACCTTAGAAGACCAGATTCGCCAAGCCCAGCTTCTTGATGCTATGGTGAAAAAGGTGAAGATTGGGATTGCCAAGAGTCGGTCCAAGTACAAGTGCTACCGCCTTGATGACAAGGACACTTTCTTCTTCGAGGATCGTATTGTTGTGCCCAAAGGTGACCTCCGTAAAGTGATCATGAACGAGGATCACAATTCTCTCCTCTCCATCCACCCTGGGAGCACGAAGATGTATCAGGACCTTAAGCAAGCTTATTGGTGGACTCGAATGAAGCGCGAGATCGCTCAATTCGTAAATGAATGTGATGTCTGCAGAAGAGTGAAGGCAGAACACCAAAGGCCAGCTGGTCTCCTCCAACCTCTTGCCATTCCAGAGTGGAAGTTTGACCACATTGAGATGGACTTCGTGACTGGGTTTCCAAAGTCCAAGCGTGGCAATGATGCTATATTCGTTGTCATCGATAAGCTCACCAAAGTGGCTCATTTTCTGCCTATCAAAGAGTCGATCACTGCAGCTCAATTGGCAGAACTCTATACCTCTCGCATTGTCTCTCTGCATGGTATTCCTCAAGTGATCTCTTCAGACCGTGGCAGCATCTTTACCTCGAAGTTTTGGGATTCTTTTCAGAAGGCCATGGGCACCAACATCCGCTTCAGCACTGCTTTCCATCCTCAAACAAGCGGTCAAGTCGACCGTGTCAACCAGATTCTTGAAGATATGCTCAGGGCTTGTGTGATCTCCTTCGGCATGAAGTGGGAGGATTGTCTTCCTTATGCTGAATTCTCCTACAACAATAGTTTTCAAGCAAGTTCGGGCAAGGCCCCTTTTGAAATTCTGTATGGCAGGAAGTGCCGTACCCCTCTCAACTGGTCTGAAACCGGTGAACGTCAGCTGCTGGGTAATGACTTAATCACAGAAGCAGAAGAAATGTGCAAAGTCATTCGTGATAACCTTAAAGCAGCCCAATCCCGCCAGAAGAGCTACTATGATAGTAAGCACCGTGATTTGGCTTTCGAGATCGGAGATCATGTTTACCTCCACGTCTCTCCTATGAAAGGTACTCGTCGCTTCGGTATCAAAGGGAAGCTTGCCCCTAGATACGTGGGACCTTTCAAGATTGTCAGCAAGAGAGGCGACCTCGCCTATCAACTTGAGCTTCCTTCAAACTTTGCAAATGTTCATGATGTGTTCCATGTCTCTCAGCTTCAAAAGTGCTTCAAGACTCCTGACCGCACCGTCAACTTCGAGGACATTGAGCTCCAAGAATATCTCTCTTATCGTGAGCACCCAGTTGATATTCTTGATGAGACTGAACGCAAGACTCGCAACAAGTCAATCAAATTTCTCAAAGTCAAGTGGTCACACCATTCCGACCGTGAAGCTACCTGGGAACGCGAGGATCACCTCCGTTCTGAGTACCCGGCGTTCTTTCAGTCCTAAATCTCGGGACGAGATCCTTTCGTAGTGGTGGAGTGTTGTAACGCCCCAGTTATAACTTTCCCAATTTGTAATCCAACTCTTGCCGTTTCCGGCATTAAGTTATATTTATTTCTCGGGTTCAGGTCTTTGTCTCCGTGTGTTGTTTTCGTTTTCATGCATCTCATATCATTTCATCATGTGCATTACATTTGCATACGTGTTCATCTCATGCATTCGAGCATTTTCCCCGTTGTCCGTTTTGCATTCCGGCGCTTCTTTCTCCTCCGGTGGTCATTTCTAGCTTTCTTTCGTGTGTGGGGATTAAACATTTCCGGATTGGACCGAGACTTGCCAAGCGGCCTTGGTTTACTACCGGTAGACCGCCTGTCAAGTTTCGTATCAATTGGACTTCGTTTGATACTCCAACGGTTAACCGAGGGACCGAAAAGGCCTCGTGTGTGTTGCAGCCCAACACCCCTCCAATTTGGCCCAAAACCTACCAAACTCTGCTCCATCACCTAGAGCGTTCGATCACGATCGCGTGGCCGAAAACCGCACCTCATTTGGACCCTCCTAGCTCCACTTATGCCTATAAATAGACCCCCCTCGTTTTTCGGATCTCATCCCCCCCCACGAAACCCTAAAAATCCCTCGCGCCGGCCGGACATTGTCCTACCCGGCCGGACGCGTCCGCCGCCGCCGCCTCAGCCCCCTCACGCGCCGACACATGGCAGGCGCCACCGCCGCCGCCGCCGGCCCGCCCGAGCCCGCGGGAGGCCCCCGCGGCCCGGGTCTTCGCGCGCCGCCGCCCGGCTCTTTCTCCTCGCCACGCCGCCGTCCCTTCCGGCTCCGGTGGCCGGAGCTGCCACCGCGCTGCCGCGGGCCGCCTCTCCGCCGCCGCATGCCACCTCCCCGCCGCCCGGCCGGCCGCCCCTCGCCGCCTCCTCGCCACCCCGGCCCGGCGCCGCCCCGCCGCCTCCACACCGCCTCGGATCCGGCCGCCCCGTCGTCCTCTACTCCGGCCACCGCGGCCACGAACTCCGGCGACCTCGACTCCGGCGTGAACAGTAACTCCGGCCGGATCTGGATCTAGATCTGAGCAATTCCGGTTGACTTTTTCTCCTCCAAACCCTAATTTTCGAGCAAACTTTGACCTGCCGTATCTCCGCATCCTTAGCTCCGTTTTGGGCATATAGTATATCAAAATGTTCGTCTCGACGAGTACATCATTTCATTCCATTGCATCATTTGCATTTGAGTTCATCTTGATGCCCGAAATGCTGTTAGAAGGAGGCTTCGTGAGTTAATTGTCAGATCTGCTAGTTCATCTTAGACTTTTGTCATTTTTGCCATGATTGTTGTGTGCATGATATGCCTGTGAGTCCTTCATATGTTTTGTTAAGCATTTTGTCTTCTTTCCAGAGGTGCAACCCATGCATTTTTGTGATGTGTGTGGTGACTTGTGCAAGCTTGCAAAGTGAGGCACCCGGTAAATCTGTTTTCAGGGACTTAGTAGTTTTCACTAAGTCTGGAATTATTTAGTTCATGATGCCATATGTTCAGCTTGTTTCCTAGCGATCCGTGCCTCTTTTGAGGATGATCAGTAAAGGAGTTTTGTTAATCATGTTATGCTCTATCCATCCATGTATTTTTTTGCAATTATGGAGCAACCTAGATTGAGTCAATCGAGCTCTACTTTTGCTTCGTGGCGAATCTGGGCAGATCGTCAACTAGTTTGCGATTTTGCCGATGTTATTGTAGTTGATCCGTGCATGCTATGCCATTGTTATTGCCATGTCTAGCTAGAATTTTGTGCCTTCTTAATGGATGTATGCTTTCCTTGCCATGACTTGCACCGTGGTGAGTGCATCGAGCTCCTTTACATGCCTTCGTGAGTTATGTTTCAGCATGTCTCAGTTTTCACTAAGTCTGAAAACTGATTGTGTTTTAGCTATGTTCGTGTGCCCGTTAGTATATTTTGTGAACCCTTTTGGCCCCAGGTCACTTTGGGTCTTTTGTTAATCTTGTTGAGTAGCTTCATGCCATGTTCTTACTTGTCTTAATAAGGTCATGCATCATGTTGTTTTGCCGCTCCGAAGAGGGCTTCACGATCTGAAATTTCAGACAAGTGTTAATTTCACCAAGTCTGAAATCTGTTTTGCTTTTGCGTTTTTGACATGCTTGTTTGAACCTCATAATGGATGAATTGGCCGTGGCTCAGTGCTAGACTTTTGTTAAGCATCTTGTGTGAATCCCTGCCATGTATTTTGTTGTCATGTTTGGTGGCTGTAGCATGTTCATCTCATTGTATTTAGATGCCTACTTGCTGTAAATCGCAGACCGGTGTCATTTTTGACTCGCTTGCCATTTCCAAACCGTAACTCCGATTCCGGCGTTCTTTATATCGTTTTCAAGCGATTTCATCTCATATTTCCAGTGGAACCCTTGGAATTCCAAGTTGAGGCCAGGTTCATGCATTTCCTGTCATATCTTGCATTTTGCATCCCGCATCGCATCCCGCATAGCATATCATCATTTCATCATATTGCTTGGTCTTGCACGTGGTTGATTGTATCCTTGTTGCTTGTTTGTCTTGTTGGGTAGAGCTGGGAGACGAGTTCGCTATCGAGGAGCCCGTTGATTTTGCTTTTGAGGATCCAGTCAACTCTGACAACTGTGCAGGCAAGATGATCATACCCTCGAAATCACTACTATCTTTGCTATGCTAGTTTGCTCGCTCTTGCTATGCCAATGCTACGATGCCTACCTTTTGCTTGTCAGCCTCCCAAATTGCCATGTCAAACCTCTAACCCACCATTGTCCTAGCAAACCGTTGATTGGCTATGTTACCGCTTTGCTCAGCCCCTCTTATAGCGTTGCTAGTTGCAGGTGAAGATTGGAGCCGTTCCTTGTTGGAACATTTATTTACTTGTTGGGATATCATTATATTGCATGTTATCTTAATGCATCTATATACTTGGTAAAGGGTGGAAGGCTCGGCCTCTCGCCTAGTGTTTTGTTCCACTCTTGCCGCCCTAGTTTCCGTCATATCGGTGTTATGTTCCCGGATTTTGCGTTCCTTACGCGGTTGGGTTATAATGGGAACCCCTTGATAGTTCGCCTTGATTAAAGCTTTTCCAGCAATGCCCAACCTTGGTCTTTACCATTTGCCACCTAGCCTCTTTTTCCCTTGGGTTTCCGGAGCCCGCGGGTCATCTTATTTTAACCCCCCCCGGGCCAGTGCTCCTCTGAGTGTTGGTCCAAACTAGAGTCCTGTGCAGCGCCCCCTCGGGGAAACTCGAGGTTTGGTTTTAGTTGTATGGAGCGCTCATCTGAGTGTGCCCTGAGAAGAGATATGTGCAGCTCCTATCGGGATTTGTCGGCACATTCGGGCGGTGTTGCTGGTCTTGTTTTAACTGTTCGAAGTGTCTTGAGTTACCGAGATACCGAGAGTGATCGGAACGTCTAGGGAGGAGGTCTATTCCTTCGTTGACCGTGAGAGCTTGTCATGGGCTAAGTTGGGACTCCCCTGCAGGGATTGAACTTTCGAAAGCCGTGCCCGCGGTTATGGGCAGATGGGAATTTGTTAATGTCCGGTTGTAGATAACTTGAACTAAACTTAAATAAAATGTATCAACCGTGTGTGTTACCGTGATGGCCCCTTCTCGGCGGAGTCTGGAAAGTGGACACAGTGTTGGAGTAATGTTTGCGCAGGTTGCTCTCTAGTTTCTCGCTCGCGCTTTGCCTCCTCTTCTCGCTCTCTTTTGCGAATAAGATAGCCACCATATATGCTAGTCACTTGCTGCAGCTCCACATATACTTGCCTTACCCTTCCTATAAGCTTAAATAGTTTTGATCGCGAGGGTGCGAGATTGCTGAGTCCCTGTGGCTCACAGATACTATAACTCCAGATGCAGGTCCAGGTGATTCCGCTCCAGGTGACGAGTACGAGCTCAAGTGGGAGTTCGACGAAGACTCTCAGCGATACTATGTTTCCTTTCCCGATGATCAGTAGTGGAGCCCAGTTGGGGGTGAACGGGACCGTTGTCGCATGTTGGGTTCTCTTTTATTTTGGTGCCGTAGTCGGGCCATGAGTGTTTGGATGATGTAATGTTATTTATGTACTTGATTGACGTGGCGAGTGTAAGCCAACTATGTTCTCCCCTTTATTATTCATATTACATGGGATGTTGTGAAGATTGCCTAACTTGCGACATATGCCTTCAATGCGATTATGTCTCTAAGTTGTGCCTCGACACGTGGGAGCCCCTTGACAGTTCGCCTTGAATAAAACTCCTCCAGCAATGCCCAACATTGGTTTTACCATTCGCCACCTAGCCTTTTCTTTTCCCTTGGGAGTCGCGCTCCTGAGGGTCATCATTATTTTACCCCCCCCGGGCCAATGCTCCTCTAAGTGTTGGTCCAAACTAGAGCCATGTGCAGCGCCCCCTCGGGGAAACTCGAGGTTTGGTTTTAGTTGAATGCAGAGCTCATCTGAGTGTGCCCTGAGAACGAGATATGTGCAGCTCCTATCGGGATTTGTCGGCACATTCGGGCGGTGTTGCTAGACTTGTTTTACCATTGTCGAAATGTCTTGTAACCTGGATGCCGAGCCTGATCGGAATGTTTTGGGAGAAGGAATATCCTTCGTTGACCATGAGAGCTTGTGATGGGCTAAGTTGGGACACCCCTACTGGGATTTGAACTTTCGAAAGCCGTGCCCGCGGTTATGGGCAGATGGGAATTTGTTAATGTCCGGTTGTAGAAAACCTGAAGTTGACCTTAATTAAAATACATCAACAGCGTGTGTTACCGTGATGGTCTCTTCTCGGTAGGGTCCGGGAAGTGGACACGGTGTTGGAGTAATGCTTGACGTAGGTTGTTCTAGGATCACTTCTTGATTATAGATTCTCGACCGTGCTTTGCCTTCTCTTCTCGCTCTCATTTGCGTATGTTTAGCCACCATATATGCTAGTCGCTTGCTGCAGCTCCACTTCATACCTTTTACCTTACCCATAAACTTAAATAGTCTTGATCGTGAGGGTGTGAGATTGTTGAGTCCCCGTGACTCACAGATACTTCCAAAACCAGTTTGCAGGTGCCGATGTTACCGAGCAGGTGAAGCAACTAAGCTGAAGGAGGAGCTTGATGAAGATCTTGTCCTTTATGTTATTCCGTTTCCAATTGATCAGTAGTGGAGCCCAGTCAGGACGATCGGGGATCTGTGTAGCATTTGGGGTAGTCTTCTTTCATTTTGGTTACGTAGTCGGACCTTGATTGTATCTGGATGATGTAATGCTTTATTCATGTAATTGTGTGAAGTGGCGAGTGTAAGCCAACTATGTATCTTTTCCCTTATTGTATTACATGGGTTGTGTGAAGATTACCTCACTTGCGACATTGCTTTCAATGCGGTTATGCCTCTAAGTCGTGCTTCGACACGTGGGAGATATAGCCGCATCGAGGGCGTTACACCCCGAGCAATGGCCATCCATGATCCGAAGATAGAAGAAGTGGCGCAGCAGTGCCACGGACGGCATCACCCCGCCGTATGCCTCATAGTAGAAGGCAAAAATTGACAGAAGGAGGACAAAGTTGGGATGAAGATGGAGGGCATGCAACTTGTAATGGCTGAGGATGGAGTAGAAGAAGTCAGAGAAGGGGGGAACCAACCCTGCCATGACGCTACTCATGAAGAAAGGATAGAAGGTGCTGTCAGAGGGCTCCGGCTTGGCGGAGCCAACCCGAAGCACGGTCTTTCTCTTCTTATCGGCTCCCTCCGCTGTCATCAGGAGTGTGGCGGCGAGGTTCTTCTCTGAGACGGTGGGCGTGCTCAGAGCCGGCTCATACCAGGAGGGTGGAAGGGTGGCCTTTGTCTTGCTAGGTGCCATCAATGGCGGGCTTGGAGGAGGACTGGCGCAGATCTGGAGACTTGGGGGCGAAGAACAAGAAAGGGGATCTGGAGCAAGACGAAGGCAAGCAATGAAGACACCATGGCACGCGCTAACTTTTTGTCTGGTCGGGCAGTTGTCGAGGCAGCATGGGGAAGAGGAGATGCCCATGACCTGCCAATCGCCACGTGTCAATCAAGGCCGCAAGCTATTGGGGCCCGCGGCGCTCCGCACTTGCTCCTTGGCTTCGCTGCGAAGCCAAGCACGAGCACACCTTGGGCCCGGGGGCTATTGGCGGCGTCCTGGTAACGGGGGTACCCAGACCTGCCTGCTTGCGGCCCAGGAC
Source organism: Triticum urartu (assembly GCF_003073215.2). Classification (NCBI taxonomy): domain Eukaryota; kingdom Viridiplantae; phylum Streptophyta; class Magnoliopsida; order Poales; family Poaceae; genus Triticum; species Triticum urartu. Next base: position 249,702,972 of record NC_053025.1, read on the forward strand.
GTGGCTCCACCCGCGGCCTGGTACGGCCCATCTTCATCAACCAATGCTCAAGACCCTCGCGAGGGGCCAAGTCTTGCGAGGCGGACGACACAAGACCTCCTCAGGGGCAGCCTCACTAGGCTGGCTCGCGAGGAGCGGAGAGATCAAGGCAAGGGGCACCTCGTGAGGTTCCCGTGATGTGAGCCATGACGACCAAGGCCAGACGGGCGCCAGCGGGCGCAGAGTGCCAGTTTCCTCTTCGGTGATAAAGAGGCAGGCGCAGGTGAGGAGTCCCGAGGCATTAGTCAAAGGTTTCTATATCGGTGCAACGAGACCAAGACCAGTAGGACGGCAAGACGGAGGTCACCACGGAGCCCACGACGGCGTCACCACCAGAACCTTTGGCAGGTGAAGACCACCTTTTGTCAGGATAACTTGTACTCGTTGTCCCCCTTTGAATTGACCGTTGTGGGATCCCTTCCCACCTAATATTTGGGGAGATGACCCGAGCCTCTATAAATAGGGCTAGCCACCACCATAGCCAGTGGGGGCTCATCGAGAGAGAGAGAGAGGCTCATCTGGAGACATATCACTCGGATCATCCCCAGCCACACAAGCTCATCGAGCTCAAGAACACCTCTCCTTAGGAGGCTGTTCTTCCCTTGTACTTGTTCATCCCCAGCCTACAAGGAAATCCACCACACCACACTGGAGTAGGGTATTACACTGCAACGGTGGCCCGAACCAGTATAAACTCTTGTGTCCCTTGTTCCTTGGGTTCGGCGAGTTAGGCTTTGAGATCATTGAGAGAGCGTGAGCTGGGGGGAGAGATCTTCATGCGCACCCCAGTGTTCGGACCTCAAGGGTTTGCCGGAACTCCTAATCCGACAAGAACACCATTGGACAAATGCAAACTTTTTGCTAATGTTGTTCTCGGCTACATCACATTGCACAACATATCATCTTTGGCCATTAAATCCCACAAGCATGCATTAATCGAGCAGTCTTCTAAACAAAGCTTTGCTTCACTGTTAGCCCAGCAATTTACCATCTCAGCGGGTTTGCCATCTTCATACTGTTACTCTGCCCAGCGAGTGTTGATCCTCTCTCTCTCCTCACATGTCCTTTCTACGACCAAGAGCTTGTGCCATTTGTAGCATGGCCAATACATTTTGGAGTGGGCAGAGCATTGACTTCTTAGACCAACCTAATGCTTAAGGATTCATCTTCTTTTAGAAAAGGGGATGCACCCGGCCTCTGCATCTGAACGATGTATATGGTCATTTTATTAATTATTAAGCACAAAATATCTTACAAAGTAGTACATCAGTAAGCCTGAAGCCACCATCTAAACAACATCTGTCGCTACTCCTACCCCCTTGATGCAGTGGTGCCAAATGTCCGAGCCTAATACCAAACAGACGTCGCACCAAATCCTAACATCTAATGCCGGATGCCCCATCCTAGCCACATACCGAGACTGGGTCACACGCCGGTCCGACGCACTCACCGAGGCTGCCGCCGCCTTCTTCCACCGATCCATCTCCAGAGCAGGTACTGACGCACAGACCTTGCCAGGCCTGCCGTCGACGCCACCATGGCGCCAGACAGCTCGACCACCCTACGCTCGTCCATCCAGCCGCATCCGTCGTCGATATGCAGCTGCACCATGTCGCCACCACTCGTCATCAATGACGCGGTAGATACAACGCCGCACCACCTGGCAACCTCCACACCATCACCACTGTTGGAGCTACTCGGAGCCCACCATCCACAACATCTCTCCCCCGAACAGCAATTCCTCCCAAGACGGCGCCTCCATGGAGGATACGACGCGCAGGACGCTGCCACCGCCCAATCCAGACTGAATTTTGGACTTTTGTCCGGGAGGGGTTCGGGGGTGGATAGGGGGGACCTCGGCTTCGCCTCCAGGAAGGGTAACGGCGTCAAGTGACATCGCCGATGCCGGGCCGAACACGCCGACCAAAGTTTCCTCCGGTCCCCATCCTATGCACCAAACCTCCGTGTACTCCGGATCCGGCAAGCCACGATCCGAAAACCGCGAAGATGAAAGAGCCATGAGGCTCAACCCACCAGAAAGGAGGATCGAGAAAAACTCCTTGTAGATCTCCAGACACCGAATCCAATGATCCGACGTGGCCAGCGACGATCATCACCACCCCGCGGCGGCCGACGGAGTTCGAAGAAAGGAGATCCGGCGGCACCCGCGACAACCGGTTAGGCCAACGCATCCACCACCTCACGACACGCAGGTCGCCACTACCGTGTCGCGTACGACGCTGATGGGAGACCCGCCCGCCGCGCCGCCGGACCCCACGTTCGCCCGACGTTCCTCTGGATCCCGCTGTCCCGCGCCAGTCTAGACGAAGAGGATGGGGAGAAGCCCCGCCGCCGTCCAGCCGGCCAGGCTTCGCCCGGCGGCACTATGGACGGCGACGAGGAGGGGGGGAGGAGGAGGAGACTCGAGAGGCCAGCCGGCCAGGCTTCGCCCAAAACGCTGTTCTCGACGCTCCTTGCGAGGATCCACTCAAAAAACAAAAAAAAAAGCTCCTTGCGAGGATGATTGCCCGATCTAAATGTTTACTTTTGTGTTAGAAGTTGCTGGAGCCTTCACCCAGGGTGCAAATCGCTTATTAGCCCCCTTCTGTTCCGCGTGAGACTCATAGACTTGTCGTTCTCTCCTCGTCTCCCTACGCCAGATCTGGTACCCTTCTCCGGCGGCCGCCGCGGTGAGCTCCCCCCCCCCCCCCCCCCCCCTCGCGCTCTCCCTCCCTTCGTTTCCACTGTTTTGCTGGTCTGCCCTCTCCCACATGGCTGCCCGCGCCGTGAGCTACAGCCGAGGATCGCCCGTGAACATCCTCGTCAGTTATGATCCATCCACTTTCTTGATGATTTGTTTGCTGCGCGGTTGAGGAGTAAATGATAGTATAAACGTTTGCTTGTACTGAAGGCAGGAGAATTGGGGTTATGTGCGTCTGTCTTGATGCGCAAGTTCCTTTAGATGTACCTCCCCGAAGTGTAGTTTGGGGCACTTATCTGGGAGGTTGGCGCTCCGTAATGAGAGGATGGAGAGAGCGGGCCCTTTTGAATTTGATTTTCGGTAGATGCCTGCGTGTTTCATTTTTGTACGGGCTCTGTTTAGGTTTTTCCAAAGATTTGTTCTCCAGTTAATTCAGCTGCCCAGAAAGAGGCTCATGTATGTGTTGAAGAGACCGAAAGTCCGAAACCAATATTTTCTTGTCGAAACAGACTCTTTTGTCTGCAGAGATCTTGTCTAAGTAGATTTCGTCTAGTGAGAGGCATGTATTTGGTCTCCATATATTTTTGATTTGTTAAGGATTTATAACTTCAATTGATTTTGCTATGTGCGTTCATTAAGTGGCATAGTCCTCAAATTCACCCGGTCAATTTTAAGGGTTGCCACATTTTTAGTGGTCCTAACATGGACAGCAGATATTGGTACAGGTAAGCATGCTCTTATTTGAATTTTTTTACATCTTTTCCTGTGGGATGATTATGTATTAAAGAGACCAAAATCCATTATTTTCTTGTCGAAACGGATGTTTTTCTTGGAGATGTTCTCTAGTCAGAAGCATGCATTTGGTTTCCGTGTTTGATTTGGCAAGGATTTATAACCGCAGTTGATTTTGCCATGTGCATTGATTAAGCGTTGGCCTGCAATCTGCTATAGCCCTCAATTCCACCTGGTGGATTTTAATATTTGCTTCATTTTTGGTGGTCCTAACATGGGCACACAACATAAGTAGGCCCAGGTGAGCGATGCATGCTTTTATTTGGAAGCCATCATCTTTTACTATCATATGGTATCGAGGGTCTTAGCTGCTGCCTGATGCCACTTGGGTTTGGAGGTGGAAAAGCTTGATGGAAAATAGAATAGTACCCTCTTTATGAAGAATCCTAATGTACCACATGACATGCTGTGTTATTACTGCCGTTGAAGAATTTTTATTTAAGTTTGTATTTGGTTCTCACGGTATTCTATGTTGCTGACTATTCTGTCTCTGCTTTTAGATCATGGTCGGGCCTGGGCACCGGAACAGTCATGGAAAGCGGCAGTCTGATTATGCTGAAAATGGAGGTGGCAAGAGAAGAAATCCTGGTGATGATACATATGCTCCTGGTCCAGATGACACTGTCTATCGCTACCTTTGCACGTCTAGGAAAATAGGGAGTATAATTGGGAGGGGTGGAGAAATTGCCAAACAGCTGAGGAGCGATACTCAAGCTAAGATTAGGATTGGTGAGAGTGTACCTAACTGCGATGACCGAGTCATAACAATATTTAGCTCAAGCAGGGAGACTAATACCATTGAAGATACCGAAGATAAGGTTTGCGCTGCTCAAGATGCTCTCTTTAGGGTTCATGAGAAGCTTGCCACAGATGATGGTCCTGTGAACGAAGAAAATGAAGAGGGTTTAGGTCAACTTACTGTTCGGTTGCTTGTGCCATCTGATCAGATTGGATGCATTATTGGAAAAGGTGGGCATATCATCCAGGGAATCCGCAGCGACACTGGTTCACAAATACGTGTTCTTAGTAATGAACACCTTCCTGCATGTGCTACTAGTGGTGATGAACTTCTCCTGGTTAGTCAATTTTTCCTGCTTTTTCCTGCAATAAATGTACAGGTGTACTACTATACTCGTATAGCAAGTATATCCTCTCTTCTATATAGTACATGTGGACATGTGGTATCCGTAGTCTTACCAAATACTCCCTCCGTTCCTAAATATAAGTCCTTTTAGAGATTTCAATATGAATTACATATGGATGTATATAAACGTATTTTAGAGTGTAGATTCACTCATTTTGCTCCGTATGTAGTCTATATTAGAATCTCTAAAAAGATTTGTATTTAGGAACGGAGGGAGTATCTACTACAACGAATGTTTACTTGTTTATGTGCAGTAGGTATTTCATGTGCTCTGGTTGTAAATTTGTACTCATTAATTGAATAACGGCCATGTTCATTTAATAAATGGGTATATTTTCTTCAGTTTATTTAGTTTAATACAGTGTATACTGTATTGTTTTGTAGTGTCACTGAAATCATAAATATATAACATTTTTTATCATTTTAAAACTAGATAATTGGGGATCCGATGGTAGTTAGAAAAGCTCTTCTCCAAGTGTCATCTCGCCTCCATGGCAACCCATCCAGGTCACAGCATCTCCTTGCGTCCAGCTTAACCCAACCTTTTCCAGCGGGATCCCGCCTTGGTAGTTCCTCTACTGCACCAGTTGTAGGGATTACTCCTATGGTTAGTCCTTATGGACGATACAAAGGTGATATGGTGGGAGATTGGCCTTCTATATACCAACAACGGAGGGAGGTGAGCTCTGCAAAAGAGTTTAGCCTGCGTGTGCTTTGTGCTGCGGCGAATGTCGGAGGTGTAATTGGAAAAAGAGGTGGTATTATCAAACAGATTAGGCAAGAATCTGGAGCTTTTATCAAAGTGGATAGTTCGAGTGCTGAAGATGACTGCATAATTACAGTTTCGGCAAAGGAGGTAATTTCTCTCTTCTTCAGTTTTTGCCTGATACGTTTCCATGTTTATATTTAGTAGCAGGTCCTGATTAATTCTAATTTTCCGTGCCATGCAGTTCTTTGAAGATCCTGTCTCTCCAACAATCGATGCTACAGTCCGTTTACAGCCAAGATGCAGTGAGAAAATTGATGCAGAATCGGGGGAGCCATCATATACTACACGTTTGTTGGTGTCGACATCACGGATAGGGTGCCTGATCGGCAAAGGTGGTTCAATCATTACGGAGATACGAAGAACATCGAGAGCAACCATACGAATCATTTCGAAGGAGGATGTTCCAAAAGTAGCATCGGACGACGAAGAGATGGTCCAGGTAACAACTTTAACTTCTGATGTTCTTTGTTTCACGACTCCTTGTTGCCATAAAAAATATTTACTGTTGTAATTGTCATGTACAACAGATCAGCGGAGATCTTGATGTTGCAAGGCATGCTCTTGTGCAAATAACTACAAGGCTGAAAGCCAACTTCTTTGAAAGAGAAGGTGCTTTATCAGGTTTTCCACCTGTGATCCCATATCACCCTTTGCCTGCTAGTGTGTCCGATGAGCCAAAGTATCTAAGCAGAGACAATAAGTCTGCTGGGCACGATTATCCATATTCTAGTGGATATCATGCATCAGACGATGTGCTTCCTGTTGACCGTTATGCAAATTATGGCAGCTCCCAGGTATAGCATCCCTTTTATTCATTGCAAATCCTGCCGACATTTTGTCAGGTTTCTTATCCCACAATACGAACTGAAACCATCTCTAGGTCTACGGAGGCGGCTATGGTGCTTACAGTGGTGGTTCTGGCAGCAGCGGGTAAGAATGACTTTTTTTTAGTCACCCAGTATACATATTCACGTTGTTGATCATAGTTCTGTGTAGGGAAATAAATGTTAAAAAAAGCACTAAGTGTAAATTGCTAGTTCTGGCTCTAGCGCCTACTTTGCCTAAGCGGCATGCCTAGGGACGATTAAGCGCATGGCTAGTACGATAAATCGGTTGCTGTTCTGCTGTCGCCTAGCACCTAACCACAATTAAGCGGCACATGTATAGGCGTGGTTTTTTTAACCAAAATATTAATGTTTCTTTACACTCGATATATTGCTGTCTATTACTCCCTCTGTCCCATTATACAAGATGTTATTAGAACCAATGTACTCATATGTTGGTTGTAATAACATCTTATATTATGAGATGGAGGGAGTGTCATTTTGTGCAAACTTTGGTCAAGGCCAAGTTTACTTGATATTCCATTTTTATCTTTGTAGGCTTATCTTTATTCCATATGTAATTTTTCACTTGGTACTGTTTGCAAATTCTTTATCAGGTTATCTGGCTCTACCTATCTTTCATCTGGAAAACGCTATGGCTATTAAAATGCAGGTTGTTGAATCCAACAGGTATGGTTGCTGTGCGTGTTGAGACGTATGTAGTGACTACATGGTCAATACTTGCTTCTAACCACATCTGCCTTTGAAACACATTGAACCCAGCTCAGCTCTCTTCCGATGAACCTGTCCGTTTCACATTTGCACCCCTGCCCAATCCTTTACTGAAAACAGCCAAGACCAATGAAGTTTGGAGCCTGCTTATTGGAGCCCCTACCCAAACCAGATGACTGAGAGTATGGCCCAACCTGGAAGCTTTGCTTAAGAGGACCTGTCTGGATGCCACAAACCCTCTGATTTCCCTAGTAGAATACATTTACTCTTTATCTTTTCCTCCGGGCCTGTGTGTGATGCCCTGCCGTAAATGTTCTGAACCTATGTATTGGAAGGTCACATAAGATTCTGTATTTGTTGTCCTAAAACCTGCTTAGTAGTTTGTATGAGAGACTTGGTCCCCTATTCGCCATCCAAAACTTAGGAGATGCTACTTGCCCTTGCATGCAAATATGCATTCCTTCATTGATACATACTGTCATTGTTAGCAGTAGTAATTCAGAATAATATTACCAAGACTTGCTCCTGTCTGCAAACAGTAACCATGAGATACCACTATGACTTACAACTTGAAATCCTAAATCAATGAGCTCAAAATGTGTGCAGGATATAGGAGAATTTTTGCTGTCTTCCGATTACATTGGCTTGCGAATACCATACACATGTTTGATTCAGTTGTTTCGTGTTTCAGTCACCCTGTAATCAGATACGGTGCTTCACAATCCCAAAAAGGGCCCATCCCAGCTGGATTGGGATAGCACAATCCCAAAAAGAGCCCATCCCAGATGGATTGGGATAACAGCATCCCAGCTGGATTGGGATAACACCGCATGCCGTCTCACTTGTCCCAACCTTCTCCTCACCAAGAGGCCTGAGGCCCAGAGACCCTGAGCAGCAGCGATGACGCCGCAGCAGGCACCTGCGCTGGAAACCTCCTTGCTCTTGTCTGTCTCCTTTCGCCCACCGACGAATCTATAGAATCCAGGATGCTAAATCTTGGATTCATTTGCCAATCGATGTACCAACAGCCTCTGGACCAGGAGAGATCTTCTCTGTATGCGTCTGTGTTCATCGATCTGGCCTTTTTTGTGTTGGTTCTGGATCAATCTGCGTTTGTTTTGTTTTGTTCTGGTGCTGGATCTGGGGGAGCCGGCGGAGGTCTTCTTTTCTTCTCTTTTCAGGCGTCCCGAGCTATCCTGCGTCAGAGCTGTGTTGTAATGGGAAAACAAACCTTCCTTGAACCAAACAGATTGTGTAATCACAGAGACCATCAGCTAATGCAGTGTATCTTGATTATAACACCCAATACATTGCCAGTCCTGAAGCAAACTGGTTGATAATTTACCTATGGAACAACTTTTGGCATGGTTGTCTGAAAGTACCAACCTTTGCTTGAGATTCTTAAACGCCTTAACATGCCATAGGTGCGCACATGATCAGAATGCTATTTGACATGCATGTGTTGCACCAATGGAGTATTGGCAAGTTACGAGATTGTGATTAGGTATCATCATGTTGGATAAATTGTGCTGCATTTTGTCCAGAGGTGTGTGCACTCTAGATTTGAGTTTGTGTTTGGAGCATTTTCTTTATTCTTGTTAACCAGGAAGGCGCAGGAGCATATACACAATCATGGAGCTAGAGACAGGCCGTTGCCGACATACTTTGCATTGGTTAAGTAAACATTTCCAGCTTGTTTATTGGACATACTTTGCATTGGTTAAGTAAACATTTCCAGCTTGTTTATTGGAAATAGGCAGCAACAGGGTCATGGTTGTATCGTGCTTCTTAGGTCTTTCTACCAGTCTTCGTATGTTTATTTATTATGCAGTGTGTATTCAATTTGATCACTTGGGCAAATGGTGAAAGCTGAATATCATTATTCATTAGTTTTGTTGTGTTTATTCAACTGGTGAAGCTGAACATTCATACGGGGTTTGATTGGGTGGCTGTTGGCCTGATTATATTTGTTTTTTTTTTGCTAATTTCATATATGGGATTTAGCATGTTTCGTCCTGTCTCAAACATCGATCTAAATTAAATTAACGCAATCCATGTGAGGTTGACAAGTTGGTGATATTAGTAGAATGCCCGTGTGTTGTCACGGACTTTTAAAATATTTTGCTATATGTATATAAATATTATGCATGTTAACTTTCACTTGTAGAGAAAAGATAGCACATGCACAATGGAGTAATAATTGAAGTCCACTTCATTTGCAATGTAAAATGATAAAAATAGAAATTGATGATGCATACATATAGAACGATGATCCAACTAAAAATCCATTACAAATTAAGATATACATGATGTGATTAAGAAATTCTTGCACGATATCAATTTCATTCGCACGATATTTGAGCAAGTATAGTAAAAACTTCTTTGTCAACTCATACCCATCATGCATAAGCAATATATGTATTTATCACGAATACTCCACGTTAAAGACCTTAAATGTGTAATGGAGAGTACTTACTGTGCAAACTGAATGGATGCATTCTTTACCGTTCTACCAAAGCATAAAGAAAAAAAAATCGCCAGACACATCCATGCAATTTTCTAAATTAATATTATATTGAAAATATAGTGATACCAAAAACAAATACATGTATTTTAAATGTTATGATGATGAAACATATATTTACTAGCTGATTGCGTTCGTGCCATCTGGTGTAAATAACATATAAGCTGTAGACACAAATAGATAAATAACAATAAATCATTATACATATGAATTGATTAAAAATAATATTCATTATATGCTTGTAATGAGTTGAGACTACCATATCTTGTTGTACACAAGTACTAACATGTTGTATGACGTGATAATATTTTGGTAGGTCTATATCCTTTTCTATCTTTTTTTTAATCTGGTTAGATGCGAATATGCTAATAATATGTACCTTTTCATCCGTCCTGTCTGATAGATGCTCATGAGCAATATGTAAGCATTTATCACCTCTAATTTCACATTTAATATATTTATGATATTAGATATTACATACGGGTTTATTTTACTAAGTACAAAGTTTATGCGATTGGTCTTACACTGTCATGCAAGAACTATCATCTTTTATAAGGCATTCTAACTCATCGGTTGATAACAAGGCATCTTCAATGTCCACGAACTTGATTTTCTTAGGGAAAGACATGATTGATTCAATGAATTTAACATCTCCTGGGGTACAAACATAGTTTGTCGTCATGATACAAAAACAAGCAAAACCAGTATGCAAAAATGAGCCAAATTAGTTGAACACATAAAACAACATGACAAAGAAAAGACCAATAATCACATTTAAAAAATACCTTACGTGATGACATTTGTATTTGCTTTTTTGTTTGTTTGTTAGGAGATATCACCGCTTGCACATTTCTTTTGAGGGCTATCACCACTTGCACATTAATATGTTGTAAAAGACTTTGTAAACTTTTTCACCTACCCAGCCTTATCCTCACCTCGCCCTCACTTTCAGGATGTAAACGACATTGGATCTCACTTGTCCCACAAATGCCACCCACGAAAAAAAGTCTATAGTGTATTTGGGAATCCAGTAAAAATATGTAGAACAAATGGGTAGCCCAACAAAGCCCACCGACGCCAGCGGCTGACTGCAACATCCAAATGTGTTCGCCTCCTTTGTCCAAAACTGTTGGGGATATAACTATCAGGTATGACCCGCCCAGAAGGGGCCGGGTTAATCCTAATGGCGGGTTACTAAAAGTTCAAGTGAATATACAAGGCGATGGTTTAGTATAAGACTTGTAGTAGGCCCAAGCCCAGAGGTGGCTTGAGGCCCGTGATTGTAAATCGCCATGGGTAAGAAAGACTTGTAAAGGAAGTTACCGAGCCGGACACGTTATATGAGCCGGCCTGGACTCTATAGAACGCCAGGCGTCAACCCATATATATATAAGGTCTGACCTGGTGGCGGCTTAGGGTAAGAAACAACAGATCGAGAAGCCAAGCTAGCGTATCTCGCTCCTTGGTCATTGAAACCTAGCAATACCACATCAACTGGACTAGGCTTTACCTTCACCGCAAGGGGCCGAACCAGTATAAACCTTTTGTGTCCTTTGTCCCGATCAATCCCTTTAAGCTTCCTAGTTGCGATGGCTGTTGGGGAACGTTGTAGAAAACAAAAAATTTCCTACTCGTTTCACCGAGATCCATCTAGGAGTTCATCTAGCAACGAGCCATCGGGTGCATCTACATACCTTTGTAGATGGCGTGCGGAAGCGTTCAAAGAACGATGATGATGTAGTCGTACACGACGTGATCCAAATCACCGATGACCAAGCGCCGAACGGACGGCACCTCCGCGTTCAACACACGTACGGGACGAGAGACGTCTCCTCCTTCTTGATCCAGCAAGGGAAGAGGAGAGGTTGATGAAGATCCAGCAGCACGACGGCGTGGTGGTGGATGCAGGGCGTTACAGTAGCAGGGCTTCGTCTATACTACGAGGGAGAGGCGTAACGGGGAGAGAGGGAGGCGCCAGGGGCTAAGGTATAAAGTCCCTCCTCTCCCCCACTATATATAGGGGTGCCAGGGGGGGCGCCGGCCCTAGTAGATGGCATCTACTAGGGGGGGTGGCGGCCTAGGGTGGGGGGGCTTGCCCCCAAGCAAGGGGGCGCCCCCCTTTAGGGTTTCCCCCAACCCTAGCCGCATGGGCCCTTGGGGTGGCGCCCCAGCCCACTATGGGCTGGGTTCCCTCCCACTTCAGCCCATGGGGCCCCCCGGGATAGGTGGCCCGACCCGGTGGACCCCCGGGACCCTTCCGGTGGTCCCGGTACAATACCGGTGACCCCGAAACTTGTCCCGATGGCCGAAACAGCACTTCCTATATATAATTCTTTACCTCCGGACTATTACGGAACTCCTCGTGACGTCCGGGATCTCATCCGGGACTCCGAACAACATTCGGGTTACTGCATATACATATCTTCACAACCCTAGCGTCACCGAACCTTAAGTGTGTAGACCCTACGGGTTCGGGAGACAAGCAGACATGACCGAGACGACTCTCCGGTCAATAACCAACAGCGGGATCTGGATACCCATGTTGGCTCCCACATGCTCCACGATGATCTCATCGGATGAACCACGATGTCGAGGATTCAATCAACCCCGTATGCAATTCCCTTTGTCAATCGATATGTTACTTGCCTGAGATTCGATCGTCGGTATCCTAATACCTCGTTCAATCTCGTTACCGGCAAGTCACTTTACTCGTACCGTAATGCATGATCCTGTGACCAAACACTTGGTCACTTTGAGCTCATTATGATGATGCATTACCGAGTGGGCCCAGTGATACCTCTCCGTCATACGGAGTGACAAATCCCAGTCTTGATCCATGTTAACCCAACAAACACTTTCGGAGATACCCGTAGTCTACCTTTATAGTCACCCAGTTACGTTGTGACGTTTGGTATACCCAAAGCACTCCTACGGTATCCGGGAGTTACACGATCTCATGGTCTAAGGAAAAGATACTTTGACATTGGAAAACTCTAGCAAACGAACTATACGATCTTGTGCTATGTTTAGGATTGGGTCTTGTCCATCACATCATTCTCCTAACGATGTGATCTCGTTATCAATGACATCCAATGTCCATAGTCAGGAAACCATGACTATCTGTTGATCAACGAGCTAGTCAACTAGAGGCTTACTAGGGACATGTTGGTGTCTGCTATTCACACATGTATTACGATTTCCGGATAACACAATTATAGCATGAATAAAGACAATTATCATGAATAAGGAAATATAATAATAATGCTTTTATTATTGCCTCTAGGGCATATTTCCAACAATGGCTCCACGACTAAGTTCTTTCACTAGGACATCTGCCGTGACAATTCCACGACAGTTGGCGCCCACCATGGGGCCAGCGCACGGTGGATTTGAGTTCTTGAAGGGCAACTTCGAAGGACTCAAGGGATACATTGTGGGCCGGATGACCAAGAATCGTCGTGGCAAGCTCTACATCGACGATGAAGGCTGGAGCCCCGACGCTGGCTCAATTGAGTACGGATACCGGGTCCCCTTCGGCGGAATCCACGTCTTCATCGACCGGATCGGCGAGCCAGGCCCTGAGCCGGACATCTGCACCAACCTCGTCGAGATGGCTTAGCGCGCGAGATCTTCCCAGGCTCAACCCGCCATGAGGCGTGCCTTCGTGGGTTGCATCCATGGAGGGGAACTTTCTGAAGGATCGGTGGACGATGGTGAGACGGTCGTTTGCTCTGACGGTGAGTCGTCCACAGGCGAAACAGATTCTTTGTATCAGTTACAAGATGGCGGGCTTGGGGGTTGTTCCAATGGCAGCAGTATTCTGGACCCCACTGAGCCGCCGAATCGAGCCAGAGTCTTCATGGCTGGACCTCAACCTGGTCAGAATTCTACGGCTGTGGCAGCAATAACCACCGGGTCAGCAGTGGCCGGGTCAGGAGACCCCGTGCGCCCACCGGCTCAGGTATTAATGGACCTCATGGATAGGATGACGGCCTTGTTGACTGCTGTGGTTGAGCCGGCGGATAAGGCTCAACATGACGCAGATGTAGCACGGCTACGCGGAGAGGTGATAACCCACAAGTATAGGGGATCGCAACAGTTTTCGATAAGTAAGAGTGTCGAACCCAACAAGGAGCTAAAGGTAGAATAAATATTCCCTCAAGTTCTATCGACCACCGATACAACTACGCACGCTTGACGTTCGCTTTACCTAGAACAAGTATGAAACTAGAAGTACTTTGTAGGTGTTGTTGGATAGGTTTGCAAGATAATAAAGAGTACGTAAATAAAAAGTAGGGGCTGTTTAGACAAAGAAACAATAAAGTAAATATAGCGAGTGTGGAAAAGTGGTGGTAGGAGTTGCGAAATTGCCCCTAAGCAATTGACTACTTTACTAGACCGATAGCAAGTATTGTGGGAGAGGCCACTGCTAGCATGTCATCCTTGACTTGGAATTCTATGCACTTATGATTGGAACTATTAGCAAGCATCCGCAACTACTAATGTTCATTAAGGTAAAACCCAACCATAGCATTAAGATATATTGGTCCCCCTTCAACCCCGCATGCATCAATTTCTATGCTAGGTTGAAGCTTCTATTACTCTTGCCCTCCAATACATAGTCCTATCAACATACAACTAACCCTAGGGTGTGATCCACGCGCGCAATCATATGATGGGCACCAAAGGACAACAACATAACCACAAGCAAATTAAATCAATCATAGCAATTCATCAACCACCGATAGGACAATGAAAATCTACTCAGACATCATAGGATGACAACACATCATTGGATAATAATATAAAGTATAAAGCACCATGTTCAAGTAGAGGGTATAGCGGGTTGCGGGAGAGTGGACCGCTGTAGATAGAGGGGGAAGGTGATGGAGATGTTGGTGAAGATGGCGGAGGTGTTGGTGTAGATCGCAGTGATGATGATGATGGCCACGACAGCGTTCCGGCGCCACCGGAAGAGAAGGGGAGAGGGGGGCCCTTCATATTCTTCTTCCTTGACCTCCTCCCTAGATGGGAGAAGGGTTTCCCCTCTGGTCCTTGGGCTCCATGGCATGGGAGGGGCGAGAGCCCCTCCGAGATTCGATCTGTCTCTCTGTCTCTCTCTGTTTCTGCGTTCCCAGATTCTTTCCTTTCACCGTTTCTTATATTCCCGGAGATCCGTAACTCCGATTGGGCTGAAATTTTAACACGATCTCTATCCGGATATTAGCTTTTGTGCGGCGAAAGAAGGGCATCAACCGCCTTACGGGTGGCCCACGAGGGTCAGGGGCGCGCCCAGGGGGGCAGGCGCGCCCCCCTACCTCGTGGCCACCTCGAGCACCGTCTTGCGTGAATTTTTCTTCCCAAAAATCATATATATTACAAAAAAAATTGCGTCAGTTTTTATCCCGTTTGGACTCCGTTTGATATGGATATTCTGCGAAACAAAAAACATGCAACAAATAGGAACTGGCACTGGGCACTAGATCAATATGTTAGTCCCAAAAATAGTATAAAAAGTTGGCAAAAGTATATGAAAGTTGTAGAATATTGGCATGGAACAATCAAAAATTATAGATACGACGGAGACGTATCATCATCCCCAAGCTTAATTCCTACTCGTCCTCGAGTAGGTAAATGATAAAAAAGATAATTTTTGATGTGGAATGCTACCTAGCATAATCTTGATCACATATCTAATCATGGCATGAATATTAAGATACGAGTGATTCAAAGCAATGGTCTATCATTTGACATAAAAACAATAATACTTCAAGCCTACTAATAAAGCAATCATGTCTTTTCAAAATAACATGGCCAAAGGAAGTTATCCCTACAAAATCATATAGTCTGGCTATACTCCATCTTCACCACACAAAATATTCACATCATGTACAACCCCGATGACAAGCCAAGCAATTGTTTCATACTTTTGAAGTTCTCAAACCTTTTCAACTTTCATGCAATACATGAGCGTGAGCCATGGACATAGCACTATAGGTGGAATAGAATATGATGGTGGAGAAGACAAAAAGGAGAAGATAGTCTCACATCAACTAGGCATATCAACGGGCTATGGAGATGCCCATCAATAGATATCAATGTGAGTGAGTAGGGATTGCCATGCAACGGATGCACTAGAGCTATAAGTGTATGAAAGCTCCAACTGAAACTAAGTGGGTGTGCATCCAACTTGCTTGCTCATGAAAGCCTCGGGCATTTAAGGAAGCCCATCATCGGAATATACAAGCCAAGTTCTATAATGAAAATTCCCACTAGTATATGAAAGTGATAACTCAAGAGATTCTCTATATGAAGAACATGGTGCTACTTTGAAGCACAAGTGTGGAAAAAGGATAGTAGCACCGCCCCTTCTCTCTTTTTTTCTCATTTTATTTATTTTTTTATTTTTATTTTTTTGGTGGGCTTCTTTGACCTCTTTTTTTATTTGGGCTTCTTTGGCCTCTTTTATTTTTTTGTAAAGTCCGGAGTCTCATCCCGACTTATGGGGGAATCATAGTCTCCATCATCCTTTTCTCACTGGGGCAATGCTCTAATAATGATAATCATCACACTTTTATTTACTTACAACTAAATGTCTAGAACAAAGTATAACTCTATATGGATGCCTCCGGCGGTGTACCGGGATGTGCAATGATCTAGCGTAACAAGGACATCAAAAAACGGACAAGCCATGAAAACATCATGCTAGCTATCTTACGATCATGCAAAGCAATATGACAATGAATGCGCAAATCATGTATATGATGATGATGGAAGTTGCATGGCAATATATCTCGGAATGGCTATGGAAATGCCATGATAGGTAGGTATGGTGGCTGTTTTGAGGAAGGTATATGGTGGGTTTATGGTACCGGCGAAAATTGCGCGGTATTAGAGAGGCTAGCAATGGTGGAAGGGTGAGAGTGCGTATAATCCATGGACTCAACATTAGTCATAAAGAACTCACATACTTATTGAAAAAATTTATTAGTCATCGAAACAAAGTACTACGCGCATGCTCCTAGGGGGATAGATTGGTAGGAAAAGACCATCGCTCGTCCCCGACCGCCACTCATAAGGAAGACAATCAATAAATAAATCATGCTCCGACTTCGTTACATAACGGTTCACCATATGTGCATGTTACGGGAATCACAAACCTCAACACAAGTATTTCTACTAATCCACAACTACCCACTAGCATGACTCTAATATCATCATCTTTATATCGCAAAACTATTGCAAGGAATCAAACATATCATATTCAGTGATCTACAAGTCTTATGTAGGATTTTATGACTAACCATGTGAATGACCAGTTCCTGTCATCTATCTAAATAGATAT
Source organism: Triticum urartu (assembly GCF_003073215.2). Lineage (NCBI taxonomy): Eukaryota > Viridiplantae > Streptophyta > Magnoliopsida > Poales > Poaceae > Triticum > Triticum urartu. The sequence continues at coordinate 249,719,842 of NC_053025.1, forward strand.
AAGTGAAGCAAGAGAGTTTAGTTCTTTCTACAAAAGATATGCCCGCGCTCTAACAAATATAAGTGAAGCAAAAGAGCATTCTACAAATGGCGGTTGTCTATGTAAAGAGAAACAGGCAATCCAAACTTCAAATGATATAAGTGAAGCACATGAAGCATTCTATAAAGCCATACTCAAAAGATATAAGTGAAGTGCAAAGAGAATTCTATAAATCAACCAAGGACTATCTCATACCGGCATGGTGCATAAAAGAAAGATGAAAACTAAATGCAAAATACGCTCCAAGATTGCACATATCACATGAACGAAATGAATCCGAAAACATACCGATACTTGTTGACGAAAGAGGGGATGCCTTCCGGGGCATCTCCAAGCTTAGACGCTTGAGTCTCCTTGAATATTTACTTGGGGTGCCTCGGGAATCCCCAAGCTTGAGATCTTGCCTCTCTTCCTTCTTCTCACATCAAGACCTTCTCGATCATTGAACACTTCATCCACACAAAACTTCAATAGAAAACTCGGTAAGATCTGTTAGTATAATAAAGCGAATCACTACTCTAAGTACTGTAGCAAACCAATTCATATTTTGTTTTTGCATTGTGTCTACTGTAGTATAACTTTTTCATGGATTAATCCACTAATATAAATTGACAATTTCATCAAAACAAGCAAACTATGCATCAAAAACAGAATCTGTCTAAAATAGAACAGTCTGTATTAATCTGAACATTCACCATACTTATGATACTTGGAAAATTATACCAAAATTAGGAAAAATAAAAAATTTGTATAGGAAGAGAGTGCAAAAAGAATCAGAACCATTTGACGTTCCAGCTAAAAATTTAAAATCACGCACTACAGCCAAAGTTTCTGTCCTGCACCGTACAAACCATCAAGCAAATGTAAACATCCTAAAGGCAAACCTTGGCACATTATTTTTATAATACAAAGGAATTGTACAAGGGGATAATTATTTTTTTTGAAAATTTTCTGTAATCAAGATTCAAAAAGTTTCCGTGAGCATGAACAAAGTCCAAGGCTAGCTCCCACTTCAACTATGCTTGTCTCTCTCACTTTCACTTTCCTTTTTGAAAAAGTTTTGGGTTCCCCTCTTTATTTTTGTTGTTTTTAAAATATATGAAAGCACTCAACAAAAATAAATGACTCTCTAAAACTTCCGGGTTGTCTCGCTGGCAGCGCTTTCTTTAAAGCCATTAAGCTAGGCATATAGTACTCAAGTAATGGATCCACCCGGATCCCAAGGTATATCAAAGCCAATTTTAATTAACAATGATTTGTAATTTAGTGGTGAGCACAAGGTAACATATATCATGTAATGACGAAGTCTAACTCTCTTCCTATGCACCGGCATTGTCATAAAATAACAATTCATGCACACATAGTAAAGGCCAATGCATAGTATAAACAGTTTCTTGCAATTTTGTCATATTGGAAACATAGAGAGGTGGAGATATAGTTCCTCTCTCATAATAATTGCAAGTAGGATCAGCAAGCACATGCATATTATATTCATCAAAATTATCATGTGCAACGTTAAAAGGCAACCCATCAATATAATCCTTAATAAGTGCAAACTTCTCCGATATAGTGTAGTCGGGAGAATTCAAAAAGATAATAGGACTATCATGCGTGGGTGCAATAGCAACAATTTCATGTTTAACATAAGGAACTATAGCAAGTTCATCTCCATAAGCATAATTCATATTGGCATCTTGGCCACAAGCATAGCAAGCATCATCAAAAAGGGATATTTCAAAAGAATCGACGGGATCATAGCAATTATCATAGCATTCATCCTTCGGTAAGCACGAAGGGAAATTAAACAATGTATGAGTTGAAGAGTTACTCTCATTAGAAGGTGGGCACGGGTGATCAATCCGCTCTTCCTCCTTTTGTTCTTCGCTCTTCTCCTCATCTTTCTCATCCAATGACCTCACAGTTTCATCAATTTCTTCTTCCATAGACTCCTGCAAAATATTAGTCTCTTCTTGGACAGCGTAGACTTTCTCAATAAGTGCATTAATATCGTAATTTTATTCATAATTCTCATAGCAATATTTAAGGATAGCTAAATTTTCAGGTCTATAAACCGAATCATCAAAATCTTCAAACTCTTTAAACATAGATTCAATTTCATAAGCACCCATGAAAGCAACAAATTCTTCTATTTGTTCCACATCATAGTAATCATATATACCTGTAGCATAAGAAGCTAAGGTTTTATTATCATTAAATTCGCATAAAAAGGGAAGGTGTGGAGCCTTCATCTTAGAGCAACAAGTATAATCATATCTCAAGCATAGTTGCCTAGCATAACAATTCAATATATGAATTTGATCCCATAATAGTTTCCCTTTTTGTGTCAAGCGGTAATCCCTAAAGTATTCACGTTGATCCAACGTTACTCCCATTACATAATTGAATGGGGTTTTCTCAGGATTATTAAAGTAGTACATAATATTTTTCACATAACCAGCATCGAGGGTTTTACGAGGTTCCCATCTCCATGAGTAGCAAGTACACCTAATTTTTTTGGTATTTCATGTTCCATACCCATAACCAAAGATAAAGAACAACTAAGAACAACAAATAAAACTTACTTAGTGATAAAGCAAACAAGCACACACGAGAATATTCACCCCACGCTATTGCTCCCTGGCAACGGCGCTAGAAAAAGGTCTTGATAACCCACAAGTATAGGGGATCGCAACAGTTTTTGATAAGTAAGAGTGTCGAACCCAATGAGGAGCTAAAGGTAGAATAAATATTCCCTCAAGTTCTATCGACCACCGATACAACTCTACGCACGCTTGACGTTCGCTTTACCTAGAACAAGTATGAAACTAGAAGTACTTTGTAGGTGTTGTTGGATAGGTTTGCAAGATAATAAAGAGTACATAAATAAAAAGTAGGGGCTGTTTAGATAAAGAAACAATAAAGTAAATATAGCGAGTGTGGAAAAGTGGTGGTAGGAGTTGCGAAATTGCCCCTAAGCAATTGACTACTTTACTAGACCGATAGCAAGTATTATGTGGGAGAGGCCACTGCTAGCATGTCATCCCTGACTTGGAATTCTATGCACTTATGATTGGAACTATTAGCAAGCATCCGCAACTACTAATGTTCATTAAGTTAAAACCCAACCATAGCATTAAGATATATTGGTCCCCCTTCAATCCCGTATGCATCAATTTCTATGCTAGGTTGAAGCTTCTGTCACTCTTACCCTCCAATACATAGTCCTATCAACATACAACTAACCCTAGGGTGTGATCCACGCGCGCAATCATATGATGGGCACCAAAGGACAGCAACATAATCACAAGCAAATTAAATCAATCATAGCAATTCATCAACCACCGATAGGACAACGAAAATCTACTCAGACATCATAGGATGACAACACATCATTGGATAATAATATGAAGCATAAAGCACCATGTTCAAGTAGAGGGTACAGCGGGTTGCGGGAGAGTGGACCGTTGTAGATAGAGGGGGGAAGGTGATGGAGATGTTGGTGAAGATGGCGGAGGTGTTGGTGTAGATCGCGGTGATGATGATGATGGCCACGGCAGTGTTCCGGCGCCACCGGAAGAGAAGGGGAGAGGGGGCCCCTTCGTCTTCTTCTTCCTTGACCTCCTCCCTAGATGGGAGAAGGGTTCCCCTCTGGTCCTTGGCCTCCATGGCATGGGAGGGGCGAGAGCCCCTCCGAGATTGGATCTGTCTCTATGTCTCTCTCTGTTTCTGCGTTCCCAGATTCTTCCCTTTCACCGTTTCTTATATTCCTGGAGATCCGTGACTCCGATTGGGCTGAAATTTTAACACGATCTCTATCCAGATATTAGCTTTCTTGCGGCGAAAGAAGGGCATCAATCTCCTTACGGGTGGCCCACGAGGGTCAGGGGCGCGCCCCCCTGCCTCATGGCCACCTCGGGCACCGTCTTGCGTGGATTTTTCTTCCCAAAAATCATATATATTCCAAAAAAAATCTGCGTCAGTTTTTATCCCGTTTGGACTCCGTTTGATATGGATATTCTACGAAGCAAAAAATATGCAACAAACAAGAACTGGCACTGGGCACTGGATCAATATGTTAGTCCCAAAAATAGTATAAAAAGTTGCCAAAAGTATATGAAAGTTGTAGAATATTGGCATGGAACAATAAAAAATTATAGATATGACGGAGACATATCAAGAGGTAGCACAGGCCAAGGAAAATTTAGCAGCGGAAGATGTTAGGATGGCCACAGAATGGACGACTCTGGATGCACGTGCTTAGCAGCTTCAAGTGGAGACTTTCCGGCTCTCGGTGGATCTGAACGCGTCAAATGAGGTCATGAGGAGAAGGCACCAAAAGGCTCAATCACGTCTGCCTATGACTTATGATCCTAGGAACCTTTTTCACACACCCGGGGCTGGTCCCAGTAACCCGCCGTAGGCAAACCGGATCACAACACCCGGGGATGGGGCGCCGGTTCAACCGCGGGCCATGGAGCCGCCACATGTGAATACTGCTCCGCCTCACTACCCACCAATACTGCCGGGCCACTTCTCTAACCCTTTGGAGAATTTAATTTCTGCGTCGGCTCGTTTGGCGGCTCTCCCAATGGAAGGTGACTCTCCGACGGTAATCGGAACACGAAGGGTCAAAGAACTTCTTCAGACAGCTCTAGCACAGCAGGATGCGTATTCTTACAGTCGAGATAGAATCCATTCAACCCCTCGAGCAAGCCGGAGCCCAAGTTATAGTAGGCATATGGACTCAGCGGCCATGTCGAGCAACGCCCAGCGCCGTAACCAACCACGCGGGCGCGACCCGGCCCCGGGCGGAGCCCTTAACTTGGTGGACTAGGAGAGGATCCGTCAAGAGGCTGAACGGGCGATTCAGCGGGCGGCTGAGCAGGCGGCTCAACAAGCTTTCCCGGTTTATCCGGCGACCTCTATTGAGGCTGGGGTGGCCACCAGGACAGGAGGTGTCCCTTATCTTGTGTCGGCTCTGCGTAATGAGCGTTTGCCAAAGGATTTTAAGGGCCCTCATAAGGTGCCCAATTACATAGCCGACCTGCAACCCGAAGTGTGGATTGGAAGTTACGAGATGGCCATGGAGTTATTAGAGGTCAGTGACGCAGCAATGGCCAAATACTTCACCATGATGTTGGATGGAACAACTAGTACTTGGTTAAAGGGGCTGCCGCCCAACTCCATCGGTTCATGGGCGGAGTTAAAGGCCCGGTTCATTCAGAACTTCAAAGACACCTGCAAACAGCCCATGTCGATCATGGACTTGATCAATTGCAAGCAAGAGGAAGGCGAATCCATGACCCATTGGGTGCGCCGGGTCAAGGAAATAATACATTCATCTGATAAGATGGATGCCGGCTCCACGGTCTTAATGTTGGAGAAAAATTGCCGTTTTGAACCCCTAAAACAGAAGTTGGGGCGACTCAAGCGTGACTGTAATGACATGGGCCAGCTGATGGCGGCTCTCGTCAAGTACGCCGATTCTGACAGTACCAAGGACCCTGTGTCTGATGAAGAGAAGACATGTAAGGGAAAGAAGAATGGCAATGGCAAAGGTCACCAGCACAACCCGGCGAATCAAGGAGGTAATAAATGCAAGGCTGACAAGTTTGTGGCTAACACCAATACACCAGCACAACCCCATGTACATACTTTGATGTTGTATACATTATGATAAGTAATAAAGAAGGACCTCTGTCCTTTTCCCCTTCAATGATCATATTCTTTATTATTCTCATTATTTAAAATGACCAAAAGGGGGCTGGTCGTATCCGAATCTAGCTTAACCCTTCTGGTCCGACTCATGATCGTATTCGAATCTAGCTATAAACCTCATGGTCACTTGGGGGCTTCCTGTTCAAACATAGGTCGTATTCGAACCAAAGAGAACATAGCTGTCGTAACCCTCCTGACCGGCTCAAAGCCAAACTCACTAGGGGGCTTCTTGATCGTATCCGAATCATAGCTTAACCCCTTTTTGGGTCCGACTTGGATCATATTCAAATCAGGGTCGTTAAAAACCTCTCAAGGTCATTTGGGGGCTTCCTGTTCAAACATAGGTCGTATTCGAACCAAAGAGAACATAGCTGTCGGTACCCTCTTGATCGGCGCAACGCCAAAACCATTGGGGGCTATATGATCGTATTCGAATCTTAGCTTAACCCCTTTGGTCCGGTTTACTGATCGTATTCGAATCAGAAGCCTCCAGTTTTTATTTAAGTGTTTGATTTACATTGTCTAAAGCCTAGTGTTTTGTCTTGCTGCTTTTTATCGTCTCAAATCTAACTATCGGTACGGTTTTAAATTAAACCGCCTCAGTTATTTGACAATGAGTTGCCAAGGCATAACAGTCATCTGACATATGGGAGTATTAACTTCTAAAAAAGATTGGGTTATCAGCCTCATCATCCGGGTCATGTAAACCGGCAGTCCAGATTCAAAGAACACAGGTATGACAGTGTCATTCATGAACAGATTTATCTGTGTTTTTCGTTGATCAAAGGTTTTTTCAGCCTTGTTTATATGACATATGTTTCTGTTTTTTCCACTATGATAATTTCATAGTCATATACCGGGTGTTTTGACCCATCCGGTGCTAAACCGCCAGGACAGTTTTCTGATCTTTTACAGGAACAGAGTTAAAACATTACAGATGTAATCACGGATGTGATGCATATATATATATATTGGCATCATGGGCAAAGAGTCATATGCAACATTTTATGCACGATGGCATAGGCAAAACATGCAGTTATCAAACTAACCTATTACAAGGATTTGAGAGCCCGAAAGGTTAGGCTGTTTTTTCTCTTAAACAGATCTTAAGCTAAAGACAACATTATTCAGATGGTTATGACTCCTCCCTCGCCGGTTCACCTCCCTCCACTGGTTGGAAGCTAGGATTAGACCAGTCAAAGCCATTCAGAGCAATAAACTCAGCCTCATCATCAATTAAGTCGTCCGGGTCAATTTCCGGGGCAAAAGTGTGTTGACGAACCGGCGGGATAAGATCCATCACTTTATAAGAGGGAGTCGCCATCTTTTTATTCTCTATATCAAAACCCGGCTGATATTTGTTGATGTTGGTCTCCTCGCCAAGAATGGTAGCCTGAGGACGAACTCCCCTCACATAGGCAATAAAGTCATCTTACTCAAACGGAGTCCCGTATTCCTTCACGGTAGGGTACCCCTTAGCCACGTTCACCGGGTCTAAATCCGGCACCCAGGCTTTGGAGCGGCTCAGGGCAGTCAGGGCTCCGGCTCTGGCGCAAGATCGTTTGACCTCTTGAAATCTGGCAAGTAAGATCGATAATTTCTTCAAAACATCACTCAAACGGTTGGGTCCTTGGTTGGCAGGGGAGATAGTAGAAAGTGCTCGTTGAGCACCAGTATACAGTTGCTCCACCAAGGTATAAACCGCCTTCAGTTTTTTCACACTATCTTGACTCAGATTTTTACTTCATGGACCTGTGAGTGTTTTTTAACAAAGACTCAGCAGGCGGCTTATATTCCTGGTCAAAATAAAGTGTAAGTGACTAATACAAATTATTTACCAAAGATGGCGGAGACCATTTGAGACACACGGTTTTTTAAGCTGGTGAGCTCCATGGTAACCTCCTCAAGAGCCGCCTCTGCTGTCTCGGCACGTTGTATCAGCAAGGTCTTCTCATTGGCCCAGGATTTCTTATTTTCACTCAAATTGGTCTTCAATTTTTCAGTTTCAGAGAGACTCAATTGAAGTTTGGAGTTAGCAGTCTTTATCTCTGCCTCTTGATCCACCATTCGGGCATTTGCATCCGTCAATTGAGAGCCCAATTCAGTTAGGGCGGTCTACAAACATGCACAGGTGTGTCAAGATTTAACTAAAGTTTATAATGATTGAAGTCCCAAGTGCTTGAAGATTAGAAAGATTAGAAAATATGCCATTGACACTGAGGCTTGGTATCATTATGTTGTTGGATCAATTGTTACCTTAGTTGCGATTATGATCGCATTTGTTGTTGCATTTAAATGTTTTACATAGTTGTATGTTAGTTTCAATTATGTTTTAATTAGATGCTCTAGAGAGCTATATGTTGTTCTACGAGAACTATGTATGAACTTTATGTGTTTATTTTTCCAGTAATAACATTTGATCACTATTGTACTTTGGTTTTAGTGTGATGATGAACTTGTATTAATTTGGTCACTTCTCTATTCAAGATGTTTTGTTCTTGTTTTTGATACACTTAATTATATAATGCACGCAGATGAACCGGCAATGGATCTACGGTGACCGACGCACCTCCGAGTACATTGATTGCATGCATAATTTTCTCGAAGTGGCAGAGGCAAACAAGCAGAATTGTTTTATGTATTGTCCATGTACTGTCTATGAGAATACGAAGGATTACTCTAACTTGAAAACCCTTCACTTGCACCTGCTTGAGAAGGGTTTCATGCCACACTATAATGTTTGGACCAAGCACGAAGAAATAGGGGTTATGATGGAAGACAACAAAGAAGAAGTGGATGATGACAACTATCCCCCTGAATACGGTGATACTGCAATGGGGGAAGCTGAGGATCAAGAGGAACCAGACGATGTGCCCGATGATGATCTTCGCCGGTCACTGTTGATGCAAAGAGACAATGCCAAAGTGAACGGGAGAATTTGAAGTTCGATCACATGTTAGAGGATCACAAAAAGGGTTGTACCCAAATTGCGAAGATGAGAACACAAAGCTCGGTACCACACTAGAATTGCTGCAATGGAAGGCAGACAATGGTGTATCTGACAACGGATTTGGGAAGCTACTGAAAATAATGAAGAAGAATCTTCCAAAGGATAGCGAATTACCTGACAGTAAGTACGCAAAGAAGGTTATATGCCCTCTAGGATTGGAAGTGCAAAATATACATGCATGCCCTAATGACTGCATCCTCTACCGCAGTGAGTACGAGGATTTGAACGCATGCCCGGTATGGGGTGCGTTGCAGTATAAGATCAGACAAGATGACCCTGGTGCTGTTGAGGGCGAGCGCACCAGGAAGAGGGTTCCTGCCATGGTGATGTGGTATGCTCCTATAATACCATGGTTGAAACGTTTATTCAGAACAAAGAGCATACCAAGTTGTTGCGATGGCACAAAGAAGACCGTAAGAAAGACGGGAAGTTGAGAGCACCTGTTGATGGGTCGTAGTGGAGAAAAATGGAGAGAAAGTGTGTGTGGGGGGGACTTTGCAGGTGACGCAAGGAACGTTTGGTTTGGTTGAAGTGCAGATGGCATTAATCCTTTTGGGGAGTAGAGCAGCAATCATAGCACCTGGCCCGTGACTGTATGTTTCTATAACCTTCCTCCATGGTTGTGCATGAAGCGGAAGTTCATTATGATGCCAGTGCTCATCCAAGGCCCTAAGCTACCCGGCAATGACATTGATGTGTACCTAAGGCCATTAGTTTAAGAACTTTTACAACTATGGAATGAAAAAGGTGTACGTGTGTGGGATGAGCACAAACAACAGGAATTTGACCTGCATGTGTTGCTGTTTGTAACCATCAATGATTGGCCTGCTCTTAGTAACCTTTCAGGACAGACAAACAAGGGACACCATGCATGCACAGACTGTTTAGATGATACCTAAAGTATATATTTGGACAAATGCAGGAAAATGTGTACCTGGGACATCATTGATTTCTTCCGACCAACCATCGCTTAAGAAAGAAAGGCAAGCATTTCAAAGGTGAGGCAGATCACTGGAAGAAGCCCGCCCTCCGTATTGGTTATCACATACTTGATATGGTCAAGGATTTACAAGTAATCTTTGGAAAGGGTCCTGGCAGACAATCTGTTCCGAATGATGCTAAGGGACGTGCACCCATGTGGAAGAAGAAATCTATATTTTGGGACCTACCCTATTGGAAATACCTAGAGGTCCGCTCTGCAATCGACGTGGTGCACATGACGAAGAATCTTTGCATGAACCTGCTAGGCTTCTTGGGCGTGTATGGGAAGACAAAAGATACACCGGAGGCACGGGAGGACCATCAACGTGTGCACGAAAAAGAGAGCATGCATCCAAAGCAGTATCAAGGTCCTGCCAGCTACGCTCTTACCAAAGAATAGAAGGAAATCTTCTTTGAATTCCTACTCAGTATGAAGGTCCCATCTGGCTTCTCTTTGAATATAAAGGGAATAATAAATATGGTAGACAAAAAGTTCCAGAACCTAAATTCTCATGACTGCCATGTGATTACGACGCAACTTCTTCCGGTTGCATTGAGGGGGCTTCTACCGGAGAACGTTCGGTTAGCCATTGTGAAGCAATGTGCATTCCTCAATGCAATATCTCAGTTAAAATAAGTTAAAGAAATGAAATCCCTTTGTAGTAGATGAGTTTTCATCCAAAACCCTGATACTTCAAAAGAGATTGTCCAGTTTGTACACAAAGTGCATCCAATTTTTGTCGTAACCCTCTCAACTTTTTAGCACATGCAATGTGGGCGAAATGATGATACCATGCCAACTTTCAACCTTTTCGGAGTTCATTGAAGGGAAACGCAGCATGCAATTTCAAAAATTATCCTACGCTCACACAAGATCTATCTAGGAGATGCATAGCAACGAGAGGGGGGAGTGTGTCCACGTACCCTCGTAGACCGAAAGCGGAAGCGTTTGACAACGCGGATGATGTAGTCGAACTTCTTCTTGTTCCGACCGATCAAGCACCAAACGTACGGCACGTCCGAGTTATGCACACGTTCAGCTCGATGACATCCCTCAAACTCTTGATCTAGCAAAGTGTTGAGGGAGAGTTTCGTCAGCCCGACGGCGTGGTGACGCTGATGGTGAAGTGATCCACGCAGAGCTTCCCCTAAGCACTACGGCAATATGACCGGAGGCATAAACTATGGAGGGGGCGCCGCACACGGCTAACAGATGTGTGTGTCTTCTAGGCGCCCCCCTCCCCACATATATATAGGTTGGAGGGGGGAAGAGGCAGCCAGGGGCTCCCAAGTAGGCCGAGTCCTACTTGGGCTCCCACCCCAATTCGCCCCCTTCCATGTTTTCTAGAGGGAGAAGGAAAAAGGAGGGGGGAGAGAAGGAAGGGGAGGCCGAATCCCTCCCCTTCCTTCCCCTCTTCCCCCTTTCCTTCCCCTTCCTATTCGGCTTACATGGGCAGCGTAGCAGCCCATGCTGGCTGCTGCGTTTCCCCTATTCGCCCAATAGGCCCAAATCTTTGCAGGGGCCCGATATGTACCCGGTCCGGAACACTTCCGGTGTTCGGGTATCATCGTCCTATATATGAATCTTTACCTCTCGACCATTTCGTGACTCCTCGTCATGTCCGTGATCTCATCGGGGACTCCGAACAACATTCGGTCACAAATCACTTAACTCATATAATACAAAATCATCATCGAACGTTAAGCATGCGGACCCTACGGGTTCGGGAACTATGTAGACATGGCCGAGACATCTCTCCGGTCAATAACCAAGAGCGGAACCTGGATGCTCATATTGGTTCCTACATATTCTACGAAGATCTTTATCAGTCAAACCGTAATGACAACATACGTTATTCCCTTTGTCATCGGTATGTTACTTGCCCGAGATTCGATCGTTAGTATCTTTATACCTAGTTCAATATCGTTACCGGCAAGTCTCTTTACTTGTTCCATAATGCGTCATCCCGCAACTAACTCATTAATGCTTGCAAGGCTTATTATGATGTGCATTACCGAGAGGGCCCAGAGATACCTCTCCGATACTCGGAGTGAGAAATCCTAATCTCGATCTATGCCAACCCAACAAACACCTTCGGAGATACCTATAGAGCATCTTTATAATCACCCAGTTATGTTGTGACATTTGATAGCACACAAGGTATTCCCCTGGTATCCGGGAGTTGCATAATCTCATAGTCAAAGGAATATGTATATGACATGAAGAAAGCAATCGCAAGAAACTGAACGATCAACATGCTAAGCTAACGGATGGGTCTTGTCCATCACATCATTCTCCTAATGATGTGATCCCGTTCATCAAATTACAACACATGTCTATGGTTAGGAAACTTAACCATCTTTGATTAACGAGCTAGTCTAGTAGACGCTTACTAGGGACACTGTGTTTTGTCTATGTATCCACATATGTATCAAGTTTCTGGTTAGTATAGTTCTAGGATGAATAATAAACATTTATCATGATATAAGTAAATATAAATAATAACTTTATCACTGCCTCTAGGACATATTTCCTTTAGTCTCCCACTTGCACTAGAGTCAATAATCTAGTTCACATCGTCATGTGAATTAACACCAATAGTTCACATCTTTATGTGATTAGTTGACATCGCCATGTGACTAACACCCAAAGGGTTTACTAGAGTTGATAATCTAGTTCACATCACTATGTGATTGACACCCAAAGAGTACTAAGGTGTGATCATGTTTTGCTTATGAGAGAAGTTTAGTCAACGGGTTTGCCACATTTAGAGCCATATGTATTTCACAAATTTTCTGTGTCTACAATGCTCTGCATTGATCTACTCTAGCTAATTGCTCCCACTTTCAATATGTATCCAGATTGAGACTCAGAGTCATCCAGATCGGTGTAAAAGCTTGCATCGATGTAACTCTTTATGATGAACTCTTTATCACATCCATAACCGAGAAATATTTCCTTAGTCCTCTTAGGTAACTAAGGATAACTTTGACCATTGTCCAGTGATCCACTCCTGGATCACTGTCGCACCCCCTTGCCAAACTCATGGCAAGGTACACAATAGGTCCGGTACACAACATAGCATACTTTATAGAACCTATGGCTGAGGCATAGGGAATGACTTTCATTTTATTTCTATTTTCTATCGTGGTCGTGTTTTGAGTCTTACTCAACTTTACACCTTGCAATACAGGCAAGAACTCCTTTGAATGTTCCATTTTGAACTACTTCAAAATCTTGTCAAGGTATGTACTCATTGAAAAATCTTATCAAGCGTCTTGATCTATCTCTATAGATCTTGATGTCAGGACCCCGATCCTAAGTCACACCAATCTAGCATGTTACAAAGCATATCACTTTGCGGCTTCACGCATGGTATTCCCACGGGTGCCACCTTACCTGGCCTGGGACCGTTTGCGCCTTTTGGCTCACGTATATGATAGTGTCGGTAGCATCCATATGATAGAGAACCCGGGCCGACATGACTAGTCGTAAATCCAAAGTGGCACTAACTTACAGGGACAGACATACATGACCCAGCAACGAACGTGTCGGTCATCAAGTATGAACCCAAGTCATAGCAAGCTACAAGGACTTAAAGGAACAACACATGACATTTCCCCGAAGGGACAGACACAAGAACGAAGAGGGACACATACCGGCCAGCCTAAGTGTTCCGGAGCAGTAGCAAGCTACCATGGCTCATGGAAGCACTAGGAGACATTTCCCGGTAAGAGATGCTACCAAGAATAAACAACTAGGTTGTCGGATCCCACACATACCAAGCATTTCAATAACATACACACAACATGCTCGATATGTGCAAATACAACATGGCATCACAACAAAACTCTACGACTCAAAGTATTTATTCATTAGGCTTCGAGGAGCCAGATATTACAAACATGGGTCTGATGACCCAGCATTCAAGTCATACAAGCAACAAGCACATGCAGAAGCTTAACTTGTTTGAGTACAGACAACAACAAATGAAAAAGGCTGAGAAGCCTGACTATCTACAAGACCCTGTCGAGGGCACAAGATCGTAGCTGAGGTAACAAGCTAAACATCAAAGTCCACGCGGAACTACTAGTGAGACTGAAGTATCTCCGCAAAAACATAAATTAAGCAAACGTGAGTACATATGTACCCAGTAAGACTTACATCAGAACTAGCTACGTATGCATCGGTATCAACGATGGGGTGGTGGAGTTTAATTGTAGCAAGCCATCTTTGACTCAGTGGCTATCCTGAACTACGACTGCAAGTAACTCCTTTGGGGTGGCGCACATGAGTCCACATATTCACCAATCAATACACCACTATTGGATCCGCTCCCGTCTCCCTACGAGAACGCCATCCATAGCACTCATGCTTATCTTGCACATTTTAGAGTATCCACTTTCACTTGTCTATGAACTGCATAGGCAACCCAGAAGTCCTTTACGGCAGACGCGGCTATTCGAATAGATCATGTTAACCCTACAGGGGTGTACTTCTTCACACACGCTCTCGCCACTTACCGCCATGTACATGTTATGTATCTCGGCAACCTTCAAGCGGAAGCCTGGCGAGGGTGTCGGCCATGACCTGACTAACCACACAAGTCCCTAGTCCAGGTTTATCGCCTATTCAGGTTCCATCCATAGGGAGTCCGGCCGAGGTTTCCACATACGGCCCCGAACGATGTGTGTAGGGTTCCCGAGGCACCAAACGGGCGTCCCGGTACACCGTGCAACATGCCTACCGCATCACAGTCCACCCCTTGGGTCAGCGTTGCGCACGACCTCGAGCATACTACAAACTCCAGAAACTACTTGCAACTCTCGGACAGAGGACATGGGCGGTTAATAAGTCGAGAGGGTCCATTGGTTTCGGGCCCAACGCGTGGTAGTAGCTATTCATGGATCACAAACACATGACTCATTTCCTGAGGACGGTTTCAATGAGACAACCCACCATGTACTCCTACATGGCCTCTCACCGCTACCTTTACCAAATCGTGTCCACACACTTAGCTCACACACAGTAGGACATGTTCATCACCATTCCAATTCATCCCCTATGAATCAGACCTGACTCAACTCTAAGCAGTAGTAGGCATGACAAACAAGCATGAATGAGTAGGCACATCAGGGCTCAAACAACTCTTACTCATGCTAGTGGGTTCCATCTATTTATTGTGGCAATGACATGTCATGCAGAGGAAAGGGGGTTCAACTACCGCAGCATGTAACAGATGAATCATTGTTGTCCCAATGCAATAAAAGAGAGCAGGAGCGAGAGAGTGGGATTGTATCGGAATGAACAAGGGGGTTTTTCTTGCCTGGCACTTCTAAAGATAGTATAGCTCTTCATCGGTGTCATCGAACTCATCGTCAAAACACGTCTATCGAGAGGGGACAAATACCGGCAGCAGAGAAGAAACACAACTAATGCAATGCAACAATATGATGCATGATCATGACATGGCAATATGCTGTGGTTTGAGCTAATGCAGCTAGCAACGATTTAAATGAAGTTGGTTTCAACCCAAGGTTCAAATTCAAACTCCACATGTGGTTATTTAAATGTCAATTAATTGATTTGACCTGATCAGCAGGTATAAGTTGTTCAAACATGCATAAAATGGTACAGATGGAAAGATTGGATTTTTCTAATCACTTTTCATATATAAATCTTTTCATTCTGAGCTATAGATTATTTTCTATGATTTATTGAAGTTTAGGCCTTTTTCTCGAATTTCTTGGATTATTTTTAATCCAGAAAATGATTAACTGTGTCAGCACTGCGTCATTGTGATGTCAGCAGGTACGAGGCGGTCCAAGTCAAACCTGACCGGCGGGTCCCACATGTCAGTGTCACAACTAATTAACAGAGTTAATTAGTGCTAAGTTAAATACTAACCCGAGTTAATTAGGGCCTGGGCCCGCATGTCAGTGACTTAGTGGGTTAACTAAAAGTTAATTAGCACTAAGCTAAAATTAGCAGGGCTCTGGGCCCACCTGTCATTGACCCATGGGAGGTCAAACCCCTGGTCAAACGAGTCAATCCCGCCGGCGTTGAGTCGTCGGCGAGGCCGAGACGACGGTGAGACTCGGAAATGCGCTACATGGCCTCGTTTGAAGCGTGCCTGGGTGCGTTGGAAAGCCCTTGCTCCCATGCGTCGAACGGGGCAGGTGCTGGGTCGCAGGGAGGCCGGAGCTCGCCGGAGTGGAGCCCGTGGCTGCTGCCGGAGCTCGGGTTCGAGCGGCGCAGCGCTATGGTGCATGGGAAGATGAGCTGGTGGCGGCGTTAGCTTGTTGCGGAGCTGCTGAGCACGTAGTCGTGCTCAGGCACGAGCTTTGCTAGCTCTGGTTACAACGGCGACAAGAACGGTGACGACCGGCTCTCGGCTCCGGTGGGCATCGGCGTTAGACGAAGCAAACGCGCCAGGGAAGGGGGATCGACGTAGAGGCTCATAGTGGATCCGATGGCGTTGTCAGAGAGCTTGGGGATGCGCTGGAGTCGGCGAATCGACGACGACAATCTCCGATGGCCACAGCTTCAAGACAAGGTCGGGGACGACGATACGGGGCTTCCGGCGTCGCTTGGCTTGGTGAGGAGGTCGAGGACGAGGTAGCCGAGCTACTGGGCACGCCGAGAGGTCGAGGGGGAGGCTCTGGGTGCGGCAACGGCGAGCGATGGTGACGGAGGCGTCCGGCTGCGGTTGTGCAGAGGCGAGGAAGAGAGCAGGGGGTGGGGGTGTCGGCTAGATCAGGACGGCTCTGGAGCGTACACCCAAGCATCCAGGGGCTCAGCGGCAAGCAGGAGGAGGCGTGGCGCCTCGCGCGCACGTGCGCTGTCCCGCCTCTGCCTACTGGCAGAGGTTAGGGATGACTCGCACCAGGCCAGGTGGGCTGGGCCAGCACAGGTGAGTGGGTCTGGTCCTTTCTCTCTCTCTCCTTTTTTGTTTTTGTTTTTCTTTTGTTTTTCTGCTGTTGTTTTTGATTTAGCATAAATGCCAAACCATTTTATAAAATGCTGAAAATGTTTATGGGCACCTCTGAAATTAAATTTTTTTGATGGGAAGGACAGTAGGAGAGGCTCCTACTGTGTTTTCATATATAATGGAGGTGTTTACACAGTTACATCATATGTACAAGTAGCCCAACCCTACCAAACCAAGGTGTTAGGTCTGGTTAGAGGCTAAAAGCAAGACACAAACCAAGTAAGCATAAATGGAAACTACTAATGTGTCAAAGATCAGCTAGGAAGGAACTTATGAGGGCAGAGTGAGCCCTCTTGGTTCTGTGCTGTAGTAGTCCAAAGTCTTCCTTGAACCTCCGAAACCAGGAGTTGATGGAAGGATCCACCCTTCTAAAATGCTTGTTGTTTCTTTCCTTCCATAAGCTCCAAGCTGCCACGAGGAAAATGTCAAGGAATAGGGGGCCGCTCCAGGAGTCTTTGGTGATTTGCAAAACTTGTAGTCGGCATTCAAACGTCGGCCAGAGGATCCCTAGTTGACTCCAACACGCTTGACTGAAGGGGCATGTAAAAATCATATGATCCACCATCTCTTCATCTGGGCCCCCACAAAGAAGGCAGCTGTAATCATTACCGATGTCATAGTGGCGCCGTTTGAGCATGTTACGTGTGTTGAGTCTGTCATGGAATAATAGCCAGCCGAAGACCTTAATCCTCATGATGCAATGAGAGCGCCAGAGACTTTTGAAGATGGGGTGGGCATGGGCGTCTCTGAATAAGTACTGATAGTAGTCTGTTGATCTGTATTCTGTCTTGCCCCAGATATAGTGCCAAACATCGTTGATGGAAGTGCTCGGGCTCATGTGCATGGAGAGCTTTTGGATATCTCGTACCTCAGATAAGGCCTGTGGCGAGAGCGGTAGGTGAAACGCCGCCGATAGGGACGTGGTCTCCAAAAAACCCTTAATGGAAATACCCTCATGCATGGCAAAGGAGCAAGCATGGGGGTGCGTGTTTTGGAGTTCATCGTGTCCCCAAAGATCTTTCCAAAGTAACGACGCGCCAGACACCACTTGTACCTGCGAGATGCCGCGGAAGATGGGGGTAAGCTTCAAGATGTCGCGCCACCAGAAAGAGCCGACCAATGGCACATCATGTGGTATCTTGTCGGTATAGTAGGCGTCCCATAGAAGTTGCACCCAAGGTATATCCATCTTGTTGTAAAACTTATGTAGGAATTTCATTAGTAAGGCTTCATTTTGCAGCTTGATGTTAATGACCCCGAGACCTCCATGCTTCTTTGGCTTACAGACCATTTCCCATGCAGCAAGGGAGTTGCATTTTTCACCTTGTTCAGATTTCTTGGTCCAAAGACATCTCCTCCTGATCTTGTCTAGCATCTCAATTAGTTTTGGCGGGAACTTAAGTGTGCACATGGCGTAAATGAGGAGCGAGGTGACCGTAGCATTGAGCCAAGATAGCTTACCGCCATACGACATCATTGCAATAGTGGAGGTGAGACATCGTTCAGCACTGCAAACAAGTGGCATGAGATCTAGGATCGTAGGTTTGGATGTGCCAAGGGGTAGTCTGAGGTAAGTGAATGGCATCGTCCCAACAGAGCAACCAAATAGATTTGCAAAGGTAGTGGCTGCAGCAGCAGAGAGGTTGATTGGTATGAGTGTGGACTTATGAAAGTTGATTTGCAAACTAATCGAGGAAGCGTAGTCAGTGAGCATCTCTTTCATGGTGGCCGCTTGTTGCAGGCAGGCTGGCATTATTAGAATCGTATCATCGGCGTATTGTATCACCGGGTATTCCTTTTGACCTGGGCACAGGAAGGGCAGTTGGATTCCTCCTTGTCTGAAAGCATCATTGATGGCCGCCTGGAGGAGGTCAGCAGCCAGGACAAAGATTAGGGGGGACAGTGGTCACCCTGGCGTACACCCGTACGGCAATGAAACCCCGTTAAGCAGCACAGAAGATCTGCCAGTGGAAAAGATACAGTCAATCCACGACAGCCACTTGTCGTTGACGCCCATGTGTTTCATGATGTTAAGCATGGGGGCGTGTTCGATCATGTCGAAGGCTTTGGCGAAGTCCAATTTCAGAAGAATAATCTCTCGCTTTGAGGCTTGGCACTGATGAATGTACTGGAAGGCCCAGGCGAGGCAGTCTTGGATCATGCGACCTTTGATGAAACCGTATTGGTTTGTGTGAACTATTTGTAAGATGACACGCTGTAAGCGATTGGCCAGAAGTTTAGTAATGAGCTTGAGACAACAGTTTAGGAGTGTGATCGTCCTGTAATCATTAACCGTCTCAGGAGAAGTCGTTTTTGGGATGAGAGTGATCAAGCCATCATTTATGCTTGTGAGGTTCAGGCTGCCCTCATAGAACTGTTCGCACAGAGAGTAGAAGTCATGTTTGATCAAGGGCCAGCAAGCTTTAAGGAATGCACCACTAAACCCATCCGGACCAGGTGCTCTATCCGAAGGCATATCTTTAATTACTTCATCAATCTCCGCATGTGTGAATGGAACAGTCAGTTGGTCCAGGTTTGCATGAGGCTGTATGATGTCAGGTAGATTGAACTTCATTTCAGTTGGTTGAGAGGTGCCCAGACGATCAGTATAAGTTTGAAAAAGTAGAGCCTCCTTCTCAGCGTGTTCATCTACAATTTCACCCACGTCATTTCTGAAGCTGGCAATGTTGTTGCGTCTATATTGTTCAGTGGCGACAACTTGGAAGAACTTAGTATTTTCATCTCCAAATTTGACCCAACGGATTGTACACCGTTTCTTCCAGTATATGTTTTGATAAATGAGGAGACGCAAGAGATGCTTCTTAAGTATGTTGCGGAAGTTCATCTCTGGGATTGTCAGAACTCTATTGTTTTCAAGCTCGTCTAATTGTGCCAAGGTCTCATTACAGTTGACGATGGCAACAGAGATGCGAGAAATGGTTTTGCTCCAATTCTTCAGGGCATATCTTAGTGCCTTGAACTTACGGCAGAGGACAATGGCAGCATTATGGGAACGAACTGGTCTATTCCAAACCTCCTGCACTATGTCAGTGAATCTAGGGTGTAGAATCCAGTACGGTTCAAATCTAAAGACTTTGCTTCGAGGGATAGTGGTCTGGATGGATACTAGGCAAGGTACATGGTCAGAGACGGGCTTACCGAGGGGTTTAACCATGGTGTTAGGGTAAGCGTTAGTCCAATGTAATGAAGTGAAAAACCAGTCTAATTGCTCGAGGAGGGGCTCCTGCTGCATATTACTCCAGGTAAACATTCGGCCTTTTATGGGCAGTTCAATTAAGCTCAGTTTGCGGATGATATCGTTGAACGTGCACATGTCATTCGGGCAGCCCCCAGGTTTGTTACGGTTTTCAGGTGCTCTGATATAATTAAAGGCGTCGAGCAAAAGCCAGTCTTGCGTAGGGGGGATGTCAAGAACATAAAGCCAATTTGTAAATGCCAGACAAGCATCACCAGAGCAAGGCCCGTAAATGTTGGCCAGAGTCCACGAATGAGCTGATAAGGTACTCGTGAAAGAAACAACCAGAGCGAAATCAGAAGAAAAAATGACATCGCCAGAAAAGACAGAACTTTTCCAAATAGTAACTAGGCCCCCTGAAGCCCCTTGGGAGGGAACAAAAGCAAATTTATCGAATTGTCTGGGACAACACGACTTAATAAACGCTAGATCAAAAGAAGTCTTTTTGGTCTCTTGCAAACATATAACCGAACAACCACTAGATCGGATTGCATTGTTCAGAGCAAGTTGCTTGTCATCGGAGTTCAAACCATGGATATTCCAACAGAGAACTTTCCGGTAGATGGGCGGAGGCATGAGGAAAGCGGGGAATTAGGCCCTGGAAACAGCAGACTCATCCTGAGGCTCTGAAGAATCAGTGGCCGTCTCGTGAGACGTACTCTGAACCGGCATTGGTGGGGCATTGAGAATTTCTTCAGACAATTCCACCGGAGGGATCGCGCATCTGTTGATGCCAATGTCTTGGAGCAGTGTAATTGGTGTGGGTGGTAAGATCTCATCCTGGGGAACCGCTGCAGAGGATGATCCAATCGAGGGAACCAGCCTGGGTTTGACCCGAGAGATCACAGGGCGAGTGTCAGTTACCTGCTGCGTCTTGAAGCCGTTGTACTTGTTAGAGCGTGTGCTCCGGCGCACCTCGGTAGTGGAGATGGGAGCTGCTGGACGGTTGCGACGGCCACGAGTGAGCACAGAACCGGACGGCAAAGATACAGTGTTAACAGCAGCCAGGTCAGGTGGATCAAAGGCAATTCTGTCAGCAAGCGGATTGGGCACAGGTCCTGGGCTAGCAGGCGCGGCAGGCACAAGTTCCATCTGGTTCTGTTGGATGTCCAAGTTGTGCTGTGAGGTCTCGCCTTGGATTTCTTCGATCATCACAGAAGAAGTAACAGTAGGTGCAGTATGGCAGTGAGTGAATGTGAGCCCAGATTCAGCAGATGACACAGTGACCTCAATCTCCATGTTGTTAGGCCTTAAGCCATAACCAGCACTCCACGGACCAATGGCAGCAATCATGGGGCGAAGAGCATGAAATATGTAGGTGTTGAGCTGTTGATGGGGGATAGGATCATGCAGGAGTAGGTTGATGAGGTCAGATCCTTCCGCAGACAGTCCAAACTGAATACCATTTTGGTGTAGAGCGACAGAGATGGTAACGGATTCAGGTTCAGTATGCTGCTAAAAAACTGGTGCAGACAGTGGGACCAAAACCAGAGCAGAGTCGTCGGAGCTATCCTCAGAAGCAGAGAAGGTGTCGTGCCAAGCATCCATAGCATTATTAGTCAAGTTATCTTCAGGCACCATACCATGTTGGACAGTCAATCCCTGTGCAGCTAGCCAGGCCTAATAGTTCATCAGGTGAGGAGGGAGTGGCGGCAATGGTGGTGCAGGTGGAGCAGGCCAGGCATCCCAGGCAGCATTGTTCTGACCATGCCCAGCTCCCTGATTAGCATGGCTAGCACCAGGAGCACCGTTCTGAACCAACCAGTTGTGGACCTGCTGCTGGTAAAGTTGCTCTGCCGTGAGCTCGGGTCCAAAAAGAGGACGGGGGTTGCCGTCAGGTGGCGGTGGTTCTTCACCAGGAGCAAGAACTTCAGGGATCAGCCCATTCCAGTCATTGCTGCGTAAGATTGTAACTTGCACTGTCCAACAGTCACGCGCCCCACCCAATTGCCAGACAACAAAACTCTTGGGAATCAAACGGAGACGAAGAACACGAGCTTTGAGCAGGATATACCTTCTGTCCTGGCGGGGATTGTACCAACTGACTAAGGAGCCATAACCACCCAGAGCTTTGGTGATGTAGTAGTCCGTCTGATAGTCATAAGGAAATCCAAAGAACATGAGCCAAACCTCAGGGCCAAAAGAAGTTGTGCGGCGATTCAGGGCTTCGTTGTGCGGCACGAAGGTGATGAGGAGATCCTCTTCCTCCAGCTCAATGGGGGTGGCGACCGCAGTATCATGCATGAATGAATCCACAAATCCAAAGATGCCAATGCCAAATGGATGATCAGATGACTCAGTTGTGAAGAGCTGGGATTCATGCAACAGACCTTCAACCATGGTGCGGATGGCCGCGCGATGATGCAGAGGAACGTAGTGGCTTGCTTCAGCGATGGCGAGGAAATCATGATTGAGCGGCGCAATGGGGCCGACAACCATCCCGCTGCGAACTAGGCGATCCGCCGGGCTGGGCTCGACGGCGAAGCCAGGAGGGAGGAACGGAACCGGATTTAGTGGATAGTTCGCCATGGGTAGGGGGTGGAGGTGGGCGGTGGCGACTGTAACTGTGACAGGACTGGACGCTGCAGCGGTGTGATGGAAACCGAGGCGGAAGATGGACCGTGAGGGGTAGGAAGGGAAGTCTGCGAATTCTTGGGCTTCCATTGCCATTTTTTCTTATACCGCAACTTAAGACAAAAACGTTCCACGTGTCCATAGAATCCACAGGCAGAGCATCGGACGGTTGCCCTCTTGCTGCGTGTATTTGGCATGTGAGAAATATTTGGAGCAGATCGATCATTACCAAATTGAACATGCAACTCAGGGCGGGTCTGAGATTTAGCTGCTAATGGGCAATCAACCGCCTTGTGCCCTGGAGATGAACAATTAATGCAAATCAATTGAGCATGGCAAGAATTCTTGTGGTGTCCCCATTGCAGACAGCGCAGGCAGAGCACTCCCCAATTATTTGATAATTCCAAAATTTCAACAGCCCAAAAATACTTTCAAGATTATTTGGACATTTAAAAATATTTATAGCATTTAAATGTCCAAATGCAAATACCTTAAGATTTAATTCAAAGATCCGAGGTGTCCTAGAAAAGTGAGCACCATTTTTGGCAGAGGTTCTGGACCAAGGCAAAGATGATGAACATTTTAGAAGGGCATTTCAGGTTCATTGAAAAGATTTAATTTTGACCCTAGTTGAATTTCATTTGCTGCTAGGGTTTAACAGTCCCCATTTCAAATTCATTTGAATTTTAAACATGATGACATGATGATCATGCAAAGACAACAGGGGCTGAGCTAGGGCTGTGACACTTGATGCCCAATATGTAGGCAGCTTCACCGAGGTCTTTCTTTGAAAAACTCCTTTCAAACACTCCTTTATGCTTTCCAGAAAATTCTACATCATTTCCGATCAACAATATGTCATTCACATATACTTATCAGAAAGGCTGTAGTACTCCCACTCACTTTCTTGTAAATACAGGCTTCACAACAAGTCTGTATAAAACTATATGCTTTGATCAACTCATCAAAGCGTATATTCCAACTCCGAGATGCTTGCACCAGTCCATAGATGGATCGCTCGAGCTCGCACATTTTGTAAGCACCTTTAGGATTGACAAAATCTTCTGGTTGCATCATATACAAATCTTCTTTAATAAATCCGTTAAGGAATGTAGTTTTGATATCCATTTTCTATATTTCATAAAATGCGGCAATTGCTAACATGATTCAGACAGACTTAAGCATCGACACGAGTGAGAAAAACTCGTCGTAGCCAGCACCTTGAACGTGTCGAAAAACTTTTTGCGACAATTCGAGCTTTGTAGATAGTAATATTACCATCAGCATCCGCCTTCCTCTTGAAGATCCATTTATTCTCAATGTCCTCCCGATCACCGGGCAAGCCCACCAAAGTCCACACTTTGTTCTTATATATGGATCCTATCTCAGATTTCATGGCCTCAAGCCATTTATTGGAATCTGGACTCATCATCATTTCCTCATAGTTCGTAGGTTTGTCATGGTCTAGTAACATGACTTTCAGGACAGGATTACCATACCACTCTGGTGCAAAACGTGCTCTGGCTGACCTACGAGGTTTGGTAGTAACTTGATCTGAAGTTTCATGATCATTATCATTATCATTAGCTTCCTCTCTAGTTGGTGTAGGCATCACGGGAACAGTTTTTCTGTGATGAGATACTTTCCAATTTGAGAGAAGGTACAATTACCTCATCAAGTTCTACTTTCCTCCCACTCACTTCTTTCGAGATAAACTCTTTCTCTAGAAAGGATCCATTCTTAGCAACAAAGATCTTGCCTTTGGATCTGTGATAGAATGTGTACCCAACAGTTTCTTTTGGGTAACCTATGAAGACACACTTCTCCAATTTGGGTTCGAGCTTATCAGGCTGAAGCTTTTTCACATAAGCATTGCAACCCCAAACTTTAAGAAATGACATCTTAGGTTTCTTGCCAAACCATTGTTCATACGGTGTCATCTCAACGGATTTAGATGATGCCCTATTTAACGTGAATGCAGCTGTCTCTAATGCATAACCCCCAAAAAATAGTGGTAAATCGGTAAGAGACATCATAGATCGCACCATATCTAATAAAATATGGTTACGACGTTCGGACACACCATTAAGCTATGGTGTTCCAGGTGGCATGAGTTGTGAAACTATTCCACATTGTTTTAAATGAAGTCCAAAATCGTAACTCAAATATTCGCCTCCGTGATCAGATCGTAGAAACTTTATTTTCTTGTTACAATGATTCTCCACTTCACTCTGAAATTCTTTGAACTTTTGAAATGTTTCAGACTTGTGTTTCATTAAGTAGATATACCCATATATGCTCACATCATCTGTGAAGGTCAGAAAATAATGATACCCGCCGCAAGCCTCAACACTCATCGGACCGCATACATCGGTATGTATTATTTCCAGTAAGTTAGTGGCTCACTCCATTGTTCTGGAGAATGGAGTTTTAGTCATCTTGCCCATGAGGCATGGTTTGCAAGCATCAAACGATTCATAATCAAGTGATTCCAAAAGTCCATCCATATGGAATTTCTTCATGCGCTTTACACCAATATGACCTAAACGGTAGTGCCAAAAATATGTTGCACTATCATTATCAACTTTGCATCTTTTGTCATCAATATTATGAGTATGTGTATCACCACGATTGAGATTCAACAAACCATTCACATTGGGTGTATGAGCATAGAAGGTTTTATTCATGTAAATAGAACAACAATTATTCTCTAACTTAAATGAATAACCGTATTGCAATAAACATGATCTAATCATATTAATGCTCAATGCAAACACCAAATAGTATTTATTTAGGTTCAATTCTAATCCCGAAGGTAGAGGGAGTGTGCAAGGGTGATAGTATCAACCTTGGAATTACTTCCAACACACATCATCACCTCATCCTTAACTAGTCTCTGTTTATTTTGCAACTCCTGTTTCGAGTTACTACTCTTAGCAACCGAACCGGTATCAAATACCGAGGGGTTGCTATAAACACTAGTAAAGTACACATCAATAACATGTATATCAAATATACTTTTGTTCACTTTTCCATCCTTCTTATGTGCCAAGTATCTAGGGCAGTTCCACTTCCAGTGACCATTTCCTTTGTAGTAGAAGCACTCAGTTTCAGGCTTAGGTCTAGCTTTGGGCTTCTTAATGGGAGTGACAACTTTCTTGCCATTTCCTTTTTTCCCTTGCCCTTTTTCTTGAAACTAGTGATCTTTTTAACCATCAACACATGATGCTATTTCTTGATTTCTACCTTCGCTGATTTCAGCATCGCGAAGAGCTTGGGAATCGTTTTCGTCATCCCTTGCATATTATAGTTCATCATGAAGTTCTAGTAACTTGGTGATAGTGACTGGAGAACTCTGTCAATCCCTATCTTATCTAGAAGATTAACTCCCACTTGATTCAAGCGATTGTAGTACCCAGACATTCTGAGCACATGCTCACTAGCTGAGCTATTCTCCTCCATCTTGTAGGCAAAGTACTTGTCAGAGGTCTCATACCTCTTAACACGGACATGAGTCTGAAGTATCATTTTCAGCTTCTTGGGACATCTCATATGCTCCATGGCATTCAAAACATTTTGAAGTCCCGGTTCTAAGCCGTAAAGCATGGTGCACTAAACTATCAAGTAGTCATCATACTGAGCTTGTAAAACATTCATAACGTCTGCATCTGCTCCTGCAATAGGTTCGTCACCTAGTGGTGCATCAAGGACATAATTCTTCTGTGCATCAATGAGGATAATCCTCAGATCACGGACCCAGTCCGCATCATTGCTACTATCATCTTTCAACTTAGTTTTCTCTAGGAACATATCAAAAATAAAACAGGGGAGCTATACGCGAGCTATTGATCTACAACATAGATATGCAAAAACCATCAGGACTAAGTTCATGATAAATTAAGTTCAATTAATCATATTACTTAAGAACTCCCACTTAGATAGACATCCCTCGAGTCATCTAAATGATCACATGATCCATATCAACTAAACCATGTCCGAATCATCATGTGAGATGGAGTAGTTTTCAATGGTGAACATCTCTATGTTGATCATATCTACTATATGATTCACGTTCAACCTTTTGGTCTCTAGTGTTCCAAGGCCATGTCTGTACATGCTAGGCTCGTCAAGTTTAACCCGAGT
Organism: Triticum urartu; assembly: GCF_003073215.2. Classification (NCBI taxonomy): domain Eukaryota; kingdom Viridiplantae; phylum Streptophyta; class Magnoliopsida; order Poales; family Poaceae; genus Triticum; species Triticum urartu. Next base: position 249,746,555 of record NC_053025.1, read on the forward strand.
ATTCCGCATGTGCAAAACTGTCTTGCACCCGTTGTATGTGAACGTAGAGCTTATCACACCTGATCATCACGTGGTGTCTCAGCACGACGAACTGTCGCAACGGTGCATACTCAGGGAGAACAGTTATACCTTGAAATTTTAGTGAGGGATCATCTTATAATGCTACCGCCGTATTAACAAAAACAAGATGCATAAAAGATAAAGATCACATGCAATCAAAATATGTGACATGATATGGCCATCATCATCTTGTGCCTTTGATCTCCATCTCCAAAGCACCATCACGATCTCCATCATCACTGGCTTGACACTTTGATCTCCATCGTAGCGTCGTGGTCGTCTCGCCAACTATTGCTTCTACAACTATCGCTAATGCATAGTGATAAAGTAAAGCAATTATATGGCGTTTGCATTTCATACAATAAAGCCACAACCATAAGGCTCCTGCCAGTTGCCGATAACTTTTACAAAACATGATCATCTCATACAATAACATATATCACATCATGCCTTGACCATATCACATCACAACATGCCCTGCAAAAACAAGTTAGACATCCTCTACTTTGTTGTTGCAAGTTTTACGTGGCTGCTACGGGCTTCTAGGAAGAATTGTTCTTACCTACGCATCAAAACCACATCGGTGATTTACCAAGTTTGCCGTTTTAACCTTCAACAAGGACCGGCCGTAGTCAAATCCGATTCAACTAAAGTTGGAGAAACAGACACCCGCCAACCACCTTTATGCAAAACTAGTTGCATGTCTGTCGGTGGAACCGGTCTCATGAACATGGTCGTGTAAGGTTGGTCTGGGCCGCTTCATCCAACAATACAGCCGAATCAAAATAAGACATTGGTGGTAAGCAGTATGATGATCACCACCCACAACTCTTAGTGTTCTACTTGTGCATATCATCTATGCATAGACCTGACTCTGATACCACTGAAGGGAAACGCATCATGCAATTTCAAAAATTATCCTATGCTCACGCAAGATCTATTTAGGAGATGCATAGGAACGAGAGGGGGAGAGTGTGTCCATGTACCCTCATAGACCAAAAGCGGAAGCGTTTGGCAACGCGGTTGATGTAGTCAAACTTCTTCTCGTTCCGACCAATCAAGCACCGAACATACGGCACCTCCGAGTTCTGCACACGTTCAGATCGATGATGTCCCTCGAACTCTTGATCCAACAAAGTGTTGAGCGAGAGTTTCGTCAGCTCGACGGCGTGGTCACGGTGATGGTGAAGTGATCCGGGCAGGGCTTCGCCTAAGCACTACGACAATATGACCGGAGGCGTAAACTGTGGAGGGGGGCACTTCACACGGCTAACAGATGTTTGTGTGTCTTCTAGGCGCCCCCTCCCCGCATATATATATATAGGTTGGAGGGGGGAAGAGGCAGCCAGGGGGGCGCCCAAGTAGGCCGAGTCCTACTTGGGCTCCCATCCCAATTCAGGCCCCCCTTCCTTGTTTTCCGGAGGGAGAAGGAAAGAGGAGGGGGGAGAGAAGGAAGGGGGAGGCCGAATCCCTCCCCTTCCTTTCTCTATTCCCCCTTTTCCTTCCTCTTCCTATTCGGCCTACATGGGGGGCGCAACAGCCCATGCTACCTGCTGCGTTTCCCCTCTTGGCCCAATAGGCCCAACTCTTTGCCGGGGGGGGGGGGGTGCCCGGAACCCCTTCCGGTGACCCGATATGTACCTGGTACCCTTGAACACTTCTGATGTCCGAATATCATTGTCCTATATATGAATCTTTACCTCTCGACCATTTCGAGACTCCTCGTCATGTCCGTGATTTCATCCGGGACTCCGAACAACATTCGGTCACCAAATCACATAACTCATATAATACAAAATCGTCATCGAACATTAAGCATGCGGACCCTACGGGTTCGAGAACTATGTAGACATGACCAAGAGACCTCTCCGGTCAATAACCAACAACGGAACCTGGATGCTCATATTGGTTCCTACATATTCTATGAAGATCTTTATTGGTCAAATCGTAATGACAACATATGTTATTCCCTTTGTCATCGGTGTGTCACTTGCCCGAGATTCGATCGTCGGTATCTTCATACCTAGTTCAATCTCGTTACCGGCAAGTCTCTTTACTCGTTCCTTAATACATCATCCCGCAACTAACTCATTAGTCACATTGCTTGCAAGGCTTATTATTATGTGCATTACCGAGAGGGCCCAGAGATACCACTCCGATACTCGGAGTGGCAAATCCTAATCTTGATCTATGCCAACCCAACAAACACCTTCGGAGATACCTGTAGAGCATCTTTATAATCACCCAGTTACGTTGTGACATTTGATAGCACACAAGGTATTCCTCCGGTATCCAGGAGTTGCATAACCTCATAGTCAAAGGAATATGTATATGACATGAAGAAAGCAATAGCAATAAAACTGAACGATCAACATGCTAAGCTAACGGATGGGTCTTGTCCATCACATCATTCTCCTAATGATGTGATCCCATTCATCAAATGACAACACATGTCTATGGTTAGGAAACTTAACCATCTTGGATTAACAAGCTAGTCTAGTAGAGGCTTACTAGGGACACTGTGTTTTGTCTATGTATCCGCACATGTATCAAGTTTCCGGTTAATACAGTTCTAGCATGAATAATAAACATTTATGATGATATAAGGAAATATAAACAATAACTTTATCATTGCCTCTAGGGCATATTTCCTTCATTCATTTGTAGTGCTTTTCAATTTCAGGGTCATTTAGCTCAAAATAAATCATTAAATGCATGAAAAAATAGCATATGAAGTCACAAAACGGTTGAAAATTGATGATGTGGCTTTGAATGGTGCCTTTTGAACACACAAAAAGTCTGGAGTTAAAATAAGTTAAAAAATGAAATCCCTTTGTAGTAGATGAGTTTTCGCGCAAAACCTTGATACTTCGAAAGAGATTGTCTAGTTTGTACACGAAGTGCATCTAGTTTCTGCCGTAATCCTCTCAACTTTTTAGCACATGCTATGTGGGTGAAATGATGATACCATGAAAACTTTCAACCTTTTCAGAGTTCATTTGTAGTGCTTTTCAATTTTAGGGTCATTTAGCTAAAAAATTAGTAAATGCATGAAAAATAGCAAATGAAGTCAAAAGGGTTGACAATTAATGATGTGGCTTTGAATGGTGCATGTTGAACGCACAAAAAGTCTGGAGTTGAAATAAGTTAAAAAATGAAATGCCTTAGTAACAGATGAGGTTTCGTCCGAAACCGTGATACTTCTAAAGAGATTGTCCATTTTGTACACGAATATCATCCAGTTTTTGCCGTAACCCTCTCAACATTTTAGCACATGCTATGTGGGTGAAATGATGATACCATGCCAACTTTCAACCTTTTTAGAGTTCATTTGTAGTGCTTTTCAATTTCAAGGTCATTTAGCTCAAAAAATGAACTAATAGCAAAAAGAAACTAAAAATCTTTTATAAAACTCTAATAGCAAAAAGAATGAACTAATAAAACTCTAATAGCAAAAAGAATGAAATAAAAAGAATCAATTAAATATAATATTCTTCAATAGGAAAAAGAATCAACTAAAAAGAATGAAATAATATTAACTAAAATTATCAAAGTATTTATTTGTTAAAAAATTTAATAGTAAAAATAATTTTCATAAAGTATTTTTGTTACAAACTTTAATAGAAAACTAAAAAGCTTTAATAAAACTCCAATAGCAAAAGGAATCAACTAGAAAGAATCAATAAAAAATAAAACTTATGCAACTAAAATCTTTCCCTATTCTTTCCCTAATAATAAAGTACGGATTGACTTTGTTGGGTTCACCGTCACAATACGCTTCTTCCCGTAGGTTCATGCTTTCACTTTGAATTTAAAACATATACATGAGGTGGTACTAAAGTAAAGTTCCCAGATATTGACTCTTTTTCCTCAAGCACCCACGATCGGTTTCCCAGGCACGATCGATCCTTCTTGACCGATGCCTGGTCAAATTGTTCTGGCCCATACGGCCCAATGAAGCCTGATGGCTCAGCTGAACAAGGATGGCCCAGTGCAGTCTGGAGGAGGCAAAAAAATAATGGTTGGTTTTGTGAATTGAATACGGGACCTGATGTGTAACACCCCGGATGTAACTTTCCCTATTTGTACTCCAACTCTTGCCGTTTCCGGCATTAAGTTATATTTATTTCCTCGGGTTCGGGTTTTGTCTCCGTGTGTTGTTGTCTTTGTCATGCATCTCATATCATATCATCATGTGCATTGCATTTGCATACGTGTTCGTCTCATGCATTCGAGCATTTTTTTCCCGTTGTCTGTTTTGCGTTCCGGCACTTCGTTCTCCTCCGGTGGTCATTTCTAGCTTTCTTTCGTGTGTGGGGATTAAACATTTCCGGATTGGACCGAGACTTGCCATGCGGCCTTGGTTTACTACCGGTAGACTGCCTGTCAAGTTTCGTATCATTTGGACTTCGTTTGATACTCCAACGGTTAACCGAGGGACCGAAAAGGCCTCGTATGTGTTGCAGCCCAACACCCCTCCTATTTGGCCCAAAACCCACCAAACTCTGCTCCATGTCCTAGAGCGTTCGATCACGATCGCGTGGCCGAAAACCGCACCTCATTTGGACTCTCCTAGCTTCCTCTAGGCCTATATATACACCCCTCCGTTTTCGGATCTTCGTCCTCCCCGAAACCCTAAAACTGCTCCTCCTGCCGACGGACACGTCCGTTTCGGGCCGGACGTGTCCGCCACCGCCCGCCGCCGCCACATGGCGCCGCCACGTTGGCTGCGCCCGCCGCCTCCACCGCCAGCCCGCCGCGGCCCGCGACCGGCCCTCCCCGGCCCGCGCCGCCCGCGCCCTCGCGCCTCCCTCGTCCCCGCGCCCGGTGGCCGGCGCCGCCGCGCGCCGTTGCCGGCCCCGCTGCACCGGCCGGCGACCGCCGCCTCGCCTCGCCGGCCCCGCCGCCAAGCTCGTCGCCGGACAGCCCCGCGGCCGCCGCCCCGCCTCCGTGAAGCTCCGCCGCCCCGCCTCCTCGTCGCCGGCGGCCTCTCCGGCGAAAGCTCCGGCCGCCGCGGCTCTTTTTCTTTCGGCGGTCCTCGAACAGCTACAGTGCCGCCCGTGCCTCGGTTTCCGTGCAAACCCTAGATCCAGATCCGGAGGTTGATTTTTTTCCAAAGTCCCCAGAATTTTTAGTTCAAGTGCTCATGTTCGAGCCTCCGTAACTTTGCATCTGTAGCTCCGATTTGGGCGTATAGCATATCAAAATGTTCATCTCAGAGAGTACATCATTTCATTCCATTGCATCGTTTTCATTTGAGCTCATCTTGATTCCCGAAATGCTATTAGAAGAGGGCTACTTGAGTTAATTGTCAGATCTGTTACTCCGTTTAGCACTTTTGTCATTTTTGCCATGATTATTGTGTGCATGCTATGCCTGTGAGTTCTTCATATGTTTTGTTAAGGATTTTGTCATCTATCCAGAGGTGCAACCCATGTATTTTTAGGATGTGTGTGGTGACTTGTGCAAGCTTGCAAAGTGGTGCACTTCCTAATTCTGTTTTCAGGGACTTAGTGATTTCACTAAGTCCTGGGATTGTTTAGTTCATGATGCCATATGTTCTTGTTGTTTCCTAGTGATCCGTGCCTCTTTTGAGGATGATCAGTAAGGAAGTTTTGTTAATCTTGTAGTGCTCTATCCATCCATATCTTTGTTTTCATTTATGGAGCAACCTAGCTTGAGTCAATCGAGCTCTACTTTTGCTTCATTGTGAATCTGGCCAGATCGTCAACTTGTTTGCGATTTTGCCGATGTTATTGTAGTTGATCCATGCATGCTATGCCATTGTTCTTGCCATGTCTAGCTTGTATTTTGTGCCTTATTGAGGGATGTATGCTTGTCTTTCCATGACTTGCACCGTGGTGAGTGCATCGAGCTCGTAAACATGCCTTCGTGAGTTATGTTTCAGCATGTCCCAGTTTTCACTAAGTCTGAAAACTGATTATGTTTTTGCTATGTTCGTGTGCTTGTTAGTATATTTTGTGATCCCTTTTGGCTCAAGGTCACTAAGGGACTTTTGTTAAGCTTGTTGAGTAGCTCCATGCCAAGTCTTTCTTTGTCACGTTCAGGTCCTGTAGCATGTTGTTTTGTTGCTCGGAAGAGGGCTATATGATCTGAAATTCCAGACAAGTGTTAATTTCACTAAGTCTGAGATTTGTTTGTCATTTGCGTTTTTGCCATGCTTGTTCGAACCTGTTAATGGATGATATGGCCGTAGCTCAGTGCTAGAATTTTGTTAAGCATCTTGTGTGCATACCTTCCATGTATTTTTATGCCATGTTTGGTGGCTATAGCATGTTCATCTCTTTGCTTTTAGATGCCTACTTGCTGTAAATTGTAGACCGGTGTCATTTTTGAAACGCTTGCCATTTCCAAACCGTAACTCCGATTCCGGCGTTCTTTATATCGTTTTCAAGCGATTTCATATCATCTTTCCAGTGGCACCCTTGGAATTCCAAGTTGAGGCCAGGTTCATGCATTTCCTGTCATATCTTGCATTTTGCATCCCGCATCGCATCCCGCATAGCATATCATCTTTGCATCTTGTTGTTTGAGTTTTGCACGTGGTTTATTGTATCCTTGTTTCTTGTTTGTCTTGTTTGGGTAGAGCTGGGAGACGAGTTCGCTAACGAGGAGCCCGTTGAGTTTGCTTTTGAGGATCCAGTCAACTCTGACAACTGTGCAGGCAAGATGATCATACCCTCGAAATCACTACTATCTTTGCTATGCTAGTTTGCTCGCTGTTTTGCTATGCCATTGCTACGATGCCTACCACTTGCTTGCAAGCCTCCCAAATTGCCATGTCAAACCTCTAACCCACCATTATCCTAGCAAACCGTTGATTGGCTATGTTACCGCTTTGCTCAGCCCCTCTTATAGCGTTGCTAGTTGCAGGTGAAGATTGGAGGCCGTTCCTTGTTGGAACATCTTTTATTTACTTGTTGGGATATCATTATATTGCCTTGTTATCTTAATGCATCTATATACTTGGTAAATGGTGGAAGGCTCGGCCTCTCGCCTAGTGTTTTGTTCCACTCTTGCCGCCCTAGTTTCCGTCATATCGGTGTTATGTTCCCGGATTTTGCGTTCCTTACGCGGCTGGGTTATAATGGGAACCCCTTGATAGTTCGCCTTGATTAAAGCTTTTCCAGCAATGCCCAACCTTGGTTTTACCATTCGCCACCTAGCCTCTTTTTCCCTTGGGTTACCGGAGCCCAAGGGTCATCTTATTTTAACCCCCCCCCCCCCGGGCCAGTGCTCCCTCTGAGTGTTGGTCCGAACCGGGCAGCCTGCGGGGCCACCTCAGGGAAACTTGAGGGTTGGTTTTACTCGTAGCTTGACCTATCTGAGTGTGCCCTGAGAACAAGATATGTGCAGCTCCTATCGGGATTTGTCGGCACATTCGGGCGGTGTTGCTGGTCTTGTTTTAACCTGTCGAAATGTCTTGAATTACCGAGATACCGAGTCTGATCGGAACGTCTTGGGAGGATGTCTATTCCTTCGTTGACCATGAGAGCTTGTCATGGGCTAAGTTGGGACTCCCCTGCAGGGATTGAACTTTCGAAAGCCGTGCCCGCGGTTATGGGCAGATGGGAATTTGTTAATGTCCGGTTGTAGATAACTTGAACCTTAATTCAATTAAAATGAATCAACTGAGTGTGTTACTGTGATGGCTCTTCTCGGCGGAGTCCGGGAAGTGTACACGGTGTTGGAGTAATGTTTGCGCAGATTGCTCTAGTTTCTCGCTCGTGCTTTGCCTCCTCTTCTCGCTCTCTTTTGCGAATGAGTTAGCCACCATACTTGCTAGTCGCTTGCTGCAGCTCCACTCATATTTTACCTTGCCTTACCTATAAGCTCAAATAGTCTTGATCGCGAGGGTGCGAGATTGCTGAGTCCATGTGGCTCACAGATTACTATTACACTAGATGCAGGGCCTGATGATTCCGCTCCAGAAGACGCGTATGAGCTCAAGTGGGAGTTCGACGAGGACTCTCAGCGATACTATGTTTCCTTTCCCGATGATTAGTAGTGGTGCCCAGTTGGGGGTGATTGGGACCGTGTCGCATGTTGGGTTCTCTTTTATTTTGGCGTCGTAGTCGGGCCATGAGTGTTTGGATGATGTAATGTTATTTATGTACTTGATTGACGTGGCGAGTGTAAGCCAACTATGCTATCTCCCCTTTTATTATCATATTACATGGGATGTTGTGAAGATTGGCTAACTTGCGACATATGCCTTCAATGCGATTATGTCTCTAAGTCGTGCCTCGACACGTGGGAGCTATAGTCGCATCGAGGATGTTACATGATGACAAACAAATACTGTCAATACCAGCTAAGGTACCACAAACTATGTGTTGTAAAGGAAGCCTGACCTGTATATTAGTCCCACCTCGGTCCCTTACGCGCAATCCTCTCAACTTAAATGCGTCTTTAAATTTTCAGGATATCAAGGAGCCTTCTCAGGAATCAAAAAGGAACGAAATAATTTGTCATGTTAAGATAAATAAGGAATGAAAGAGAATATAAAGAAGGAAAGGAGAATAAGCCGGTCCGTTCCTCCACATGATTGGAAAGAGAATAAGAAGATGAATCTTGCTCGTGAAATTAAGAAAGGAAGCAAAATTGAATCCTATCCATGATGGTCCTTAAAGGAAGTAAGCATAATTGATATTAATGAAAGGAAGGAAAGAGTCAAAGAGGCAGTCGGAATCGAATCTATTTAAGCCCCTCGCAACAGCCGCGACCACCGGCCATCGCCCCCGATATCGATGATGCCATGCGACCACTCCGACAACGAGTGCCGCTGATGCCACTGCACTTAATGCGCGACCATGGTGCGTCACATACTTGCCGAGTGCTGATTACTTCCAAGCCAATGCATGTAATCGAGAAACAGTACTATGTGATGACGCACGCATACAAAGCAAGTAGGGTCGACTCTTTCCTAGGTAAAAACACATGTACGCAGGAGCAGCAGCAAAAAATACAAGTTGCCGGCTAGTTTGGTTGATCTGTGTTAGCATAATGATGAATACACACGCACGCTACTTACGTATTATATTTACACAGCTGCATCGATCCGGCGGAGAGTAGATGGCTCGATATATTGCTACTGAGAACTCGCATGTAAGCCAACGGGACAAGTACATGCACCCTGTGAAATCAGTTTTCCATAGCTAAATTGATTGCACTGGAAGTTACTATTCTACAAGGAGTAGGAAATTGGTTTTTTTATGGTATGAAAGAGGAATTTCGTATTCCTATTATTCTGATTTTTTAGCTGTTGATTTATTTCTATCCGACTTTATATGTGTTTTTGCATAACTCGGAGAGTGCTAGAGAGATATTTTGCAAGAATTGGGATCCTCAACGCAATGCATACCCTAAAAGCATTCATGTTACCTTTTCTGTTCATCTCCAAGGTCAAAATCTTTTATTTTCATACTACTTTCGGTGTAGAAGAAAACCGACACTCACTTAGACTAATTTGCATATCAAGCTAGGTATGCGAAGGAGGAACTCAACAACTACATATGCAAGATCAATGTGAGCTCTTCTACAATATTAATTGTTGAATAGTTATGCAGAGGTGTAGCATTTTTGCAAAGATGGTTATGCTGAAAGTACATAATTCTTATTCATGGCCGGAATAATTGAAGTGCATCATAAATGAAAGAGTAAATTCGGTTTTTTACCCCTAAAGTTGATGCTTGTGACACAAAACATCACAAAAGGGTACATTTAGGTTTTTGCTTATGTTTTAGGCCAAGTTTTGGCTTAAATCATTAAATGCTTACTGGGATAGAAGAGTGAAGTGTTTTTGTTTCTTCCACAGCAATTGATGGGCATATTTCGGTGGTACCTTTCGAATGTTATTATGAGAGTTGGCGGTCAATAAACACAACAAAGTCTACGCTATTGGGAAATATGCCCGTGCGTTGCAACGGGAAAAAAAATACCACATCTCTAAGAATGATTCAAGACCCTTCACTCAGGTCCCGTTCTCTATTTTAACATAGCATCAACAATGTCGTCACTTATCCTCCCTCCCATCTTTCCCTTGCTTACGTGTGGTCTATAACTGCAATGCTTTAAGACTAAAGTAACATTGAAAATCCTATTATCCACAATATTCTCACGATATGCAAAAGTAATATTTGATTGTAATATTCATAATTTATTATCCATAATATTCTCACAATATCCAGGAGTTCAAAACATAAGAGCCAGTAGGTACCAAATATGAATATTTCTTAAAAACACGGGGGAAATTCCACTCAAACAACTTTTCAAGTGACAAAAAAAGCAGGGCAGCATTATTCAAACTATTTTGATTGAAAATATAGTAAACATGCCCGTGCGTTGCAACATGAAAAGAAAAATACCACATGTCTTTAATCCAATAACGACACCACATCTGTATTAATCTACACAGTGCTGGCATGGTTGAACGCAAAGCCTGGACGGATTTGAAACAGCCTTCGGCTGACATCACGTGAGCAGCCGCACCATGCGCAGGCCAACCCTGTCGACGTATTTCCCTTGCTAGATCTACATCAATTTCTTTGGCTCACTTTTTGTGTGACTCCTCCCTGCTTATAGCCATTGATCGATAAAGGCGAACTCCGGGAGTTGTTTGTCTAGTGATGTTGGTGATGATCACGACTACCGACGGAAGTGGAGGAATTTTGCCTTAACTTTTGAGCTTGGAGGAGCCAAACCAATTTATAACAGAAGCATGATAAATCACTTTACAAACCAATAAATCTGCCCATTGATTAACACAGTCGATATGGCATAATTTTAGTTACCCAATGGCTGCACCTGCCAATAGGAATTGAGCCCCCATTAAAATAAAGGAAGGACATGCATTATGCTGACTCACTCCAATTAAACGGCTGCTTGGTTGGTTTGTGTGTAACCCCGCGAAAGAGAATCAAGTCGTTGTGTGCCCTGCTAGCGCATTTTACTGAGTATCTTTTCGGTGCTGTTTTTTCATACTGTCCATATTTTTATTTCTCAACGATTTTGCTACGTCAAATGGAATTTGCTGCATATTTACCAAAAATATATCTGATTGATCTACATGCAGTTTTGATCGAGAGTCGACACACAACATTGCAAGCCCAGTTAATGTTGCTACAAGAAGTACGCAATGCTCCAAAGCTGGACCACCGTTGTTGCTGTAAGGCGGACCACATGCTGCAAAGCTCGACCACCATTGTTGTGAAGTCGGATGCCACTATTTCAACAACCTTCTTCTTTGGAGTCAATCACAAGTTACGCCTAGCGACAACTATGTCGTGGGTACAACTACATATAATTTAGTTTCAACAATAGAAGTTTTGGTGGATATGTTAATTTTTCTTCCGTTGTAACGCACGGGCATATGTGTTAGTAATAATAATAATAATAATAATAATAATAATAATAATAATAATAATAATAATCTCTAATAATAAAGCATGGATTGACTTTGTCGGATTCACCATCATAATAAGCTTTTTTTTCATGTCATAATACGCTTTTATAATTTATATGGACAAAATCGTAATATAAATAAGGTGATACTAATAGCATGTTCATCTGTGGCCAGGCCCAGCCAAATCCCCCTAGCCGCCGCCGCACCACTCCCCCACCGCGGCCGACCTCAACTCGCCCGTCGCCATGGCTGCACCTCTGCCCGCTCACGAGCCTCCACTCCGCGCTCAGCTCTACGACACCCGCGACGCAGCGCGCGCCGCCCTCCGCTGCCAAATCGGCGGCCACTGGGCCACGCTCTGCGCCGGCTACGCCGACCGCCGCGCGCCGCCGCCTTCCGGCGGTGGAGCCTCTCTCATGGAGGATTACACCGGCTGCCCCGCGCTAGCCGAGATCATCCGCATCCTCTCCGTGAAGCGCCATCGTCGCGGGAGGACTTCATTGCCTGGCTCGCCGACAACTTCATGACGAGGCCCGCGTCCGCGTCTTCCCGTGCAACCTCCTCGATGGCGCCGCCATGCTCGCCGCCGCGCGCGGCTGCTACGATATCTTCCACCTCGCCTTGCCCTGCACCGTCGACCGCGTCCTGGACCCCCAAGTACTGCTGCTCCATGACCGTCCTGCCGTTGTTCCTTTAGAGTTTAGACCTCTCAGTATGAGTACGGGGTGGCCTCTGTCTCATTTTGTGGCTGCAGAAGGAGCGGGTAGCGCCGGCCGTGGAAGGGACGCTCCACGTGCTGCGCGCCGCCAAGGATGTCGGGGGCGTGGGCCGGGTGGTGGTGACCTCGGCCATCTCCGCCGTCGTGCCTAGCCCGGGCCGGCCGGCCGGGGAGGTCCTCGATGAGAGCTGCTGGACCAACATCGACTACTACTGCGACAAGAACAGGGTGAGATGATACAACCACCTTGCCTAGCCCGGGCCGGCCGGCCGGGGAGGTCCTCGATGAGAGCTGCTGGATCAACATCGACTACTACTGCGACAAGAACAGGGTGAGATGATACAACCACCTTGTAAAAAGTGCAGTTACTAAACAAAAGCACTGCAGCTGTTAAGCAAGACAAGAATAGCAACTTACCCACCCCCCCTGGCACCGACCGGCCTCTGCCCCTCCCCGCTGCACAAAATTCGGTTCTTTGTCCCCACTTTGCTGCACAAACTCCGTGCCTCTCCTACGACCATTCTTCGCTCCATGGCCTCCCACGAATCTCAACCCTGGCAACTGGAGTATGTTACCTTAATTACTTGCTGTACAACTGCAGTATTTCTAAAACAATTTCCATGGCTAGCAGTCAGGTTGAATTACTAGCTGAGTTTTGCATATATGCAATCACTTTTGCCTGTTTTTGGCCTTTCACCCTTCACTTTTGAAGCAATGAAATGTTCAATCTTGAAGATGATCTTTAGTGTTCATGTTCAGTGTTAATGTTCAAGTGTTATAAACTCAGATTTCAGTGTTAATGTGCAAATGTTCATTAACACTATTTGAAATCTGAGAACTAGAAATGCAGAAATCTGAAAACTGGAATCTCTAGTTAGCTGAATTTTTGAACATTTAATCTTGTCTAACTATTTGTGAGGTTTATTGGTGTTTCCAGTAGATAAAACCTGACCCTATGTATTTATAAATGGAGCAGAACTGTATTTATAAAACTTCAGAGAATATATTGTTGTCTTCCTTATATTCTTTTATTACTAGAGCCACCATACAAAATTCTCTGGAGCAGAACTGTATTTCAATTATAAATGACAGGAACAAAACTTTTATATATTTGTTGTGAGTACAACTTGAGAGAGTTTCAGAGAAATAAAAGAAAGCAATTAAAACTTCAGAGAATATATTGTTGTTTATATAAACTGAATATTATGTACTGTCAATATTCAGAAGCACATAATATATTGTTGTTTAGATAAACAAAGCTGCTTGCTGGTATCTCCACTTTTCAGCTGGGCTTTGCAGTTATCTCAGTTTCTATCTTTTGTTGGCCAGATGATTCCGCCAAGGATCAATGCTAGCATAGCCATGTTTCTTCACTTGAAGGTACGTGTATTGCAATAATGTAATCTTGACAGTCGTAGTTTAAGATCTTTTTCATAATTTTGAATTTTCTAGATAGAGAAATTTATATAGTACCACTCTTTAATCATTGCTTAGTCCCTCTAGAATGTTTGCTGGTAGGTTAGCAATAATATCATGAGTAGCACACTGAAGCAGGGGCAATTCATGAACTTGTACAAACTGAACACATTCTTTTACTGATGAAACCTTCATATAACATCTAAATTAATCAGAAAACGGATGAGCAAATTAGTTTTATCAAGAGAGAACTGGCTGAAATGAAGCTAATACGGATATACTGAATATTCTGCAGTGGTTAGTATACTAGAGAGTTAAACTGCATGTTCTGTCATATCTGAAACCCTTTTCTACTCCATACTTTACCTAAACAATGTCTCTGCATTGGCATAAGAACCATAGATTGAAAAATCATCATCCATTGGCATTTGTCACCATGGCAATGAAATAACCCGCATTTGCTATTCAGAAGACTTTTCTTGTCTAGTTCTTTGTGTGATTTGTTACTATGATAAGGAAACATTTCCTCAACCCATCTTTCTATACACACACAGGTTGCCCAGAGGAGTATAAGGATTTCCTCATCGGGCCAGTCCACGTGGAACAGAACAAGATGAGTATAAGACAAACGCTGTTTGTTGATGCCATCATGCCTGGCTGTTTCGACTGCTCCTCCGCCCACAATTCGGCCAGGCTCACGTGGTGTCACGAGCGGGGAACAAAGGGACGTCTTCCGTTACAGAGAATTTCTAGAGGACTCAGATTTGATACCACAACTTCAATCTTCTGAAGTGGCCAAGGTTGGAACCAAGGAATAAGGCACCAGGTTGTGCAGGTTGTGTTTCGCTGTTTGTTGCAGAGAGCAGCCAATATGAATGATCCACACCGGGCTTCAAAGAGATAGTCCAGTTCATCTACGAGTTCATCCTACCATGCTTTCCTACTTCCAACTTCCAATGTATTTTGTGACTGAGATTGTGCACATAAGCTATTTGTGAGAATGTCAGCAAACGATGATATTAGATTATGCAAAGCTTTCCGGTGGTTGAATGGCTCTCACATGTTCTACTGCTGCAAATTTGTGTCATCAAGGTTACCCCCTTCAAATTTAAATATACTTCTGATTTTGCATTTTATGATGAATAACAGTGTGCCTGCAATTAGTTTGTAATCATCCTTTTCCGTTGCCGAGGGGTGTTCTCCATTGGCGATGATCCAACAACTGATGCTTCATTTTCGGATTAAAGATAGGTCAAACTGACTAAAAAATGTAAGGACTCAACATCTTTTCTTTCTCTATTATGAGAGCATACTGCATATGAACGACCAATAATTCCTTTCACGATTCAGGATCCTGTTCTTTTTTACTCTCTGCAGCCTTGAAGGTAGAGGATACACAATCTTTACTGCATTTTTATGGGTGTCTCCATTATTGCACACACTTTGATACCTCCTACTAATGGAATGTATTTCCAAGAAAAATATCTGTACGTACAAAGTACATATCTACAAGTAATTCACTCATTTTTAATGATACTTCACGCGCTGTTTGCTAAGTTCTATTTTTATTTTATCAAGCTTTACTATGCTTTAAATTATACCAATACTATATTTGAAGTGTGTTCAAGTTACCAGCCATGGTATTCATCTTCTTTCTCCTTTTTTTTGGTGGATTTTATTTTGATATGTAGAAACAGCCACCCTACTGTGTACTCAGGAAAGGAACATGCTTTGTTCTTTTATCTACATTGTTTCTATAGCTTATATACTTCAGATTTTCACTATCGTAGTGTTGTCTCCCTTTCTAGAAAGCCATGGAAACTATAATTTTACTCTCGTCGGTTTGTTTTTTTGTACTATGATTCGATGGCCATGGTCGAAGAACATGACGACATAGTTTACTGCCTGAAAAATGCCCAGGCTCATTGGCGACAGTGAAGTGTGTGTAGCTTATGTTCAGTCAAGAGTCGTACCTTAACATAATTTGCATTAAGAATTATTATTGTGTGCGATAAATAAGGAAATGCACTACATGATATGTAAAGACATGATTTATGTTGAACCACGTGAAGTGAATGTGATGGTTGTTGCAACACATGAGGAATTAGAAGTCGGTGCAGGGAGGGGCTTGAGTTTGTTTCTCCCGTTGCAACCCACGGGCATTTGTGGTAGTAATAATAAAGGACGGTTTGACTTTGTCGGGTTCACCGTCACGGATCTTTTGTGAAAAAGCCCCTGTGGTTTTTGATATTCAGTCTGCACTCCAAATCAAACCGGTACGAGGGGGAAAATAACGCAGCCATGCTCTGCCTCGTAGCGCTCCCCCCGTGCCGCCGGCCGCCTCCTCACTGCGTCGCGCCGCCGCTCCACAAAACTCCCGCCGAACCACACCTCCTATCCCCTGGCTACTGCCTCCCACCTCTAAAGCTCTCGCCATGAGCTATATCTGGCGCCACCACCCCTCATCGCCCTCGGCTGGGCTTCCCTCAATCCCCCACCGCTCCCAAAGCGCCGCCCGCGATAGATCTAAGCTGGCAACCGCCCCAGCATGCCTCCCGGCAGCGGATCCAGGCCGACAACTACTCCCCTCCTCCCCCGCGACTGATTGCCTCCACTACCCTCCCTTCCATCTTAGGGTCTGGAGAGCCCCAGCCGCCACGCTCCCTCTTTCCTCTCCTCTGCGTCAAGATCGACTGTGAGCTCACTGGTGCCTGCTCTCTGCCGACCTTCCCTTCCCAGCCGCCTCACGACATGCAGTACGGGGTGGCGAAGCCGTGCAGTTCATCGTGTCCGTCCCGTCATGTACCTTCTCGGTGTTGGCCCCCGATCCCCATGAGCATACCCTCCCCTATTTTCTCTGTGTCACCGACCATGGCAACCACGAGGCTGGAAGGGGTCTCATGGACCCGAGAGTGCGAGAGGAGTAACAGCGCTGGCGCTGACGCCTAGGAAGACCGTAGTGTGGTGCTCTGCTGTATGGATTCCTCTCCCATGGAGTTCAAAGTTTTTGCATTTTTGTTTCAGTTTTTTTATGTGCAAAAATACAGTTCAGTGCAGTTCTTTCTTCTCTTTGGGCTTAGGTTCTCTAGATGATGTTTGCATCTGGGTTGTAAAATGTTGCCCGCATCAAGTGCAATTCAGAACTTACAAGTTCCGTTGTCAGTCTCCTGTGCAGTTCATTACAGTAGAATTTTCATGTGTTTGATTCAGTTATCTTTGCTCTGTTCTATGTCATGAGGCTGCAGTCCCATGATCTCCTGTTTACCGGCGTCACCCCGGTCTATCTAAGTAGTTGGGTGGGGATTGGGGGTGTCACTGGGCATCCAAATGACGAGTTCCCGCCGTGAGCTGGTGCTGTGCTCCTCGCCGCTGGTGGTCGTGCTACAACAACGTGCAGTTCACCGGGCTGTGTCATGTGGTTCACCAGGCCGTGGAGTGTGGTTTACCGGCCGACAGCGTGCGGTTTGCCGGGCTGTGTGTGTTCTTCTTTGGCTAGGAACTGGTTCACCAGATCACTCCTTCAACAAGAGCTAGCTATATGTTCATGAGTTTCATGCGTTTATGTTTCGGGCTGCAGAATTAATGAGCACTCACAAAGGACAAGCCATCAAGGTGTTTTTCTGCGCATATGTAGTTCAAGTGGAAGATGGGGCATTGTGCCTTCTCCAACTCCTTCCGATCTGTTGATCAAGTCAAGAGAATAAGAGCAGTGACGATTACCTTTTCTTGCTAAACTTTCCCGTCAATGCCTAATATGTGTGTTTTTCTTCCTAATGGTGTCATGCTTCGATTTGATTTCTTTCATGAGGAAGTGAATAGCACTGATTATTGCACGTGCTTATACATTTCAAATGGATTGCTAGGTTAAATGGTATAGTGTTCAAAGCTCTTAGTTTTTCTGAACGGTCTAATAATTATTCAGTTTACTAAACTACTGAACTACTTCTTTGGGTCTGAATTTGCTGAATTATCGAACGGTCTAAGAATTATTAAGTTTACTAAACTGCTTCTTTGGGTCTGAATTTTCTGAATTGCTTCTTTGTGTCAAAATTGCTAGGTACCCTGGAATATATGGAAGTGCGGAAACTCCAAGCTCTTTCAGGATGTTTTTGAGGAATTGCACATTACTGCTAGCAAGATTGCTGATGATCTTATGTTGTAGTCCAACATGTATTCAAATGAAATTAACAAAGGCATCCTTAGAGGTTGGAGCACTATGTTGTATCACCTATCTGTAAGATTGTGATTTTTTCCCTCCTTTTCTTTTCTATTAATCCTACTTTATCATTTTCCTTTGTATAGTTTTCATTTTATGAAGTGTTTTAGGCTGTGTAAGCCTGTTGTAGTCCCTATAATAAAAAGGTGGAAAGTGATGCATCACCCTCTCTTAACTGAATAGACACTGTGGCGTCGATGAGACGCTTCGACCCATGCTGGCCGTCATTCCCCACCACTGAGGTTTCGTTTCCCTGTCCTTTCCTTCTTCCAATCTTCAGTCCAATTGTATGAACAGAAACATACCTTCTCATATGTTTGTAGATGAAGAAGAAATGGTTGGCTTACCAATCACTTAAGCATCCAGAGCTTCGGCGCCCAACTGTTGAAGAAGGCTCAGACTGATGGAGTTGTCCCAAACAAGGCACAGACCTGACCCCTTTCCGCTGCTGGAGTCCTTGCATGCCTTTAAAGGATGTAATGTTATGTAACACCCACAATGCGGCCATATCTCCCACGTGTCGCGACACGACTTAGAGGCATAGCCGCATGGTAGTTTAGTCACAAGTGGAGTAATCTTCACACAATCCCATGTACTTAAAAAGAAAGGGATAAAGAGTTGGCTTACAATCGTCACTTCGCACAAATAACAAGTCAAACATACATCAACCAGAATACAATCAAGTTCCGACTACGGAACCAAAATAAAAGAAGACAACCCCAAATGCTAGATCCCTGATCGTCTCAACTGGGCTCCACTACTGATCAACCACAAAAGACGCAAAACAACGATCAAGATCTTCATCGAGCTCCCACTTAAGCTTGGTTGCATCACCTGCGTTGGTATCATCGGCACCTGCAACTGTTTGGAAGTATCTGTGAGTCACGAGGACTCAGCAATCTCACACCCACGAGATCAAGAGTATTTAAGCTTATGGATATGGTAAGGTAAGGAGGTGGAGCTGCAATAAGCACTAAGCATATATGGTGGCTAACATACGCAAATAAGAGCGAGAAGAGAAGCAACGCAATGGTCGTGATGCTAGAAGTGATCAAGAAGTGATCCTGAAACTACTTACGTTCAAGCATAACACAAGACCGTGTTCACTTCCCGGACTCCGCCGAAAAGAGACCATCACGGCTACACACGCGGTTGATGCATTTTAATTATGTCAAGTGTCAAGTTCTCTACAACCGGATATTAATAAATTCTCATCTGCCACATAACCGCGGGCACGGCTCTCGAAAGTTTAAACCCTGCAGGCGTGTCCCAACTTAGCCCATCACAAGCTCTCACGGTCAACAAAGGATATTCCTTCTCCCGGAAAGACCCGATCAGCCTTGGAATCCCGGTTACAAGACATTTCGACAATGGTAAAACAAGACCAGCAAAGCCGCCCGGATGTGCCGACAAATCCCGATAGGAGCTGCACATATCTCGTTCTCAAGGCACACCGGATGAACACTACATACAGCTAAAACCAACCCTCAAGTTTCCCCGAGGTGGCGCTGCAAGTGGCTCTGTTTTGGACCAACACTTAGAGGAGGACTGGCCCGGGGGGGGGGGTTAAAATAAAGATGACCCTCGGGCTCCGGAAACCCAAGGGAAAAAGGCTTAGGTTGCTAGGCAAATGTAAAACCAAGGTTGGGCCTTGCTGGAGGAGTTTTATTCAAAGCAAACTGTCAAGGGGTTTCCATAACACCCAATCGCGTAAGGAACGCAAAATCAAGGAACATAACACCGGTATGATGGAAACTAGGGCAGCAAGAGTGGAACAAAACACCAGACATAAGGCCGAGCCTTCCACCCTTTACCAAGTATATAGATGCATTAATTAAATAAGAGATATTGTGATATCCCAACATAACCATGTTCCAACATGGAACAAATTTCAACTTCACCTGCAACTAGCAACGCTATAAGAAGGGGCTGAGCAAAAGCGGTAACTTATCCAAGCAACGATTTGCTAGGAAGGTGGGTTAGAGGCTTGACATGGCAATATGGGAGGCATGATATAGCAAGTGGTAGGTAGCGCGACATAGCGATAGAGCGATCAACTAGCAAGCAAAGATAGAAGTGATTTCGAGGGTATGGTCATCTTGCCTGAGATCCCACAAGGAAGAAGAACTAGTCCATGAAGAAGACAAACGGACGTAGTCGAACGGATCCTCACAAACGCAATGTTACCGGAACTAACACGAAGAAGCAACACCAGAAAGAAAGAAACAACATGGTAAACACACAAGCATAAACATGGCAAGATGCACAATCAAGTATAATGCATGTCCGGTTTAAATATGCATGGCATGGCAAAGTGCACAAACAAAACTACAAGTTAAGTGGAGCTTAACATGTAACAAGATGCATGTTGACGAGACACCACATTTGATTATTTAGTTCACTCCCGGTTAGGTACTCAACAAAAATTAAAGTTATTAAACATGGCAAGGGGTGAAGCATAACAAAACTACCTATCTAGGCAAGTTTAAATGAGGCCGGAAACAACAAACAACATTTCCGGAAAATCCCCATATGTATTTAGCAATTTAAGGAAAAAAACAATTTAAACCATTTTAAATGTTGTTATCATGATGCGGATGGCATATGCAAGTTTATGCAATTTTATGAAAATGTTGATATGAACATGATATGGAGCATTTGTCGCCATGGCAGAAGGAAAAGGGGCCACGGCAACGAATCCGAAATGATGCCACGACAACATAACGGTTCCGATAGCTCATGAAGATACCGATGCAAAGGAAGTGTGGCGGGAGCATGCAAAAGATGGTGGAGTGATCCCGGTTACCCGGTTCCCACGGGTGGACGACATGGAAACGAGGAGGAACAACTAACGTTCACGGGCGAGTACCACATATAAACATGCGTCTCATACAACACACATGCATTCGACCACGGGTCATCGTCTCGGCGATTATACCTTCGAAGCGTGGCTTTTCAGAACGGAACAAGTTTGGAGCGGTGTAGGGGAAGCAGACGTTCTCGCGACCGTCGTAGTGGAAGTAGTCATTCTCGCTTCGTAGTTGTACACACTCCGTAGGTGTTCGGGGTCACAACGAGGAACTTGACATCCACGGGGTCTTCGAGGATCGACGGTGATGGTACTCGGTCGTTTCCAAGAGGTACTTGGGGTCTTCGAACTTGCCGGTCTCATCAACTCGAAGGGGTACTTGGCATTTCTGGTACCCGGGTCGTCGATGACGGTAGTTGTTCTATGCATCGGGCGTCAAGATACTTGTTGTTCTTAGCGATTCCGAAGACGGCGGTAGTGGTACACTTTCGAAAATGGACTTGACGCATCAAAGGTCTTCGGTGCCATGGTACTTGTCAGGTCATCATGTAGACGTACTTTCGAAGAGGAACTTATCGTGTCCCAAAATGAGCAAGGCAAAAGCCCTCGTTCAGCGGTGCTTGAACTTGAAGAAATCCACGAATGGGTCTTGGCGTATCCTGGTCTTGGGGAGGTCTCCGGAAAAGAACTTGGCGTCCACGGCGACATGGAGCCATGGTCTTGGCGTCGAGCAGGGGTCGAAGGCCAACGAGGGGCGAGGTGAACGCTGCTGTTGCCTACTAGGAGGCAAAGCAAGGCGATCACGAGCTCGAGGCGGCACTGGGAGGACGGCGACGAGGCGGACTAGGCCGGCGAAGCAGGAGGAAAAACAGAGGAGGTCGGGGTTGGTCGTGGTCACCGGCGAGAAGCAGGGCGTGGGAGGAGGAAGGCCATGGCGGAGAGCAGCCAAGGTCCTGCCGACGGCGTCGCTCACCAGCGACAGTAGGGTTGCCGGGCGGTGCGAGGGGCTGCGCTCCTCCCCTATCTGAGCAGGAGGGAGGTGGCCATGGCGCGGCCATCACGGGCACGCGGCTCGTGTCCCAGCGAGGAGATACAAGGCGCGCGAGGGCGGCGCCGGGGTGGCTTGCCGGAGCGGTGGCCTGGTTCTACGGTGGCTGGAGCGAGGCAGCAGGAGGTTGGCGGCGCGGAGGAGGAGGTGCGAGGGAGAGGGACGACGCCAGAGGAGGGTGAAGCGGCGCTTGAGGCTCGGGCGCGGGGCTCCTGCGTGCGAGGCGGCGGTGGAGGGAGATGGGATCGAGAAGAGGGCGAGGGGAGATCGAGTGAGGCAACACGCTCGCTGTCTCCTGACGGCGCGAGGGAGTTCGATGGGAGAGGGGAGATGGGATCGGGCGTGCTAGGGTTGAGACGGATGGATGGCCTGTTGGATGGGCCAAACAGGCTAACCTGATTGTGGGCTAAAGTGCAAAGAAAGGAAAAAAAACAGAGAAGGGGAGTTGGGCCAAGGGAGGCCTAGTCGGTCAGGCCTAAGAGGCCGCCCGGGCTGGCTCCTCTCTCCTCTCTTCTCTTAATTTACATAGCAGAAAAACAAATGCAAAGAAAGGAAAAGGAGTGAATTAAAGGTTAAAGAGTTTGGGCATGGGATTATTTTCCCGGACTCACAAAAATATGCTTGTTTCAAGAAAATAGAAAAGGTCATGATTGAAAGATGTAAATTCAAACTCATTTGAATTTATCTCAAATGGGTTTGAACTAGAACTTGGTAAAAGGAAGGTCCAAAAATGTTCAGATTTTTGGTGGAGCTCCGGAATATGATGAAAGAATATATGGCAAGGTTGGAGACCAAGAATTAAGATAACAAAGGCATTGGGATTTATTTGCAAGTGTGTCAACGGTAATTCCACATCCATGGAATACTTTATAATAGCTCCCTAATATTGGGAGGATAAGTTATAAAGAGAAGTCATCCTTTCCTCGATTTAAATGGATCGAAGATCCATATGATTTAATTTTTTGAATTTTAAGAAGAGGTGCAAGATGACATGATGCAATCCACATGATGCAAAAATGAAAGTAACAAACCAAACAAATCACATGATGAATCTCAGAAATCATGAAAGGCATCTGAAGCTCCGGTCTTGGGGCCTTACATCTTACTCGTTGGACTTTTTATACGGTTGATTCTAAATTCATGTGGTGGTTGCAGAATGTCATAGCGCATGTGTTTTTCATGTGTTGCCGTTGTCCTTCTCAATAAGTCCCTCACCGACGGTTACACACGTGTGCCCACAAACTGCTCGGCCAGGGGAGAAAACAGAGCAGTGGTGTTCGTTTAGAACAGAGGAGGACACATGGTCAGGTTTTAGGAACCAATGCCTTCATATTTTTTCCCTTTCTACTGAGTGCTGGCTAAATAAGCACAACCCTCTTATTACAAGGTTAGATCAACTCAACACCATCAATAACGGTTTGAAATGAGCTAGGTTGGCCAAGACTAGACACTATAGATTTGGTACTGTATATATACTGGAAAATGATAGGATGGTCTTTGTATGGTTATTTTTTGAGTTAGCAACACTGTATGGTCGTCCTCGGCAGTGCACATACTAATGATTACTGCTCAAGCACATAGATGATACATTTTTGGCAACTGGATCAATAACCATGTCATTACTATACTAAAAGGATGTAGATCCATAGACTAATACTCCTATATTGCTTTGGTTTCTGATGCATTTATTACCTGTTCACACATATAACTTGTGTCTCTTGCTTCTTAAGATTATTGCCCGGTATGGTGTCCGATAAATTCAGCGATTACCTCTGCAGTGGTCTGTAGCTACAAAGATGATAATTTGGAAAACATAGATGATGACTAGCTATCGAGAAGCATAATAATGTTTTTATTTCTTTTTCATGACAATCAAGGTCAAACAAATATCTTCATGTCTATCAGAATGAAATAAAATTGATGGACAGTGCCACTCCATTGATAACTAGAGCTAGCAGCGTGTTCATCTAGATGGTTACATTTTATTCTTAGAAGAATGTACAATGCTAGAATTAGTCTGTGCATTAGAATTATAATCATTAGTGACGAATTACCTCATAAAGTGTTAGATTATTATCTAACAATCATACATCAACTAGACGCGAGACAGTCAAAATCTTCATGCACTGAACACTCATTGTACTGAGTTTTTTTAGCAATACTCATTGTAATATGTGGTTAATACATAGTTTTGTTACCCCGTTGCAACACAGGGGCCCTTTTGCTAGTTATATAAAATTTATGCAACTAAAATTATGTAACTAAAAATAACATATGCAAAAAATAACATTAAAAATTTAAAACATAACATATGGAGAAAAAAGGCCCACCTAATAGCCACCACGGCCTGCATACGACTAGAAACCCTAGAAATGGGCCAAGATGCAGGCCCGCAGTGCAAGTAGGCCCAACAGGGCGTCAGGTAGGCATGTACTGCCTACATTAGAGAGGAGCTCGAGAGGGTAGCGGCAGCTGTGCTTATAAACCACTCCGAGCCCCTCTCAACTAGCAAAGTGGGACTAAACTTTTGGTTGCGGCAGCACAACCCTTTAGTCCTGGTTGGTGGCTCGCATTGGGACTAAAGGCCTCCTTTCATCCTAGTTCGAGCCACCAACCGGGACTAAAGGTCTGTGCTTCCCGCCCTTTGGGCTGCTGAAATTAACCTTTAGTCCCGGTTGGTGGCTCCAACCGGGACGAAAATGGGGCCTTTAATCCCGGTTGGAGCCACCAACTGGGAATAACGGGGCGGCTATATAACCGCACGCTTAGAGAAATTTCAAACACTTCTCCAGTTTTCTCCGACGACGACGAAGCAGAGCACGACGCCACCAGGCTGCCGGCTGGACCTCCCCGTCGCCTCCTCGAGCCCGCTCCTCGTCGCCGGCCCCAACGCCGCCCCCGACGCCATTCCCGTTCCCCGCCCCGACACCGTCCTCGAGCCCGCTCGCTCCTCGTCGCTGGCCGAACCTCCCCGAGCATCACTGCGCCCCTGTGAGCCACCCGTCCACATCGCCGACTGGACCTCATCGCGGACCGTCCTTGTCTGCTGCTACTAGCCTTCATGAGCTCCTCGGTGAGCACTCTCCCCCCTTCAAGTTCTTTGTTACTAATTTTTGGTTAGGGTAGTCACTCAACAAGTTTCTCTCAAAGTTTCTGTAAAAGTATTAATATGAAAAATTTGATGTGGCAAAGTAATGTTGTGGCAAGCATCTTTTGGGCAATTTGTGGTAAGTTGTGGCAAAGTTCTGAATTTTCTGATTTTTTTGACAGTGCACATCAAGTGTATGATGAAATGCCAGAGGGCTCTAGGAATTTTAGGAATTTTTGAGAATTTTTGTGGTGAGGTGTTGATGCAGAAAAGATAGTCTGGCAAAGTTTTAGAATTTTTTGAGCAATTTAAATTGGGCTTTGACCATGGATTTTGAATCTAGTTCAAATATTAACTGAATGAAATTTGAACTATGGAACCAATTTTTTTGGTGGAATGGGTTGTGGGTACTGTCAAATAGATGGAGTAATTTTTGTGGGTGCAAAAGAATTGGGGAGAATATAGCTCCTTTGCAAATCAAAGAACAAATTATATAGATGATATTATTACTTAGTGGTTACTCTTATTCTGTAGATGATATTATCCATGATTATATGGTGTGTTGGTTTTTTATGTCATGTTGTAGATTTATATTGCAACATATAGGTTATGCTTGTTGCATATAACCTACTCCCTCCGTTCAAAATTACTCGCCGCAGAAATGGATGTATCTAGAATTAAAATACATCTAGATACATCCATACCCGCGACAAGTAATTCGGGAAGGAGGGAGTACTTTATTACTTCTTGTTAATTATCCAAGTTGTTTCATTTACCTAGGATGGTAGCTATGCATATATACTTAGTTGATTGCCATTCCATGTTAGTACTTACTCAAATAAAAATGCATATTTGGGTGTATGCCTACCATGTGTTACATCATTGGTAGTTTGTACCTTATGTTCATATATCTGGTTAGACTTTACTTGGTAGATATACCGTAGTAGTTTGTTGATGTTGTACATTCTTCTATTGAGTAAATTGTTCTCTATCAATACTATGTCATGTTATTGCATACTAGGTTGCATATCTATGTACTTGCAAGTGTATGATGTGCTAGATAGGAAATGCATGGAATCATGTTATTCATACTAGTTTATAGTACTTAGCTTGAAATGATTGATGCCATGACTTAGATGTTTACTTGCTTAGTACGATTTTCCTTCTGTTTTTAAGTCAAAACTAGTATGATAATATTGTGTGCATGAGCTTCTTCATATCTAGTTTATCTAGTGGTTGCATTGTTATATGTCTAGGTGTCTTTCATGCAAGTGACCTTTGAATTATGAACATAGGAGATGTCTGACGACGATGATAGGATCCAAGAGTGTGAGCACTGCAGCGACGATCGGGGTCTATGTGACAGGCCTCACCTGGAAGGCGGTCGATGCTTCAGTATTAAGCTCGACGAGACCTTCGATGTTTATATGGTATGCAATGACGACAAGTCTTTTTCCGTAATTAAGCATGACTTATGTTTCTTCAATGTGTAATTTCCGGTTTCTACAATTCAACTAGTGCATCCCCTACCATGCAAGACGTTATGTCTTGGAGAAGATGGATTTTGAAGATCATGAGAATATGCAGATAAAGAGAGTTCACCTCAGGACCCATCATGGTTATGCTTTTAATGTAAAGCTATACAATGCGGTGACCTACTTCCATTTTGGTTACTCGAATTGGGCAACACTATGCAAGGCATATGGTTTTCAGGAGGGTATGTCTGTCACCTTCGATCTAGATGATGATCTTGAAGATGACATGGACGAAGATAATGTCGACGAAGCTAATATCGACATTTAGGTCGATGTTCATACGCTTCCACTTCTACCTATATGTGAGTTTCTCAAACATATTCCATAAGCAATTTATATTGTATTTATAAAAATAGCTGACAACTTATTTCTATTCTTCAAGAAATGTACAAAAAGTAGTAGACAAAACCTACTATAGTTATGGGTCTAATCTAAATTGCGAGGAGATACATCATTTTGTTTCATGGATTAAAGATGTTGAGACTCTTAAGATGAATTATCATATCTCTCCAAGTTATTCTTAGTACGTGCCACTAGTGCACGTGTTGAACTATGGTAACATCCATCGAGATATCATGGTAAGATTTTTCCTATTATGTCATTAGTGCATTTTTTGCATAGATTCTTTTAAAATAACCACAGTTAGCTAAGTCTGTTATTATGATGTTCTTCAACAGAAACTCCCGGCGGATTGTATACCTAGATTTATGGAAATGAAAGGTGACATGAGGATTGTTAGCTTACGGCCAAGTTGGCCTACATACCACCGCAGTGCATACACGATTCGTCGAAGCGATGACATCCTCACAATCAAAGATTGGAGAAAAGTTCTGAAAGATCATAGAGAACTACTTGGAGCAACATCAAGCGCAGCCCACAAATGGGAGATATGTTCATCTGTATTCTCCATAATGGAGAATCAGGGGTTTACCTGTTTTATGCTATTTTACCTTCGGGAGAGTAGGAGGTCTTAGGTTTTTAGGTGCTACATTGTGCTAGAATGATGAGCTAGTTCTTATATGTAATGCCGAAGATGCGATTCTATCCCAATCACGTAATGAATTCATGATTGGGGCACAATTGGATTTTGAGCGCATAGCAAGGTGGATATCATTACAACATACCACGTACTAAATAGATGAGAATACCAGATACAGGCTTACACTTGCCATAAGCTACAACATGAATACATGAATACATCAATACATAGCAACCATCATACAAAAGAGCAGGATCTGACTACGGATGAAATCAAACGAAAAAGAAGAACGACATCCACCCTGCTAATCCCAGGCTCCCGACCCAGAACCTATCCCTTGATCGAAGAAGAAGTAGAAGAACTCCAAAACAAGCAAGCAATGCTCTCACGTTAGATCATCGCATTACTTGTACCTGCAACTGTTGTTGTAGTAATCTATGAGCCACGAGGACTCAGCAATCCCATTACCATGGGTATCAACACTAACAAAGCTTAATGGGTAATTGGATAAGTGGTGAGGTTGCAGCAAGCACTAAGCATTTCATGGTGGCTAACTTACGAGTACAAGAATAAGAAGAGAGACTATGCATAACGGTCACAACTAGTAATGATCAAGAAGTGATCCTGAACTACTTATGAGTCAATCATAACCCCATCGTGTTCTCTTCTCGAACTCATTCCAGAAGAGACGGTCACTATTACACACGTGGTTGGTGTATTTTAATTCGGATTTGGTGTCAAGTTCTCTACAACCGGATATTACAAACTTCAAATCTGCCACATAACCACGGGCATGACTTTTGATAAGATTTAACCCTGCAGGGGTGTCCCAACTTAGTTCATCACAAACTCTCATGATCCACGGAGGAAAATCCTCCATTCTGGAACAACCCGATCAAGCTCGGAATCCCGGTTCATAAGACATTTCGACGATGGTAAAACATAACCAGCAAGACCTCCCGACGTGCAACACCCCGATAGGAGCCGTGCGTATCTCGTCTCAGGCCACGATCGGATAGGTCAGCCTACGAGTAAAACCAATTCTCGAGTTGCCCTGTGGTGGCCCCGTAGTCTCCCCATTTTGGACCAACGCTCATGAGGAGCACTGGCCCGGGTTGTTGATTAATTATCCTCGGGTACCGGTAAGTCCCTATGCAAGTTTT
Source organism: Triticum urartu (assembly GCF_003073215.2). NCBI lineage: Eukaryota > Viridiplantae > Streptophyta > Magnoliopsida > Poales > Poaceae > Triticum > Triticum urartu. The sequence goes on from NC_053025.1 coordinate 249,775,012, forward strand.
AGTTGTTATTAGGCAAATGGCAAAACCAAAGTTGGCCTTGCTGAAAGAGTTTTATTCAAAGTGAACTGTCAAGGGGGGCCCATAAACCCCAACCATGTTAGGAACGCAAAACCAAGGAACATAACATCGGTATGACGGAAACTAAGGCGGCAAGAGTGGAACAAAAAACCAAGCAAAAGGCCAAGCCTTCCACCCTTTACCAAGTATATAGATGCATTAATTAAATAAGAGATATTGTGATATCCCATGATACCCATGTCCCAACATGGAACAACCTGAAACTGCACCTGCAACTAGCACCGCTATAAGAGGGGCTGAGCAAAGCGGTAACGTAGCCAAACAACGGTTTGCTAGGGTGGTGGAAAAATGTTAGAGGCTTATGATGGTAACTTGGGAGGCTTGATAAACAAGTGGTAGGTAGCGCGACAAAGCGATAGCATCGAGACAACTAGCAAGCAAAGATAGTGGTATCCAAGGTAATGTTCATCTTGCTTGAAATTCCGCTAGAAAGAAGACCGAATCCATGAAGTAGACGAACGAGCGTAGTCAAACGAATCCTCACAATCGCAATGTAACCGGAACTATCATGAAGAAGCAACACCGGAAAGAAGCGAACAACATGGTAAACACACATATCATAACCATGGCATGGTGCATAATCAAGGATGATGCATGTCCGGTTTAATGAGTCATGGCATGGCAAAATGCAACAAACAATACTACAAATTAAGTGGAGCTCAATATGAAACGAGTTGCATATTGACGAATCACCACATACAATTATTTAGTTCGCTCTCATTCATGTAGACAACAATATTAAATGTTAATTAAAATGACAAGAGGTGAAGCATAATAAAACTATCTATCTAGGCAATTTAAAGGAGGCCGGAAATAACAAACAACAATTTCAAAAGATCATCATATGCAATTTTCGAATTTGGTACTATTCTGCCCTATACACAATTTTAATGTTGTTAAACAGCAAAATAAAGTGCACCATGTTAACCTATGCATTTTCTACCCCAATTACATATAAAGTTTATTTAATTCGCTGCTACGGTTATTTAGTTATGAAATAAATCATTTTAACATGTTATTTGTGCAAATTAATGCAAACAACAATTTAAACATTTTTATCACAGATGAAAGTTGGAAATTATTAACCTACATGAAATTCTAACCATTTTACATATTAAGTTTGTTTTAATCCGATGCACGGTTCTGGAGTTCTTAAATACATGAACATGGATGTTTTTTTGAAGATCTAGCATTCTCTGGATAATGTCTAAAATCGCAAGAGGGAAAAATGGTCTTGGGACAAAATTGATATCTGGCCCAGGGCACGGGGAAGCTACTCACATCGGGCCTTGAGGCCATGGAGAGGGGCGCATCCCACGTGAGCAGGGGAGGCCGTTCGGTCGATGTGGAGGTAGTCAACGTGAGCATGACCCGTTGCGCTCTGTCACTCGAAGCAGAGGATGTAGACATGATGGCTGTCGGTGCTGGGGCTGGGACTTGCGGTCGGCCGACGACGAGGCATGACATCGCAGGTGCGGGAAGTCAAGGGCGTTTGGGAGCTCTTCTCACTAGAGCATGGCGATGGATGGACTTGGGGAGGCGAGCCGAGTCCGAAGGCGGGCGAGGGGAACCGCATGGGGGTGTCGAGGAAGGCTGCAGCAACTGGAATCTCGCACGTGCGTCCATGGCATGGGACTTGGCGGGGCGGCGAAGGCGCAAGGAGGCCCGACGGGTCCCAGAAGGCGAGGCAGGAGACGGCAGCTTGGTGCGGTTCCGACGAAGGGCAACACCAGAATGGTGAGGGCGCGGGTCTCCAAGGCGGCGAGGAGACGGTCGACGGCTGGGGATCCATGGGGGTTGCTGCTACAGTTGTCCATGGGCGGCTCCCTTCTCATAGAAAGAGAGAAAAGGGAGGGAGATGAGAGATGGAAACGAGAGGAGCACAGGAAGATGTAAAAGAAGGGGGCGTCAACGCTCATCTCTGGTGAAGCTTGCCGGCGGCGAAGTGGCACGAGGCAATGGGGATCGAGTGCAGAGGCGCAAGAGGAGGAGACCGGGCTGCTCGGGCGCTGCGCTGCTGCTTGGGTGTCCGACAGAGGCGACAGGAGGAGGATGAGTGCTAGGGCTCGGTTGCTTGGGCTTGGGAGCATCGGTCGATGGGCGGCTCAACTAGTCTAGGGGATTGAGCAGACCCAGAGGAGAGCGCTGGTAGGGTAGAAGGACCGGGAGGGATCCCGAGGAATAAGGTGAGAGGTGGAGTGGCGGCGGGGATGGGACAAACGCCCTCGAATTTAGGGTTGCTCTGCTTATATGGTAGGTGGGTTAGCTTAGGGGCTATTTGGTCCCTCCGATCTTAATCGTACGGCTCGGAATAAATAGGTTAGGAAGTCCAACCAATGATCCGAAAATGTTTTAGGGTTGTTTGGGCATGATCCGTACTGAGCGGGTCGGGTTTGGGTAAGTTTTTGGACGCGCATGCGAGGGGGTCTGAGAGAGGTCGACAAAGACAAGGGGCCTGACAAAAGGTCAATGGAGACAAAGCAAGGAGCGGCGACTATGAATGACTACGAGTTTTATGAAAACATGCAGATGCAATACTCATGACACCATGATGAAATGCTACAAACAAATAAAACACACGACGATGATGAAATAGCTGGAAGGCATCTAGAGCGTCGGTTTCAGGTCGTTACAACACTCCCCCACTTACAAGAGATCTCGTCCCGAGATCTAAGGATGGCACCGGAGAGAAGCGAAAGAGTAAGAGGTAAAACAAAGTTGCTTATTTGAAAAACGAGTGAAACCATGAACCTTGAGAGGTTGAACAAATTGAAAGAAAGAATATAATGGAGATGAACAAGATTGCGAACACTCTGTTAGCAAAGATGAACAAGGAACATTACGAGAACCTTGTAGGTTGAAAGACATGAAACACACGCTTAACGAACCAAAAGAATATGAAACCGCAACAGTATAACGAGATACCCAAGGAACAAGATTGACAGAATTTGGAAAACACTCCGATTGACATGGAAGGAATTTGGGCATGAACTTGACAAGATGGGACGGTACTTGACGAGAGCAACAACACAATGCCTTCAGAACAAATGAAAGAATGGAATGAAAAGAATAGAGAAGACAACAACATCTTCTACCGTAAATGAATTTGAAAGAGCATCCTTAGGAGAAAGGCTTGAACGGAGTTGTTGAATGAATCAACAACCAAAGATATGCTTGTTGTGGGCTTATGGAAAACATCTCAAAACTAGAGGTGAAATTTTGGCAGTAATGATTTTTTTGCTTGGTTTAGATGAACGAAGAGATGAAAAACTTCTTTCGCCGAGAGGATAAGAGAAAACATGGATCATTGATAAGAACCACAATAGCTACATTCCTTAGGGAAGGCTTTAGGTGAAATATAACCCAAGATAACCCCAACAAAGAAATTGCTGGGTTGAAAAGATTTCATGAACGAAGAGAAAATGATAGTTTTAAAATATCTCATTCCTAACAACTTATGAATCATGTCACGAAGAGAAATTGTCAAGGATGGCATAACACCACCTCAAAAGATAAGGGAGAAGGGATTGCACTTCGAAATGCAAGGAGAAGAATGCTTGAACTCTTCCAACAAGAATCTTGATGAACACTCCGAGAATGAATTAGATCCTTGACGAACCACCATGTAGAGTCTCCATGAAGAACTCCGGTAAGAGAAAAAATGGTAGGAAGGAAGTGAAGGTTGCAAAATAACAAGATGAAACCTTGTAATGATTTAGATGGAGCTTCGCAATGAAATAACCGAGAGAACTTGGAACTCCGGAAAGAAAAGATGAACAACTTAGAACCGAGAAATTGATACTTTGATGAACTCCGGAAGAAGGAATTATTCAATTGAATGAATCAAGAATAAGAATTATTTTATGCGTATCCTTCACTAATTCAGATTGATGACAAGCAATGGATTTAGCATACTACTTATTCTCATTAACAAAGGATTAATATAGCAGAAACTTGATAAAGTCTTCAACAAATCACCGGTAGGACTTTGGAAAGAATGAATGAATTAATAAGATAACAAATGAAGAGTAATCTTGAAGGAACCAATGTACGGATATGAAAATGAACGAAGATAGAGTATGAATCGCCAGGAAGAATTAGAAAATGAACGAAGATACTTGAGGGAATTTAGATGCAAGAGAACGAAGAGATCACGACCTAACTGGAATACTTGAACAATGCACCGGTAGAGTATGGAGACGAGCGAAGAGGCATGAAATGAGAAGAATTGCGAACATGAAGTAGAAAGATGAGGATGAAGAAATCTTTTGAAATGGCAGCCTTCGGATGATCGAGAGAGAAAAGCAGCTCCTGAAATGCTTCGGATGGTTATGAAAAGAATTTCTCATGATCGGAAACAATCATGAGGATGTCATGAAGCTAGAACCATGAATATTCGAGAGAACAAACCAAGATTGAAGAGAAGCTTTTCTTCGGTCTTCAAAGCTGAGAATGTCGACGAGAAATACCGCCAAAATTGTTGAGACACTCTGGAACAAAGGAGAACATAAATGTTGAGCCAAAGATGAAACTAATCTGAAAGCAATCTCAGAGAAGGCAATTGACTGATGACAATTCATTCTTACATCACACTTTGAAAAGAATTTGAGATTAACTCTGAAAAAATTAGGATAGTCAGGAAAGATCCTGGGAAAGACATGTGGGTTATGGGCCCACTCAAAAGAAACATCGTTGGAACGAATGCTTAGAAAGAGATTATGCACCAGTTGAATTAAATGGCTTAAATGAGGCAACCACCTCAAAAATAGTTTGAATGGATCTAGAATGGAAACACGAATCTTATGAGATACCTTCAACACTCCAGAACAAAAGAATAGCGAGAGGTGAATGATTAAGAGGTGCACCGGCAATGAGAAAGAATTTTTAATGAGGAAAGGGATGTGATCAACACCGAAAGCTTTAATTGAGTCCACCAGAGAAGAAAAGAGATGGAGAATGACTAACTTGAAACTTCCTTAGCATCTTCATGAGAATCACTAGGTAAGAACATTGAAGGGAAAAAATGGAGAGACTTCTCATGAGTAAAATGGATACTTGAATAATATATATGAGTTCTGGAAGTAAATGGTGGGATGGTGGAAAAAACAAAGGCAACTTGGGACGGATGAAACGGACAATTCCCTAGGCTTCTCAATGGCGCCCGTATGGAATAACTTGAAGAGAAGTGAACTGGTTGAAAATGATTGACATGACAATCTTGATGATCAAGAAGGATTAGCACCCCCATAGAAATATGAGAACACCGCTTAGGAAAAGGTATGGAATCAACACTTGACTTCGAAGCAACTCGAATACCACAACTGAAAATGAAACAAAGGATTGGCTTGCAAAATAAACCGGAACAAACATATGATAGAGATTTTGTTTGAAATTTTTGTGGTGGGGCCCACACAGGCACGATCATACAGCACCATCATGTACAAGGAAGTGCACATGACATGCGAAGCGTCCCCAAGCCATAACAAAGCTACACAGGGCTCTTTAAGACACAATGAGACCACTTTAAAACCAACTGTGGACAGGTGGACCAGTAGACGTTGAACCCCAATCTCATATCATGCATTTGTCGGAAAGATAGCGTAGGTAACTACTTGAATTCCCACCTGAGAACTCCCAAAATTGCCGGTTATGCAATCCGGTACAACAAGTACAAGGAGCAAAATTTCATCACACAACTCCTAGCAGAATTCTAGGCTCCAAATGTACTGCCTCCATCAACACATAATCAAGAACCTCGGAAATTGTGTACCTCAGACCTTCGAAAAACGTCTGATATACTAGTTGTGGCAATACATCTGATCACTCCCTGCAGTACTGGGTGGCGCCAAACTACTCTCACCACAAAGAGGATAGAAGCGTTTTCGACGTCGACGTCCTCTGGTATTCTAGAACTGAAACAATAACAACTGTGACAAAAACACCTTCGAGCTCAACTCCTCGGGACATTGCCACAACCCCTAAATGATAGGAGGCACCAAGAACAGAGTTCCCGTCATAATGATATCAGACCGATTCCACAATACCCGCGTGATCCTAAAAAAAATTGAGTGAAAAAGGAGAGTGATGGATCCAAAACACCTACGTCATGAGTCCTCACCAGAGCAACGATGGGGATAAGGAGTAAAAATAATTCCTACTCTCCGATATAACTAGACTCAAATTAGTTTTTTTTCTAGACTCGACAACGGCAACGGTTCGATCAATCAAGGAGGATCCTAAGGTCGGTGAGGCTCTGATACCAACTTGTAGCATCCAAGATGTGATTCTATCCCAATCACGTGATGAATTCATGATTGGGCACAATCGCATTTCGAGCGCATAGCAAGGTGGATATCGTTAAAACATACCATGTACTGAATAGATGAGAATACCAGATATAGGCTTACACTCGCCACAAGCTACAACATGAATACATCAATACAGAGCAACCATCATACAGAAGAGCAGGATCCGACTACAGATGAAATCAAACGAAAAAGAAGAACGACATCCACCTTGCTAATCCCAGGCTCCCGACCCGGAACCTATCCCTTGATCGAAGAAGAAGAAGTAGAGGAACTCCAAAACAAGCAAGCAACGCTCTCACGTCAGATCCTCACATTACCTGTACCTGCAACTACTGTTGCAGTAATACATGAGCCACGAGGACTCAGTGTAACGCCCTCGATGCGGCTATATCTCCTACGTGTCGAGGCACGACTTAGAGGCATAACCGCATTGAAAGCAATGCCGCAAGTTAGGCAATCTTCACAACATCCCATGTAATATAGATAATAAAAGGGGAGAAACATAGTTGGCTTACACTCGCCACGTCAATCAAAGTACATAAATAGCATTACAACAATCAAACACTCATGGCCTGACTACGGCGCCAAAATAAAAGATAACCCAACATGCGACACGGTCCCGATCGCCCCAACTGGGCACCACTACTGATCATCAGGGAAAGACACATAGTAACGGCGTGAGTCCTCGTCGAACTCCCACTTGAGCTCAAGTGCGTCATCTGGAACGGAGTCATCAGGCCCTGCATCTGGTTTGGAAGTAATCCGTGAGCCACAGGGACTCAGCAATCTCGCACCCTCGTGATCAAGACTATTTAAGCTTATAGGTAAGGCAAGGTACAATATGTGGAGCTGCTGCAAGCGACTAGCATATATGGTGGCTAACCTGTTCGCAAAAGGGAGCGAGAAGAGAAGGCAAGGCACGAACGAATAACTAGAGGACAACCTGCGACAAGCATTACTCCAACACCGTGTTCGCTTCCCGGACCCCGCCGAGAAGAGACCATCACAGTTACTCTCACAGTTGATTCATTTTAATTAAGTTAAGGTTCAAGTTATCAGCAACCGGACATGAACAAATTCCCATCTGCCCATAACCGCGGGCACGGCTTTCGAAAGTTCAAATCCCTGCAGGGGAGTCCCAACTTAGCCCATGACAAGCTCTCACGGTCAACGAAGGAATATACCTCCTCCCGAGACATTCCGATCAGACTCGGTATCCCGGTTCTACAAGACACTTTGACAAGTTAAAACAAATCCAGCAACACCACCCAGATGTGCCGACAAATCCCGATAGGAGTTGCACATATCTCGTTCTCAGGGCACACCGGATGAGCAAGACGTTGGGTAGGCCAGCCCAGAGTTGCCCCTGGTAGCCCCGGACATCGCTCGGTTGGACCAACACTCAGAGGAGCACTGGCCCGGGGGGGGGGGGGTTAAATAAGATGACCCTCGGGCTCCGAAAACCCAAGGGAAAAGAGGCTAGGTGGCAAATGGTAAAACCAAGGTTGGGCATTGCTGGAAAGGCTTTAATCAAGGCGAACTATCAAGGGGTTCCCATTATAACCCAACCGCGTAAGGAACGCAAAATCCGGGAACATAACACCGATATGACGGAAACTAGGGCGGCAAGAGTGGAACAAAACACTAGGCGAGAGGCCGAGCCTTCCACGCTTTACCAAGTATATAGATGCATTAAGATAACAAGATAATATAATGATATCCCAACAAGTAAATAATGTTCCAACAAGGAACAGCCTCCAATATTGACCTGCAACTAGCAACGCTATAAGAGGGGCTGAGCAAAGCGGTAACATAGCCATTCAACGGTTTGCTAGGACATGGTGGGTTAGAGGTTTGACATGGCAATTTGGGAGGCATGATAAGCAAGTGGTAGGCATCGTAGCATAGGCATAGCAAAAGAGCGAGCATCTAGCAAAGCAAAGATAGTGGTGATTTCGAGGGTATGATCATCTTGCCTGCAAAGTTGTCAGAGTTGACTGCATCCTCGAAAGCAAACTCAACGGGCTCCTCGTTAGCGAACTCGTCTCCCGGCTCTACCCAAACAAGACAAACAAGCAACAAGGACACAATCAACCACGTGCAAAGCTCAAATAATATGATGCAAAGATGGTATGCTATGCGGGATGTGATATGTGATGCATATGCAAGATTTGACAAGGAATGAAGGAACCTGGCCTCAACATGGAAATCCAAGTGTTCCACTGGAAAGGTGAGGTGAAATCTCTTGAAAACGATATAAAGATCACCGGAATCGGAGTTACGGTTTAGAAATGGCAAGCAATTTAAATATGGCACCGGTCTGCGATATACAGCACGTAGCCATCTAAATGCAAACAGATGAACATGCTACAGCACTCAAACATGACCACAAAATACATGGAAGGGATCCACAAATGATGCTTAACAAAAGATGAACACTGAGCTACGGCCAATTCATCCATTAACAGGTTCAAACAAGCATGACAAAAATGCATTTGGCAAACAGATTTCAGACTTAGTGAAATTAACACTTGTCTGGAATTTCAGATCAGGTAGCACACTTTGGAGCATGAAAACTACATGCTACAGGACCTCAACATGGCAAAGTAAAGCATGGCATAGAGCTACTCAAATAGCTTAACAAAAGTCCCTTAGTGACCTTGAGCCAAAAGGGATCAGAAAATACATTTGCAAGCATGAGAACATGACAAAAACATAATCAGATCACAGACTTAGTGAAAAACTGGAGCATGCAAATCAGATATCAAGTAGGCATGTTTACAAGCTCGATGCACTCACTACAGAGCAAGTCATGACAATCTAAGCATACACCCATCAAGAATACACATTATACGAGCTAGGCATGGCAAGAACAATAACATAGCATGCACGGATCAACTAGAACATCCTCGGCAAAATCACTAACAAGTAGACAATCTGCCCAGATTCATGAAATGACAAAAGTAGAGCTCGATTGACTCAAGCTAGGGTGCTCCATAATTGCAAACAAAGACATGGATGGACAGAGCACTACAATATTAACAAAACATCCTTACTGATATCCTCAAAAGAGGCACGGATCACTAGGAAACAACATGAACATATGGCATATTGAGATAAACAGATCAAGGACTTAGTGGAAATGCTAAGTCCCTGAAATCAGCATTAACGAATGCACCACTTTGCAAGCTTGTGCTAGTTACCACACACATCACAAAAATACATGGGTTGCACCTCTGGATAGATGGAAAAACATATAGCAAAACACATGTAGAGCTCAGGGGCATATCATGCACACAATAATCATGGCAAAAATGACAAATATCTAATTGGAGCAGCAGATCTGACAATTATCTCAAATAGCACTCTCCCAACAGCATTTCGGGCATCAAGGTGAACTCAAATGAAAATGATGCAATGAGATGAAATGATGTACTCTCTGAGACGAACATTTTGATACGCTATATGCCCAAAACGGAGTTACGGGTGCAAAGTTAGGACATGATGAACATAGCCAAATGATTAGGGTTTCGGGCAAAAAGTCAACCGAGGCAAAATGGATCTGGATCTGGATCTCGCCGGAGCACGCAAAATGAGGTTCGCCGGGGTCGGTGCCGGAGCGTCGCTGGACTTGAAGGAGGCACGCCGGCCGGACTTGCCGGTCTTGGGGGGCGGCGCGGACGACGAGGGGGCGGCAGACGACGGTGGGCGGAGAGGCGCGCGGGCGGGGCGGCGCGCCGGAGCGGCGGCCGGTGGCGGAGGTGCGGCGGCTCGGCGCCGGAACTGGGGAAGAGGCGGCGCGGCGGGGCGCGCTGGCGCGACCCGGTCGGATGGAGGAGAGGGCCGGCCCCGGGCCCTCGCGGGCCGGCGGCGGCGGGCGGCGAAGTGGGCACGGGGGCGCCACGTGGCGAGCGGTTATTGGCGCGGGCCGGCGGACGGACGTGTTCGGCTAGACTTCAGACATGTCCGGCGGCTGTGGAGGATGGATCTAGGGTTAGGGGGAGAGTGGAACCACGAATTTCGGAGGCGGGGTGTATATATAGGCATAGAGGGAGCTAGGAGTGTCCAAATGAGGTGCGGCTTTCGGCCACGCGATCGTGATCGAACGCTCTAGATGATGGAGAGGGTTTTGGTGGGTTATGTGCCAAAATGGAGGGGTGTTGGGCTGCAACACACACGAGGCCTTCTCAGTCCCTCGGTTAACCGTTGGAGCATCAAACGAAGTCCAAATGGTACGAAACTTGACAGGCGGTCTACCGGTAGTAAACCAAGGCCGCTTGGCAAGTCTCGGTCCAATCCGGAAATGTTTAATCCCCACACACGAAAGAAAGGTAGAAATGACCACCGAAGGAGAACGGAGCGCCGGAATGCAAAACGGACAACGGGGAAAATGCTCGAATGCATGAGATGAACACGTATGCAAATGCAATGCACATGATGACATGATATGAGATGCATGACAACTACAACAACACACGGAGACAAAAACCCGAACCCGAGGAAATAAAATAACTTAATGCCAGAAACAGCAAGAGTTGGATTACATATTGGGGAAACCATATCCGGGGTGTTACACTCAGCAATCCCATTACCATGGGTATCAATACTAACAAAGCTTAATGGGTAAGGAATGGATAAGTGGTGAGGTTGCAGCAATCACTAAGCATTGTATGGTGGCTAACTTACGAGTACAAGAATAAGAAGAGAGACTACGCATAACGGTCACAACTAGTAATGATCAAGAAGTGATCCTAAACTACTTACGAGTCAATCATAACCCCACCATGTTCTCTTCTCGAACTCACTCGAAAAAAGACGGTCATCGTTACACACGCGCTTGGTGTATTTTAATTCGGATCTGCTGTCAAGTTCTCTACAACCGAATATTATAAATTTCCAATCTGCCACATAACCGCGGGCATGGCTTTTGATAATATTTAACCCTGCGAAGGTGTCCCAACTTAGTTGATCACAAACTCTCATGATCCACGGAGGAAAATCCTCCATTCCGGAACAACCCGATCAAGATCGGAATCCCGGTTCACAAAACATTTCGACGATGGTAAAACAAAACCAACAGGACCTCCTACTGGGGATATAACCACTGGGTATGAACCGCCCAGGAGGGGCGGGGTCTGTCGGATGTGGGGTTCCGGAAAAACCCTTAAGGTTCGAACACTGGGGTGCACGCAAAGTCTTTCCCTCCTACCAATCTACGCCCTAGCTCACTAAGATCTCGTGGACGAACTTGATGAACTCGCAACATAGAAAGACACGGGATTTATACTGGTTCAGGCCACCGTTGTGGTGTAATACACTAATCCAGTGTGGTGGTGGTGGATTGCCTCTTGGGCTGATGATGAACAGTACAAGGGGAAGAACAGCCTCCTGAGGTTGAGGTGTTCTTGTGCTTGGCTAACTTGTGCGGGTGAGAGTGATATGCCTCCCCCTATGGTGGTGGCTAGCTCTACTTATATAGGCCCTAGTCCTCTTCCCAAATATTGAGCGGGAAGGGAGCCAACAACGGCGGGCAAATTCGAAGGGGGACAACTAGTACAAGCTATCCTGACAAAAGTGGTCTTTGCCTGTGAAAGGCTCTGGTGGTGACGCTGTCTTGGGCTCCACGATGACCTCCGTCTTGCCGTCCTTCGGGTCTTGGTCTCATTACTCTTTGCCTGCGCCTGCTTCCTTAGCACCAAAGAGGAAACAAGGACGCTGCGCCCGCCTGGCGCCCGCCTGGTGCCGATCGTCATGGCTCATGTCGTCCGCCTCGCGATACTTGGCCCTTCGCGAGGGTCTTGGATGCCTTGTTGATGAAGATGCACCGTACAGCCTGCTGGCTTAGCCACGCCGTGGGCCTCATGCAGGCAAGTCTGGGACCCCCGTTCCCAGAACGCCGACAGTAGCCCCCGGGCCCAAGGTGCGCTCAGGCTTGGCTTCGCGGCGAAGCCAAGGGTCAAGTTCGGAGCGTCGTGGGCCCCAAAAGCCTACGGCCTCGGTAGACGCGTGGCGGTTGATTGGACGTGGGCGTCTCCGCTTCCCCACATTGCCTCGGCAACTGCACGACTTGACAAGTCCCTGCGACATGCAAGGAAAACCATCATTACCTGCGATCGTGGGAGGTGCCGGTTGGCCTTCTCTTGCTATAAATGGGGAGGGGGCGGAGCCCCCGTCGCCCATCTCTTCCTCGCTCGCTTGCTTCTTCCTTCTTGCTCCACTGCTAACAACAATGGCGCCTATCAGAAGGTACTCCACCGAAGAGAAGGGAAAGGCCCCCCGGGGTGATCCGGGGCCACTTCCGCCAAAGAAGAGGTCGATCCATCACCGTGATGAAGCGGCGATGCAGGTGGTGACGAGGCCTTGGTGCGAGCTGCCTCCTCTGGGGTATCCACTACCCTTGTATGCCCGAGCCGAGGGCTCAGGAGGACGAAGCGACGAGCAGCGTCGCCCGCGCCGCGCTCGGGGTCGCCGTGCCAGAGCGACGCGCGCTGTCACCCCGGAATCCATGCCAGGGACTCCTCACGCGAGCTGGTGCTGTGGGCGCCGATGCCTCCAAGCTCTTGGACCCGCTTTCCACGGTTCTTCTCCGACGTGATGCCGCCGAGGGGGCCTCTCAAGCTCTAGTTTCAGCAGGCGGACTGCAGCGCTCCGGCGACTAGAGCAGAGATCGAAGCGGTCCCCACCAGCAAGATCTTCATGACTCGTCGCTAGGGCTAGATCACGCGGGTCTGCCGTGCGAGGGGCGTCCTCATGATCCACTTTGAGTACGATGGCGTCTCCACGCTCTTCTTCAAGGTCTTCGATGTTGAGGGCCGCCGCCTGGAGTGCTGCTCCGGAGAGGAGCGCGAGGCTGACGCGTGTTCCGCTCGTGGCCACTCCAGCAGCAGCAGCCATTGGGAGTCCAGTAGCTCTCCTGAGCTCTACGAGACTCCGTAGACGAGTGATGACAGCTACGTGCCCCCGAGCTCTCGCCGCGCTCGGAGCAGAGCTGCGGTGTCCGACTGTCGCCGCTGATCTGGATGGGGTAGGCGTCGGCCTCCCGTGGCCCACTGTTGATGATGGCGTCCGCCGTGGGAGGGTGTAGATAGGAACCCCCTTAGTTTCTGCTTTTGTTCCCTGCGAAGAATCATGAAGTGCCCCGTGGGGGCATGTAAGGGTTTGCAATGTCTTTTGTGCTTATCTTCCTTGTTATGAAAATTTGGCGAACACGCGTCCCGTTTAGGCTCGGTCCCCCCTTTCTTTCCTCGCGATAGCTTGTTGCTCTACGCCAACAGGTCCCAGTCCCCAGGCAGGCTACAACCATTGCTGGTATGCCAGGTCGCGTGCTGTGGTCAAGGCCAGGATGTGTGCAGCCCGAGGTCCAGTAAGAGCCCCTAAGGCGCGATGCTCAGGAGGTCCCCCTTAGCGCTCAAGTGGACATGGTAAGGGAAGACAGGGAGTTGACGTGGCCGCAACGGGGTTGCGGCAAGGCGTGAGTGACCATTAGGCCCAAGCATTTAGCTGATCCGAGGGCGGAACTTATCTTGTTGACTTCGAGGCGATTCCTGACGTTGCGCTAGGGCTGCACGCCAACTTGTGCGGCATAGCTAGGCCAACCCACACGAGTTTCCCTCCCTGTCGTGGAATTGTCACGGCAGATGTCCTTAGTGTCAGGACTTAGTCGCGAGGCCAACGCATCTATGTGGTAGCTTGAGAGGGGTTGAGCGGGACGAGAGATGCGATGTTTTACCCAGGTTCGGCCCCTCATGGTGGAGGTAAAAGCCTACATCCTGCTTCATTGATATTGATGATGATGACCACGGTTACAAGAGTGCTCTATCCCGAGAGCTATTGTCTAAACCTAGCTTGTCCAACTCATGGAACTTGTGAATCTTGTCCCTTTTGGGGAGCCCTGCCCCTCCTTATATATGTTGGAGGGGTGGGTTACATGTAGAGTCCTATTAGGATTAGGACTAGTCTATCTCTAATACAAACTGGATACAAGTCCAGGTCTTAACTCCTTGTAAGATAAATGTTCCTCATGCCTTTCCTCTTAAACCGGCCCACCATTAACATAAACCGGCATGCTGAGCCTTGGCCTTGTCATCCATCTGGAACACGCGCCGGGTCACCAATGAGTCTTCAGGCTCGTGAACTGCCAGACATGTAAACCGCCAATCACGTAAACCGCCAATCCTCTGGCGGTTTACCAATGAAACGCCTAGTCCGGCCGGGTTATACTTCCGGCCGGTTTACGCCGTGGGGTATATCCCCGACACTCCCGCCATGCTCTACTTAGTGCTCTACGTCCTCAGTTCCCGGCCCTCGAGCAAGCTCAGCCGCCGCCGGTATGCCAGGTAGCGATGCCGTGGTCAAGGCCAGGGGGTGAGGGCTGGAGAGCCAGTAAGAGCTCGTGATTCACGATGCTCAGGAGCCCCCTTTCAATGCGCAAGCGAATTGTACGGGAGAAAAGGAGACTCGCGGTGCCGCCTGCTATCCTTCCCATGGGATCCCTGTGAACAGGCACAAGAAGAAACACTGTTTGCCGTTACAGCTGCCAGCCCGCTGCTGGTTGCTCTGGATGAAGTGAAGGCACTGAGGGCCTGGTGAGGTGACGTGCGCGAGGGCGTGCCGCGAGCCAGAGCTCGACCGCTCAGATTTGTCGACGTGGCAGGGACGGGCCCATGCACCAGCACCGTGCCTGTGAGGAGGCCCCGTGGGAGGCGATGATCGATCACGTGATAACTGTAGGCAGGTTAAGCAGGGAAGGAAAATCGACTTGGGTAAATGCAGGAAGATACATGCCACTGGGTCCGGCCCGAGCGGCTTGGGGATGATGCAGCC